>NC_092505.1:115693101-116312101 GCF_047511675.1 Marmota flaviventris
AAATCAGTTTTGTAAATCTCTATGAGTTATTCTCAAGTTTGGGACATTTTCTTTTACTTCAAGGTATGTACATAAATCAGCATGCTAAATGGGGTGGGTTTGTTTGAAACCCAAAGTGAAATTTTCTCAATTTTTAAAGCCAGGTCACTAATGTTTTCCTAGCGCTTCAACTCATTTCTCTTTCCTCATAAATTGGAATTTACTCTTTCTGAAACACTACTTTCATGATGTCACTCTTCTTCTTTGTAGAAGTTTTTAGCCCCCCCCCCCCTTGAAAGAACTATCAAGGCTTCGGGTGGGAGAAAAATGCCCTTTTATTGAGACAGCTCTGCATATTTATAGAGCTGGGGGTGGTTTGACAGTTGAAACAGTTTAACAATTTAATGGTTTTTTGGCAGCTGGCTTGAGGTGCATTCTAATTGGTGGGGAAGAATCATGTGAGCCAGCAGGGCTAGTCTGATTGGTGGGTAAGGATCATGTGAGCCAGCAGGGCTCACCATTGGATGGCTCTTCTTGGGGGATGGGGAAGTTAGTCTTTGGAGAACTGGCGACTCACTCCCAACACCTGTGACACACAAAAGAACCAAAATTTCCCCAGCCTAGGGAAAAAAAAAAAAAAAAATGAGATCACATTAACGTTCATCAGTCGAGTCCAGTGCCCAGCCCCCTCACAGGCATTGCAGATGACCTACACGTGTCGCAGAGCACCGCCCCCCAACCCAAGTGCTTCTAGGAGTTCCCAGAGGGAGTTTCACACTTGCTCAAAATCAAAATAAGCTCTCTCCTCCCAGGCATGGATGCCCCTCTCGGATTGGCAGCTCTCCTGATCTACCACTGCTGTTGTCAGAGGGCGGCACAGCAAGCTCCCACTTCCTCTGGGCACCACGAGGAGCAGATGCCAGCCACGATCCTGTGAGCACTTCCCACTCTTTGATGGACGTGCAGTCGCTTCAATGCAGGCAGATGTCAGTGATGTGCAGGTGCTACCCTCCCTCTATTGGTCACTGCCTTTCCTGAAAACTACCACTGATGCCCTATGGCTGCCACCAGCCCAAGGCAGTGCAGGGGTGTGCAGTAAGGATGGCACAGGAAAGCTGCCTTTCCCACAGGGTATGCAAGCTTGCCTTTCATTTTTTAGTGCATTTTTATATTTTAACACAGAGAAGGGTAGAGAAAGGGAGGAAGAAGTTTTTTTTTATATTAGTGAAAGCCTTGTTTCCCATGATACTTAACCAATGAGTTCTGTGAGAGCCGCTCCCACAGAGCGGCCTCCCCTGGGACATCTCCATGTTGCCTGTTAACCGAGGCTCTGGTGGCCTGAGTCACAGGACAACTGAGTTCTCTGAGAAGCTTTTCCATATCCATGACAACATTGATGGTGTGAGTCTGAATCTTACCTAAGGAACTCCATTCGGAATCTCACCTCTCTATATGTAAAGCCCACTTATTTGACTGGCATCTGCCAATTGGCCTAATGCCACCTATTAGCCAACTGCTTCACTAAATTACTTTATCACCCCTGTTCCCTTCCCAGATAATCCTAATCATGGATGTCCGTTTGTGAGCTTTCCCCAAAGCAATTTCTTTTTTTTCTTTTCATAAAATTTGCCAACTTTACCTTCTAATGTCATATATACAGAGTTGGCATTAACAGATCCTCGAAATCTCCCTGTAGCGTCCCATCTCATTTTATCTTAGAAAATTATTCACCACACTTCTACCCCACCCTTTAGGTAAACGTAAAGATACAAAACGAATTTTTTGAGGCACCTGAGCTTATTAGTCTCATGGACTAACCTAGCCTATTCTTTAACACCTGTACTGAAGCTGCACACTG
The DNA here is from genome assembly GCF_047511675.1 of Marmota flaviventris. NCBI lineage: Eukaryota > Metazoa > Chordata > Mammalia > Rodentia > Sciuridae > Marmota > Marmota flaviventris. Next base: position 115,694,939 of record NC_092505.1, read on the forward strand.
AGGCCCTAAGGGATCCTGCTGCCTGAGTTTGCGGGCATCACCATGAACAATACGAGATAATGGAGGAATTAAACTTTAGGGATCTGTGGAGGCTCCAAGTCCAAGATCAAGGCATCATCAGGGTTGATTTCTTCTGAGGCTCCCTCCTTGGCTCATAGATGCCCATTTTCTGTGTCCACATGTTCTCCCCTGTGTCTTTGTCCTAATCTCCTTTTCTTATAAGGACACCAGTCATTTGGGGTTGAGGCCTACTGATATGACCTCATGTTTAACTTTACCTCTGTAAAGATCCTGTCTTCAAATACATCGCATTCTGAGCCACTGGAGGTTAGGACTTCAACATCTGTATTTACAGGGAACACAATTCGGCCCATAAGCCTGGCTTTCCTTCTTGTCCTGACTGCTTAGATATTATGTCCTCCCCCAGAGCACTTCTTTCTCCTCCCTACACTCCAGCCAAGTAAAGAGATCCCAAGTGTCATTTGAAACTGGGCTTATTTGGAGCACGGGTGTCCACCTCTGGAGCAAACTCTATTCCTGGGCCCAGTTCCATCTACCTAGCTCACACTCACTGGAAAAGGGTTTTCATGAGAAGGACACCCTGCCTCCTTTATCTAACCACTCCACAAGTTTTCCTCCTGTAAGGAAAGGGACTGAGGAAACCGTCAATCTCTGTCATTCCCTCATTGGTCCAAACTGACGAGTCGTGTTCATTGCTCAGGAAGGGAGGCTGGAGTAAGGTTTCTTCACATCCAAACACAGTTAAGACACTGTTTTGCCATAATTAAAAACAAAAACAAGTTATGATTCTAATTTACAGGCTTCTGAGGAATTCTTTGTTCTATTATAGCGTATTTTCCAAGTATACATTGTACATTAACTCTTTGGAACTTTTTATTTACCTAGAAAGCACTGCTCATTCTGAATTTTTACTTGTAACTACCAATTTATTAAGCCTCAAGTGTTCTGTTTGAAGTATTTTCAATAAACTCTAGTCTTTGTTCTAGCACTTCCAATAATAACTATTAACTGCACACTTCAATCATACAATGTAACCATTATAATATCATTATTTTACTTTTGAATTTTAACTGCTTATATTCTATAATGGCGTCTTGCAATATTTTTCAGTACTGACCCAGTTTGTGGTTTAAAGAATTAAGCCATGAATGTAATTATTTCATTAATTAGATTTATTTCACAATCTAGCTATATTTTATTGTTTACACAATTTTCTTAAAGTGAGAGGAAATGCTTCTTTGAAGCATTAACTAAAATGCACAATCATTGATAATTTCTTGACAAGTGATATTCTGAAAATATATTCTAGAAAAATGGAATGATTTAAAGTCAACTATTTAGTAACAGTTAGGTAATTAATATGCTTTTGATAATCACTATGACCCAGTCATTATGGCAAGTGCTAGGATATACAAATTATTTGTCCTAGAGACTCTATTTACAAAATAAGAGATCAAGATCAATCATGGTACATCCAAAGTAGAGAATGAAAGTCACATTTATGAAAACAAACTTTAAAAGTAGGATTTAAGAATCGGTTATATTAAAAAAACACTATAAAAGCTTGTAATACTGACAATATAAAGATTTTGTAACAAGTTTTAGCAGTGACTTGCTGATGAGGAGTGCAGGTCCCAGGAGGCTGGTCTGACCGCTTACTCCTAGAGAGTACAAAATGACACAGTGTCTCCAGAAGCATCCTCCTGCTCCAGGCCTTGAGCTCTTCCCACAGGCTCTGATAAGTCTGCACCACACTTCCCCCCCTTAATCTGCATCCATATTATTGCCAATTTTGCAAGTAGGAAACTTTATTCTGGTCAATAGAGGGACCCGAGTCCTTCTTAGAACTTTCTGGATACAGCTTTCAGTTAGCAGAGCTTCTGATATTTTGCCTTATCTCTTTTGATAGTATAGCTATAATCAGCTTTTGCCAAAGATGTTGTGGGCTCCTGGGCCAGCTTTCTGGGCTCCCTTTCTCTAAGGACTGAAACCAGAATAGAAAAATAAATACTAATCCTTATAATACCAGGAAGCAAGAATAAATAAAACAGGATAAATTATGCCCTAAATCTTCTCTTCTAGCTCAGAGAATTATAAAGCAAAATCATTAATACAAGCAAACATGATGGAAGGTTCTAGAGGTATCTAGGCTATGCAAAAACAAGAAAATAAAGAAAAAAAAAATGGTAGAATGCCGCAGTCCGTCTGGCTGAGCAAAATAACCGGGGGGTGACGAGCAACTTGTGTACATTGATACAGCAGGAGTGGGAGCCGTTTATTGTAGGACAGGAGGGGTATCTATACATTACACACAGCTTATCTTAATTAACATAAACTAGATACAGCAGTCAACCAATAAGGAATCTCCACACTTAATGGCTCGCTGGCGCCACCTCACAAACCACTCCCTCTGGCAAAATGTCAGGCCCCATCCTGACTTGTTTACAGACTCTAACAGTAGAAGAAAGCAAAATAATAATAATGATGATAATAAATAATAATAGTAAAGCATGTGCCTGCGTGTGCTAGAAAGAATAAAGATATTGCTTGATAAACTGATGAGATTCTTAGAAATGTTAAGATATTTGAATAGTTCACAAGTGGCATATACAGTTAATGCCTGAGGATATTTCCCTGATAGAATTTTCCAGGTTTCTTAAAATTATGTTCAACAAATAACTATGAAGGTAATAAAAGTTTAAAGACGTAGTTTTGAGTTTCTGCCAAAAGAAACTTAAAATTGTCAATCATAAGCCAGTGCATTCTAAACATCGCTAATGTTTGGGAATTGCAGACCGCTTATTCAGATTTCAACACTCTGCCTTTGAAATCTTGCTGCATTTGAGAGAAGACCTTCCAAGGCAGTTTCTGTGTTGACTCTCATTCTCCTAAGAAAAGGATCTTTAGCACAATAATTCAGAACAGGCAAATAATCCAATTATTACTAGAAAAAGCAACCCTGTTACAACTGACAGGACAATTTTATCTCTTATTCATTGTTGGAAAGTGTCTAAAGTTCTGAGACAAGGAACAACATTCTGTTCATCATTATATGCAAGCCGGAAATAATAGTCATTCATACAACATGACTGTTACTATATCAGGCGCCAGGTTCCCTTGGATAGGCTCTTTAGAAACTATTAGAAATTTGTAAATATTATCTAGTTTCACAGTGGGATAAAATGGATGCTTAAGAAGGTATCTAAAGTGGCCAATGACACCCTGAGAAAGGTGTTGAGTCTGAAGTTCTATGGTTAATAATTATACCATTTCTGATAGGCATCCTACAGCTCCTGCTAGACTGCTAGGATATTTTCAGGAATAGAATATTCCTGTTGCACAAAACACCAAATGTGAAGGATGGAGTTTAGGTTTTTCCTTCTCCTACTAATTTTATAGCTTATTTTCTGTTATTTCCAGCAGCCATGTCTATTAACAGACCTCTGGAGTTAAATGAATAAATCTTACAGAAAAGAGTTTCTACACTTGTAAAAAGGTGATGCCATTTTTACAAAGTCATCATTAATATTTTTTAATCATTGAAAGAACTATTCTTATCAAAGGGAATATTTACTGAGTTATGTTTATGTTCCAAACAGCAGGCTAAAATAGTGTATATACATTATTTTATTTAGTCTACAAAACATCCCTAGATACTAAGTTTTACCTTTTTAAATTTTGTTTTCAAGTTTTAAAACATTTTTACCACTTCAAAAGAATATTCCATACCTTTAAAGTAATCAATCTTTAACTTCTCTCCCTCTGTCTTCTAGAAAGCACTAATCTGCTTTTTATCTCTATGAATTTGCCTATACTGAAGATATTATAAAAAATTAATAGTACAATATTTGCTTTATTTGCCTGTGTTGAGCTTCTTTCATTTATTCTAATATTTTGCAAGTTCACACAAGTTGTAGCATGTAAACATAATTTATGCCTTTTATGGGTAGGTAATATTCCATTTCATGTAAGTTTATTTACATCCATCCTTTTATGGGTATTTGAGCCAAAGTACATGTCTATTTTATTATGAATAGTGCTACTATAAACATTTTGATGCAAAAGTCTTTTTGAAATCTAGGTGGTTTGTCTTTTTGGCTTTGAGTTGTAACCCTTCATTATTTATTCTATATATGAAATCCTTGCCAGATACACAATTTACAAATGTTTTATCCCATCCTGTAGGTTTTCTTTTTACTTACTTGATAAACTCCTTTAATGCTCAAAAGTTGTGTTTTTTTTTTTTTTAAGTTTTCGTGAAGACCAATTTTTTTTTTTTCTTTCGTTGCTTGTACTTTCCCTGTAAAAACTAAGCATCTATTGTCAAATCTCAGGTCATGAAGATCTCTTCATATATTTTCCTCTAAGAATTTATAGATTTAAGTTTTCTATTTATGTTGGTGCTACATTTTGAGTTAATTTTTGTAGATGGGGTGAGGAAGAGATCGAGCTGAGTCCCTGGAGGCTGAGAAGGTGACTTCCGTGCAGAGCACTTGTCTAGCATACAAGAGGCCCTGGATTCATCCCCAGCCCTGAAAACAAACAAAAACAAAATAAAAACAAAATGAAACAAAAACTTTCATCCTTTGGTGTTTGCTTATCCTGCTTTTTAAGCACCACTACACTTTTCAAATAGAATGGTCTTGACACTCTTGTTAACAACAGCTGGTCACAGATTTTGCCACTATGTCTGAACTGTCAGTTCTGTCCCTTGACCTAGGAGCTTACCTTCATGCCAGTACCACAATATGTTCATTACTGTAGATTAGTAGTAAGTTTTGAGATTGAAAAGTATGATTCCTTCAGCTTCCTTTTCCTTTTTCAAAATTATCTGGCATTTGAGGGTCCTTAGTAATTCCTTGTTTCAAAAATTGATTTTTTCAAATTCTGCAAAAACCAAAAAAAGACCATTGGAATTTTGACAATTTTAATCCATGAATATGTAAGGATACTTTATTTAATTAGATCAACCTCAGTTTCTTTAAGCTCTTTTGGTAGCTTTTGGTGTACTAAGGTACTTTATTAATCCTTGTGCATGGTACTATAGATGAACTTTTCTTAACTTTATTTCTGGGTTAGTCATTGCAGATAAAGGGAAACTCACATGATTTGTAGGCTGATCGTCTACCCTGACACTTGACTAAATTCATTTACTAGCTCTGAGTGCAGTATCCTCCCATATCAGCAATTTCACTGTAGTTTCACTTACCTGCAGTTAATTGTGTGTATTGAATATATTAAACAGAAATTTCCAGAGATGAATAATTGATACATTCTAAATACCTATTTAAAGTATATTTTTATATTTTTTTTAGTATTGGGAATTGAACCCAGAGGCCCTCTGCTACAAAGCCATATCTCCAGCCCTTTTCATTTTTATTTTGAGACAGGGTCTTCCTAAGTTACTTAGGGCCTCACTAAGTTGTTGAGGCTGTATAATTTTAATTAGGAGTTGTTAATCTCTTACTGTGCTTACTTATAAATTAAAGTTTATTGTGAGTCTTTATTTAAAGAAGAAAATCATCTTCATAGGGCTTGATACCATCTGTGGTGTTGGCCTCCATAGGGTGGTGGAGAGGGGTCTTGGAATACATTCCCTTACATATAAGGGGAGACTGCTGCAGTATTTTTGTGGATTCTTTGAAATTTTTTGCACCTCTATGTATAGAAACACATCATCTGCAAGTAAAGACAGTTTCTTGCTTTCTCATTTGGAAGGCATTCTTTTCTATTTTTTCCCCATGTGCTCCAACTAGGTATTTCATCAGTGTTGAATAGCAAGTGGCAGAAGCAGACAACCTTGTCCTGTTTTGGTCTGGGCTGAGATGTTGTGCCTTTCAACACTAAGTATGATATTAGCTCTGGGTTTTTCACATATGGCACTTTTACTCTAGTAAATCCCTCTTACAGGCCTCATGTTGCTGACTTCTTTTATCAGGAGAGTGGATTGGAATGTTTCAAATGTTTTCTCTGCATCCATTGAGATGATCATTTTTTCCTTGCTCTAATTATACGGCGTATTATATTAATTTACTTTTCATGTTGAAATATCTTTGCTTTCCTGGGATAAGTCCATTTGATATGGAGTATAGTCTTTTTAATGTATCATTGAATTTGTTACGCTATTGTTTTGTTGAGGAAACAAATATTTGCCTCAATCTCCGTAAGAAATTTTGTCTGTACTTTTCTAGTTATGTCTTTGCATTTGGTTTCAGGGTGATGTGTTTAAATCATTGTTAAAAGTCTTCTGTATAGTGATCTGGTCTTGGGCTTTTCTTTGCTGGGAGCTTTTTTTTTTTTTTTTTTTTTTGTCCTGGGGATTGAACCCAGGACCTTGTGCATGTGAAGCAAGCACTCTACCAACTGAACTATATCCCCAGCCCTGTCAGGAGGTTTTTGAATACTGCTTCAAAATTCTTTGCTTATTATACATCCATTGAAATTCTTCATATCTTCTTAAGTCAATTTGGTAATTTGGGTGTTTCTAGAAATTTGTCCATTTTATCCTTATGGTGAAATTTGCTGGTTTACAATGAATATCTGCTACAATTTGGATCTGGAATTCATTATTGGAAGGTGACACTATTGGGAGGTGGTGGACCATTTAGGAGGTGGAGAGTAGCAGAAAGAAATTAGATCACTGGGGACAAGCCCTTAAGGGGATATTGGGATGCTGGTCTATTTCTGTTTCTCTTTGCTTCCTGGCTAAAATGAGGTGAGGAGACCTCCTTTGTCACATACTCCCTTCATGAGATACTGTCCTACCACAGGCCCAGAGCAATGAGGCCCAGAGACCATGTACTGAAACCTCTGAAACCATGAGCCAAAATAAACCTTTCCTTTCAGTAAGTTGACTTTCTCAATTGTTTTGTCACAATAACAGAAAGATGACTAACACAGTACCTTTTTAATAGATTGGTAGTAGAATTCTCACTTTTCTGACTTTAGCTATTTGGATCTTCTCCCCCTCCTTTGGCCCCTTATATTAGCTAAGACTTGCCAATTTTATTAATTTTTCAAGGAATCAACTTCTGGTTTTGTTGATTCTTTCAGTTAAACAATCATCTCTGGGGTGTTGGTGATTGTATTATACCTCTACCTCAGAAAGATAAGAAAAATTCAGAAATTACTTTTTCTTAAATTTTGTTTTACTTTGCTTTGCTTTATTTATTTATTTATGGTTTTATTTGTTTGTTTGTTTGTTTGCTTATTACAATGCTGGGAGTCAAAGCCAGGGCTTTGGGTATGCGAGATCCACAGCATATTGCTGTATCACTATGCAACATCCCCAGACACAGCATTCACTTTTAAACAACTGTTGCATAAATTAATTTAACATTTGGAGAATATCAATTTTGCAGCTGTAGAGACTGAATCAATTACTTCAATAACTGATCTAACATCTTTGTTAGTGTTCGTAAGTAGTGATTTTCTTCTTCTATTTAAGTACCCTTCAGCCTCTTTACAACTGTCAATAGGTTGGAAGACAGTTAAAATGTTAATGAAGCTGAAATATTATAATGAGTTATACATTGTTATTAAGAAAGAACTTAGAGTCTGATGGTGTGAGGGAGATATTATGAGAACTGATGATTTTGCCAGTACTCTTTGGTATTTCAGCCAAAATAATATTGCTCCCTTGGATTCCACTCCTTTGCCAGAGGTAGACAGAACTATTCTAAATATGTAGAATGCTTACAAAATGCAGATGCACACACACACAAAAAAAAAAAAAAGAAAAAGAAAAGAAAAAAAAAGTTGAAAGAGGACATAAACAAGAAACCACACCAGCTGGTTAAGAAACTTGAAACTACACTGATACAGATTCCTTTGTTTCCCTTCAATAATGATTTTATTTTGCTGCCTTAGGTCTGTGGTTGTTGAATGTCTTCCAGCTGTCAATCTGAAATAGAGATAGACAATCCGGTAAACTCACTTCCAAATTACTCTAAATGAAAATCAAATTAGAACCAAAATTTTTGGAAGCTGAGAGAAAAATATGATAAAATTAAAATCTTTTCTCTTCATACTGGGATTGAACCCAGGGCCTTGTGCTTATGAGGCACACACTCTATCAGCTGAACTATATCCCCAGCCTCCAAACACTCTGTTTTCATTTTCATAGAACTTTATTTTCCTGATTTGATTTCCACTGGGGTCAATGTGCTCAAATTCTGAAATGACGTGCATTTCTATGATACTTTATGCACAGAATCTGTGATCCAAAATGCAACTTTGTAAGATGTCAGAATTGTAAGTGCTCTTAAAAGAATTCCACCTTTTGTCTTTTTTGGAAAAAAAATGTGATGGCTTTAAGGTTTGTTTATTCTTTGTTCCATTCCTACAAAATTGTAGATGTTAAACATCTCTAATTTAAGTTTACCAAAGTGTAGTAAGTATAGTCCTTCAAAAGACTCACAAGTAAAGCAGAGAAATCTATTCTTCTTTTTATCCTGTCAGGTTTTTTATGTGATTTATTTTTTTGCTTCTCCCAACACATTAGTATTTCCAAATAATGACAAATTAAGACCAAACAAAAAGATAAATAGTATATTTAATAGAAAGACTTCACAAACATTCGAGGGAGGAATTTTTTAAAAAGAGGTGAAATGATGCTTTGTTGTCCAGGTTGTCCCTGACCTCCTGGGTTCAAATTAGAGCAATCCTCCTGCTTCAGCCTCCCAAGTAACAGAGACTACAGGTGCACACCACCAGGCCCACACCTAGGTAAGAAATTTTAGGGTTGGATGGAGCCTTACAAGTTAGTAAATCAAGTTTATTTATTTTATCCATAATAAAACTGAAATACTTAAGATTAATAGTGGGTCAAAGTCAGGTAAATTGTTGATGGCATAGTCAGAGAAAGAAGTGAATTTCAAGTCTCCCAAGCCAGGGAAATTTCTGCTATCTTTAGCTGATATTAATACTAATTTCATGTCTTATTCAGTTCAGAGGATCTCTAATAATTCATCTCTTGTCTTCTTTTATCTATAGATTATTTCAACAATGATGTATGGTCCACCAAAAGGGCCAATTTCAACATTCACAGAGTTTAAATATGTACATAAGGCAAGTTAATTCTTTTTACAGTCATTCATTTTCTTCTGAAATGCACTTGCTTATTGAACTTTAATAATGATATAAATTATATTTATCATTTATTTTCTACCTATGTCCAAAGAGGTTATAATAAATTTGATGTCATTAATATACGTATCATAAAATATCAAATATTGTTTCTGTTGCAAAAAAACAATAGAAGATCCAAGGAGTAAACACAAAATGTATAAATAACTCTGCTACAAGCAAATAATCTATTGGAGACTATTCATTTTCAAATTGAGTTTCCTGAGATTCAAGAGGAAATGAGAAACTTGATCATTTGCAGAACTTTCATTTGGCACAAAGGGTGTCTTAGTGTCTTTTTATTTTGTCTTAAGAAACTGAAATCCGAAGCATACTTTTTTTTTTCACTGTTCTAATGACTTTTTTGCTTTTATCTATTTTTAATGTAAATTTCATAAAAGGAATTAATCACCTGGATTATACGTAGAAGATAATGAATAACATATGGCAAGCTATCTTTTTGTAATCACTTTAATTGTTGATTCTTGTTTTAATATTTAATGTAGACATTTTGCTCATATTTTTTTACATAGATCTTAGATGTAAGTAGTAGGATAACTTAAAATAAAATAATTACATATAATCCTATAAAGGCAATTTTGTAGGGAGTCATGATAATAAGATATGGATTTATAGCTTTCTGATGCTGTACAATAATGATTAAGATGTAGATAGCAAAGAACCATTATGTCTCGTATAAATTGGATATAAAGGCATTAGTAAAATACACTTAAAGTTTCTCTATGAACAAAAGACATTTTTCTGTCTAAACATACTGTGGAAATTTTTGTAAGATCTTAAAAAGTAGGAAGAAACTTTTTCATTAAGAGCTTAATACGTGCAACTTCTGCATTAACACATTCAGGACAATTATTATCAAATGGAGAAAATATTTTCTATAATCTTTGTACAACACAAAAAATGTTCACACAGTTTTTTGCAAAAGCTTAAAAGCAATTATCATAGTGAAACCAAACAAAGGATCTTTGAAGTATTCGTTTAAACTGTTAAGCCAAAAGGAGTTTGTGCTTTTGAACTGCAATGTCCAAAACTTCTTGAATAAGGGCAACCTGCTTCCACCTTCCAGAACCTTCTTGCCAATCTTACACCTGCTTCTTGGGATTGGCTCTTTACTTAATCAGCATTAGGATATTTCTACCGTCACTATTTCTCCTAAACATTCCCTACTCTCTCCTGCCATGTATTACCTCATTCCTGGATGCAAGCTCTTATCACCCAAGCAGTACCTGAACTGCCCTCCTCATTATAATCAGCTGGGCTCTCATTACAGAGTCTTTGCTGAATTCCAACCCTGTGCTTTATTTTGTTGATTTCCTCAGTCCCAAACTTGTCTCCCTTGGCTTTCCTGATGCTTCCCTTCCTAACTACACCCCTCTGTCTCCATCCATGATTTTCTTCCTTCTAACTTGCCGCAGTCTGGCTGGGCACAAATCATGAGCCACTGAAGCAGGAACAAACTTTATTTCTGAATTCCACCAGCACACTCCACACACGCTCCTGGGAACTTCCCCCAACGCCACGTGGCTCCTCCAGGAACCAACAACCGGAAATATCCCTCCTCTGGCACTTTCCCAACCAATGGGAACTCTCCTGGAATCCCCGCGAGAGCTCAAGCGGAACTCAATGGGGAACTCCGCCAGAATTCAAAAGTCATCATCTTAATGGCTCCTAGCATCACCTCTCAACCACTACTTCTGTCAAAAATGCCATGCGTCATCCCGACTCGGCTGTGGCCCTCAACACTAACTGTTACCTTCCTGTTATGGAAGCTTGAGATTCTGCAGATTTGTATTTGTTTGTTTTATTTTGTGATACTGGGGGCCAAACCCAGGACTTTGCACATGCTAGGCAAGCGCACTAGGCAAGCGCACTAGGCAAGCACACAGCTCCACGTTCATTCTTCAAATCAGCAATTTTAGCTTAGCAGTTTGATTAAATGGTCCCCTCATATGGCTTTAATTCATTTCACTCACTATTTCTCAATGTAGAATCCACTCATGACCAATTGCATTTGTGTTTGTGTCTATTCTGAACAGTTTATAAAACAAGTCTGCTGGGAGCCATGGTGCATGCCTGTAATCCCAGAGACTCAGGAGGCTGAGGCTGGAGGACCTCAAGTTCAAGATGAGCCTCAGCAACTTGTCTAGGCCCAAAGCAACTTAGCCATACCCTGTCTCAAAAATTAAAAAAAAGGACTGGGGATATGGCTCAGTGGTAAAGTGCCCTGGGTCAATCCCCAGTACTCATCCCCCCAAAAGACAGATCTACATGAGAGAGCTGGTACTTGATCATTCCTCAGGAAAATTGCCTCCCTCCCTCCAAAACAAACATCTTCCAGACAGCTTCATTTCAGTCCAAAGTCTGAGTGCCACCAATCTCCAAATCTAGCAAGCACAGGTCACTGAGTTTTGCCTTCATTTCCTATATAAACCTCAATTTCGTATTTTCTTATATTCCATGTAAATGTATCAGAAATAAGAAAATTCACAAAGCCCAATTTAAATCAAGTCACCACAGTTAAGCACAGAACTTACCTCTGAAAAGCAATAAAAACCTTTCCTAACTTTCAACTTACCCATCTTTTCATTTCATTTCATGAGCGTTCTACTCAAATTCCCATAGAGGTTCTTTGGGATTTATTTTTCTATATATACAATCTCATAATCTTCTGTCTGCCCTGTGTTTCAGTTGATAATGTCAGACACTACTCCATGCACAAAATTAAAACATAGGACTTAAAAGAAATAGTGGTTTTGATTCTCAGGCACTGTGTTAGGACACATTGGACAAAGATTGGACTTTGGAATCAGAATGAAGTGTATTCGAATATTACCAGTTATGGAAGCCTACCTTCCATTCCCCAAATAAGTGAATTCTCATTGGCATTCCTCTTTCTATAACAACATATCTGTGTCTCTTAGGGACACTTTTGGTGATAAGTGCTAAATCACTAGACATGGAGCCCTGAGTGAATGAGGGTTTGTTTTTGTCACAGAGCATCCAGCCTGGAGCCACTGGTGCTGAAGGAGGGCTTGCTGAGGTGGTCCCCAGATTTTGCTTGTTTTCTTGGATGGCTCCCATCAGCACATATACTGTCCCACAAGGAGAAGCAACAACAGGAGGAATAGGAGGAAAAGGAGAGGCTTCTAGGGAATCCACAGCTGACTGACTTGACTTGCAGGCCTTCATCAAGAACCCTTCCTTGAAGTTCCTCAGCTGAAAGGTACCTGGTTAGGCACTAAGTCAACCAACAATATCCACGATGTTTCTTCTTTATATCTGAATTATATTGATTTTTTTTCAAAGCTTACCTGAAATTTCTCCTCCTCTCTGAACTCCCTTCTCTTCCCGAACATGCAGGTCTCCAATTCCTACAGATTTTCACTTCAATTATAATAGTTCGATACAAATTACCATTTATATTTTCATGCCCTAATATTTTCCATTTAATGTTTTCTCAAATTTCAGATGATTATTGAAAGCCGAGGCTGCGTGCATCATGAGAGGCACACAGTGGTTTTGCACATCACTTCATGTGTTAGATTCACACAAATTTCAATCAGAAATGAGCAGTCACTATATCTTAAATTCAGTATATCTTGCTGAGTAATTCTAATCAAGAGAATTTACTTCCCTAAGTTTTTGGTTTGTCTGTAAATGTGTAAAATACTAAATAGAAAAAAAAAAAGAGAATTTGATATAATAAAATTCATGGAAGGTGGTGCGTACCTAATACACATTATTTTTCCTTTATAAATGCCTGATTACACTTGAGAACAAAGAATTTACTTGTACTTTTTGACATATTAACATTACTTGTAGAATGTATTTTTTTAAGATCCCCAAACTCAAAGCTTTCAACATTAATTCCATTAGAATTTACTTTATGAGAAGAAAAATAAAAGTTTTCTTAAACTATATAATATATTTCAATTTTACTTGGCAGTTAGTTCAAGGCTACTAAATATATGTTCATTGATTATATTCATTTTAGATAGGGATTTAGGTAATCATTAAAGATAATATCTTTTCATATTTATAGTTGTGTTCTTCTACAATAAGCTCAAAGGGTCTTAGCTATAAACTGTATTTGCCAAAAATCTGTTTTATTTACAGAGTGTGTTTATCTGAGAGAATGGTAAAGATTTTGGTATACTGAAATCACTTCTTCAACTTCTTCTTAGTGTTGTTTCTATTTTAAAAATCTATGTGTCTTAGTGTGACTTTTCCATTAAGATTTACTTTTTAGAAAGTTTCAGGAGCATGGTGAGGATAATCCAAACGTAGTAAATATTTGGGAGGGAAATTGTTAAGGAGTCTAAAAAATATTTTTTTAGAAACATTAAAAGCTCTTAAATATTAACTAAAATATTCATAGTTACCATCTAAAGTGTATCTTTTCAAGATAGAGAAAAATGTAAATGAGTTTTTTAAAAGTTTTATTGCAGAATTATTCAAATATACATGAAAGTAGATAAAAATATCATGGTGATCCCTGATGTTTTCATTATCCTGCCTCGAAACCTCATCAGAGTGAATCTGGCTTCATAGGCGCTGCACATGTTACTCATTGCTGAGAAAGAAAGAAGGAAAAAAGGGAGGGAGGGAGGAAAGAAGGGTAGAAATGAAAAATTAAAAGCAAAGCCTAGTGGCTTAAAACGGTAAGTATTCATAATCTCATTCTCTGAGGTTCAGCAACTGACAAGGACCTGGCTCTGTGGCTCTGGCTGAGAGGTGACATGACACCTGGACAGCAGATCCACTTCTGAGGTATCTCTCCCCATGGCCATTGGCAGGAGGCCCACTCCCCAGTAGTTGACAGGCTCTGGGCTGTCCACCACCCAGGGCTTCTGGAATACTCTCAGAACGCGCCCCCTGTGTTCCCTCAGGGGACTAACAGGAAGCCTTGATGCTTTTCAAGACTTCCTTTTGGAAATCAGACACTGTCTCTTCTGCCTCATTCTATTCTTTAGAACTCAGTCACTAAATGCCTGCACACAGGAGAGAGGAATAAATCTCCACTTCCTGAAAGAAAAAGACATATTTTGGGGACATATTTTTAAGATCACTGCAATAATGTCCACCCACTTCATCCTCAAAAAATTAATAAGGTTAATTTTCCCCAATATTGTATTTTCATTGTCTACTTTTTACATTAATTAATACATGACAAATAAATTACTTCATTATTCATTACCATATTAATTTTCAAGCATTTGTGACAAGTTTTCTGTAGCTGACTTTTGCCTGTTTAATGCCAATTATTTTGAACGAAATTCCAGGCGGCACACCATTTCATCTACAAATACTCCCATGCATATCTCCAAAAGATAGAGACTTTTTAAAAACAAAACCATAATATCATTTTCACGCCTAAAACATTAATAATTATCTAGTGTTATCAAGTATCCAGTGTTCAATTTTTCTTGATTTTTTTTTCCTAGGCATTGTTCACAACTGGTCTATTTTGTTTGCATCACAATAGAATACAAACAAGGACCAGCTCTTGCACTTAGCACTTTGGAAGTGCTGTCAAATCCTCCTTTGATCATTTGACTTGATATACACTTACAACTGGACAAAGATAGGGGATGGGATCCTTGGTAATGGTTCTCTTGGATGATATTCATCCACTGCTTGTCTGCATCCTATTTTATTGTTTGTTTGTTTTTTGTTTTTTTGTTTTTTTTGGTTTTTTTTTTTTTCATAAGGAACACTTGAGAAGTGAGAGAGGAGATTTTTCCCAGGTTACCTTTGAACCTGGAATTCGTGTTACCACTTTGGTTTTATTCCTAATAAGCCACAGGTGCCTACTACAGGAGCGAGAGGAAACACAGGCAGGGATGGGATGACAGTTAATTGTCCATGATCTAGCTGTCCCAGGGAGCACTTGCACATCTGGTACATATTTAGGTATTTGCTACTTGTAGTTTGTTGGTGATTTTTTTGAGTAGAGAAACATCTATATCGAAAGCACCATAAAAAGGAAAAAAGACTATCAAGGGGTTTTAAAGTAGCCACACAAAGAAAGGACAGCTTTTTGTGTCTCGGAACTGAATGGCTCCATTCATTTCCAGGGGGATTTTGTTTTACATGGACTGTATTAGGTTCCAGCACCAAACACTTGACTCTCATTGCAGAATGAATTACTTTGCTAAATGTAGGTATTTAAATAAGATAGGGACTTTAGCAGTTAATTTATTCAGTAAGTACTTACATCGTATTGAACATTTTATATAGCAATCTTTTATCTCTTCATGAAAACATGCATATTTATATATATGTTAGGAGCATCTCCTCAGAAAATACTAAAGTAGCTCATGAAATTTCTTCTATATTGTATTTTGACCCCTATTTTGAGTCAAGTATTTTTCATTGTGTTTCAAAATTATGATTTTAATATCCCAATATGCAGCAGTGAATTTTTTATGAGTTATAGCTGATCTTGCATAAATAACATTTTAAGTGTTCAAAAAAATCCACAAGCATTCATATGAGAAATGTGCATTTCATCACATACAGAAAATTAACACTTAAATTAATAATTTACCAAGAAAATATTTTAAATACTTCAAACATTTTGTGTAAAAAGTGATTATTGCAACAATGGCATTCTTACTTTTTCATTTAAATATTAATTTTTTCCCGATAATGTATTTTCATTGTATACTTTTCACATTAATCAATACAGGATTCATAAATCACTTCATTATTCGTTAGCATATGAATTTGCAAGCATGTATGACAAGTTTTCTGCAGCTGACTTTTGCCTGTTTTTCAATGAAATAGGGAGAACACTGTTACCAGTAAATTCAAACTTGTGTTCGACTTTATTTCCCCAGGCACAGCCATTTGCACCACAAAACATACACAAACAAGACTTCTGTTTGCAGCTGGCACTACACTTTGAGAGCAGTTGACTTTGCTATCTTGATCCAATTTTTAATGCTTACTGTTCAGTTTTTTTTTTTTTTTCATTTCCAAACCACCAGAGGATGATTTCCTTAAGAATGCTCTCTCAGGTATGTTCAGAATATTAATTAGGCCCATCTATTTCTGCCGGGTCATAACAATGTCCGTGAGCTGAATGGACTCCATGACCTGTGAAAGAACCATTCACACGCTGTACTGGGCCCCTGCACATTCCTTAGCAAGTGAATGGCGACCTTTTCCACAGTCGTCCTAAATGCTTCGACTGTGTGTTTCATGTTCAGTTCTTGCATCTCCAGCCATATAGCTTTTCTTCCTCTTTCGGGGAATACTTCCTCGCTCTGCTCATTTAAATGCTTCTGCCTTTATGACTATTTTACTGCCATACCTATGGGGCTTCTTACTGTATTTGCCTGTAACTGAAGGAGACTTTAAAGGAATTAAATTTATTCAGACTAAATCTTCTGGGGGATGCAAAGTCATCTTAAACAATTAGCAATAATTAAAAAGCATCTATTCAGACTGGATAAAAGGTAAATAGATTTCATTTAAATATAGTAGTTAGTTGGTATAGTTTTCCCATCTGCATATGGTTTTGCTTTTAACTTCCTGTTGGCAAATAACTTTGAGATTAAAAAAAAAAAGTGTTGCGTTTTATCCGTTTGTACAATTTTTTACTCATGAGTGCTATTAACAAATTGCTATACTAAAAAATTTAATTATCTTTAATTTAGGTGCTGCTACTAAAACTCAATATAATAGCATGCAAACAATGCCTGAGTCAAATCTAGGTGGTTGCTGCTGCTAATAATCTTAATGTGGAACTGGCTGAAAGATCTATGGTTATTCAACTTCTGATAATTTTGTATAATATGTATTCTGATGTTCTGCTTCAATTAACTATTCTTTCTATATACTGAAAGAGTTAAAGATCAATCTGTTCACACTGAAATTCATTTAAATTAGGATTCGTTTCAGAATAGTCAGAGGAGATAGATAATGTTTTTATTCAGGGATATTTACAAGCACTCACTAGTGTGTGTGTACGTGTGGTGATGCATAAAAGTAGTTATATGTGTATTAACAGGTGCACATATACAGATTCATACAAAAACAAATATGTTTCTTTCCACAAGAAATTCACAGGTTAGCAGTCTTGGCAACCACACACATGATGTTCTTTGAGGTGGACACAAAGAAAGGCAGCTAAAATCTATGCTCTATCACTTGACGTTTTAGTGTTTGGCTCCATTCTTCTAAATTTTAAATAAAATCGTATTTTGTTTTCAAGGTGATCAGTTAATATACTTAGAAAATGATAACCAGTCTTTTGAAAAATATGTGACATGGAATGAAATAGATTGGGAAAAGAAAATAGAATCATGAAGGAATATAGAAAATACTAAAAAAAAAAAAAAAAAAAAAAAAACATGCATTCCTAACATACATTTTTCCCAAGGGCTGTCCAAATTCAGGCATTCTATGATAGCCAAAAATGTGTGTAATGGTTTGGTGCAAAAATAGCGCTACTAAGGACAAAGCAGGGTGTTTTGAGGTTACGCAGACAGACTTGAGCTCCTGTAAGACGTATGATCTCACTGATGTGTAACTGCCTACTCAGTCTTTTTGCAAATTACTAGAAATAAGAAATCATAAGAAACAAGGAATTAGAAGTAAAATAGAGTCGCTACTGATGGAACAGAAAAAAACGACATTGAACATGGATTCATGCTATGGTGATGGTGACTTGATTAGGCAACCTTTATGCACAGGGAAGAGTCTGCACTCAGAGTGTAAATATTCTTGGATTTGGGGAAACCAATTATTGTTTGCATTGTAATAACTTGAAAAAGGATAGATTTTAGTCAGAAAATCTGGGATCAGAAAAAATGCCAATACTTGGGGTGAGGGGACCTCACCTCACCACATAGGTTGATGTTCAGGGAGGGAGACAACTTGCGCCTGAGGGGTGGCTTTGAGGATCAAGAGATGACCTTGTGGAATAACTTAAGGCAATAACTGTCTCAGGGAGGTGAAGCATTAAAATTATCGTGTAATTCGCCCCACACATTGTTGCTTGATAGAAAAATCTCTACCTTCTAAATAAAAATAAAAAAATCATATTGCCCTTAGCAACACAAAAGAAAGAAACAGTAGAGAACCTCAATCAACCTAAAACACTACACAGCCCAAAATCAAGTATTCAGTGTTTGGACAACGTTTAGAATGTGAGAATCCTAAGGCTGTCTCAGTGCGCAAAGTCCCCGTATTTTCCCCTCATCCTTTCAGGTTGCATTACTTTACTGGCTGGTATGAAAGATGCTTATGTACGTCTTCCATCTGTCTCTGGAACCCACTACTTGTGCTGACTTCCATCTTCTACCTGGTTCATACTAGATATATCCACCATGGTGCACCAAGCCTGCTAAGAGAATTTTCTGATTAGGTACCATCCCATCTTTTAATAACAATTGGTACCCATTCCTAGTGGTCATTCTCTCTCTCTCTCTCTCTCTCTCTCTCTCTCTCTCTCTCTCTCTCTCACACACACACACACACACACACACACATGCATGCACGTGTGCACACACACATATGCACACATGTACCCCCCCACACACAAAACCCTCCTAGTAATTTTTGAATCAATGTATTTTTACCAAATAACTCAGTATTCAATAGTTTAGTTTTGCATTCATAACAGCCCAGGTACGTTTTATTATTTACATTAGCAGAAAAAGCACTTACATGTAATTGCACACTGGCATTCTATAATTTTTACTTGCAGATTTTGAGAACAGACTTAATGTCTATAACTATCCAAGAGGGTCTCACAATGCTAAATTTGAAAAGAATAATTTTAATATATTATTACACTCATGATGGCAGTCTTCAAAATATGAATAAATGCTAAAATTAAATGAGGCCTGGGGCTGTAGCTTAGTGGTTGAGCAGTTGCTTGGCATGCAAGAGGCACTGAGTTTGATCCCCAATATGCCTCCAAATATTATCATTTGATATGACAAAATAAAGCATCTAACAATAATTGTTTAGAGAATTCTGTGTTCATAATTTCATGAAAAGGAACAACAACAACAAAACAGTTACCGTGTTTATTGTTTAGACTAGGTAGTGATTTTCAAACATCAGTTTACAAATGAGATTCCAAATAAATAAGGTAACACAAGAATTACTGGAATTATTGGCTCAGTTATAGATTACCAAAATTTCCTTCATCGTAAATGAGAAAAACTTATCTGAAATGAAAATCAAATTCAGCTGTGGGAGTAGGTGACTTTTAAAGAATATTTGGGAGCCAGTCACAGGGCACAGTGAAGATAACACTAGAGAAAACTCCAAATTCTTATAAACGTGGCTGGAGTCTAACTTTTGGGGATTTCTAGCATTATTCTTAGCAAGAACTACTGATTGCTTACATAATTCCTTTGACCTTTACAAAAAAAAGATTTTACTCAGCTAAATAATAACATATATTTTTAATGTTAAAGTTTCCCTGGAGAGATCTGTCCAATGTGGAAAAGACGTTTTACCAATGGCCTCCTAATGGTGCACTGTCACTAACCAATGGCTGCTGTCACTACCTGTCAGCAGTGTCACTCTCTGGATGTCTAGCAATTTGGTTTAATAGTTCCACTCCAGAATATGCAGATCACTGTGGTATTATATTCTTAGGTGTTTTGTAAATTTTAACATAGTTGTAAGATTGATTTGAGTCCACAGAAATCAGAGTCCTAAAGATGCTGTTTAAAAAAAAAAAAAAAAAAAAAAAAACAAACTGAACACAGTAGAAAGATTACTTTTAATTTTTTATCATTCTTTTGTGGTCAACAGAAGAATTATATTTTTTTCTATCCTAACTCTTCCTTATGAATTTTTTGATAACAGGCTATACCCAAATGGAAAGATATAATATTGCCTCAAAGAAAGACGTATACCATTTGTGATGCTATGATTTTAGGAACTTGATTTCAACTTTTAAGCCCTGTTTTGTCCTCCAAAATGAGGCCAGTATTACTCATATTTTTGTGACTCAGAAGATAATTAGGCAAGTTAGTTAAATTCTGTAAAATATGAAAATTGTAGTATTTATATTCTTATGAATAGGCAATCAAACAAGGCACCTATAACAGTATCTAGAAAAGAACATATTCAGTAAAATGTTATGTAAAAAAAGGTCAAGTGCTGCTGTTCCTTGTTCATAGGACTCCAAGATTAAAAAAGTGGAGAGACTCACTGTATAAAAATGTTTGGAGATTATTCAAACAGTTCATGCTCCTGGGAAATCTTTGCATTTAGTTACACATTTAAGGTCTCAGAATTGCCTGAGGCTTTTGACAATCATAATAGTTTCTATTGTATGTTACCAAAGCACCTTGAACTTTTAATTTAACATGAAATTTGCCATGGAAAAATTTTGTAAATCACCTTCCTTGATCCTCAACTAATAATTCATATATAGGAAACCTGACCGTTGAACATGAGAGATGTGTTAATCTGAACCCAAGTGATATATATCCTTAAAATCTGGACATTGAACCTGTGGACAATCATAAAAACAAGTTAAAATATTCTTATGAAAAAGATAATCTCATTACAAAAAACAATACCTATATTTCTATACTGTGTTGACAGTCCACACAATGGTTCAACTTGCAAGTTTTTGATTTTATGGTGTTGTCAAAGTGATGAAGTAAAAATTTTCAATAGGATCTGTCCTTCATATTGTAATCTTTTCCCAGGCTGGTGTGGTATGTGGTTGGATGCTCTTGTACTACAATTCTCAAGCAGCCTCATGATTGCCAGAGTTAACAACTGCAGCACACTGTGTTGCTAAGGGTAATGTTTTATAGGTTCTGTGTATTAAACGCATCTTCAACTTATGATATTCCAAGTTAGAGTGGGTTTATTTATTAGCATGTACCCCAATCATAGTCAAATAGCATCTTTATGTATGAAAGAGAATTTCTGAATTGTGACCAAGCCAGATTTTGCTTTTTCTTTAAATATTCATTGGAATAAAGAAACACAGGTGTAGAATTTTTGTTTCTAGTAATATTGGAATAATCTAGTTGACCAGTTCTTCCACTGAGAAAAAAGAGAAAGACATATGAAACATTTAAAAAACAATACTTCTTGAATACGTCAGAGAACTAAAAAGGCAGGAAAGATACACCAAGTTGCAATACAGAAAAAGAAACTCTGCAGGCCAATAAGCAGTGTATGGGGGAATGTCACTTTTACACCAGAGTCACAAACTTTAAAGTTAATAACCTAATTAATACTTATAAAAGTTTCCAAACTACAAAGGTCAACACTGGATTCCTGTGTCCAGGAAGCGTGATTTTTGTGGGGAATAGACATTTTTATAAGTACACTCTGACCCTGAGAGGCTATTATCTAAGAATGAGGGAACTTAAAGAAGATTCTCCCTAGAAAATGCTAAAGTTTGTCTATGTTCCAATTCTGGATTCAGTTAGGTTATCTGGGGTTGCAAAAGTCCTAACTACCTACCAGGAGCAAATGGAAATTCCACTTAGAAATCTCAATTATGACTACAAGATTTCCGATAAATATTTGACCGTAAACAATAATGAATTCCACATTCATTGAGAAAAAGCAAGTGAATGAAAAGTGAGAGAATCAAGAGTTGATCAAACAGATTCATTGACTGTTGGAATATGGAGCAGGAAGTTACAAACTGTAACCTGTCTGCAATTTATGTTTCAGATAAGAGAATTAACAGTGATGCTCAGAAACTTAAAACTATGAAATAGAACAAAATTCTAGATATAAAAATTATGGTAAATCATATCACAAACAATGAAAAATTTATTAGTCAATAAAACATAATTGAAGAGAGCGTTCATAAACTGGAAGATAAATCAAAAGAAAATATTCAGAGTGAAGTCCTAACAGAGAGAAAGGGGGAAATGGCAAAAGACGCAATTCAGATGTAGATACATAAATATGCAGATACAGGTAGAAATATAAAACAGTTATAGATAAGGATGTAGACAGAGAGAGAAAGAAGAGGGGAAAAGAGAAAGAGGAGGAACAGGGGTGAGATCTGGAGGGGAGGAAGGTTAAAGCAATGATTTCAAATATAATTGTGGGGACTTTTCCAAAAAATAGCAAACCACAAATTCACAAAATCCTCAGAAACTACAACAGGACACGGACACACACACACACACACACCCCTCTAGAAAATCATGTTAAATATTTTGAAAAAACAATGACAGAAAAGATTCAAAGCAGCTGGTGGCAAGGAGCAGGAATATTATGCCTGTGAAAAATTACCAATTTGCCCACAATTGACTTAACAATAAAATAAGAGAAGTCAGAAGATAATGAAACTTTTTTTGTTTTTTTTTTTTTTTTTTATAATGAAACATCTTTCCCACATTATTTTATTGTAGCATTATAGTTGTACATTAGTGGTGGTGTTTGTTGCTGCATATTTGTATATGAACACAATATAACAATATAATTTGGTCATTGATAATGAAACATTTTAAGAACCTGAATGAAAATATTTAGCCAGATGTGGTGGGGCACATCTATAATCCTAGTTGCTGGGGAGGCTGAGGCAGGAAGATCTTAAGTTCAAAGCCAGCCTCAGCAAAAGCAAGGTGCTAAGCAACTCAGTGATACCCTGTCTCTAATTAAAGTACAAAATAGGACTGGGGATATGGCTCAGTGGTCAAGTGCCACTGAGTTTAATCCCTGG
Source organism: Marmota flaviventris (assembly GCF_047511675.1). Taxonomy (NCBI): domain Eukaryota; kingdom Metazoa; phylum Chordata; class Mammalia; order Rodentia; family Sciuridae; genus Marmota; species Marmota flaviventris. Next base: position 115,717,788 of record NC_092505.1, read on the forward strand.
TACAAAAACAAAACAAACAAACCAACCTGCCTAGAACTCTATTTCCACAGAAAGTATCCTTCAAAAATATACACAAAGTGGGCTGGGATTGTGGCTCAGTGGTAGAGCGCTCACCTGGCTCATGCAGGGCCCTGGGTTCGATACTCAGTACCACATAAAAATAAAATAAAAGATATTGTGTCCAACTACAACTAAAAATAAATATTAAAAAATATATACACAAAGTAAATATATTAGCATAAAACGAAAAGATGAAAACATTCATCACCAGCAGAACTTCATCAAAGGGAATCCTCTCAGGTGCAACTCAGATATGCAGAAAAAAGTAAAGAACAATGATGAAAGAGCTTAGCATCCATGAGGCCCTGAGTTCACCCCTAATAATGTAAACTAAAAATAAACAAACAAAATCAAACCAAAACCTAGATAAATAAAAATGGATAAAGTTAAATGAAAATAGATTGTCTAAAGCAATAGAAACAGCCTGGGAGTAATTAATGAAGAAAAAGTGTTAGAAATATTTCACATTATCCAAAAAAAAAAAAAAAGGAAAATATATGGAGTTTTATTAAGCTTTGATGAGTCAAGAATGAATGCTTTAAACTTAGGGTAAACACTAGAATTCCATAGGTGGTGCATGACTTACACATTAATGAAACTTAAACAATAAGACATTCAATCAAATGAAAATAACGTAAGAAGTGAAAAAAACATAATATATTTAAAATAACATAAGAAATGAAAAAGCATAATATATTTAAATCTCAATACAATATCAATTACACTAAAAATAAAATTGAGTTCTCCATTTCTAAGACAAAGATAGTCATGTAGGATTAAAAATAAGATTAATAAAATCATACCAGTGAGCACACTCAGCACTTATTTCTTCATTCCTAAATACCTTTCTACAGTAATGAGAACTGAGGCTCTCTAGTGGCACCAAGAAGCAGAGACAGAGCTAAGCTCAGCTCACAAAATACATACCCCCAAAGTCCTGCCTCCAGGGACCCACCTTCTCCAGCTACACCCTATCTGCCTACAGTTACCACCCAGTCAATCCCTATCAGGGGATTAATTAATTGATCTGGTTAAAACTCTCATAACTCAATCATTTCATCTCAAAACTTTCTTGCATTGCCTCACACATGTGATCTTTTGGAGGAAACCTCATATAGAAACCATAACAATAGTAAATAGTAATATACCTGTATTCTTTGCCAAGATAGGGAACTTCAAGTATTCTTACCACGCAAAAAAGCAAGGAAGAATTTGGAAGTAACACATATTCTAATTGGCCCCACATTTAGACTTTCCACAATGCAACATGTTGTACACTGAACAACCTAATGAATGATGTGGAGTTGAACCACACCTAGCACTATAACAAATATTTCTGAGGGTATGCCAATGGAAACAAATGATTACACAATAAACAGAGAAGATAAGACAATTCTTTTCTTTTCCCCCTCCTCCCCTTTCTTGTGCTGGGGGATTGAACCCAGGGCCTGGTACATTCTCTAACACTGAGCTATCTCCTCAGCCCCAAGATGAATCTCTCTTTGAAAAAAAAAATTCCAAATAATTTTTTTTAGATACTGAAAATAAATGAAAGAGAATACAAAAAGAAAAAGAAATGGAGGCGGATCTCAAGGAATCAGCAATGCTTTATTAAACAGCAGAGGGGCATATTTTTCAAGAGGGAAAATGGCCACTGGCTACAATAAGAGACTGAGTTTTATGGTTTTAGAGGGGCTGAGTCCTCTATGGAACATAATTCCTACACACTCGATCTTGCACGCGTGCGCGCGCGCACACACACACAAACACACACTAACTCTAGCAAATATTGCATACTAAGGTAAAATGTTGTAAACTTCCTTTTTCTGAGTGTCTTCGGATGTTCATTGTTAACATTTCTATTCAATGCTGTACTTGGAGGTCTTGTGCAGTGTAGTAATGCAAGATAATGAAATAAAGAGGTATAAAATTACTAAAAGAAGAAATATAACTATCATTATTCTCAGAACATATTATTTGAACTCATGGAAAATGCAACTGAGTCTACAGTAAATTATTAGCAATGATTTTTATACTTCATTGGATACAAAATGAAGTATAAATTTTAAAAATCCCACTGCTTTTTCTACTCAGAAGCATCAAAAAACTAAATAGTTAATATAGTTTTCAGAAATACCAATGTTATGAGGCCTATAAATAACTTGAGCAAAGGATGAATCTGAGTTATTTAAAATAAACCATAAAACAATAAAATTATTGAATATGCAACTAATAGAAGATATGCAATATTCTCCATCTGGAAGACTTATTAGTTTAGAGGTATCTGTTTTCTTTGAGTTAATCAATTTATTCATTGAAATACCAATAGATTTTAATTTTTGCATATATTAATGACTCATTTAAAAATTTACATGATATTTGTAGGATGGAATTCAGTGGATATCCTAGAAGACAGAGAGGAGGACTTGTTCTACTGGATGCTCAGGATTCCTGTGCAAAAGCAGAACTAGAACAGGATGGGACTGATTCAAGGCAGAACAATGCAGCCATGAGAGCAGAGAGCCCAGAGTAGCCCTTGGGCACAGGGCACAAATGTCACAGCCAAAGTGACCCTGCCTGCTCTGGAGAAAGACATATGTGTTCCAGAGAGAACGCTGGATGGATTGGATACCCACGTGGAAACAAAAAAGAAGTTCAACCTTTGTCAAACATTTTTTAAAATACAATTTCCACACAGTACAGATTTGGGAATCCTAGGACACAGGCAAGAAGCCTTTTTCAGGACCTGGGGGTAGGGAAAAATTAGTTCAGCAGGACACAGAAAGAACTGACCATAAGATAACATGAACTTCAAAAACAGTGAAACCAAATAGTACAGTGGGTAAATTTGTCAGTTCATTGGAGTTATACTTCACAGGGTAAATTATTTTGTGTGAAATGTCTAACTGAATAGATGGACATCACCTGAAGAATGGATAAGCAAAATGTGGTACATTGTCCCGATGTCCATCACTTGAATAAGCAAAAATGTGGTTTCGTTGTGGCTCTTAATAATGGAATACTGCATGGTGATCAGGAGTAGCATACTGATTATGTACCACCACGTCTATAATTTTGGGGGTTTCCAAGAGTTATTCTCTTCCATGGTTCCACTGTTAGTTGGGGTAAGTGAAAACATCCAGTCATAGATGATCCTATGTTTTATGATCTTATCTATAGGAAATGTCCAGAGTGGGCAAGTCTGCAGAGACTTACAGTGGATGGGGATTGCTTAGGGCTTGAGGTTCCAAGTGAAAAGTAGGGATTCCACTGCTGAACGACAAGGAGATTTTTCATGATAAAAATGTTCTAAATGCAGCCCTGGTAATGACTTTACAACTCCAAATATACTTTCAGTGTGTGAAAATAACTGAAAAATCCAAGAAACTTTAAACTGCATACTTGTTACAGATGAATTGTACAGTAGTGAAATATATCTCAGTAAAGCTGTTACAAAAAGACAACAGAAAAAAAAATCAACATAACAAAATATGAACAGCGATAGAACTGTGATTAACTTTGTTCCTTTTTATTTTTCTGCTGTTTTTCAAATTTATGTAATGAACATGCATTGCTTTTCAACGGGGAGTATAATAAATGTTTACAGTAATATGCTATAGTTTCTATGTATGGAGAGGAGTTTCCCTGGTGAACTAGGGATTGGGAAGGGCCATAATGAGATTTCCAGAATCCTAGCATGTTCTACTTCATGGCAAACAAGGGTATTTGCTTTGTGTCATAGTATTTTGAACACATATCTTTATGTTTTATTTCTTATTTTTCATAAGGCATAAAAAATCACCCACTTTAATGGACAGAGTATAAGCAGACAAAATTTTTTTCTTTAATTTATTTAATGTTCTCCATAACTCTTCTAGACTTGATTCCCCAATACAAGAACTATGGTGCAGAAGCAAAACAGAAAATTTAGCTTAGAGATCATTTTGCTTGCTTTTGTATTCTTAGTAGAAGATGATAAATAAATGAGCTTATCATGAGTTATTGCTGTAAACTGCCAATACTGCAATCATAGTGACTGTTCTGTACATGAAACTACATCAACAGAATTGTAACGAGAGGCCATGTCAAGTTGAAAGTAATAAATATACAGGATAGGAGGAGCACGGTGGTATACCAAATTATAGCACACTGGGTTATATGTGATAAGAACTTTCAGCTAATAAATATGCACCCATATAGTTGCATAACCTCTTTGGACTTCAACTTCAGCATATTATAATATGCAGGATATAAGAAGATGAGATGATCTCTACATTCCCTCTCCACTGTACAGTTTTTGTTAAAAAATGAGCTGGCCCTCAATAAACCTTTACCTGGACTTTCACCCATCTCAGAGCACAAGTATCAAGCCAGCAGCCCTCTCTAGCTTTTAATTCAGTCTGTGACTCAGGCTAATTAGGACCTCCTGTGTGAGTCTGCTTTTTGTGGCTGTGACAAAATACCTGAGAAAAATCAATTTAAAGGAGGAAAGATTTATCTTCGCTCATAGTATCAGAGGGCTCAGCCCATGGGTCCCCTTGGCTCCATTATCTTTGGGCTTGTGGTGAGGCAAAACACCATGGCAGGGAGCATATCGTGATTTAAGTACAAGCACTTACAAAGAGAAAGAGGTAATGAGATAGAATTATAAGAACTGAGACAAAAGAGTAGAGAAATCATTGCTAAGTAAAATAATAATGATAATAACTTTAAAAACCTAAGAATAGTGAGAGAAATAGAAAGCCCATAAGATCCACTAAAAAAACAAACCTGTCATGTGAGACTGTAGCACTGATCTGCCATTTAAATGATACCTTTCACTCAAGAGCTAAAGCTGGATAGAGTTACATTTTTAAAGACTAAAATCACTGGTTCATTGCAAGCCTGTGAAACAGAAGCCTAAATACACTTTCTCAAGCAAACATCTTGGACACATGATTGGGTAGAAATATTTTTGCCAAAGTGAGATACAGAAGAGATTATGACCAAATATATTTTTTAAATTCTTACAGAAAGCAGCATGACATCAGTACACTAGTTTCTGCATTCAATAAATGTTGGGGCTGGGGCTGGGGCTCAGTGGTAGAGCACTTGCCTAGCATGTATAAGGCACTGGGTTCGATCCTCAGCACCACATAAAAATAAAATAATAATAAAATAAAGATATTGTGCCCACCTATAACTAAAAACAAATTAAAAAAAAGAATGAAGGGAAGAATTTTTAAAAAAAGAAAAAAGAAATAAATGTTTAGTGAGGTCTACTATGCAATTAGTGGTGTCATAGTTGCTTGAAATACTTCAAAATTCCCATCCTGGTGGAAATTTCTTTCTGGCAGGGAAAAACATGCAGTAAACAACGTAAATAATGCATTTATAATTGGGTATGCTAGAAGCTAATGACTACAAGAGGAAGGTAAAAGTAATTTGGGCGTGTCCCAGGAGGATGGGGTGGTGCAGATCAGTGATTATGAATGCAGAATTTCAGAGATAGAAGAATGACCTAAATTAAAAAGACAAAAGATGACTGTATCCAGAGGTTAGCAGCTGATTTGACATAAGGGCAAAAAGTTAAAAGAAAAATACTCTGAGGTTGTAAAGCTGTGAGATTGGAGGTTTAGTGATGTTTTTACTAAAGGGAAAATGTCATGAGAATTTAATTTCAGATGAAAATGATGAGATTCCTTAGCGGCAACCAAAGGGAGTGGGACCTTTGAGAGCTATGCAGAGGGATTTTGAACTGAAACACTGGGCCTTTTAAAAACAAGTGCTGACCATGAAAGAGACTAGAGAACAAGACATGGTCATCTGTTTATATGACTTTCTAGAAACTCATATAAAGTCAGTTTGCCTGTTAGAAATGCTTCACAGAACTGATACCTTTTGGTGTCTATTTGAACAGGTTAAATTAAAGATAAAATTTCAATCCAAACTAAAGGTCAAGTTTCAGGAAAAATGGCATGTTATTCATTAATATACATATATGGACACATACATAAGCATTACATGTGTGAATATGCATGTGTGTATTTTGGAATCAAATGTACATACAGTGTCTGTTTAGAAATGAATTGCTTTTATTACTCGATCGATATGGAATACTATCTCTGAGATCATTCAATCAATAAATACATGAGGATTACCTTGAAGTTCTAACATTCCCCAGTATCTGGCTTCTTGAAGGAGATTGACTTTGACTTTCCACATCCTTGTCTGTTTTCTTGCCCTACTCCTCAGCTGCACCACTAAACTGAAGGACAGAGGCTACCTCTGCCTTCTTTTGGGTATATCCCCCACACTCCTTAACAGATAATGGATACTCCATTAGAATTGGGGGGAAAATGTCTGAAAGAGTTTGTTGATAAAACCAGTCAGGCTGAAAAATATATTCTCCAATAAGTATTTTTTTTTGTTTCATTTCAAATCAATTCCTGAAGCTCTTTGTAATCATGTTTAGTCTCAGCCTCTAAACAAAGAGGAAATTAGTAAAATATTTGTTCATAGGTATATCATCCTTTTGGTCTCTCAGCTTTAGGTCACCTGTCAGACAGAGTCAGGAAAATCTTGTACCTCAATTGATCCATGTACCCAAACACACACCAGGAAGGAAAAAAAGATAAACCATATTTAATACTGGACATCCACATATTATTATTATTTTTTTAGAATTTTAATATTTATTTTTTTAGTTTTTGGCAGACACAACATCTTTGTTTCTTTGTGGTGCTGAGGATCGAACCCAGGCTGCACGCACGCCAGGCGAGTGCGCTACCACTTGATCCACATCCCCAGCCCCATATATACTTTTTTTTTTTTTAATTTTTTATTGTTGGCTGTTCAAAACATTACATAGTTCTTGATATATCATATTTCACACTTTGATTCAAGTGGGTTATGAGCTCCCATTTTTACCCCATATACAGATTGCAGAATCACATCAGTTACACATCCATTGATTTACATATTGCCATACTAGTGTCTGTTGTGTTCTGCTGCCTTTCCTATCCTCTACTATCTCCCCTCCCCTCCCCTCCCCTCCCCTATTCTCTCTCTGCCCCCTCTACTGGCATTCATTTGTCCCCCTTGTATTATTTTTCCCTTTCCCCTCACTTCCTCTTGTATGTACTTTTGTATAACTCTGAGGGTCTCCTTCCATTTCCATGCAATTTCCCTTCTCTCTCCCTTTCCCTCCCACCTCTCATCCCTGTTTAATGTTAATCTTCTACTCATGCTCTTCGACCCTACTCTGTTCTTAGTTACTCTCCTTATATCAAAGAAGACATTTGGCATTTGTTTTTTAGGGATTGGCTAGCTTCACTTAGCATAATCTGCTCTAATGCCATCCATTTCCCTGTAAATTCTATGATTTTGTCATTTTTTAATGCAGAGTAATACTCCATTGTGTATAAATGCCACATTTTTTTTATCCATTCATCTATTGAAGGGCATCTAGGTTGGTTCCACAGTCTTGTTATTGTGAATTGTACTGCTATGAACATTGATGTAGCAGTGTCCCTGTAGCATGCTCTTTTTAGGTCTTTAGGGAATAGACCCAGAAGGGGAATAGCTGGGTCAAATGGTGGCTCCATTCCCAGCTTTCCAAGAAATCTCCATACTGCTTTCCAAATTGGCTGCACCAATTTGCAGTCCCACCAGCAATGTACAAGTGTACCCTTTTCCCCACATCCTCACCAGCACTTGTTGTTGTTTGACTTCATAATGGCTGCCAATCTAACTGGAGTGAGATGGTATCTTAGGGTGGTTTTGATTTGCATTTCTCTGACTGCTAGAGATGGTGAGCATTTTTTCATGTACTTGTTGATTGATTGTATGTCCTCCTCTGAGAAGTGTCTGTTCAGGTCCTTGGCCCATTTGTTGATTGGGTTGTTTGTTCTCTTATTGTCTAATTTTTTGAGTTCTTTGTATACTCTGGATATTAGGGCTCTATCTGAAGTGTGAGGAGTAAAGATTTGTTCCCAGGATGTAGGCTCTCTATTTACCTCTCTTATTGTTTCTTTTGCTGAGAAAAAACTTTTTAGTTTGAGTAAGTCCCATTTGTTGATTCTAGTTATTAACTTTTGTGCTATGTGTGTCCTATTGAGGAATTTGGAGCCCAACCCCACAGTATGTAGATCGTAGCCAACTTTTTCTTCTATCAGACGGCGTGTCTCTGATTTGATATCAAGCTCCTTGATCCATTTTGAATTCACTTTTGTGCATGGCGAGAGAAAGGGATTCAGTTTCATTTTGTTGCATATGGATTTCCAGTTTTCCCAGCACCATTTGTTGAAGATGCTATCCTTCCTCCATTGCATGCTTTTAGCCCCTTTATCAAATATAAGGTAGTTGTAGTTTTGTGGATTGGTTTCTGTGTCCTCTATTCTGTACCATTGGTCCACCCGCCTGTTTTGGTACCAGTACCATGCTGTTTTTGTTACTATTGCTCTGTAGTATAGTTTGAAGTCTGGTATCGCTATACCGCCTGATTCACACTTCCTGCTTAGCATTGTTTTTGCTATTCTGGGTCGTTTATTTTTCCATATGAATTTCATGATTGCTTTCTCTATTTCTACAAGAAATGCCGTTGGGATTTTGATTGGCATTGCATTAAACCTATAGAGAACTTTTGGTAATATCGCCATTTTGATGATGTTAGTTCTGCCTATCCATGAACAGGGTATATTTTTCCATCTTCTAAGATCTTCTTCTATTTCTCTCTTTAGGGTTCTGTAGTTTTCATTGTATAAGTCTTTCACCTCTTTTGTTAGGTTGATTCCCAAGTATTTTTTTTTTTTTTGAAGATATTGTGCCTACCACGCCGGCAGGCCGCTGGGCCTGCTCTGCCGGTCGGTAGCAGGTCCGCCGACCTTGCAGGCGCGGGCGGCGGCTCTGTCCCTCTGCGGGCCGCTAGGCTTGTTCTGTCGGTGGTCGCAGTTCTGCCTACTTTGCAGGCGCAGGCAGCGGCACTGCCCCTCTGCAGGCCTCTGGGGCTGTTCTGCCAGTGGGTCGCAGGTCCGCCTACCTTGCAGGCGTGGGGGGGGGGGCGGCTCTACCCTTCCTCAGGCCACTGGGCCTGTTCTGTCTCTCGGTTGCAGGTCTGACCTGTTCTGATGGTGTTCAAAGTTCCGTCTACCTTGCAGGCGCGGGGGGGAGGGGGCGGCTCTGCCTCTCAGCAGGCCTCTGCTCCTCTTCTGCTGGTGGGTCGCAGGCCCGCCTACCTGCAGGAGTGATTGGAAGCTCTGCCCCTCCGTGGGCCACTGGGCCTTTTCTGTCGGTGGTCACAGTTCCGCCTACCTGGCAGGCGCGGGGGGTGGGGGGCGGCTCTGCCCCTCAGCAGGCCGCTGGGCCTGCTCTGTGTGTGGTCACAGTTCCCTCTACCTTGCCGGCGCAGGGGGAGGGGGCGGCTCAGCCTCTCAGCAGGCCGCTGCTCCTCTTCTGCAGGTGGGTCGCAGGCCCGCCTACCTTGCAGGAGTGATTGGAAGCTCTGTCCCGCCGCGGGCCACTGGGCCTTTTCTGTCGGTGGTCACCGTTCCCCTACCTGGCAGGCGCGGGGGATGGGGGGCGGCTCTGCCCCTCAGCAGGCCTCTGGGCCTGCTCTGTGTTTGGTCACAGTTCCCTCTACTGCGTCTGAAGATATTGTGAATGGAGTGGTTGTCCTCATTTCCATTTCTGAGGATTTGTCGCTGATATACAGGAATGCCTTTGATTTATGCATGTTGATTTTATATCCTGCCACTTTGCTGAATTCATTTATTAGCTCTAATAGTTTCTTTGTAGACCCTTTTGGGTCTGCTAGGTATAGAATCATGTCATCTGCAAATAGTGATAATTTAAGTTCTTCTTTTCCTATTTTGATGCCTTTAATTTCTTTCGTCTGTCTAATTGCTCTGGCCAGTGTTTCGAGAACTATGTTGAACAGAAGTGGAGAGAGAGGGCATCCCTGTCTTGTTCCAGATTTTAGAGGGAATGCCTTCAGTTTTTCTCCATTCAGAATGATGCTAGCCTGAGGCTTAGCATAGATTGCTTTTACAATATTGAGGTATGTTCCTGTTATCCCTAGTTTTTCTAGAGTTTTGAACATAAAGGATGCTGTACTTTGTCGAATGCTTTTTCCGCATCTATCGAGATGATCATATGGTTCTTATTTTTAAGTCTATTGATGTGGTGAATAACATTTATTGATTTCCGTATATTGAACCAGCCTTGCATCCCAGGGATGAATCGTACTTCATCATGGTGCACAATTTTTTTGATATGTTTTTGTATCCGATTCGCCAGAATTTTATTGAGGATTTTTGCATCTAGGTTCATTAGAGATATTGGTCTGTAGTTTTCTTTCTTTGAAGTGTCTTTGTCTGGTTTAGGTATCAGGGTGATGTTGGCCTCGTAGAATGAATTTGGAAGTTCTCCCTCTTTTTCTATTTCCTGAAGTAGCTTGAAAAGTATTGGTATTAGTTCCTCTTTAAAGGTTTTGTAAAACTCTGCTGTATACCCATCCGGTCCTGGGCTTTTCTTAGTTGGTAGTCTTTTTATGGTTTCTTCTATTTCCTCAATTGATATTGGTCTGTTTACGTTGTCTATATCCTCCTGACTCAATCTGGGCAGATCATATGACTTAAGAAATTTATCGATGCCTTCACTATCTTCAAATTTATTGGAGTATAAGGATTCAAAATAATTTTTGATTATCTTCTGTATATCTGAGGTGTCTGTTGTGATATTGCCTTTTTCATCCCGTATGCTAGTAATTTGAGTTCTCTCTCTTCTTCTCTTCGCTAGCATGGCTAAGGGTCTGTCGATTTTGTTTATTTTTTCAAAGAACCAACTTTTAGTTTTGTCAATTTTTTCAATTGTTTCTTTTGTTTCGATTTCATTAATTTCAGCTCTGATTTTAATTATTTCTTGCCTTCTACTTCTTTTGCTGTTGTTTTGCTCTTCTTTTTCTAGGATTTTGAGATGAAGTATGAAATCATTTATTTGTTGGTTTTTCCTTTTTTTAAGGAATGAACTCCAAGCAATGAATTTTCCTCTTAGAACTGCTTTCAATGTGTCCCATAGATTCCGATATGTTGTGTCTGTGTTTTCATTAATCTCTAAGAATTTCTTAATTTCCTCCTTGATGTCTTCTATAACCCATTGATCATTCAGTAACCTATTGTTCATTCTCCAAGTGATGTATTCTTTTTCCTTCCTTCTTTTATCGTTGATTTTCAGTTCCATTCCATTATGATCAGATAGGATGCATGGTATTATCTCTACTCCTTTGTATTGTCTAAGAGTTTCCCTGTGACATAATATATGATCTATTTTTGAGAAGGATCCATGTGCTGCTGAGAAAAAAGTGTAACTGCTTGATGTTGGGTGGTATATTCTATATATGTCAATTAAGTCTAGGTTATTAATTGTGTTATTGAGTTCTATAGTTTCCTTATTCAACTATTGTTTGGAAGATCTGTCCAGTGGTGAGAGAGGTGTGTTGAAGTCTCCCATGATTATTGTATGGTGGTCCATTAGACTCTTGAACTTGAGAAGAGTTTGTTTGACGAACATAGCTGCACCATTGTTTGGGGCATATATATTTATGATTGTTATGTCTTGTTGGTGTATGGTTCCCTTAAGCAGTATGTAGTGTCCCTCTTTATCCCTTTTGATTAACTTTGGCTTGAAATCTATTTTATTTGATATGAGTATGGACACTCCTGCTTGTTTCCGAAGTCCATATGAGTGATATGATTTTTCCCAACCTTTCACCTTCAGCCTATGTATGTCTTTTCCTATCAAATGCGTCTCCTGTAGGCAGCATATTGTTGGGTCTTGTTTTGTGATCCATTCTACTAGCCGGTGTCTCTTGATTGGTGAGTTTAAGCCATTAACATTTAGGGTTATTATCGAGATATGGGTTGTTCTTCCAGCCATATTTGTTTATTTCTGTTACTAAACATGGTTTGTTTTCCTCTTTGATTATTTTCCCTCCTTTACTGTCCTACCTCCCACTGTTGGTTTTCATTGTTATTTTCCATTTCCTCTTCCTGTAATGTTTTGCTGAGGATGTTTTGAAGAGATGGTTTTCTAGCTGCAAATTCTTTTAACTTTTGTTTATCGTGGAAGGTTTTAATTTCATCTTCCATCCTGAAGCTTAATTTCACTGGAAACACAATTCTTGGTTGGAACCCATTTTCTTTCAGTGTTTGAAATATGTTATTCCAGGATCTTCTAGCTTTCAGAGTCTGTGTTGAAAGATCAGCTGTTATCCTGATTGGCTTACCCCTAAATGTGATCTGCTTCCTTTCTCTTGTAGCTTTTAAAATTCTCTCCTTATTCTGTATGTTGGGCATCTTCATTATAATGTGTCTAGGTGTGGGTCTCTTATGATTTTGCACATTCGGCGTCCTGTAGGCTTCTAGGATTTGGGTTTCTGTCTCATTCTTCAAGTCTGGGAAGTTTTCTTGTATTATTTCATTGAATAGATTGCTCATGCCTTTTGTTTGAAACTCTGTCCCTTCCTGTATCCCAATGACTCTTAAATTTGGTCTCTTGATGTTATCCCATATTTCTTGGATGTTCTGCTCATGGTTTCTTAACAGTCTTGCTGAGCTGTCTATGTTCTTTTCAAGTTGAAATACTTTATCTTCATTGTCTGATGTTCTATCTTCTAAGTGTTCTACTCTGCTGGTAGAATTCTCAATTGAGTTTTTAAGTTGGTTTATTGCTTCCTGCATTTCTAGGATTTCTGTTTGTTTGTTTTTTATAACCTCTATCTCCCTGTATAGTTGATCTTTTGCTTCTTGGATTTGTTTATGTAATTCATTGTTGAAGTGATCTTTCATTGTCTGATTTTGCTGTCTGATGTCTTCCTTGAGACTCCAGATCATCTGAAGCATGTATATCCTGAATTCTTTATCTGACATTCCATCTGCTGCAGCTATTACCTCTTCTAACGTTGAGTTGACCTGCATTGCTTGTGGTCCTTTCTTTCCTTGTCTCTTCATACTGTTCGCGTTCCTTTCTACTTGGTGAAACTGTTGTGCTATTGAATTTTCCCCCTATATATTTATATTGGTCTTGTATAGTTGCAAAGTCTCCCTCGCAGGCGCGGGCGGCGGCTCTGCCCCTCCTCCAATTGGGGCAATGTGCCTACCACGCCGGCAGGCCACTGGGCCTGCTCTGCCGGTCGGTAGCAGGTCCGCCTACCTTGCAGGCGCGGGCGGCGGCTATGTCCCTCTGCGGGCCGCTAGGCTTGTTCTGTCGGTGGTCGCAGTTCTGCCTACTTTGCAGGCACAGGCAGCGGCACTGCCCCTCTGTAGGCCTCTGGGGCTGTTCTGCCAGTGGGTCGCAGGTCCGCCTACCTTGCAGGCACGGGGGGCGGGGCGGCTCTACCCTTCCTCAGGCCACTGGGCCTGTTCTGTCTGTCGGTTGCAGGTCTGGCCTGTTCTGATGGTGGTCACAGTTCTGTCTACCTTGCAGGCGCGGGGGGAGGGGGCGGCTCTGCCTCTCAGCAGGCCGCTGCTCCTCTTCTGCTGGTGGGTCGCAAGCCCGCCTACCTTGCAGGAGTGATTGGAAGCTCTGTCCCGCCGCGGGCCACTGGGCCTTTTCTGTCAGTGGTCACAGTTCCACCTACCTGGCAGGTGCGGGGGGTGGGGGGCGGCTCTGCCCCTCAGCAGGCCGCTGGGCCTGCTCTGTGGGTGGTCACAGTTCCCTCTACCTTGCCGGCGCAGGGGGAGGGGGCGGCTCTGCCTCTCAGCAGGCTGCTGCTCCTCTACTGCAGGTGGGTCACAGGCCCGCCTACCTTGCAGGAGTGATTGGAAGCTCTGTCCCGCCGTGGGCCACTGGGCCTTTTCTATCGGTGGTCACAGTTCCGCCTACCTGGCAGGCGCGGGGGGTGGGGGGCGGCTCTGCCCCTCAGCAGGCCGCTGGGCCTGCTCTGTGGGTGGTCACAGTTCCCTCTACCTTGCCGGCGCAGGGGGAGGGGGCGGCTCTGCCTCTCAGCAGGCAGCTGCTCCTCTTCTGCCGGTGGGTCGCAGGCCCCCATATATTCTTAACATAAGATCATATGATTGAAAATCAAACAAATTGAAATCTCAACCCACCATATGGAAATAAAAATAATTTAAAAGAGGCATTTATTTAATTAATACCAATCTAAATATTAAATTCAAGTATAGGGACTTTCTAAGTCATACCTGAACTCCTGGGTACCTACACTGTGAAAGGCTGCTCATCTTTTCAACCTCAGTATCCTATTGGCCCTGGTGCACATGGCTAAGTGCATTCCAACTCATAGCAATTGAAATTCCCCTTAGCTATCTCTTTACCCCTCAACCACCTCATTTAAAGTTCCAGCAGGTTTTATGATGGATTCCATGCTTTGGCATGTCTACCTTATATTTGGTTTAGCTCCATGTTAAAATCAAAAAAACTGTTTTACAATTCTCTGGTATTCCATTAAATAAATTATAATCCACAAATATGGATGGACTCTACTATAGTCTGATGACTGTATAAGAAAGTGTCCTAGTTTCTATGACCACTTCACAACCGTCACAAAATTAATTCTAGGAATTGAAGGAGCTCAGCTATATGATTCTTACCTGAATTCTCTTGGTAACAGTCTGATGGCAGCTGGAAATGGAGCCATTTGAGGGTGCACCAGGCTGCATGTCTGAGATGCAGGACTTCTTTCACATGTCTGCTTCCTCTGCTGATAGGCTAGAACCAGAGGAGACAGGGTGGGTGCCTCTCTCTCCAATGCAAATTCCCTGAGTCCAACCTGGACTCACAGTACAGCAGGTGCCTTTTCGCAGTGGCTGGCATCTCTAAGATTGCTCCTTCTAAGAGATCAAGAATGGCTAGGTTTCTTATGACCTGCCCGTAATGGTTGCTCAACACACCTACTGCATTCTGTTGGTTACTTTTAGCCTGTATAGATTCAATAAAGGAGGGATTACTCACATGTGTCAATACCTAGGGCACAGTTGGCTGGGGCCATCTTTGATGAGTTTGGGCCATCTTTCACACCCTTTTAAGCAGGGGACAGCTAACACTGACCATCTATGAGATGCCACCTAATATTTCCTTAACATTTCCAATTTTTAAAATCTGATTTCAACACCATGCTCTATTGCTTACCATAGCACCTTTCACATTAGGCACAAATGAGAATGGTGGACCATAAAGATCCTCCCTCTGTGGCCTCATCTGTACCTTGCACTTGTTGTTGTAGTTTCACATTTTCCTTTCTGGGAGGGTTCATGGTATCTTAATTAAATTACCATGTGAAAATCCAAAGTATTTGAAGGTACATTTAGTGGATACCTACTGTGCACCAAAAGCCATGCTGAGTGCAGAGCAATCGCCCATTGACGAGATGCTATCCTCTTCAGAGAGCTTAGGACGAGGCCCAATAGAGCATTAGCTTTCACATTTCAGTTTTCCCTGACACAGATCCCCACCTAGTTATCTAAAAGTCTTTTTCTCAGACCCTCACATTTTTATCTCAAATCTCCTTCAGGCTGAAAAGAAACTTATCTTTCAGGTTCCAAGAAGAGTTTAGCAAATGAAACAGTACAAGTGATAAATGTTAACTGTTACTCCTTCTTCCCTTCCCCTACAAGATTTCAGGTGGGATTTATTAAGAGAAGATGTATTTCTTCTCCTGGGTCACGAAGAACATTTTTTTCTTTATCTGTAGTCTCTAAGGAAGCTCATGGTGAAATAGATAAACTGTCAGAAATAATTAAGAAAAATGCAGGAGTATCCACCAACCTAAAATTACATCTTTTGGTGATACCTAGTTTTCATCTCCTTGGTCCCTTGACAGATATAAACACCAACTTATCACGTCCTTTAGATGACGGTGTGTTAAATCAGTGCTGATGAACACATGGTACAAGGAAAAGGGAGGATGAGAAAGAAATTCCCTTAGAAAGCAGAGGTCATGGGTTCTAGGAGGTAAACACACACCGTGCACTTGTTACAGGGTCTAGAATTCTTCCGAATTGTTGCATAAAAATCCACTAAATTTCTTTCCCCATTGTGACTGGGTTCAATCATACTCCTATTTTATCATTTTTCTTTAAAGATGGTATTTATCTTAGCTACGAAAATTGCTGTTTTGCACAATCCTGTGTTCCCACTTATCTTTGAGCAGTAGGTGTTTGGAGCCATGTGGGGGTAACACAAACACACAGACAACATGGGTCCCCTGTATCAGCAATGTGCTCTCTCACATACCCAGCTCTCCTTTAGAAAGGCCTTGAATTTTTCTGCCTCAGCTGAAGATGCAAACTAGTTTGTTTGTAAAATGCATATTTCTAGACACTGGGATGTAATTTTCACTTACTCTAAAGATAACAAACTTGTTTAAGAATACCTATGTAAGAATTAATTATTTTTTTCCTCATTGGCCATACATAGAAACAGATCATATATTATTATTCTATTAACTTTTGAAACATACACTACTAAAATCTTTGAATAAGTAGGTAAAATATCTGTACCCACATTAATTTGCCTTTCTAGGACTTTTAATTACTCATTAGTATTGGTAGCTGTAGTAAAACAGATAAAAGCTCTTTGATCTATCCACGTTAAGAAATGTCAAATATTTTTATGGAAGCTTAATTAATTGTTCTAGAGGCAACCGGAACTATTCTCATTTCCATACTACAAATGTGAAAATGAGGCACGAAAGACCAAAAAAAAAAAACAAAAAACAAAAAAAAATTCCCCCCTCAGGTTTACTCAGCCAGGAGGTTGAAAAGCCAGGTATAAATACGAGCTTATGAGATTCCTGTCGCAGTATGCAGGGAAGGGCAGAACTTCTCCTCTCTTGATGCTCTTCCTCATCCATGTGGGGGAAAGCCCATTGCGATGACATCACTGGCCAGCCTCTCCCATCCCCCCCATTCACTTTCCCTTCTTAGAGAGGGAATGGCTTACCCGACTGACAAGTTTGTAAACCTGAAGCCGTCACCCACAATGAGTATTCAGTTAGCTCTAGGG
This sequence comes from Marmota flaviventris, assembly GCF_047511675.1. Lineage (NCBI taxonomy): Eukaryota > Metazoa > Chordata > Mammalia > Rodentia > Sciuridae > Marmota > Marmota flaviventris. The sequence continues at coordinate 115,734,846 of NC_092505.1, forward strand.
GTCCATGTAATGCGATTTTAGACACAGCAGAATCATCCTTGGAACAACTCTTGTCTTTGAATGCATAAAGATGCTTAATTCTGAGGTATGTTTACTCAGCTTTTGGGTCACTCTTACCCAAAAAACCTGACAAGAACAACTTAGAGGAGGAAAAGTTTATTTTGGCTCATGTTTTCAGAGGTTCAGTGTGGGTCGGCCAACTCTGTACCTCTGGGCATGAGGTGAGTCACAGCATCATGGCAGAAGGGCCTAGCAGAAGAGGGCTGCTCAGGACCAGGCAATGGGGAATCTCAAGAGTGCTCACTCCCCAGTGGCCAAAATATAAACCCCAAAGGCACACCCCCAGTGACCAACAACAAGTGGCCTTGTCAGAAGAAAGGCCTTCAGCCACACCCAACCTGCCTACCTTAATCCCTATTTATGGATTAATCCACGGATCAGATTAACACCTCTCACAACATAATGTTTTGCCTCTGAGAATTCTTACACTGCCTTATACCTGGGGAGACACCTGGGAAGATTTTGGGAGATATCTCTTGTCTAAATCCTAATGTGGGGTGTGATATTAGGTATTTCACTTGCCTACAGCTATAAACCACATTCTCCAACATTATCTACATAAATAATAAAGTTCCCAATTGCCCTTAACTTTCCCTGTAGGGTAAACTTGGATAGGGAAGAAGATACTGACTTTCGGGCTTCTAAAAATGTCAACCGTGCTGAGGCCCTTATTTGACTCACTCAGGATTCTAATAAACAGAATCCAAAATAACATTTGATTAGATCTCATTCACATCAAAATTTCAGTATTTATTCACAAGTGTTTTTTGTTATAGATTATATATCTTAGTAATTTCACACAAAAAATCTAAGTGAGAAAGTAGAAATTACATCTCTGTGCTTATTTTAGAAACATAACTAAGAATATTTGCAATATGAAAAATTCACTTTGAGATAATCCAGACAGACCCCATTATGGGCTTAATGTGTTTGGCTTTAAGTTTCTAGAAAGTTGTAAAATTCAAGTTTTCACTGGGGAGTCATAATATATAAAAATGTTTGGAACATTTTAAATTAATGAATAGTTAAAAGACATTTTGGAAATTTAAAATATACACACTTTAAATAATAACTTTACTCAAAATATATTTGCAAAATTGATTTTCCATCTACATAACTATATACAGGTAAATGTTGAACTTTTTTATATACATAAAATTCTGTGTACTGTTATTTAATATTGACTTGATGATAGATGTCGATATTCTGCCAGATTATAGTTTGCTAAGGTTACAGTTAAATATACCCATAAGCATTTGCCATTTCTTCAGCTCTTACACTGTCTATTCTTCTGTCCATGGGGGTCTGGAGGTGGGTGGGGGTGGGTGGGAAGTCCAGACATCCTAAAAGGCAGGTTCCACCTGAGCCACCATCTGAACATATAGTGAAAATAAATGGTTGTCTTGGCAACAGGAACAAAATTAATGCTCTCAAAACCTGACTTCTTCTACTCAGGTAACCTTTTAGTTCAGCAGTTTTCAGATATACTTTGATACTAAAAGTCAGATCTCTTATTACCAGTGGAAATTTATCAGCTGAATGCCCTTTTTATTTCTTATTCAAGAGTCGGGTCCCTCAAATTGTAATTTTACTTGGGGCATTTGGGCCATACAACAAGACTTTCAATTATCACAGCTGAGCAAGTTTCAATGCACTTAAATAACAGTTTAATCTGTAAATCAAAGTGTTTGCCATAGAAATTGTAAAACTTCTGTAAATCTTCTGTGTTTTATTCCAACATGTTTAGCAATTTTAATATTTAAACCTTTTTTTCCTGATTGACAAAGTAATATAAATTCTTTGTAAAAATTCATAAACCATAAAAAATTAAAGAACATCAAATAGATCATTCAATTATTTTGTTACATTTGATTTCAGTCTTTGTCTTAGGCACATTTTGGAATGGTGTCCTACATTTTTTCTTTTTGTCCTTTATTCTGTTTATCAGGAATCTGTTGCTTAATCATTTACTCTATCACTATAATAGTTTGTAATGACAGCATGATATTATATCAGTATTGTATTTGAACTATTGTACTATTTTCAATTTGTACCTCTGTATTATTTTTTAGTTGAAATTACTGTAAAATCCCTCTGTATCTTTGTCTCTCATTATTTCTTAGAATGTATTCTTTCAAGTAGTACATTGGATCAGTCTATGTGCCATTTTGCAGATTTTCTTAGGTTTTAACTATTCTCTAGATTCAAGAATATTTCAATAGTTTGGAAAAATTTCATCAATTTGTGCTTTTTCCATCAAAGTGAGAACACTCTCATTTCCTGCTCTATCTGGCTTGGGATGTGCCAGTTCCCACAGCAAAATAGTCTCAGTGGGAGAATTTTGATAATCATTTCTTTGTTATTGAGGCTAAACATTTCTCATACTTATTGAAAATTCAGATTGATTTTTAAGTAAATTATGTAAATGCAGTCCTTGCCCATTTCTTTGTTGGCACGTTTTCTATTGTCAATTTTCTTTTCTTCTTCTTTTTTTAATTTTTAACATCAAAGTTTGTTTGTTTGTTTATACTTTCTGAGATACTAGGAGTTGAACCCAGGGACATTCTACCACTAAGCTCCATCTCCAACCTTTTGAATATTTTGCTTGATACAGGGTTTCACCAAGTGGTTTAGGTCCTCATTGAGTTGCCCAGGCTGACCTCAAAATTTTAGTCCTCCTGCCTCAGACTCCCAAGACACTGGGACTACAGGTAGGCACCACCTAAAAGTTTTCTTGTCTTTTATAATTTTGTGGAAGTCATATGAATCTTTCCCCTACTAGTGTCTTCTTCCCCTTTGCACATAATCCTTCTCAAACCCAAGTTTGGGGGGGATGGGGTGTCTATATTTTCTTCTGAGTGATTCATGTTAATGTTACACTGAACTCATTTTTGAAATTAATTTTATTGCCTGGTTAGAAGAGAAGACCTTTGTTGAAACAATGCATTCACAGTAATTTTTTTTAATTATGGCACTAATTCCGTGACATAGATGTTACTATTCTGCCCAGAATATCAGGAGGCAGGGAAGTATTGCCATTATACCTGGTCAATCATCTTATAAACAGCATGTGAACTGCTTTTATCCACATTAACATGGAAAGACTTCCCAGAAACACTGCTGATATAAATTAGCCTTCTTCAAGGACTTCCTAAAGTGCTGGCTTAATCAACCTCAATTGCAGGACTCAGATCACCCAATTCTAGTCTTCAGAATCATGCCACCCAGATGATCCCTTTACTTCTGGTGAACTTCAGGAGGCAGTGCTTCTGCTAAGTACCCCTTTTCACTAGAGTCTGCACAGCCATCTCCCCTTAGGAATCAGACCCTGAAGTCTTCTCTTTTTTGGAGGGTGATATGGGGTGGGGGTTAGATTCCAGACATTACCTCAGGGGCACTCCACTACTGAGCCACATCTCTGGCTCTATTTTGTACTTTATTTAGAGACAGGATCTCACTGAGTTGCTTAGTGCCTCGCTGTTGCTGAGGCTGGCTTTGAACTCGTGATCCTTCTGCCTCAGCCTCCCGAGCCAGTGGGATTACAAACATGTGCTATGGCTCCTGGCTGATTATCTACCTGTCCTCAACTATCGAACAGGTCTTTTCCCTTAATTTCACAAACACAAGAGCAAATACCAGAGGAAACTTTTCATGGAAATTTGCCAAAGGTTTGGAGATAGTGAAAGTGACTTTCACAGTAGAGAACGAGAATGGAAGTGACAATAGTGTGGTAGCTCAAAAGTTCTTGACCGTGATTCCAAGGATCCAGAGGCAGCTCATCTGGCTACTGGAAGAAGGTCAACATTACCACCCGAAAAGTCCACTTACCCCAAAATTTCCTGTACTATTAAGGCTCCAGGCATTTTTGTGCTCTAGTTGGAGCCTAAGTGGCCCATGGCCTTAGAGTGGGGTTGGGATTTTCCCATTTACTTATTAAGTTACTATTAATTCACATCCCGAGTCTTGATCTTCTCCATCTGGTCACCCTTGTTTTCTATAATAAATTGCTGAGTAATTTTCTGAGTCTGGTTTTATGTCACAGTGGTTCAGAGTCCAGAGGCTTTTCTATCTGCAGTTACTTTGCCTCTTTTAGTTTGAACTAAAGGGGCTTCCAATAAACAATACATCCTTTTAAAATCAATCGGTGTGAATTTTTGGTTAATCTCAGTGGGGTCTTTGCTGTAGTGGACGAAAGCCTCATATACACATTTCTTCTAGAGAGATTCTTCCAAACATTGGCATTCTTCCAAGGCTGCTGTGGGAAAAGTCATTTAAATCCTGAGTTCCTGTCGTTTAACAAGGACTACCTGTGAACACAGATCCTTAGAAGAACCTTATTCGAATTGAAAGCCTATCTTAACTGAGGTGTTTGCAAAGTAGGGACACGTTGGTGGCTTCATATTTAGATCATGACTTTCTGGCAGCTTCCTGGATTTAATCTCTTTGTTGTCCCTCTGGAGAGTTTGGGAATGGGAATAATTTGTATTTTCAATAATGGCACGTGTGTGGACTTCATATTTTAGAGTTTCCTTAGGTTTACTTCTTTATCTTCTCATATTTTCCCTTAGGCAGTTGGATAAACCCACAAGATCCACACATCTATAGCTAAGAGCATGCACTGGGGAAAGGAAAGGCTTTCCAGTTAGTGGTACTGGTAAAGTGGATGTCTACATGCTGAAGAAAGAAACCAGTATATCTCTTAACAGTTACAAAAATCAACTTGAAACAGATTAAGGCTTAAACGGAGAAGCTGCAATTGCAAAACTACTAGAAGAGAACAGAAGAGAAATGCCTGGGGACTTTGGAATGGACAAGGTATTTTTTTAGTCAAGATTCTTTGAAGCACAGAAAATAAAAGCAATAATAGACAAGTGGGAATACATCAAAATAAAAAGTCTACACAGCCTAGAAAGCAATCCACAGAGTGAAGAGACACAGCCTAAAGGATGGGAGAAAACAACATCTAACAAGGGGTCAAAACCCAGAATACATAAGGAATTCCAAAAACTCAATAGCAAAAGTCCAAATAACCAAATTTAAAAATGAGCAATAGACCTAAATAGACATTTCTCCAAAGTAGACAGTCGAATGAACAACAATTTATCAAAATATTTTTGACATCGTTAATCATCAAAAAATCCAAATCAAAACTGCAGTGAGATTCATCTCCCCTCAGTAAGAATGGCATTATGAAGAAGACTAAAGATAGAATGTGCTGGAAGGCTGTGGAGACATGGGGACCCTTCCACACTGTCAGTGGGAATGTCAATGAGGACAGCCACTATGGAAAATAACATGGAGGTTCCTCAAAGAAATTAAAAATGGGACTATCACACGATCCAGCAATTCCATGACTGAGTGCGTATTCAAAGGAAATGGAATCAGTACACCAAGGAGACATCTGCATTGCCATGGTCACAGGAGCACTGTCTACCACAGCCAAGGGACGGAAGCAATCATGAACTGCTGAGGGATAAAGGCTGTGTGGTTCCTATACACAGTGGAACACAAAAAGTGAAACTCTGTCCTTTTGCAACTACAAGAACAGGACTCAAGATCATTTTGCTTAATGAAATAAGGCAGGCACAGAAAGACAAGTATTGCATCATCTCTCTCCATCTCAGAGAAGTTGAGAATAGAATAGAGGTTTCAGGGGCTGGGGAGGGGAGCAGGAAAGGGTGATCAATTGGTTCTAAATGACGGTGAGGTAGGAATAAGAAGTTCTGGTGTGCTGTTGCTCAGTAGGGTGACCACAGATGATAATGCCGAGTTGTATATTATAAAAGCTCAAAGAAAGGATTTTAAAAGTTGTTAACCTAAGGAAATGTAAATGTTGGAGCAGATAATATGTTTAACCTGATGTAAACATTACACAATGTACATATGAATCAAAACACTACATGGTGATCGATTAATATGTGCAATTTTTGCTTTGTGTATCTGTTAAAAATAAATTCAATTATAAAAGCCATAACAGTAACAAAAGCATAAATTTAAGTGGATACAAATAAGCAGTCCAAACAAATACATACGGGGTAGAAAAAAATGTGCATTATTCAGTTAGCAATAAAATTTTTATGAGAAATAAAGCAAAAATAAAATCATAATTTACCTCAGTTTAAAGAATATTTTAAAGATTAATATTTCTCAGTTAAAAAAATACTTTCATGCTCATATACTGGAGAAAAAGACTACTAATTGAGAGAAGCATGGAGAGGGCAATTTAGTAGCTATTAAAATTAAGATGTCTATCATAAGGTAATTAAAAAATATTCTATTTATATATATTATAAAACAAAATCTAACACTATTTAGTGATTTAAAAATTAATTAAGTTCATATGCAATGATACAGCATTTTCAACTATATTTAAAGTCTGAATATTTTCAGTATCAAGTAAGCCAAAACATAAATTTTACAGAGAGGCATATAAAATAAATGACATGTAGCATTCATACGAATGTATAAAAACTCCAAACTCTGAGGTGGCTACTTAATTAGTGTAGGGAGGGATTAAAAATGGACTTTTAATATCTTATTAATCTCTTAATATTTATAATGTATATGATGAGCATGCATTTGTGGATCAATTTTTCAATTATGATAACATAAATTTACATTCTATAACTTACAAAAAGATTAAGTGATAAGTTCATGAGGCAAAAAATTTAAAATTGATAATTCAACAAAGATTTAAAACTGGAATGATAAATATAAGATAAATAAATTACAGCATATAATATGAATAAAACATGAACTAAAGCCTGCTTTTAATTCTCTGTCAGTATTTTGAAAACTAATAGAATAGAAGAGAAAAACAAATACCTATGGTGTGTATGACTTTTCTTCTTCCTCTTTATCTTCTCCAGGGATCTGCTAAAGGATTAGGAAATAAATGAAGCTAAAATATTGTGTGGAGTATAATGTAAACTCTTTGGAACCCTTGAGGATCATGATGGTCTGAGTAAACTCATTCTTAGTTGAAAATCACCATAAAATTTTCAACAGTTTAAATTTAGTTTAATTAATTCAAAAAACAATATTTCTAAAATATAAAGTATCCTGACTTTTTAAGTGTGGTCCTGCTGTTATTATTACATAAGATAGTGATAAGTTCAGAACCTGTCAAAATATAAATTTCCACTTTGTCCTGTATCTATGTCTATGAAACAGTAGCTACCATTCTTCCTGAATGGCTCAGTACAGACGATAGCCTAAGCAAAGATTTGAAAAGAAAAGTTAATGTTAAACTTGCATCTCAATTTCAACCTTGTATTTTGAAAATTAATAAATAAATATAAGAAAAAACAAAACAAAACTGTGGTAGCTGAGATTATCCTACATTATCCCCTGCTGGAATCCACTAGCAAAATCTACTAATGAAATTAAATGTTTTCCGTAGTTTCTGAAATGTTGAATGTGATCATTTTCTGTTAATAGTCATAGACTTACTTGGTGCTGGCGGCTCCTGTTGTAATTTTTTCTTTCTAAATTTGACTTAAAAGTTGGATAAAAAGTTGAGGGCACTATGAGTTAAGTCAAAAAATAAGTCATTTCAAAAAGTAAATGAAATAAATCATCTCTGAGCAGTAGCTCCAGAGGCTTTTTGCTAAAGTACTAGTCAATTTGAACTTTCTCTAATTGGTTTTCTTTGCAGGAGTCTTAATTTCTTGATTCACACTTTGTACCAGGTTCCAAACAGATATTATTTTGAGGTGGCTTGGGCTAGAATTCATGATATGTGATGGCATGATTGCATTTTCGTTTTATTTTTTTTTTCTTCTTTAATAATTGTGGCAGAGTTATTAAAGTACTTTTTCATGGTGAGAGTATTGACCGTATATGAAATGAAATAAACCCATATTCATCCTTTGAAATTTACTCCCCCAAATGGTCAGCTCTAGAGGATCATCAAAGCCTGCATTTTGTTGGTGAGGCTCCCAGATTCCTCTCTGATAACCTCCCATGGGATTACACCTTGCGCAGTCATGGCCGCCAGGACATCTTATTGCAAGGATGCACTATTCGGCCCATCTGTACTTCATGGGACACCAAAGGAGAAAAACTGCCAACCTGCATGATCCTGGGAACTCTTTAAAACAACAATGGGGAAGACTGTCATTTACGTACTGAATGCCACTCCGCCCTATTCAGCACATTTCACAGAGTATCTCATTTTCTAAAGCACTTTGACAGATCATCTTTAATGAAATCAAAGCTTTTAAGGGGAAAGGACTGCTGATATTGCAGCCCAGATATTCTCTCTCTACCAGATGGGCATGGTGTTAGCTGCTCAACTTAGCACAGTGTTAGCTGCAAGATGCATGAGTTCCAAAATGATTCTAAGTGTTCATTTAACATGAGGCTTCCTTTGAGAAAAGGCTGCCAGTGGTGCATAATTGTACCAAATGTGCAGTAGTTTCATAATGTGGGCCGTAATCCACTAGGAACTAAATCCTGCTATTACTCTCTTTAGGGAGACTTCTAAAATTCTACTCTTATTGTGAATAGTAACCTGGAGTAGTTAGGGGTTATTGGAAATCTCCTTAAAAAAATCACTGCACGTGTGATGAAGCTTTCTCTGTGCAAGCCACAGTAATGCATTTATCAATTTGGTTATCCCTAGAGCCATAAGATGGAGCACCCAACACTTTACATAGTATGGCTCCAGTTAGAATAGATTAGAATTTTTAAAATTAGATAATCATTAACTTCCCAAATAACTGGAATATTTTTTTTTTGCAATGACACAAAAAGAACCTATTTCCATGGGATCAGCGGGTGATACCTAAGATTTGATCTTATGAAAATATAGAGGTGTGCAGAAACACACATTTCATAGGGAGATTTCAATTCACTATTCACATATTTGTGTGTGTGTGCGTGCACGTGGGTGTACACGTGCATATGTATCTGCAGAGTTGACATTCACTAATCTAAAGAACAAACCCAGCAGTCCCTTCCAGCATAGCCCTGTTCTGTAACTGTTCAGGTCAGAAGTAAGAGCTCCTCATCAAACTGAGCCAACTAGGAGCCTTTAACAGAAGCAGAACTGAATTAGCCAAAATGAAATTTAGCCAGGACACTGAAGCTTGTGCCTGCACTCTTCCAGAAAGCTCTAGCACAGGACGCTGGTTTTCTATCTTATCGGAAATCTGATGCCCATGGTCAAAAACTGCTTCACATTCCCATACTATTAGGCAATCTAGAGCTGAAGCTGACATTTTTGAAAAACAAACAAACAAAAACAACAGTGACAACAACAAAAAAGCTGAACAAATAGTAGATTGGTGCAACCAAAATGCACTGGTGAAGGAATTTTATTTTTTATAAGAAAAAATGGATAATTAAAGATTATAGCCCCTTACCCCAGCTGACAGTTCTCTTTTTTATGCCCCAAGTCAACAAATATGCTGTATGCAAATGCTGGTGATTGATGGTGAAAATTAACCCTACTACTTACTTAAGTAAAAAAAGAAAAAGGAAAAAGATGAACAATAATTTCATTCTGTATGCTGCCACATAATTTGTACGTAAGGATAGCATATTTTATGTTTCTGCTATTAGTAGATCTTCCATACACCATCATATAATAAAAATATTAATGGATTTATCATATAAGCATTGTAGTCATACAGAGTCAAGATAGTAATTCAGAACTATCAGTATTAATAGAAATAAGCTGCATGGTAGTTGTCTAATTACAGCCTGAAGAGGCCTTCTTCACAGCCTCTACTGGAAAAGAATTCTCTGATACTATGCAATTATAATCATTATATATATATATATATATATATATATATATATATATATATATATATATATATATCAATTGATGAAAATGGTATTTCAAAATTTCTAAAAACAGTGCAATGTTTCAGAAAGACCTAATAAATAGATGATAATAAATGCACCTCTTAAAATGAAAAAAAAAAATGGTTTAAAGCACTTTGGTAGCTTTAATTATTATAATAAGATTTGGCTCTTATTAACTAAGGAAACATTAAAGGAAAGGTAATTCTGATGTTAGTTAAAAGGAATGATAATGTAATTCAATTTACCCGTGTAATAGTCCTCGGTTTAAGTTTTATGTTTCAAATATCACATAATTATCTAAGTCTCTCTACTTGCGAGTTGAATTTATTTCTCATTTATCTTTATACTCGTAGAGCTAATCCCAAAGTTACTCTAAATGTACTGCTCCAGCTTTTCTATTTTTGCTGGGATCAGGGGGTCAGAACACTATGCTCATGAGGTCAGGGTCATCCTCATTAGTGTTGCTCTCTTCTGAGGCCACTGATTATGCCTTTGGTCCTGAGAAGCCTGGGGTGCCTGGAAGGAAAAGCAGATAGATCCGGAAAAATCTATCCTAACCATAAGTGCCCCCACTAATGGCAGGTCAGGACTGTCATTTTCATATACAAAGAATAGCATATCACCACTCTCTGGTCTCTATATTGTTCTTAAATTTCCTCATTGGAAAAAAAAAATGCCTGTCAAGAATAAGTCAAAAACAAGTCAGTGTATTTTAATTTAAAAGTAACATTTCTTTATTAATTAAGGAAGCATTTTCTATGAGCTTTCAATTTATATGATAATTTATAAAATGGTCAAGTTAAAAATTTTGACCTAATATTTAGTGTCATGAGGAAATTCTGGTAATACAACTTTCACTAAATTATGCTCACAGAGCAATCTTAAGTGGGGTGGGAAATTTTATATGTTATAATTCCAAAAGATGCTGTGTAGTATCCTATACCTGAAAGAAACAATCCTCAGGAAACACAAAATCAGCTTACAAAAGGCATCAGAACTGAGGGAGAAAAGGAGAGGAGGAAACAGAGAGAGAGATGACGGAGGGTGGCAGAAGTAACTATAAATGATAAAATTTGTCACCCTGGATCCAAATGGGTCTGAAGTTGCCAGATTTGTTTCTAGAAATTTTTAGTTATATGAAACCACTAATCTTTGTTGTTGTTTTTTTTCTTTAAGGAGTCCTAACTAATATACCTGACAATGCCTCAATGAATAGGTAACTAATAGAGAAATAGAATACATGATACATTAAAGCGTGTGTAGGTAGACAGATGATAGATACATACATATGAGCATACTACATAGATAGGCAGTCATCCCTATCTGATACATAAATTTTTAAATTGCTGCTTGGCTTCATAAATTTTCCAGTAATGACTCTTCTTCCCACTTCAAAAAAAATTTTTTTTCAAAAACAAATGTACTTTGAGCAACAAATGTACATTTTCAAGTATTATAACATGCCAAAGAGAAGTTCCCATGAAAACATTCTTCATTCCTCCTTCACTTTGACCAGATGTGGTAAAGACAGGGAAACGCCTCAGCTGGATAAGGGACAGAGACAGGGAAGCTTTAGAGAGGCCGGGTGACATGGAAGGTCCTGGCCATTCCTGGCTATCACCCTGCAAGGAAGAACCCTTGCGATTCTGCATGGCATTTGCAGATAGAAGCAGTATTCCTCTTCCATTACTGACCCACCTGGAAACACACGCCTCCTGTGTGCAGACTGAAGGACACGGCCTAACTTGGCCCTCAGCAAAGAGTATCTGCATACACATAAAACAGCAGGTCTCAGTGATAGGCAGGTCCCTTCACTACCATTTTCCTTTTTAAAAAATAACCAGCATTTTAGCTCAGGCTTCAGGTTCTTCCTCTCTGCCTGATGAACCCATCCAGTCATCCAGTGTTTTTTTTTTTTTTTTCTTTTTCTTTTTCTCTTCCCATCCCTCCTGCTGCTTAGGTACCAGCAAATCCTGACAGTATATGGATGCCTTGCTTTTGCAACTACTGAGCTGGGACTCCAGATCTTTAACTTTCAAAGCTCTGGCTGAGCTTATAGGATTGTCATTGTATGTTAAAGAAAACTTCCAGGAAAACTGTTCTCTGGAGGATTCCTGTAAAATACTGTACTTAGTTCTACTTAAAGGGAAGGTAACCCAAGCAAAAATAACAGACCATTAGAATGAGGAAAGTGAAATCCAAAATCGTAGCGGAGGAAACCTGTTCAGACTGTAAACTCTGCTGTGTTAGTGAGTTTGGAGGAAAAATAAGGTGGAGTTAAAAAAAAAATGAATTTCAAAAAGGGGTGGAGTTAGACTATGTGTGGCCTGATGCATACCTAATCAGGGGTGGTTCTCTGTAAGAACACAAAACTATGAATGCAAAGAATTCATGTCCATAGATCTATGATAAGAAAAAAAGTAAGGGGTATAGTGTGGTTCAAATAAGTGTCTCCACAGGCCCATGTGTCAAGGCTTGGTGAGATAGGGAGGTGGTGGAATCTTCAGGAGGTAGATGTAGTAGGAGGAAGTTAAGTCATTGGAATGTGACCCCCAGGGGGCTATTGGGACCCAGCCCCTCCTCTTCCTCTCTTTGCTTCCTCAACCATGTGCTGCCCCCACAATGAGCTGCCTCACAACAGGCTCAAAAGGAACAGGACCAACCAACCATGGAATGAAATAAACTTTCCTCCTTCTGCATTTATTTATCTCCATTATTTTCTTACAGAAATTGATGACTGACTAACACAGGGATCCATATCCCTTTGCCCCTTGAATAGCATCTCAGCCACCAATGTTTAATTCCAAATAATTTTTCAAGAGCGTTCTAAGCAAATTTTCTCCATTCTCAGATACATTTTTTTTTAAATTCTAACTTATGAATCATGTTTAAGCACAACGTCCTTGTGCATGTTCAAATGTCCTCGGGTTTCTTCTTACTTCGTTTTTTGTAACTTCCCTGTGACCTATGCCCTTCCCCTCCTAGGTTCCTAACACTCTCTACAAACTCCTGACTACTGTTGTTTCTGGCCCTTTCTGACTCAAACACCCTCAGGAGGCTGCACCTACATTCAGCACAACATCTCTTGCTGAGTTCTATGTAACTACAATTGCCCTAAGATCAAAAGAAGCCCTGTCTTTCCTAACTCTGCAGCTCATCTTGTTCACTTGAGGTTCTCTCTTCTACCAAAGCACTTTTCTCTAGTCTTTGTTGGTGCCACACTTTGCTTACCTTTCTCTTACTTCTTTGTTTTCTCCTTTTCATTCTTTTTTCTGAGGTTTTTGCTTCTAATCAATTATTACTCAATGGAAGTTTTCAAGGCTCAGTTTCAATTTTCTTTTCCTCTAATTCTATTGTCTTGCACTAAGAAATCTCATTTAGGTCCATGGTTTAAATTGATATCTTACTAGGAAAATGCTCACAGATTTATATCTCCAGGCCAAAACTGCCTTTTGGACATCTGTGCTTGGTACTCAGAGTCCTTAGACTGTTCTGTGTTGTTGATCTTCATCTTCAGACCTCACCAGAGGGCACCACCATCTATTCAGTTTTCAAAGTGAGGATTCTTTGAATCAACACAATGCATTCCTCTCTCACACCCAAGTCTAATCCATCACCAAATCCAGTCAGGTAGGCCTGTGAACCATATCTGCCACTCATCCAAGGCTCTTCATATAAACTGATGTATAATTAACTAGAACTAAAGCAGCCTCACAGCCTACTGAGGAACTTCCTATAACCTTTCTTTCTTCCTATTTTTCTTGGGGATCTCCAGAGAATGTCAATCAAGAGTATAGTGATTGACAAAGATATAGATAATAAGTAGATTTTTTTTTTTTAATTTTGAGACAGGATCTTCCTAAGTTGCTTAGGGCCTCACAAAGTAATGGAGGTTGGCCTCAAATTTGCAGTCCTCCTGCCTCAGTCTCCTGAGTTGCTGAGATTACGGGCATGCACTACCACACCCAGCTGATAAACAGATATTCAATCATTTATATTGATGTAAGAGATTCACTTTTAAAAAGTAGTTCACATGATTATGGTGACTAAGAAGTCCAATGTCTGTGACTGACAAGTTGGAAACCCAAGGGAGTTTCTCAGGCCTGAAGACAAACCGATATTATGGCTTCAGGCCTGAGAAAATGGGATAACGGATGGTCTAAGTTCCAGTGGGAGCACAGGGATGGACATGTCAGCACCGAGATGGCCAGGCAGAGCAGGGATTTCTCCCTTGTCCTTCTGTCAAGCCTTCACTGGAAGAGATAACATCACAGTAGGGAGGAGATCTGCTTTACAGGCTGTGGATTTAAACATTAGCCTCGTGGAAAACACACCTTCGACACACCCAGAATCACATTTAAGTATCTGGGTATGCCTTGCTTTGTCAAGGAGGAAATTAACCATCATAACAGACTACCATCCAATCACCACAGTTATCAAGGAGTAATTTTAAATTAAAGGTGTGATCATTCACTGTCTGCTCAATACTTTCAGTGATTACCTGTTAAGCTTAGGATACAAACCCAGAGCCTTTGGAGGGCCCATTAGATCCTGAAGGACTGGTCTCTGCTTACTCCACCATCTCCCAGATCTGCTCCCCTGGATCTTCATTTCCCAGCCTTACTGGCCATGGTTCGCTCTGCGTTCCTCTCCGCCCTCTGTTTGGAATGCCACTGGCTCTCACTCACTCATGAAATCTCATGAAAAAAAGAGAGAGAGAGAAAAAAAAAAAAGTCCCTTCCTTGAGTACTCCAGCATCACCCACCTCCCCCACACCGCAGTCTCTGTGTCTGGTTTTCTGTACTAGAGTTGGAACCCAGGGTCTCACACAGGCTGGGTGTTGGGGATGCAAATCAAGTCAAGATGGCACCTGGCACTTTGCCAGGAGGAGTGGTTTGTGAAGCAACGCCAGCGAGCCATTAAGATGATGAGGATTCCTTATTGGCTGACTGCTGTATCTAGATGATGTTAATTAAGTTAAGCTGTGTGTAATTAGTTAAGTATATATACCTCTGCTGTCCGGCAGAGAGGCGGCTCCTGCTATCTCGGGTTCCAGCTACTTTGAGTTCTGGCTCAGCTCCTGCTGAGTTGACTCGCAATAAAGTAGTTCCCGCTTCAACCTTCAAGTTGCTTGTCATCTCTAGGTTATTTAGCCCAGCTGCACTACGGCAGCTGGGCAAGCATTCCACCACTGAGCTACATGCCCACCTTCCTATGCCCCCTTCTCTTACTGTCTATTATTAATATATGCTAATGAGGAACTGTTTTAGTGGAAAGAGAACTTCCGAAGTAGCATTATTTTGAAGTGAGCAGGAATTTCAGCATCCTTCATTTCATACATTCCTTCTTTTACCTGTATTAAGACTTGATTTTCTTTAGCCACCTCAGGTAGCTCATAGAATAGGTGAGCACTCTCCAAGAGTTAATGTCAATTCTAAAAGCTTCTCCCAGAAGAGAGCATCCGACCCAACTGAACTCATTAAAGGTCATAGTGGTCTGCTTACTGCATAGAAAATAAATAGAACACAGAACCGGCATGAGGGAACTTGTTTCTTCTATTAGGGAAGCCTACTTAACTATGGGGAAACAGACAATGGCTTCTTCATGGCAATATTTCAGCAATATTTCAGTGACAAATCTGCACATAAAGTGTAAAGTTTCTTAGGTAATTGATGACAGCCCTCAAAAAAGTATTGGGAAAAAAATGTTATCACTTCATTGATGCTAATGGAACTGAATCAATAAAATAATTTAAATAGACCTTCTAGGAAAACAACTAGTCTTGTTAGTCATTGCAGATATCTGTTATGGAATAACACTTTTTGAAGTAGCAAATTTTTTTTGGTGATTACTTATTCACCAGACTATCTACCATAAATAATAATATAGTAAAAGCTTCTGTTTGGGTCCTCATGTCAGATTTAGTGCTGGGGACTTGAAATGTATTAGCTTTTATCTCGTTAGTGCCATTTTACTAGATGACAATAGTATTCTGAGTATTCTAAGACTCAGAATGGTTAAGCAACCTGCTCAAGATTACTTATCGACTAGTGAGTGGCAAAGCTGTTTGGCCAGTGACTCTCAACTGAGGACCAACTTGGCAACGTCTGGAAGTATTTCCATTTTCACTATGTAGGTAATACACTAGCGTGTTGTGACTAGTTTTACCTTAAGCTGACTTTAAGGGGAAATATGCAATATGACAGCTGAAAGAAGAAAGCAGAGGGTTGTCTTAGTTGACCCTAGAAGGTAACTTGCCACTGATGTCAAGGTAACAAATATATTTTAGTGAGTAGGTAAATTCACTGGTGTGAAATCAGTGAATAATGAGGATCAAATGGCCAATATCCTCACTAATCATAATTTTTTATACTGAAGGAAACACTAGTTTAAGATATTATGAAATATTTCATTTGATTTTTAAAATATTTTTCATAGTCTTGATGATTTATCCAAAGATACTAGTTGACAGTAGTATCAATAGCATTATTGGTCATAATTTCAGTAATTATCTAAATGTTGACTACAATCTTGTATCCTTAATCTGAATTTATCTTCAAAGCTAGATTCTTGGTTCTCAGTTGAGGATACAACTTATTACCCACAGAGTTATATAAAAATACAGATGTCTAATTCTTACTCCTTACCTAATACATCCACTTACTTTATATTCTAGATACATTTTTTTGTATATTGTGCATATAATTTCTCAGAACTGTTCTATATAAAAAGTAGACTCATCTAGTTTTATAAATCAAGTATAATGTTCACTAAGTTTTTAAAAATGGGCTAATGAGTTACTCCTAGAGAAAGTTTATCTAATACTATTTTTGGAGAGCTGGGGTAATAGCTCAGGGGTAGAGCACTTGCCTAGCATGCATGAGCTCCTGAGTTTGATCCCCAACACAAACAAAATAAATTATTTTTGGAATTATTTTTTGCATGCCATGGAAACAATAATATTTTGTTATTATTATGAAGCCTCATTCTTATATATCATTATTATTAACTCTCATTATTCATCCTTTGACTTTTAAAAGTTTTCAGTAATAGATTAACAACAGTTATTAAGTGCCTACCATCTACAATAGTCTTTATTTTACTTTTCTGCTTGTCTTTCAAATCTGCTAAAGGCTATTGAAGTTTTCTACTTCAACAAAGGTAGATTTTGACATGGATGGACATGGAAAGCTCAGTTAACCAGATGTGGTAATCACTTTTATGAAACTGTTGACTTTACCTATGAAGCCTATACCTACAGAATCCTCTGCAGGAAACGGCCCTGGTATCTGAATGTAGAGTTGAAGCCTTACTGGTGGTAACAAAGCTCACTTGCTGACAGGTTAAGAAAACTACAGATGCACGGGGGATTTGAAAAAGAAAAAAAAAAAATCATCCAATATTCATATACTGCAGATGAAATTGATTAAAGAGGTTTTTTTGTTGTTGTTGTTATTGTTTAGATTTGGTTTTCTGATTTCAGGATAGCAAGTAATAAAGTTCTTTAAAGTTAAAATCCAGTCTGAGATTCCTCCTGAGGATCTCTATGAAGTTAATTTTATGATTGCTCAATACCATTGGGTTCTGGGTTTTACTCTTGCTGCATTTATGCAAATAATTAGGCCAAATCTAATGAATCCCTCCTTAGGTTGTGACCATGAATAATTTCTCCTCCTCCTTCTCCTCCTCCTCCTCCTTCTTCTTTTTCCTCTCCCTCTCCTTCTCCTTCTCTTTTTTCATTTATTATAATCACAATGGTAGAATAAATTATAGACAACTTTAAATTGGAGAAGAGAAACTACTACATGTCTTATCTATGAGGATCATAGTTTCTGTGTATTAACTGATCCTGCAAATCTATGCACTTTATTTTGTCTTTGAATTATCCCATTTTTTTCAACTCTGTAGAGATAGATGTTTTTAACTTGTAAAAATCTAGTAGGATTGCAAAAAATTTTTCTGCAAATACATAAGTTTGATTGGTAGAATATATTTCACCAGTATATTTTGACCTGTGCATGTTGACCAATTTTTCGAATTTTTCATACATTGGTTAACACATTATTTCAGTATTTCTTACCTGGCTAAACATTTAGGGCATCTTGAGTTTTCTTTAAACCAGTTTTGTACCCTTATTAATTAATGAGTTAATTTTAATATTTATTTCCTTACAAAATTATTTTTTAATATTTCCTACTAAGACAAAAGATTGATTCATTTTTTTGAAACTGGAAATGATAAACAGTCTGTTTCTGAAAGCAAAGTAGCTGAAAAGAATGTATTTGAGTTAAGGATACCAGCTCCATGATATTTTCACAATTCTGAAATTATTACTTTTACTATTCATATGACTGCGACATGTTTCCATAATTTTGAGAGCTTACCATTATGAATATAAAGAAGGTTTATAAGATTCAATTGAAAGGGAGAGAAATGAAGTACAGTAGATGGGGTAGAGAGAGAAGATGGGAGGGGAGGGGAGGGGAGGGAGGATAGTAGAGGATATGAAAGGCACAGAATACAACAGACACTAGTATGGCAATATGTAAAAACGTGGATGTGTAACCAATGTGATTCTGCAATCTGTATACGGAGGAAAAATGGGAGTTCATAACCCACTTGAATCAAATGTATGAAATATGATATGTCAAGAGCTATGTAATGTTTTGAACAACTAATAAAAAAATACAAAAAAAAAAGATTCAATTGATAGCAAGAATGCAGATATTCTTAAAAATCTGTAATATAAAAAAAGGGGGCAAAGTGATTGGAGATTGTCTCAGAATCCCTGGGTTCAATTCCCAATACAGAAAAAAAAATCCATCAATAAGACTTCAGAATTTAATTAAAGAGAATATTTTGCAAGTCATTAAGGAAAAATATAATGATAAACGTGCTTAATGTGCCAGGTACAGTGGTGCACACCTGTAATCTCAGGGGCTTGAGAAGCTGAGAAGGAGAATCCCAAGTTCAAAGCCAGCCTCAACAACTTATGGTGGCCCTCAGCAATTTAGTGAGACCCTGTCTCAAAATAAAAAAAGTAAATAAAGAGGGCTGGGGATGTGGCTGATTGGTTCAAGTACCCCTGGGTTCAATTCCTGGTATCAAAAACAAAACATGCTTAATCAATAGAAAATGCATATTAGAATAAAAAGTCCATGTTTAAAATGAAGCCATGAACATATATACTCTCTGCCATACATGATTATGATAGCACAGATATATTTTTTGGCATAAATGTAAACTAAATCCTCCTGGTCTATTCCATCTATTCTGTGAATAGAAAACAAAGCATGGCAGTCCTGGAAATTACCAATAATTACAACTGGTGTGTGATTGATTAGAATCGATAAAGAGCCCAATTTGAGTTCATGTCCATATAGTGGAGATCCTTCAAAGCAGAAGTGCAGCTGAGCTCAAGGTCAACTTTGAAGGTATTTTCCCTGGGTCTTTCCCTGGGTATTGAAGCATCGTGCTTCCCCGTGGACATTTTTGCTATCCACCTGTCCTTTATGTCATTCATTAAAGATCAAAAGCCAAGAATCGCAGCAGCAGAAATTTGCGTGCATGATTAGCTGCAGCTGGTGAGAAAGACAAGGTGGAACTTGCAATATTTTAACCACCGATACTGAACTATGCTATATACCTATGCTACCCATTTGCATTGGGACAAATATTCCAGATAAATAGTTTTATTAACCACTGTCTTACCTGTCTTCTGCCTCTATATTGAGAGTCTTCATTAAGCAGAATCACTGCCACGTATTCCCATGGGCTGGGGCAGTTTTAGGGGACCAAGAGGATGGGTGACTTGTTTCTGTCAGGAGATGACAAACTGAGCTAAAACAGAAAAAAGAAGTACTTGGCATGATTGCAGAGGGGAAATGTGCCTGTTACAAGTCAGGCTTCTAACTGAAGAAATAAGGTTTTCTTCTAGAGATGGTCATCCAGAAAGCTCCACTGGCCCAAGTTAAATTATATGAATGAAATTATTAAACTGGAGAAAAACAAAAGTCTAATTAATACAGGGTAAGATACACATCACGAATATACATATACATATCACGTATATTTCTTTGAGTCCTTTGCTAAAGTTCCAAGGGGAAAAAGAATCACTGCTAACAAGACACGTTGAGTCTTTTCAACTTTCCCAGGACTGAAAGACATTGCTTGGAAAGTACTTCCAACACCATCAGAAGTGACTAATGAGCCAGAGGAATTTTTAATTAGGCCCCTTTGTCTCTTAGTTAAATTTAGCACAATTTACATATAAAGATGGATGAGGAGCTAGTGAGCTAGAGAGTAAGAGGACTCAAGGTGTTGATGGCTGAGAACATGCGTTAGTACAATGGTAAGAAGTTTGTAACCTGCCTTAAGGGGCCCTTTTCTAGAGATGAAGATATAGACAAGTGGGAAGGCAGAAAACTTAAAGCATCTTGCTGAGTCTCTGGGATCAGGCGGATAAACTGTAAAATTCTAATTGGAAAAATAAAAGAGAGCACTGCTAGCCCTATACCACCATCTGAGGTTTATAGAGTGGTGCTCATCACATGTAACTTTGATAGGATTTCTGCTAAAACAAGGCAGTACAGCATGAACTCTGAGAATAGCATCGAAAGACCTGGCTTTTTCTAAATACCTCATGGTTCAATTCTCCAAGTAATGGACACAAAATAAGGAAGCTTGAAGAATGTCATGCAAAATAGTACAAAGTCATCCCCTGCCCCAGAGCCCAGAATGTATTGTGCCTCAAGTATCATGGCTTGGATTTGAGGTGTCCTCAAGAGCTCCTATGTGAGACAATGCAGGAATGCTCCGAGTTGAGATGATTACATTATGAGAGCTGTAACCTAATCAATGGATTAACCCGTCTGGTGCATTAGTAATTAAAATGGATTAATGGGTGGTAACTATAGGAAGGTGGGGCATGGCTGAAGGAAGAAGGTCTCTGGGGGCATGCCCTTGGGAAGTATATTATCCTGGCTCCTTGCACTCAATCTCTTTCTGTTTCCTGGCTCTCCATGACCTGAGCAGTTTTCCTCCTCTATGCCCTTCCACCATGATGTTCTGCTTTATCTTGGACCTGGAACAATGGACTATGTCAAGCAGGGACTGAACCTCCAAAACCATGAGACAAAGTAAACTCTTCCTCTTCCACATTGTTTTTGCCAATTCTTTTGGTCACAGCAACAAAAACCTGACTCACACTCACAAAGTGTTGGCATTTTAGGAATTGTTTTCAAAATTGAGAGTCCTGCTTTATCAGGATCAGGACATTCTGAAATAATATTATTTTCTATCATAATGACTATTTCATCAAAACAGGACAAAATTCACAAAATAACTGGTAGTGCTTCAAACTGAGTAAATTTGGTTGTAAGTAAAGGCACTCTGGTGTTCTTATTTTTTTCGTTCTTTATTTGGTTCTTGATGAACCCAAGATTCATCGAAAGAATTTCACTAATTTGAGAATCACCAGTTTAGACACATAGAAGGAGTTTGTAGTGTTACATGTCTTATTTTTTTTCAAAGTGAAGACTATGTTGAATCCCTGAGCAGACAGGGGAGAGAAGGGAACACAGACACAGACACACCTGCATATCATCTACCAGCAAGATAAGTAAGGATAATGCAATCGAATTTTTAAATGCAGCAAACTTCCTGGTGGTTTCCTTTCCACATTTAATATCTACCTGTGAATTTTTAATCAAATAAGCCTGTAACATCTTGATAAGATCTGATGTACTGGTGGAATTTACATTTTCATTGGGGAAGAAGGAAAGGTTACTCTGGATTCCTTGGGTAGCACGTGATGGAAGCCTGAACCTCAGGGCTTGGGGACTTGAGGACAGCGTGTGGGGAAGCCACTGGAAGCAGGTCCTGAGGAGTGGAAATGAGCAAAGGTTGAGGGTAGTACTGGGAGAGAGCCAAGATAAACTCATGACTTCTGACTGATTTGGCTTTTCTTCTAAAAATGATGCTTCAACGTTTAATAAATAACTACCCTTTTTGTGATGAGACCTTAAACAGATAAGCAAAATATAATAATGATAAAAAACTAACTGGATCTGGTTGAAAGGGAAATAAAAGACCCAGTATGCTGAGGAGCTACTCCCTGGCAGTCATGCCTATCTCTCTTAAAAACCAATAGTGTGGAGAAAAAAATAGCCAAAAACTAAAGACTGCAATAGGCTGAAACTCAGAAAGTGCATGGAGTTATTTGCATTCTAAAAACTTTCAGTTTTATAAGTGTTCACGCTTAGCCAATACTGTCCTTCAAAGCTAACAGAAACATTCTAAGGTGGCAGAAGGAGTGGGTGCAGTTAGATAAAGACAATGTAGGGGGGGTCACATACACTTCCCTGCCAGAAAATTCAAGGAGACTGTATTTTATTTCTTCACAAACAGATACAGGACATTGAGCAGGGAAAGATGGTTAAAATGACTTTTGAGGAAGAAGTTCTGAAAAGAGAAAAACCCATAGTTAAAAAAAAATGTCTACACTAGATACTTGGTGGAGGCTTTGACAAACCATCCTCAACAGGACCCTAAACAGTAATCAGCTCTAGTGGAATCTCAGAAAATTAACTGGAAATAATTCATTGGAATTTAGAGTCGCTAAGCTGCTTGATTCTACCCACCTATCTATAGATGTGTTCCATAAGGAATGTCAGAGAGAAGATGGAGAGGAAGTAAACAAAGAAGTAAAACTATTTTTTTTGTTGCCAAATAAGTGAAAGTTGAGATAGTCCAGGTACTAAAATTATTTTTTAAAAAATAATTTAAAATTCTTGATTAGATGTTTTACATCAGACTATCAAGTACAAATCTGCTTGTTGTTATGAGCCAAAAGACAGATTGTGAAAGGAAAAAAAGTCTATCTTTACCTCTCCAACCCAATACTGTCACCTGCATTAATTAGTGTTCAACGAAAGTGTTTTCTTCTTTGCTTTATGTTCACTTTTAACAAATTTCTACACAACCTTCCCAGGTAGAGTAATTTTTTAAAAATATTTTTAAAGCAAAAATTGGATCACACTATACTATACTTTCCTGTGACTTTTCTTTTTAATATAATTTGTGAATTCCACTGTATCTCTCAATAGGGCTGTAAGGGAAATGTTCATTCTGCCTAAAATATTCCTTTTCTGTTATCTTTGCAAGACTATCTTTCTGTCTCTTTAGATCCCAGCCTATCCTGCCATCTATCATTGTTTGTCATATCCTCATTTTATTTTATTCTTGGTAAATAATCATTCTCTGAAATAATCATTCTCTGAAATAATCTTGTTTTGTTTACTTATTTATTTCTCATCCTCATTACAAGGCAAGAGTTATCAAAAGATGTGTTTTCCCTTCTGACTCACTTTAATGTCTGCACTTAAAACAGGACCTGAGCATTGTAGGTGCATATTCAATGTTTGTTGAATGAATAATGAATAAGCTCGTTCCTTTTTTATAATTGCATAGCATTTCACAGCATGAATGTACCTTAATTTATTCAACCTGTCTCCTATTAATTGACAATATCATTTGCTGATTTATTTTTGCCACTTATATAATGCTATATAAATATACTTATACATATTTCCTTATGTATTTGTAGTTTTTTTATTTGATAAGTTTCCCAGACACTGAAATTACCTGGTTAAAGGATGAGTGTGTTTGTGTGTGTGTGCATGTTTCATTTTAATAGATACTTGCACACTTGCTTCAAAGTGGCCATACATTTCCTACTTTCACCAGGACATGTGTATTCTCAATTTCTTACAGCCTCCTAGGTCAGAAATCCATTAGACACACATACATGCATACACACACATTTTGCCAATCTCATTGATTGAAAAAGCTAATCTTCGTTATCCTTTGAATTTCCATTTTTCCTAATTATTAGTGTAATTAAGCATCATTTCATACATTAATATCCATTAGTAGATCCTCTTCTATGACTTGCTGGTTTATGCCATTGTCAATTTTTGGGGGGAGGGGGGTGGTACTAGGGATTGAACTCAGAGGCACTTAACTACTGAACCACATCCTCAGCCCTACTTTGTATTTTATTAGGGACAGGGTTTCATGGAGTTTCTTAGTGCCTCACTAAATTGCTGAGGCTGGCTTTGAACTCTGGATCCTCCTGCCTCTGCCTCCCAAGCTGCTGGGATTACAGGTGTGCACCACCATGCCTGGTCCACTATCAACATTTATTGAGTGCTTATATACTTTCTATTGGTCTATTTATTGTTGCTGAATAGATTATAAATATTTTCTCTCAGTCATGAGCTTTGTGATATGTTTTTCCATGTAAAAAGTTTAAACTTCTTTGTAATCAATTCTCTGAGTCATTTTCTGTCATTTTTCCTACATTGCTTCTCAAAGCCTTCACCACTACAGGGTTTTACAAACATTCTCACGTTTTACTAATACTGTGTGTATTTTACATTTATGTCTTTAATCTACGTGGAATTTATGTTGATGACTGTTGTAACAAAAATCATCCAACTACTTATATATATATGGCTAGGTGACTATGTGAAATGCACTTAACAGAAGAAAATAAAATGAAATGCCATCTTTAAGATATATCAAGATCCCACTTGCACATTTTGGATCTGCTTTCACTCCCACTAATCTGATCATCTGCTCTCATTTCAGTCAGTTTCTTCAGCGCTATGGATGGAAAGTTTGTGTCTCCCCAGATCCATACACTGAAACTCTAGTCCTCAAAGTAACACTATTTGGAGGTGGAAACTTGGGAAGCTAATTAGGTCATAAGGGTGGAGCCTTTATAAATGGGATCAATGCCCTTATTAGAAGAAGCAATCATGTGAGGGTAGAGCAAGAAGGTATTTCCTGCAAACTGAGAAGACTAGCCTTCTAAGGCCCAAATTGACCAGCAACTTGATCTTAGACTTTCACACCCCAGAATCCTGAGAAATAAGTTTCTGTTGTTTAAGCCACCGAGTCCATGGTACTTTAGTTGTATCAACGTAAACTAAGACATTGGGTGTGCAATTTTGATTATTATAACTTGGCAATAAATTTAAAATCTTAGTGAGTTCTCCCTTAAGGGTGTTCTACTTAAAAATTTTTGCAATTTTCTATTAAAATTTCAAAATAGATTTAACTCGTATTAATAGACATTCCAATAGACTTTTTCAATTGATTTCCTATAGCTGGATTGGCATTTTCATGATACAGAATTGGTGCTTGCCATTGGTTTTCCATTGTCTGTTCCTCCTCCTCTTATCCTGAGCTTTAATGTCAATACCAGTGTTCACATATTCCCTAAGCATCTTAGGAGTTTAAGAGATGATGAATCCTCCTATGTCTCTGGGGTAGGGGAATGTGACACATAGTAATCAAGTATTTTCCCATTGCCTGGCTCATGTTTACAGAGATTCCTGTGACTCAGGCTAGGCATTGAGACAGAAGTGCTTGTGGGTTCTTGAGAAATAATTTTCCCATGTCCACAAAGTGACTTCCACATGAAGCCTATTCTTTCTTTCTTCCTCAAGTCAGGAAGTCTAGAACCTGACATTTTGGTGGTGCCTAGAGATCCCCAAAGGACGCAGAATAGGGATTTAACTGACAAGTTGAAGGCAGAACAGACAAGCAAAAAAAGACCTATTCAATACTGAATTGAACTTTCAATGTGCAGTTTTTTTGTAAGCCACTAAATCCCTTGCACTTTTGCTTCATGAACTTGAGCATGAACAGAGTCACCTGGAAGGCTTGCTGAAGCACAGACCCCTGGCCGCTCCTCCAGAGACACTGATTCAGTGTTTCTGAAGTAAGCCTCAGATTTGCATCTGTCACAAGACCCCAGGTGATCTGGGCCTGTGCGCTCACAGACAGCTACATCTTGAAAAGCAGTGCCTGTATGGTTTCAGGAGGCTTGACTTTCATTTCATCATACATCTTTCAGCTGAACCCAGCCTGACTGATACACTCTTCAGAAGCGTGTGGATTTTTAAGGTCATATTCCTTGTATATCAGTGAAATTTGTTTACTAGACTAATTTATGAAAAATTATACTTTATGCTTTCCTTTTATTGTTAATTTATTTCATAGGTGATGTGAAAATTTTGTTAACTACCTTAAGCACTGTTTTTTTGTGTGTGAGAGCAAAGTATACATTTATGTGTGCATATTATATATGTACATGTGTGCATGCATACATATGTGTGTACATATATATATTCATACATGTTCATAGAAGGTTTTCAATACCGCTCAAGTAATTTACCAAAATGAAAATGGAGATGACTTTCATTGCAATTTCTTTGATTTTCCAAGGTATAAAATCTCTCATATTCACGGTGCTGGAAAAACACAGTCAACACATCCTCAACTTTCAGTGAAGAAAGCTTAATAGGACATTTATAGAGAAGTTAACGGATTTGAAGGAACATGGTTGAGATCCCACAAGTGTGAGAGATCAAAATGAATACTTTCATCCATGCAAAGACTCCTAAAGTGTATATCCATGAACGCTAAAAAACAAAGTGGAAAATATACATTAGCAAAGCAAATAATGATCCCTTAAAGGGAAAATGTAGAGAACAAAACAAAATAAAGAAAAATAATTTCATAAAATGAATAAATAAATGATGCTAAGGTTAAAAAACAATATTCCTGTAATATCTGTCATAGCATTCCACACATTCACAACATGGTAATGGGAGAGGTGAGAAAGATGAGCCCTGCACAAGGTTCTCTTCCTACGACCGGGAGTAAGTTGATGTGGTTTCATCCAAATAACAGCAGAATAGAAGGAGAAATATATGTGGTAAGATTTGAAAGATATACAACAGGCAGAAACAGGATTTACAACTCCAGCCTATAAATAGCTAAACATTTACAGAAATCTTGAGGGATCAAATTAAAAGCAGATAAAGAAAACACAGGATCAGAGGAGAAAAAATATGAGTGATATAAAATGTAATAATGAGGCAAGGAAAAATTCAGGCATTTTAGAATTGACAAAACAAGAAACTAATTAAATTTACCAAGTTAAAGGTATAAAAAATACAGTTACAATCTTTAATCTAGAGATAATAAAGATAAGCTTAAATGCAATGCTATAGAAAGATAGAAAATTGGGGTTGGGGATTTAACTCAGCAGCAGAGCACTTGCTTAGCATGCACAAAGCCCTGAGTTTGATCCTCTATCCTGAAAAAAGAAAAAGAAAAAGAAAAAACAAGGAAAATAGAAAGTTATGTGATGATAAGTAAATAATGGCAAATGCTAACTAACTTAAAGAAAGCAGTTATATCACTTTTACAACCAGATGAAAGAAATCCAAGGGGAGGAGAGCTCTACTGGATACTGATAATATAATAAGCCAATGGAAAGACAGAGCGGTTTTGAAACTTTGCCTCACAGTTTAGGGTATTTTAAAAGGTAGAAGCTGGGGCTGGGGATGTGGCTCAAGCGGTAGCGCACTCGCTTGGCATGCGTGCGGCCCGGGTTCGATCCTCAGCACCACATACAAACAAAGATGTTGTGTCCGCCAAAAACTAAAAAATAAAAATAATTTTTAAAAAGGAAGAAGCTGATGTAAATAACAAGTCATTTTCGGTTTACCTGTTGAGAAGTGCACAGTTACAATGGGAGACACTGACACATACCTCTCAGAAGTCAAGCGATTAACTGCCAGGTGCAGTGGTGCACACCTGTAATCCCAGAGGTCAGTAGGCTGAGGCAGGAGGGTTGTGAGTTCAAAGCCAGCCTCAGGAAAAAAAAAAAACGAGATGCTAAGCAACTCAGTGAGACCCTGTCTCTAAATAAAATACAAAATAGGGATAGGGATATGGCTCAGTGGCCGAGTCCCCCTGAGTTCAATCCCTGATACAAAAAAAAAAAAAAAAGAAAGAAAGAAATGAAGTAATTAGCAATTAGGCTACTAAAAATTAGGATATAAAGCAAAGGCAGCAAGTTTTCTCTGCAGAGTCACAGAAATATTTTGGCCTTGAGGGCCACATGATCTCTCTCTGTTCCAATACAACTTTATTCACTACTCTGGGTGATAGACCAGATTGGGCCTGTGTCTGCCATTTGCCAACCTCTGATAGAGATGATTTGAGTAGCACAAGAAAGTTTATCTGTAAATATATAAACAACTACTGAAGAAAGTGACCCATAGGAAACAAGGAGAAAGCAACTACTTTCACCTTAGACTACCACTTGTGGGACTAGCATTTTCCTTTCCTGGGGTGAAATCTAAGTTATTTCATTTTATTTTGTATCAGTCTTGGAAATTGAAAAATGCCTCATTCACTTTGAATCTCCATGCACACCTATTTCAGTAGCTAGAATATTCAGGCCCTGCTGGAGCCTGAGCTTGAGTTGACACGGGAGCCCCTGCCCGGCCCTCCCTGGTGTCTCCAGTCTTAATGGGAAGTGGTCAATGGGAAAATCAGGCTGTGTTCACTTCTGCTCTATTTTTCCTTGCTTCTGAGCATGGAAAATAAGGCACAAGGAAAGGAGAGAAAGAAAAGAAAAGGAAAGGAAAAGGGAAAATAAAAGAAAAGGACTTTCTACTTTCTCTGTTACTTCTGACCCAGAAAGGGAGTTCATTGCTTTGGACCAGAAAATCCCTGAGATAAAATAGTTCCAAGGGATTAACATTTTTGTTTTAACTACACCTGATTTTTGATGGCTTACCATGGATATATTTTAATAAAAAATGCAGAATATTCAATCCATAAAAAAAAACAAAACTATTCTGTTAGAATGTAAAATAAATAAATAAATAAATAAAAACAGTTCGAAGGCACTTCCTCCCATTGCAGGATACTGGCGGTTCCTCTCCTCTCCCAACACTTGAAGAATCTGTGTAGACATTGAAGAGTTCATTCTAACAAGAGTCACTGCTACTGGATCAATTCCACGGCCATGGCCCAATCTGTTGCCACAGGGAAATGTCATCCCCCTAAAGGGTGAAAGGACTTTTACCACTGCCCCAAAGTAGTATGTGACCAGTCTGGGTTTAATATGAACATTCAGAGTCCAGATCGGTTGAGTAATTTTCCTTTATTTTAGATATATAAACCAATTGGGAGATGTGAATTGTTTAGAAAGGTTAGCTTTGAGCCTTCGTCATGTGCTACAACAGTCACAGAGAGAATGTCAGTCTTAGACCACTCTCCACCAATGTAGCCTTGACAATGGGAAGTGTACATCTTTGACCCTGTGTTGGTAGAACTGCCCTTACAATTCATGACAGCCTTATACTCTGATGTTGCAAGAGCTTCGTACAATCTATGTTCTTTTAATCTCTTAGGAGTGTGTCTGAAACTCTAGGAAACTCCTATGGAGCTGCCCTGTGGTGTCAGTGACATCTCCTCCCCAGGATGCTTGGAATCCTCATCCCTTTCACCAAGGGGTAGGTGGTACTCAATGCTCAGTATCCATCAGCCATCCTCAGTTCTTTCTAGAAAAAGCCTCTCTCTTTTCCTGTTTATTAATTTGCCTCTGGTTCAAGTCTGAGCTTATAGTTTCATGGGCTGGGGTGGCTGGCAGGCAAGGGTAGCAAAGCTGATTTTCAGGACTTCTTTTGGAAGACATACATGAGTTGGTGAAGTCCCTCATGGTATGATGCCACTGAATTTTTCTATGACCTCAGCCAAACCTGAGGTAGAATGAGTTCCAATGTAACATCCGGTTTTAGTCAGCTTTTTCTCTGCTGTGACTGAAAAACCTGGCCAGAACAATTGTAGAGGAAAAAAGTTTATTTGGGAGCTCACGGTTTCAGAGGTCTCAGTCCATAGAAGGCTGGCTTCATTTCTCGGAATCCAGGTGAAACAGAACATCATGGCAGAAGAGTGTGGCAGAGGGAAACAGCTCACATGGTCATCAGAAAGCACAGAGAGAGAGACTCCACTAGCCAGATACAATTATATACCCCCCAGTCACTCCCCAATTCCCACCTCCTCCAGCCACACCACAGTTACCACTCACTTGATCACTATCAGGGGATTAATTCACTGAATGGGTTAAGACTCTCACTACCCAATCATTTCTCCTCTGAACCTTCTGACATTGTCTCACACATGAGCTTTTGAGCAGCTCCACATCTAAACTATAACACATCTTGATACATGAAAATTTTTCATAATTGATGGAAATTGCCTAAAAAGGACTATTTAATTTTTTGGCAAAAGGAAAATTAGGATTCCAAATCAGAAGTCACCCAGGCTAAATTTTTAGACAATAAACTTTGGAAATAAAGGCAAATATTTCCTCAGATACTAAGAAAGCTTCTTGAAGTAACTCTTGGGTTGACTTGGGAGACCAAGGTGACAATTAATTCTAACTGGACATGAACAATTAGAGCACCATCTAGCTCATCATGAGAATATGATTGAAGTGCATGCGGAGGAACACGGGTCTTCTGTAAAGCACGGATGGGAAACAAATAGAAATAAAAATAAATGTCAAGCTGTCTTTGGACGGAAAGTAAAGAGGACGGCTGAGGCAATGTGCTGTCGAGTTACACCTGCACACCTTTGGTTCCCATGGTAACGTGAGATTTAAGCCAAAAAAAAAAAAAGACCAAGGAAATGCGACACTGGCACAAAAGAAGTTCAGAACATGTCTCGCCAATGGAGAGTAGGAGGAAATAGTGATTGTCTTAGACACCTGATGGGATAAAATGCCAGTGATAATTGCTAAATTTGGTCAGTGTTTTTTCCCTACTTAAAGCCATTCGGCAATTGAAAATCAAGCAAAACAGAACATACATTTGCAGTTGTATAAAATGGAATTAAATTGGTTTAAGTAAAGGGCCAGATTGCTGTTAAATGAAATGGGATATCTAAAGTTAAATAATTCCAGCCTAATCCACTTGGTTGTAATAAAACATTTAAGCATACACATTATGGATATAAGGTCACCCACTGTTTTGAGTCTCCCAAAAAGAAGCTCACAGCTAAGTTATAAATTAATTTAAAAGGTTTTATAAAATTGTAAATGTTTTGCTGAGCCTTTAGAAATGCTTCCAAGGGAAATTACTAAGAATGCAATAAAAATATTTTTAACAGGCTTAAGCTGGCAATTTAAACTTTTCTAACATGAAAGATGATTAGTTTTCAAAATCGGCACAGCATCAGAATTTCTATAATATCTGAATCTGCTTAAAGAAATAAAATAAATTTCTCAAGAATATTGTTGCTTTTCTTCTCCCTATTTTTCCCTTAGTAGAAAAAGAAGAATGATTTCAGGAAAGCAAAACCAAGGTCCACTTCTTTGAGATTTATTGCAAGCTAAATTATGAATTATTATTAAAAGATGTTTAGGTCTATTTTTTTTTCTTGGCTTTAAATCTTTCTCATTTACAAGTTTAAAATACATGGTCAACTCTATTTAGATTTTGATTGCCGATTTTTTATAACTTTCCAAATGCAAGATTGATTAGTATGTTGTTGGAAACAAAGAATGGATCCTGCTACAGAACAGAAATATCAGTATATTTTAAAATTATGCATATATATGATAAATAATTTAATTAGTAATAAATTGAAGTAATTCGGATTTATTCTCCTTTATCCTCTCCCCAGAGTAGAAGTGCAAGGGAGACTGAAATCAGGTCTGCTGAGGGGAAGGCCATTTAGAGAGAGTACATAGAATGTCAGAGACACAGAAGGAATTTTTAAAGAAGGGGTATTATTCACCAGGGGGAGTACATTGTGTTCCTTCTTACTAACTGCATCCCCTCAACTGGGAAAGGAGGAATTGAGTTATGAAACTGAAAAGCTGTGCCTTTTGTGGAGTTGATAATGTGGACATGGACTTTGGCCTCCCAGACATAACCCCTGTGCTGAATGAGCATCTGGGAGGAAGATTCCACTGGAATGTATAAATGCTGGCTCCCACGGATCGTTTCCCTGGGTATCATGTTCGTAGCTGTACAGCTTGTTTACTTATTACTGTAATTATTACCACACCACATCCATTGACACCCGTGGTCAATTAATGCTTTTAACCTTGTCAAGAAAGGGTAAATAACATTGCACTGATAATAGTTTTTAAATCAATGACTAGAGTGGAAGGGTGGAAGGAAACCGGGAGAGTAATAAAAAATATTCTAAGATGGTTTCTACAAAGCAAAAAGAGAGTATTTGAAAATTGAATGAAATGCAGAATATCCACTGAAAACTGGGATCTGAATAGTTCATCATATTTAAAGTTTATTCTTCTAAATTTATCACATTTTCTATTAAAAAAAAAAAAACAGTGTACTTAATCTAAAATTTCATGTGAGGTCTCAGGGTGCAGCTCAGGGGCAAAGTACTCAAGAGCAAGGCGCTGTGTTGATCCCCCAAATAAGAGGAAAACATTCTTGTGACTAGAGTGATTTCTCTTCATGAATGCCACCAGTTCCAATAGCAGCCCGGGTGCTTGTGCTCTGCTGTTCTGCTCATTCTCACCCCTCTGGAACTTTCTTTCCTTCCTGGACATTAGCCTGGTCAATCTGTATTATTTGATATTTTCTTGCTAAAATCTTCCTTTCTCTTTTTTTAAAATCCACCAACATCAAAGCATTTTTACTCCCGTTGAACACTCTCATCAACAGCTGCTTGTTTCTCTTAGGTAACATCACCAATCCCCCTGGCCTAGAAATCCTTGGCAGGATATACTCTCTTCCCGTGATCTCCTATCCTATTTCCTGCAGTGTCTGATGGAAAACAGATCTTGAAGTTTATAATAGAATAGAGGTCAACATGAAAGGCTCTAGGATCCTGGCCTTTGATTTTTGCTTCTGGTCTTTGTTATTACAATAAATAGTTAGCTGAACTATTATTTTCAATGTCATATAAAAACATTGGAAAGACAGTCCTTTCTTTTTAATCATAGATTAGAATTTCAAAGGATTTTCAAATACATAAGAGTACGTATCAGGAAAAAAACGAACAGTAACACAAAGTAATCAAAATGAACTGTAACATTCCTAAATTCCTCAAATCTTCAAAACAACAGTCATTCTGTCCATGGTCCTGCCTCCTCCTTGTCTGCTTTGGTCCAGAATGTGTCTTCAATCTAGGGAAACCCCTCCCCCTGGGCTCTGGGTTCTAGACACTGCTGCTTCTTCCCAGGATATGAGCTGAGGATTTTCTCCTTTTCTCTTCCATAAGGTCAAAGTACACTAGATTGCAGGTTTTAAACACACACCAATTTCACCCACTTCAAAACAATGACCAATCTCATCCTCTCTCCCGAGCACCGCACAGCTCCTGCCTGTTCACTCCTCTAAAGGCAGAACGTCCCGGTGCAAGACCTACCCCCTCACTTCATGTCCCTGCCTTCCTCTCCCTCCCTAACCCACTCCAGCCTCCTTCTACCTCATGACGCTAGCAAAATAGCTCTTGCAACGTCACCAAATCCAAAGGCCACTTATCAATATTCCTCAGCAGCAACGAGAAGGGCCCATCTTCCTTCTTAAAACACTCCTCATGGAATTCAGGTCCTACATGAAGGAACAACCAATTACTACTCTCCTCGACTGCCTGAGGACCTGTCCTCTCGGGTCGGATGTCCCTCCTCTTCTCTTCCATTGTCTTCTCCTGAATTGGAAGAGTCCTAGGTTCTTTGACCCAAGCAGCTTTAGGATTTTGAGGTGAAGAATTGAAAGGAAGGGGAGGAAAACAATAAGGCACAAAATAAAATAAGGGAACTGTTATGGAGAAAGGAGTAGAACAGTGTTGCTTGGGCAGAGGGGAAGATGAAGAAAGAAGTAGATGCAATCCTTGTGGACAACAGAGTTTTTATCCTTGATATTAAAGCTCTTTTTCTTTTGCTCTGAGTGAAGTGCAAACCCACTGAAGTGTTTTAAGAAAGAGCCATATGTGCCAAAAGAATCTGATGGAGATGAAGCAGGGTGAGAAAAATATTTTATTGAATGTGTAATAAACTGGATATCTGCACATCTTCAAAGTTGCTGTCACACCTGCAAGTAAAGAACAGACATATCTTAAAATATTCTCAGTGGCTTGACTTTCTCTTTAGGTAAACTCACTCATTCCCATATTGACAATATTGACAAGTGTCAACCACAATGTCAATTACTTCTAAATATTTATCTTTTACCCAGACACCAGGCCTGCGGAATGCATTCAGATATTCACTTTCTATTCGATATTTCCACTTAGATGCATAAACATTATTACCAAGGCCAAAACAAAACTTATGATTTTATTGTACATCTTCCTTCTCCCCATCAAGCATATTATCTTCCCAGGGTCACCTGTCATCCTGAAGGTTGCTTCTGTTTGTTGGGTTTCTCCACAAGACTAGACTTATCCAAGGTCAATCATTAGGAAGAAACAGTTTATAGGACTTTGACAGCTAGAATGTTTGTCATTACAAATAAGCAAACATCTAGCCAAAGTAGTTAATAATGAAGAAATGTTATTGTGGATAACAAGAAGTAAAATGTAACAGTTTTAGGAACTCATCACTCAAAAATTTCAACAATGTGATCAGTACACTGGTGGCTTCTGAACTTCAGCATTTGTAGTGCATTCCTTCAAAGCTCAAGATGGGCGGGGGTGGGGGAATATATCTCAGTGTTAGAGCACTTGCCTAGCATATGTATCAAGACCCTGAGCTTACTGTTGTTTTTTTTTTTAAAGGAAAGAATGAAAGAAAACTAGCTTAAGGTGGTTGATGCTGTTCCAAACATGTTGTGTCATCACGATGACATTGTTCTAAAATTACAGACAATAAAGGAATGAGAAGGATGACAACATAGAGAACCCCATTCAAAAGAAATATTATATAACAACTGTTAAGTGTATTTTCACAGATTCTGAAACAAGATTTCTTGAGTTCAAATCCCAGCCAGCTAGATATCAGGTGTGTCAGCATGAACAAATGATTTAAACTTTCTATGCTTCCATTTTCTTTTTAATAAGCATATAATAATAGTATTTTTCTGTTGAGTCTGTCGTGATAATTAAATGGTTTAATACATTTATAGATCTTAGGGCAATATCTGGTAAGAGGTTAATGTGTGTTTGCTATTGTAAGTCACAAGCAATGCATAATTATAAAAAGGGAACTTTATAGTAAAATTTGAAATAAACTTTATATGCTTATAATTGTCTTCAAAATAGATATAAAGCAAATTATAAAATATTCTCAAATTACACAACTCTCTATGCAAACTACATGATTGTTTACAAAGGAGAACTTATATAGCAAGAGTAATGAACCAATTTATCATGTTTTCTAGATGCAAGATTAATGTTATTATTGTACTAATAATTGACAGTTAGAAAAGGTGTAGATTTCATGTACTATAACATAAAAAAAAACACTGATACCTAGAAATAAGTTAAACAGATATTTAATTCACTTATGAAGAAATTTTCAAGACATTATTGAAAGGCTTAAAAGAAGACTTGAAAGTTAACAAGTATATACTATATTCATGGACAGAGGATCAATATCACAAAGATGTTCTGAAAATAATAATGTGAACCTCCTCTTTGATAAAGAAAACATTACATCAGAAATATTACTCTTCCTATAATAATCAAAGATTCCTTTAATTAAGAGAACCTGTTTGGTGGGGAGAGGGAAGATGTGCCCAAAAAATCATGAGTTCTGCTTGGGATTTGTTTATATATTTAAATGGAA
The DNA here is from genome assembly GCF_047511675.1 of Marmota flaviventris. NCBI lineage: Eukaryota > Metazoa > Chordata > Mammalia > Rodentia > Sciuridae > Marmota > Marmota flaviventris. Next base: position 115,770,364 of record NC_092505.1, read on the forward strand.
ATACTAAATAGTGAGTGGGTATCTGAGTTTATCATGCAAAGATTCATATTTGATTAAAGCGAACCAAAATATCAGAACTAAAGTGAATATTTCATATAAGCTTTAATATCTATTCTCTACTCTTTTTCAAATATAAGAGATTTGCTTTGTATTTTTTGACATTGAATTTAAAGAGGTAAAGCCTCTTTTGCCAAATTGTTTTATTGTAATTCAACCTACAAATAAACATAAATGTACTTATGTTAATTAGACTGTTAGTAGATATTTATAGGAATGTTAGTAGATATTGTTTGGTACACTTATTTTAAATCACTTTTCTATGTAAAGTTACATAAAACTTACCTAACTTTAAAACTTATTTTGTTTTTGTACCCAAACTATTTGTACACAAATACTACAAAAAATTATAGTGACTTTTATACTCTTTGATATGCAACTCAGTATGTTGTCTCCTTTTGTAATTATTTAGAAATAAAATTGCTAATATTTCCCAAAGTAAAAATAAATTACAGAGATTATTTCTTCCACATTAGCAGTTGCCTAAAAAGTATTCTATATTCTGTACAAGTGCTATAAAAATTCTAAAAGAGGTTAAGAAATTTGACAAATGTAGTTATATTGGAAAAGGAAACAATTGCCAAGAAAAATCTGAAAATAAAAAGTTAACAACTTTCCAATCCACTACCGCTGGTCATCGTAGAATATGGAAGCTAATCAGGATGATATTGGTTCATGGAGATAACAGTAAAGGTGAGGAAAAAAAAAAACCAAAAATCTAGTCAAACACATTTATACATATGAAAACTGCAAATGTGATTTTTAAAAAATTTATTTATGTCAAGTCAGAGGAAGAAGTACACACTTGGCAAAATGGTGTTAGGAGAGATGGATGAATGACAGAGATATGCACATGTAATTATGTATATAATTTACTCTGTCCACAAATGCGAAACAGTCAATAATGGAGAAGAGAAATCCAAACTTTTAAAAAGCATATTTTACAAATATACATTTTCAGAACATACTCAGGACCACATGGGACTTAGAGAAGATGTTTCAGACTCAAACTATAGCACAAGATTATGTAATTAGTAATATTTTGGAATATAAGTAGGATTTTTTAATTGTGGTATTGTATTGCGTAATAAAAAATTTACCACTGGGGGAAAAAAAAAGAAAGAAAGAATGAAAGAAATGGGTAAAAAAAAAACAATGAGTAATTTGCCTGCATGGAAACTAACTCACAGTCAACAAAGATACAATAATTTTAAAACAATACCATAGAATGGGAAATGTATTTTAACTACACAGAGACAAAGAAGGATCAGCACAAATCCAAAAGTAAATAATTCACTACAAAATTGGTCAAAGTGCATGACAATCAATGAATTAAGGGAAAAAGATGAGCATTCCAGAAAAACGCAAGTCAAACAACAATGAAATCTAATAAATACCTATCAGAGTGTCATGAGTTAAAAAGGTCTAACAAAGTTAATTTCTCACAGGAATTTGCAGATGCAGAGAACTTCACTCCCTGCTGATGAGGTGTAAAATGATGTGATCATTTTGGAGAATCCTTCAAGTTGACCAGTGGTTCCTCTTTTACCTATTTGCTCTACAGAAACGCTCAGCTGTGATCCCAGGAACACTCACTGCTGTCTTTTTTGAAGCTTTTTGTTTTGCTTTTCGTTTTTATTCTGAAATAATTATAGATTCAAAGCAAGTCGCAAAGATAGTACAGAGAAATTCCCTTTAGCATCCACACAGTTTCACCAAATGGTCACATTTTACAAACTATGGGACAAAGTCAAAACCGAACATTTGCAGTAGTATCGTGCGTGTTTACTTCTACGCTGTTTTATCACATGTGTAAACTCATGTGACCATCACTGTAGTGAAGACAGAGGGATGCCCGCCCTCACAAGGACCTCCCTGTGCCACCTCAAACTCATACCCACTGCTTGCCCTGCCTGCTGTCTCACATCTGGCAATCTGTATCCTATTTTCCATGTTATATAGATAATATTACGTAAATAAAGTCATATAGTGAGTGACATTTTTACATCGTTTATTTTCCACCCAGCACAAAAACCCTTGAGGTCCATCGAAGGTGTCTCAATGCTGAAGGTTTCCCCTTTCCTGCTGCCGAACTGTGTTCTGTAGCACGCAGGACTACAGTTTGCCCAACCATTTGCCTATTGAGGACCAGTGGTTGTTTCCACGGTTGAGCTATTACAAATAGGGCTGGGAGATATAAATTTGGGTTTACAGTAAGTGCATATTTAGTTCATATTCTTTTTGTAAACTGCTAAACTATTTTCCAGAAGATTTGTAAGATTCAGGAAGAAATTTTTCCACATAGTACTAAAACAAAACTCATATGTTATCACAAGAATCACTGTAGGGTTATTTAATAGCAAAAGTTTAAGCAATCTGAATATCCACCACGAAAAGAATAGATATGTGTGTGTGTGTGTGTGTGTGTGCGCGTGTGCATGTGCGTGTGTATTTACATATATATGTATATGTGTATATATATAGTTCATACAAAGGAATATTACAAATGTCTGAATAAATGAGCTAGAGGTGCATGGTTAGCAATATAAACCGTAATTTTGAATATAAAAACCAAGTATCAACTTGTTGTTTATCATATGATTCTCTGTAGGTGAACGATATAACAACAGTGCTATGACCTTGTACTAATTGTAGAAAATATATTTATTTTTATGTGGCGCTGAGGTTCAAACTCAGTGCCTCACATGTGCAAGAAGCGTTCTATCACTGAGCTACAGCCCCAGCTGAGAATGATAAACATTTGATTCAAAATAATGATTTTCAGTGAAGATGGAAGGAATGCAGAGTGGAAATTCAGTTGGGGAATTTAACTATATATGCAATATTTTATTTCTTAAAATACTTTAAAGACAATGTAAAAGTATCAGTATTTGGTAGCATCAAGAGGAGGATATTTGGGTTTTTAGCTGTTATTCTCTGTCATTTCCTATATATTTTATTTGCCATATTTCATAATCAAAAATAAAGTAAGAAACACCCTAAGTGCTTAAAATATATTTTATTTATTTGGATTTAATTCATCAGTACAAAAAAAATGGATTACTATTTACCAAGACCAGAAACAAATAGATGGATTAAATCAATGTAATTTGTGCATATGAGTTTTTTTTTTTTTAGAGAGAGAGAGAAAGAGAGAATTTTTTTAATATTTATTTTTTAGTTTTCTGTGGAAACAACATCTTTATTTTATTCGTATGTGGTGCTGAGGATCGAACCCAGCGCCCCGCGCATGCCAGGCGAGCGCACTAATGCTTGAGCCACATCCCCAGCCTGCACATGAGTTTTTAAGACTTTAAAATTATGCATGTTTTTAAGTATTTAAATATTCTTCTTAGGAAACCATTTGTACAAACTTAGCTATTAACCCTCTTTACAAAAATAATAAAAATCAGAGTAACAAACTGAAATAATGATGGCACATAAGAGAAAGTACATAAGAAACTTCAATAAATTTTTTAAAAGGGAGAGTTTGCGAGGTGTTTACCCATAAGCCAGAGTGAGAGATAGCTGGAATTCCTGTGCTGGGGCTGTTAGCTAGCAAGAAGGTGCAGACAGACCTGCAGGATGCCAAAGAGGGATCCAGCTTAAGGAAAGCCAGTACTTACTCAAAGCAGGTGAGAAACAAGGCTGAAAGCAGCAAACTGATGCTAATCCCAAGCAGGGAAAGTTCAGGCTTTTGTAGAGAATTGGCATAATACGTCTGAGGTGAACCAAGAGATACAGAAGTTCCGAGATAACTACAGATCTCAGTCCACCCACTCAAAAGTAACCCCTCTCAACTGCAGAGCCGCACCTGCACACCAATGCGCTCTAATGTGAGACTTTCTCTTACCTGTTTTCGAATATGAAGGAACACTCAAGGATCACCTGGCCCCTAAAAGAAAGTCTACAACATAAAACAACAAAGATAAACAGGCACTTTGCCCTCAAGCAAAGAAAGACTCAGAGTAAATGATAGGCTAGCAAGAATCTTCAGCAAAATTCAAGACAATTTTATGCTCATAAAGGAGGAACAGCGTGCCAGGAGCAGGAAATGTTCTGAGATCCTGAAAATAAGGTATTGAAAATCTGCCTGTGAACTGGTTAGAAAATAAAATCAAAGAATTTTCCCCAAAGAAATAGAAAGAAGCAGCTTGCATACATGATTGTGACTCAAAGTCTTTCCAGAAAGGCAGGGCAAGGAAGCAGACAATGTTCTTGGTGGAGAGGGGCCGGTGGCCCAGGAAGTACCGTCATGTCCTAAACCAGGCTTGTGCCATGCTGTGACCATAGCTGTGTCTCATCTGCTTGGTCTTGCTTGATTCCCACTCATTGGTAGAGCCTGGTTCTCCAGCTTCTGACAATTATTTGGTGACAGAGTTGGCACATCTGCCCGCCCAGTAGGTACACCAGTAAATTATTGCACAGAAGTGAATTATGGCGTCTTAGAAATTTTTTAATGGTCAAACCTTGCCACATATTACTATTCTACTTTCCAAAAAGCTCCATTTTAAAAAATCTAGCATGCAAATGGGAAAAGGCTACTTTCTCTTTCATAGCAAGAAGTGGGTATTTTTGTTAATTTCTCTTGTTAATTTCTGCCCAACACATGATTCTCCCAAAGCAGGAAAGGGATATGAATAGCAGGTAATCAACAACTACTAAACACAACCTCACTCCACCAAATACTGCATAGTTCAATACATACTTCTTATCAAATGAGTGAACATTAAAAATAACAAAATAATGAAAACTTGGCTATAGACAAATAAATATGATTTTATTTAAATTTTCTTAAATTTAAAAGTTATTCAAAACTTTTGTTGACTACATGGTAAGCTTTGAGTTTTTTTAGTGTCTTCAATTGCAATGTAGAAAACACATAGAACCGATTATGTATATGCTAGTATAGATGCACATATATGCATATGAATGTGCGTCATATATATGAAATCACATAAACTAGTAGGAAGGGCGATCACTCGTAGGCCAGGGCTATAGAATACTTTGTGACATTAGTTCTTGGGATTTTTCTCATCTTTAAAATGCAAAGTTTCAGTGACATAAAATATTTACTTTGGACTTCAATAGTCTATGATTCCTAGTGAGTGAGTGAATGAGTATGTGTTGTATGTTTATAAGGTATGGATGGAGGAACTATCCAAATCCAAAACTCCCTTAGAATTCATAATAGACTTTATTTGGTTTTTATCTACTCAGATTTTTTTTTTTTTTTTTTTTTTTTTTTGCTAGTGCATCCTCTGTCCTTGAGTACTGATTTTTCTTTGCTCCATACAACTGGTTCTTGTGAGATTCAATAATACCACATACCAGTGTGCAGGAGACTCGAGCCTAGCTATAGTGCACTATCATTCCTAGCTATTGGGCTTGGTTCAGGAGGAAGGCATGTTACCTAAGCAGGTTATCCAAACCTTTACTAGCATTATTTGTATTAAAGTCAGGAGGAGGATCACACCTCCCTCTGAAACTGCAAAATGCACTATGACCTCATCTGCACTCTGGAATCCTGTGATATGGGGGAAACTTTCTGAACCAAACAGAGAATGTGGCCATAATCCAAAGGCTAAAGGAAAGAAGAGGGGTCCTGATTACATTGTCAGAGTCTAGCCCCTCCCTCTCAGTTAGGTGCACCAGTATTTCCTCTTTTTGGCTTAAGCTAGATTAAAATGGATTTCATTTGCTTATAGAGAATGGCTCTTTCTAGCCCTATATCTCATGGTGCAAGCTGATTGTAAATTATAATTTAGTTTAATAGCCTCTAATTGACATGGTAGTTGAGTTCTTAATCAGTGTATGGGTCTTGACACTTCCCTTGGAATGGCAGCTCTAGCTGACAGGACCAAGTAGGAGTTGAACACTTGCAATTAAACCCATAAAAAATAGTTCACTGGCATTATCTCTGAACATGTGAAATTACATATTAATCAACTACTATTTTACTTGCACTTAGTAGGTGTTCAATGAAGATTTGTAACCCTGGTAAGAAATTTTTAAGATAATATAAAAAAGAAGATAGTCTCTTCTCCAATAGCTATTTAAATAGAATTGTATCACTAATTTTTATCTTAGCCTGAAACTTTACTATTTGAGTTTGACAATAGGGAAAACTGATGTTTTCTCTGGACCTTTAAAACCAAAGATGCTATCTAAATTCTTCATCATTTCAGAATTTGTCAGTGTATGTGTCTGGCTTGAGGACAGAATGTGTAACTCCCTGTCCACAATAATTTTGTTTTCCTATTTCATTAATATTCACTTTTTAGAAATTGTTTAGACTCTTGTAGCATAGTGTTATAAAGTTTGAGTAATATACAAAATATATTCAATCCCATTATAATGTCATATCTATATTTATATAATCATATATACATATACAAATATGTAGTTCATGGATATATTGGACATAAAGAGATGAGGAGATAACAAAATAAAATTGAAATTGAGGACTTTGAAATATCACATTTTAAAACATATAGAACATATTCTATGAACTTCTTCTTCACAAACTGATTATCCTATATCCTATCCCTACCCCAATGAACATCTGACACCTCAAAGAAGATATTCTGTGGCAAAAATTCGACTGCAATCAGAAATTACTCATTTTTCTCATGAATCTGATGTTGACAGACTCTTCCTTTGATTTGGACTATCACAGTCCCAGTGGGTTAGTAAAAATGTGAATTCTATAGGAGAATTTAGAGAGTCTGCTCAGGGCCATTCTGTACGCAGGGAAGTACAGAATCTCTTCTGTGTCTCTCCCATTTCCCAGGGGCATTCCATTCCACCCCCATGGATTCCCCTTCCTCTCTTCAGCCAGCTAATCCTGAGCTGGGGCTTAGTGCTAAAGTCTTGTGTCACTTCCAACTTCCAGTACCCATATTTATGTTCCTTGATTACAACAAGCTGCTTCTTTTAGGTTCCACTAGGGCCAAAGAAATTTCCTTGGACAGAATTATAAGGTCCACACATCTCTTTTTACATCTCCTCTGTTCACTCAGCGTTGCCATCTTTGGTATGGCCATGTAATGCTCTTGCCTCTGTTAGTCACTAATAGTATATAAACAGCTTACAGTCACCCTTCCACTGGATATTGTCATTTTAGAAGGAATGTCTTCCCATGATTCAAAGAAATGGATATCTAACCCCAGGGCTTGAAGCCCCACCACAGGGAGACTTCATGCTTGTTAGAGGAATATTTGGGGAACATGGAAAAAAAAGAGTAATGTAAGTTTATCTGAGCTTATCCAACTGTAATCAGACATGGGTTTTCCATCAATGACAATCCATTGCCAAACTGAAAATCTTGATTGAGCATTTCATTAATCTCCCAGCCTCCTAACATTCCCATCATGGTTATTGTCATTTTATAAGCTGGGATTTGGATTTGTTTTGGACTTTTCTCTCCCTTTTGGAGGGGCTGGGGGGTTGTGTAAGTGCATAGGAGAAAAGTTCCTGGCTCCAGCTGACAAGCCCAGCGTGCAGAACTGCTTCTGAGACTGGGGGGAGAAAGTGCTGGTAGGTATTTCAGGCCATAGCTCTCCCAAAGATCTCCCCACATGGCTTGCTTAGCTTTTACTTTCATTTTGTATTAAACAAAAAGTCATTTGAGGGCTATTTAATGCTCTGGTTTGTGTTTTCCAATACCAGATAAAAGTTAAACAGATGAACCATTTGGGGGGTAAGGAATGGGAAATCCACGGCTGCTAAAATGCTTTAAAGTTCCAAAATGGTTTTGTTTTTTTAAACCCATTTTCCATGTTCCAGCAGCTGTGGGTTTTCCCAGGGCTCCCCCTGTGGCTCAAAAGGGAGCTGCTTAATGCTTAACAGATGAGCCAATTGAGTTTTTAAATGCAAAATTAAACTTAAAGTGTACAAAGAGCACAAGGGAATCCACAGCCAAGAATAGACTGGAAGAGAATGAGCAGAGAGCTGGGCTTGGAGACACAGCCTCCTCTGCTGCAACCAGGAGCTCTGGGCGCAGAGTCTGGGCACATGGATCTTTTGATCATTCCTGCAGTTAAACTCCTCATTGCTAAAAGTTTTTCCCTAACTAGTGATTTTAGACTTATTTATGTGTCCATTTTTCTTTAAGAATAAGAGGGAAGGGGAAGCGGATGGGCTCTTAGAACATCAGAACACATGTGTAGGGACCACCATTAGTATGTTCTCTCTCGGTAATGGAGAGAGTCACATTTCCCCCCTGCGTCCCTAGGTGCCTGACTTCCTGTGCCCAAGACACTTTTGGTTGATCTAGGTTCTCAGAACATCTGCTTTAAAGATGAGGAGTTAGGTTGAATGTCAGCTTTGATTGGGACACTCTTTAAAGCACTGGATAAACTGCTTATTCATACATCTCAATATCTAAACAAGAGGAATCATTGGATTTGGGTGCTTAAAAATAAGACCTAGAAAAAAGTTTTGTCCAACTTTGTCGAAAGTTCTGAATCAAAATAAGCTAAGCTAATAAGCCAAGCTAATATTTCTCAAAAGAAAAGTTTCCCTTTTAATTGCATAAATGTGTTTATTTAAGAGGTGCCCCCATACCATCAAGCCTAAAATATAATAAATGCACTTTCTTTTCTTTTTTTTTTTTTGAAAATAAAATTAATGGTCAGATTCTAAATCATGAAAATCTGTTTGGGAGTAGATCTTTTGATTTAAACAAGTTTCACATGGCAATTTGTATGTCAGCTTTTCAGGTTGGGGTACAACCCAAAAAGTATCATCAGAGTCACACAAACTCCCAAATTTCTGTACAATACATACTGGTAACATCAAATATTTAGCGTTTGGGGAGTATACAATCCTTGCCTATCACACTTGAGGAACATTAGAATACATGACATGGTGTTACAAAAGTACGATTTCATTGGAAAACTTCTGTCTTCCAGATGTGGCATTTATTTCCAGCTTTTAAGTTGGAAAACACTAAAAATTCTTTAATAGCTTACTTTGGGAGAAATCATTTCAAGGTCTAGTAACCAAAAAATGCCATTAATAGACCAACAAAAATATTTCGTTAGAATACCAAGAATAGGTTGCTAGAAAGCTTTAGGTTCACATTTGACATGTTATTAAGTCCAGCAATAACTAGTGAAAGCCTAAGTTTAAATGAGGTTACAAAGGTACACACTTATATACATACATGCACGTACCTTTCTAAAGTTACCTATGCGATTACAATTCCCATTCCTCAGGCATTTTTACCTTTTTCAGATTCTCCAAATCAATCCTATTTTAATGTTGGAAAACTAATATGACCCAGTTGCAGCCCTCCTACCCCCGCCCCCCGCAAGATAAACAAACAACCTTCCCATATAAATCAATAAACTAACACAGATACTATTATTTGGAATTCTCTACCTACATTCTGATACTTGCCTACACTTAATTGTTTAATGGAACAATTATTTTACCTTAATTATTTAAACTATTGATTTATAAATAGCAATTTGTGAAAACTGGGTTGGGGATGGATGCATATTCCTAGTCTGACTGTGTGACTGTGTATTTGAGACTTGTACCTCATCGATAGTTGAATCCACTGTAGTCATTGACTAGATCCAGTATTGTCAGTTTGCCCGAAGGAAAGACGCTGATGAGGTTGGGCTCCTGTAGAAGCAATCATATGGTTAATTGTTTTAGTGTGAACCTAGCCATTGTGATTAAAGCCCGAGACTGTTTAGGTAGAGCAGAGCTCCAGAGCTTCCAGGCACTCCTGGGCAGATCTAGTACTCTCCAGGCCTTGAGAAAACACACTGAGGCACGAGCAGATCTCCCTGAGGAGTTGCAGTGTCTGGGGGATCATTCAATCATTAGATCATATTCAAAGAAACTGGGTTAATTTGAATATGAAATCATTGGATCACATATTCATATATATGCAACCTCTTTGAAAGGGTGATCATCAGAATGCAGATTTGAATAAACAAGAACATATTCAAAGCCCGACATGTTATGTGCTTGAGTTTAATGCTAATCTGTGCTCAGTCCCAAAGGATTGTATACCTGTCATCTAGTGCTGCCTGGATACTGCTACTGGTACGCTTTTCAAGGACATGAATTAAAAAGACAATCTGCTCCACTTTTGAATAAAATGCTATGACTTTTTTTAATTCCAAATTTTGTTATTACATACAATTTGGTGAGCAATATATTGACCACTTTTAAAAATATACTCATAGGTCAATGTACATGTGTATATGGGAATATATATACATATTAAATTGAACACACAAAACTTTCAAAACTTTAACCTTTTTTAAAAATAAAATTAAATAGAAAAAAAGTAAAAATGTTTCTTCTCCAGTGAAATGTTGTCTTTAGAGCTCATTCAATTGTTATGAGGAGATTCTAAATCATTAATCAAGTAGAGCACTATCCTTAAAAAAAAAAAAAAAAAATTACCCAACATACTTTTGGGACTTTCACAAGTAGGGGCTACCATGCATTGATGCATAAAGAAACAGCTATCCATGTTCCAGTAATTCAAATCCAACATCATTTTGACGAGATTTTTAATATACTCATGGGAGCAACACAGGAGTAATTGATGACGAGCTCAAATTACTTGCATGTTATTTATCTTAACATCTATCCCATAATCTATTATTACATTATAGGCAATAATATCATCCTGTCAGTCGTACAAACAGTGGAATTTTATTAATTTAATTATACTTATTGCTCCTCAATAACCCCTTAAAATTGACCCCTGTATATATAAAGCATTTTAGAAAACTTCCTTAGAAACGGATGCAGTTATAAGATTTACCATTCTAAGAAATGTTAACAGAAAGGGTTTCCTATTATGGCATTTTTGCATTGTCCACCAAGAGTTTGCCTTCATTTTCAGAGAAGATCTCAGAATAAACAGCAGAGGCATCACATACGAAGCTGGAAGCCTAGAAGCCACGTTGGGCACATACATTTTCTTCGGGAAAATACTAACACAAAGCATACGACCTCGAGTGCCTCATTTCAGAAATGGAATCTATTCTTTCTCTTTTCAGACCTGGTTGACTTAGTAATTCTTAGCACTGTCAAAATTTGCTCATAAAAAAGGTTACATATTAAAATGCAATGCAAAGCAATAGAAAAACGACCTCCATTCCCTAATGCCAAAATCAAATATGCAAATATTAAAATGAGGGGGCTCTGCTTCTTTCCCCCTCATACAACTGATTAAATTGTCACTGCTGGAGATTACATGGGGTTTTATTCCCTTTACAGCCATATTCAATTGGACAGACAGAAAAATATATTGCCACAGACGAGCCCCACCACCTGGGTACACTGTGCTTCCAGTTGCCTGCAGAGGTCTTGTCCAAAACTTTGCAGCTACCCCTTTAAAAAAGGAAAAGTATTAGATGTGATCATTCATGACAGAGTAGATGGTCTCTAAAGTCCTTTCCAACTTGGATATTCCGGTAAGACAAAAGCCCCTCCTCCACTTCTAGATATTAGTCTATGATTGACTTCCTATGTAACACTCCTTTTTATATGTATCCTAAAAAAATACATTTCATTCCTGGTGCATAAGACTTTCATTTAAAAATAAAGAGATCTATCATCTGTCTAACTTCCTCCTAGCTCAGAGGCTCTTTTCTTTCTGTGTTTGCACTTTATTTGTAGCTGATTGGTGAATTTATCTCCTGGCTTATCAGTTTTTTACAGAAAACACACACCCCACCCTCCTTTGCTCGGTTGGATAGATTTGATTTTTGCAAAAATTGGATATAGAAACGGATGAATTACCTTCGCCTCTCTCACGCCTTGCCGCGGTTCTGAAATGGTTTTCACTGTCTGCCTCCGAGTCACAGAAGTTAGTGCTCAGTGACGATGTCGCTTGCCTGTGTCACTCTGCACTGCAGGCTGAGCAGAGAGCTGCCTCCAGCTGCAGGCGAGGGGCCTCAGCGTTAAGGACGCATGGAACCAGATGGTTCCTGAGACCTTTTCTATTTCAAAGAGATGGAGCTATGAGCAGAGGGATGTGGTAACAGCTAGGGAAGGTGGAGAATGGTGGTTTTTGAATTGGAGCAATCGGGGGAAAAATAACAACAAGAAAAACAAATAGTAAACAGCAGCTGCTTCATTTCAATGACGAGTGAATAGGAAGGAGTCTCCGTGCCTTAAGATTTGAAGGGGACATGCACGTGTTACTCTTATAGAAGAGAAGGCATTGATCCCCCCAAAGGATGTTTAGTGACTCCTGTGTGTGGCCGGGGCTCTTTTGGTTGTTCTCAGCAAAATGACGTTTGTGATTGTTTGACTAGATGAGCTATCTACCGTATCTGTTGACATAACCGCAGTGTGAACATTTACCTTCTCTGATTGGGTAGATGAGGAAACAATCCAATTTCTCATTTCTATTATCCAGATGGGGAAGTTAAAAGGAAAGGACAGCACGTGGTCTATCCATGTCAAAACCCCCAAGTTCTTTGCCTTTGGAAACAGACACATATATTATACTTAAATAAAGCATCCCATTTCAACCTGAGAATTTTAGAAATCATTGCTTTCAAACGTGTGTGCCCTTTTCTCTATTCAAATATCCTTTTGCTGTCAGAATTGAAAGCACAGTTGTGTGTGTTCTACTGGCTTGAACAAATGTATGCTCCAACACTTTATTGTCTGTTTGGGTTTGCTTTTGTCTGTCTTTCCCATGTTTCTTTGTTTTCCTTTTGTCTTCTTCTCAAGACTTCCCAGGGTTTTTGTTTTACCATATTGTTCTTTTTTTGCATTGTTCAACGGCTCTAAGACAATTTAATCTAATTTGCTTGGTCTTATTTCATTTCTCCCATAGTTTTCATAATGTTGCTTTTATTTTTTTCATCCTTTGCTGGGGCACTTTGTTTATTTATGAAAACATAATTCCAAAAGTCAAAATAGTACTACACCGACACATTTTTTCAGCTGGGTATCCTTATCTTTTATTATTTGGACTTGTTGACTCCTTTTCCCAATCCTGACCATTTTTAATCATTGTTTGTCTATTGTATTACTTTTTTCCATTTCTAAAGGACTTCTTTTGCATTCTTCCCCTGACATCCTGATTTTGTGGCATCTGGTCATCATTACAATGTGACCACCATTTATTCAACCTTTAGAATAAGTACTGGTTTCAATGTTTCCTGTATATTTTATTAAAATCTTGTTGCAGTCATGAAAGGTAGACATTCTCATTCTTGTTTGACACAGGGGAGGGCAGAAGGCCCAATGATTAAGGTACTGCCTTAAGGCTACACAATAACTGTGATAGTGAGGATTTGTTCCCAGAGCCATCTGGTACCAAATCATCTCCTCTTTCAACCAGACCACATGAAGGCCAGAAATCAAAATTTTTAGGATTTTTAGGTTTTGAAATTTGTTTTGAACTGAGGGTGTAGTTCAGTGGTAGAGTGCTTGCCTAGCATGTTTTAGGTCCTGGGTTTGATCCACAGCGTTGGAGAGAGAGAGAGAGAGAGAGAGAGAGAGAGAGAGAGAGAGAGAGAGAGAGGTTTGTTATGCATAGGGGAAAAATATGCTCTCTTGCTAAACTTCATAAATATACACTCATTATTACCATGCACTTGTACTTGAAATGACTAAATAGGAATGAATTTTAAATCTTCCTTTTGATCATAGATACAAGAGTTAGTTTTATTTGTGATTTAAGAAGATATTGTAAAGTCAATTTTATTTTCAATAAAATTTGAGGCTGAAAGTCAGCCAGTCATTCTTTGCATACAGGCCAATCTGTGAATAAGGTTACAAATGTAAACAAACTGTAAGAGCAATTTCCAACTAGTATAAAAATAAGAAATGGCCACTCCAGAATTCTGAAGAGACTGTGCTTTCTGCAAACCTCAAAGCATTATGTCAGCCTTCCCAGGAATGACATCAGTGAGGAGATATGTTTTTACAGTTGTCAAAGTTGGGATCAGACATCTAATCCCAGTCTGCTTGCAGCTGCTTTTCCTTACCCGTCCCTCCCTGTATGAATTTGCCTTCTGGGAGAGTAAGAAAATTATGTGTCCCCTATGTTCTTGTTCAGATCTAGAAGCCAGATCATGACAAGCAGGTGTCATTCTCTAAACAGGTTGCTTTGCAAATTCTGACTACTCAGGGTTCATTCATTATCACCTTTGCCATCTATTCTTGTGGTGACATTACACACACATGCACACCCATTTAGTTTTAAGAAGCACTTCTGTTTGATAGACTATTAGAAGGTTCTAAAATGGCTGCAGCTATTTCCATAAAAAATGTGGTATTTCTAGACTTAGGACAAGAGCTTAACCAAATTCTCTTGGATGGATTGCAGCCCTGAAAGCTGTATTTATAGTAGGCTGCAATTGATGCTCATGTATAGTCTTCCCCTAGGAACTGCAGAAGGACAAAATTCGCCTCTAGCAGGCCTAAGGAGCAGGAGTGCTTTGGCCACTAGTATAGGGTAATAGTAATGCCACGGTGGAGAGGAGACTGAGGAGTAAGGAAAACTTGACTTCAAATCTCACTTCTATCATTTGCCACATTTGGGACTTGGGCAAGTTTATCTCATTCTTCTAAACTTGTTTCTTCTTCTGTAAAATGGAGGAAATAGTGCCTAGTTCAAAGGTCTACTGGGAAAATGTAATCAGGTAATCAATGATTCAATCATTCAGGTCAGAATTTTTTAATTAGAAAGGCAAGTAGTAAAGACAATTGTCATCTTCACCATCGTCACTATTATCATCTGTGCAGTAAGTAAAAATTGATTTCTCTCTTTTTTTCTTTTGACACAATATCCTGAGCTATGGGAGACCTTTATGCAGCTTATGAAGAGCATCTGAAGTCCCAGTTTTTGGTTTTTTTTTTTTTTTTTTTGGTGTTGTTGCTGTTGTTCAAAGATTATAACTTCATTATGTACCACTCCCCTAACAACTCCAAGGTCAAGATTAAATGTGCACTAAGCAAAGCATAGTCTAGCCAGCCCTTCAGCATATACAGCACTTGGAATTTTTGTCTATTGAGAAGTATTTAATAGTACAAACCATAAAACAGCTCTCTCTTTACTACATCAATCTTTTCTGGTATTGTGTTTTCTTAACAGAAATTACCAGGGCTAAACCTCATGCTTGGCACATAGAAGGTGTTCAATAAACTACTTCTAAAATTAACTGAACTGAAATGATATAATTTATCTGCTTAATAAAGACCATAAATTCATTAAGGATATATTTCTTTCATGTGTCCATCTGTACACACATGCTTTCCTTTATTCAATAAGCACTTATTATTGTGTACACTACGCTGGGCACTGTGCCATAATGAGCTACACCAGGGCAGAGGTCATTCTTTCCCTTACATCTGTATCCTCAGTACTTAGCTTATTACATGGCATACAAAGCTGCTTAAGAAATATTTAATGGATAAATCAATTAAATTCTGGTTTTGGTTGGACGGCCTTTCAGGATATATAGGTGCCGCAGTCTGGCTGGGCACAAATCACGAGCCACTCAGCATATAGGAATAGCCTAGAGAACGGCATGATGAAAATAAAAACAACCAAACAATCAAGGATACAATTGAAGTAAGATTCACCTTTCCCAATTGCTTCCTAGGCTAAAAGTGAGCAGATCTGGACAATTTGCCTCTAGGTTTCACTGCTGTGAACCAATGCATTTCAATTGGGCGTGTCAGAATTTCCTAACTACAGTTTTCCAATTCAACAATTTTCCCTTGGCATAATTTTTAAAAGGCTAGTAGGTGAAAAATGGTGATAGTAATAATCAATGTTAATAAATACACAATCTTATAATTATATGATAATTGGCAACTAGGATTATTGGGAGGAGGAAAGGATCAAGGTATATGGGTTTTATCCCAAGTTCTGCACTGAGAGAAATAGTGTCTGTTAAGTGGGATCTGTAGAAGGTGATTGTTTAAAGACTAGAAATCAGATTATTGCTCTAATTTTTTTACAAAGAAATAACTAAGGCCTGGAAGAGGTTTAAAGACCAAATCTAAGGTCACTTGGAGTCCTGGTCTCTGATGTCTCTAAGAAAATAAATGATCTCACTACATCACAATATCACAAGACCTGTTAGTGTAAATGCTAACATGAATAATTCCACAGATAACTATATTTTAAATCAACTGTAAGACTTCCCAATACTAACAAAAACCAGAAAATGTGTAATAAAATATTCAAAGTGCTATTGGCGGTGTTTTCTGTAAAAAAAAAAAAAAAAGATTTCAAAATAATAGAAACTTCAGTTGTTCAAGCATAATGTACTTCTATTCAATTAAGCCCCTAAATCCAGATTAAGACCAGAGCTGGTTCCAATGAGCATGTCTTTTTTTTTTTTTTTTTTTCTCTTTCCCAGCCATTCATATTGAATTTTAAATTCATGTTAGCAACTGCCTTTACAATCCAGGGAAAAAAAGAAAGAGGGTTAGGGATAGTTCTGAAAAAGTTTCTGAATGAAGGATTGCAATTTACACTTGAAAAATGAACTTTTGGAGGGTTCTATATCTCACACACCATACAGACTTGTTTACAAGTAATAATTTGAAAACATTTTTAAAACACACAATTGGAAAATTGTGAGTGACCCTTTCCAAGCAACCATTCAAACCATGACAAAAGAAAGGGATGATCAGCTCTAGAGGAGATTTGTTCATCTGTAATTGAAAGGCATAGGTTTTTGGAGGCCACGGATTTATAATCTTGCTTTATGAAAGAAACAAGGGGCAATTATGCAAATTTCACAGGAAGTTACTACTTTGGGATAAGCTATAATTAAACATTCATTCCAAACGATATTGTCTTCGCGCTGCTGTTTGGCTAGGTGGCATAAATATTCTTTGGAAATGAATTTATCTGTTTAATCTTTACACACAGAACAGTGAAGGGTGACCCTAGAGAACTAGGATCAAGGCTTTTGGCATGAATGAATATAAGAATGTGCAATTATTTCTTTCAGATCTATAAAAACATTCTTGCTGTTAACAAATATAAATGTAACATTTACTAGGAAATAAGAGACTGCAGACGGAAATAAACAAACCTAGGATGTGGTTCATCTAAGTAAACACTGAGGTTGTAAACCTTCAAACTCACATATCAAGAGCCCTGCAAATTAATTCGGCACACAATAGGCCCTTTGGAAACTAACTTAATCCACCCCCCTGAATCTACATGAGGGCCTTGCATAACAATGCCGGAGCTGGGTTTCCATTAAGAGTTTCCTCTGCAGGCTGTCAGCTGTTTGAAGAAATAACAATTTCCTAGGCATGAAAGCTTTTTTAGAAGGTTCCCACTGATGTGTAATAAAAGTGACTTTCCTTTTTTTTTTTTCCTTCTGCTTCTTTCTCCCCCTCCCCTCCCAGATGTATCCTTGTAGGGAGAAAAGGGGTGGACTAAGGCCACAGGCCCCCTACTAGTTTACCTTTCTGGGATTATCAGTGCAGGTGTTAATATAATTGAAGGTGTGGCCTCAGATACAACCCCCTAATAGCTTTCCCTATATAGAGATTACCTGTGTAGAGAATGCCCAAGTACCTGAAGAATGGGCAAGAGTGCACCTTATTAACATATCACCATTCAGGGACAGCTGCATATTTGGAAGAAGAAGGAGAAGAAGGAAAAAAACCTTTAAAGAGCCCATTCATCTATGTTAATGGGCCCATTGCACAGTACATTGTGTGAGAAATTAAGTCTCTGGCTGTGAACTTCCTGTGCTGCTGAAGCTGCCTTGACTCTTTTTTATTGCTTCAGTGTTATTATCTCCTCGGAAATAAAAACAATCACGTTCTCACATTCGAGAAGCCAAAACATCCCGAGATAACAAACTGGGGATGCCCAGTTCAAAGTTTCTTTTGTCTCCCTTATTAAGTGCAAAAGTATGTTTTGAAATTAAAGCAGCCCTCAAATTTACATCGAAGCACATAAAATTAGCTGAGCTGCCCCCGTGAGTGACAAAGTTTTTTTCCTCTTCTCTATTCTTATAAAACGCAAAATTTAAATGGCTTTCCTAGTTATCGTTCCTTTTTTAGAATTAATTTTTGAAAGCAAAATATGTTAATTTATTCAAATTAGGCATGATTTTTAAAAAATGTGCAACTGGCAAAATAACTGATTTTCTTGTGGAAGATAAGTATAATAGACCCTTAAAAGAAAAAAAATGGGATTTATATTCAGTAAACAATTTCAACTTCAGTACAAGCTTGGGTAGCATTTTTAAAATGAAAACTGGAAAGGTAATTTAAGATTAAAGAAATTCCCCCTCCTGGCTTGGTTACCAGTTCAGGATATTTGCTCCTGTCTCTTTCTTGGCTGGTGTTACAAAACCACCAAGCAAACCTATATACATTTGGCATAGAAATGAATCCTCTTCAGATTATTAGGACACATTTCCATTATTTTGTGCACATTATATCATCACCAGGATCATTAACATCCTCATCATAAAAGAAAGAGCTAAATGATCAATACTAACTGATTGCGACTCAATTACCGGAGAAATGCTTGGCAATATTTTTAAAAATCTAGTTTCCTTCAGACCTGAAGCATTTGCAAGTTAACCTAATATGTTTTTACTATTTCGCAGGTTTAATGAGCCCAAGAGACACAAAGAGAATGCTATACTTCCATCTGCCACTTTCCTTTGCACATTTATACATTCTGTCTCCACTGGCAAAACCTGCGTAAAGAGAATAATGATTACAAGTGATGTTTCCAGAATTTTAGCAACTATAAATCCTTCAGAATATGGCAAATCAGTCAGCAGTAGAATAAGGCTGTGGATACCCAGGATGGTTATGTGAATGCTAGAGAGTTTGCAAAGGAAATTCTTGGAGGATTAAAAACTTTAGATTATTCATTGGGATTTGTATGTAAATAAGAGTTCATAATAATAGGAAATTCATAAAAATACGAAATCGTCAATCAGATCCTTCTGTGAATGATGTCATGGCAAAGGTATTCCTTTAATTTGTACAATAAAATCAGTATTTATTATTTGAAATGATACATAACATCAAACTTTGTTTTTCAAGGACAAATGGTCAAATTATTACTCAAGAAGACTTTTGCTTCATGTATTTGTTTGTTTACATAGTTATTAATGTGTAGCATTGGGGGGAGAGATGAATCTGTTTGCATTAGATGCAGTTCTTTGGTTCCCATGCAATGACTAGAAATAGCATACTTTATAGACTTTGGGGAGATTGCCAACTTTGTATACTGACTTCTTAAGAAGACAATTATTAGGCTACAGTAGGAATAAAACTGGACTATGTTCTTTCCTTGACTACCTTCCATCTCATATTGCTTTGTAAAGATGACTAAAGAAAATAGGGTTTTTTAGATTGATAGAGGCTCTCGCCTCTCTGAGATTGTTACACATCTCCTCTTTATATGGGCTTCCCTTTACAAAATAAAGTTGTTTTTTTTTCCCCCAGACAAAATATTGTCTAGTTTTGGGGGCTAACATTTTATGATCACAATCTATTGCTGGGAGTATTAAAATACAAAAAGCTTGGAAACTATTTTTGCCTACAGCAGTTGATATTTCAGAAATCACAGAGAGCACTCTATTTTTTTTTTTCACCACTGAACTAGTTTCTTTAAAATAATTCAGATTAATGGGCCATTCACACTCATGTTAACACATAACCACTGTGTGCACCAGGTAATCAGCGTGACATTGTTGCCAACACAAAAGTGACATCAGAGCTTGTCTTCATTGGCATCAGAAATGCCAGCCGCATCACCTCTGACTGCCTGGCCCCACATCTATTAACCTTATTGATTTGGAGTCCCGCTGGGGCTCCCTGGAAAACCACTCCCTGCTGAAGGACCAAAGTGGATCAATCCTGAACCATGAACAGGAATTCAATAAAACAACACAGTAAGGACCTTTAACCATTAAGTATTCCTTAAAATAAATCAAATTAAGGACCTTGCCATAAGGAAGCTTTCCTCAAGACTTTGAGATGTCCATGGATCCCAAGTCCCCAAAAGTAAACTATTGTTTCGTAGGGGCCTCAGGCCCTTACCAGAGACACATTCTGTCTATGGTTGGGGAATTAACTGAATATAATATGGAAAGTTGGGTTTGTGTAATCAAGACAGCTCTCTCGTGTATAAATAACTGTTTATAAAGTCAAACTTAGAAAAGTTACCATTATTTTCCTAACAAAATTGAACTTTATGCAGATTTGTAGGAGAAAATATCCTAGTAGGAAGAAAATTGTTTTTCACACGAGCTACTAAAACAAATTTATTTTACTCATTAGTTGTTTTTTGTTACATGCTACTGAATTTTCTAACTGTTTTTTTTTTTTTTTTTTTTTTTGCACAGTTACAACTCTTTTCAAATTCATTGGTTAAAAATGAAGGTAACTGGACAAGTTCAGAGCTCCATACTTCTCTACAAAGGCAGAAATGATCTACATATATAACAGGACCACTACAAACCCATTCATATTTAAATGAAACTGAATTCCTTAGGAACTCAATTTCCATCTTTTCAGATCTTATATTCCTTGGCTTTTGTGGAGGCTAAGTTCTGATTTGCTTTTCAGGAAAATCTCATACCCCAAAAACTGAAAAATGATTTTATCACTCACCAAATCTGAGGATTGTACCAATACATGCAATTAAGTGTTAAAATTCATAAGCTAAAAATTAAAATTCAATATATATGAATATATGTAATATCCTAACATATATTTGCTGTCTATGTTATATAGATGTATATTATACATGAATGTTGATATGTGTGTATAATATATATTTCTTTACTACTGGATGTTTTTATTTTCGTCTAATTATTTTTTAAATGATTAAATGTTTTAAAATTATTTATTTAATATCAGTGAAAAAATACACATATGTATATATACCAAAAAGTTTAAAGGAAACAACTTTGCAAATAACAATGTGGACAACACTCTCTGATTTAGAACATTTTTTTCACTAAATTTTTGTATATTTTAGAGAATTCAGTGTTAATATTTTTTTTTTATTTACTGGAAAATAAATACTATATTGCCTCTTTCATTGAAAAATGACTTTCAGTTATGCCAAAATTAGTGCCACACAACTAGACTAATGGAAATTCATGATTGCATGCTCTAATTGGTATTTATCTTTGATCAATAATGCATAATAAGCTTCATGAAACATCGAACAGAGAATATATTATATATTATCCCTATTTAGCTCCTCTAGGCAAGAATATTTCGAAAGGGAAAAAAAATCAAAATTACTGTTTTTCTTTATTGACAGCTCTCTAAGGAATACACTGGAATGAGTTCTGTGTGCCCATCTAATTGATAATTATTTAATTAGCAATTTATAATGACAATGGGATTTTACCCCCCACTAGTCCATCTCTCCTTTAAGACAGAAGTAGACAACCTTATGCATTTTGCGCTAACTTTTGGGAGTTAACTCTGGCCAAAGTGTGCCCTCCCTGAGATCTCCAAAGTTCAGCGGTTAAAAGCAGTGTGTGCCACCACCCCCTTCAAATCACAGCACTTCCTTTCCCCATTCCAGAGGATGACTGGCACTTTAACAATGTGTGTGGGTGTACAGCCTTGTTGTGTCACTGTGGACAGTTCTAACAGCAGCTTCATTAGTTCTTTTTACAACAAAAGACAGGGTTTTTCCCCCTGCCTTTTTCTTTCTTCCTGTTAGTTGGCATGCGGGTTGAATTTTCCTGGGACCCCCTGCTTGACTTTTTTTTAATTCCAGAACTTCTTTAGAATAGTGCAGCTATTCGAACACTACGAATTGTAACTGATAGACTGTTTGCAGAGGAACTCATGAAAGTTCTCTTTGTTCTCCTTTCTTTAACCAGGTTTACCAGCCCCTCCCTCTCTCTAGCCAAAAAGGAAAAGGAAATCCACTTTTAATTATGCATTGATGGAAATCGCTGTGTAGGAAGGGTGCATTCTCTGTAGAATGCCCATTTTATACTTTATTACAAACAAAGAGGTGCTCACATCACAACAGCAATTCTCAATCCTCAGCAAAAGCTCCAGCTAAATTTTATCTTTCCATAACACATTTGTTCAGTTTATTTTTGTTAACTGATGAAAGAATTCTTTTTAAGAAATAAAAACCGGGTAGTAGATTTAATATGTGTATGTGCAATCTTTGATTAACTATATTGGGCAAGCTTTATGTGGATAAAAACAATAAGATTGAATCTAAAAGCATTTTAAATAGCTCTTTATCAGATTGAAGTTTCGAGGATTCATTGTTCTTGAGTCTTCCATGCAAAAAAATAGGTGTAAAATAAAAAAGATTTGAAACACAGGAAGGTAGAGTTGCAGGATTTCGTTGGCAACATTAGGGGAAAAGATATATTTTAATATCAAATGATTTTTAGTAAGTAAACTTCAATATTCTTTCTAGGAATAAAAAGAAAGGAACACATTGAAGGATCAAGAATTAGGCACATGGTTGAGATAGTTTCAACTGCAATACTCTTTTTATTTTTTTACTGTTAAGACATACACTCTTGTGATTAAAAATTGCTGTCTTTTTTTTTTTTTTGAGGGTTTGTTCATATGAGGGGGAAAAAAAGGTAATAGTAAAGGCTTGCATGCTGAAGTAAAGGGATTTGGTCCAGAGAAACAACATCTGGCTATAATAACCCCACCCAGCCCCACCAGCACTAGACCCTCACCACCACTGGATGAGTCAGACAGGACAACCCATTTCCTATAGGCGAAAAACAAAACAAAAGAAGAACCAAAACAAAAGAAAACCCTGAGGCTTAAGAGAGAAAGTAGCTGTTCTAATAAGGGCCCATAAAGAAAGCAAAGCTAGACTGAATACTTTGGTGATAGGGTGTCCCATGTAGAAATTAGACCTTTTATGAATGTAAGGATAGCTTTTACAGTGAAGATCTGGCAAAGAGTGAGCATCAAAGCCACAGTCAACGTCATGAAGCACGGACCCAGGAGAAAAGTGAGAGCCTGCAGGAAAATCTAAGAGACTCTTCATCCAGTAGTAACGTCCTACTAAGACTGGGATGTCTGGGGAGGTGGCTTTGGAAACTGTCCCCTCTGCAGAACATGTTTCTGTGGGAGAGAAAGAGTAATACCTGTCCCAGTATATCACAAGAGTCTTGGTGAAACCCTACAGCAGATGATGACTTAATAAGAGAAAAACAGCAAATGCATTTATCAAGTTTTATGTGTAATGGGAATCTTCAGATAGGAAGACCCACAGATCCAGGGATGGATTATTATTTATTTATTTAGTTAGTTAGTTGTAGATGGACACAATACCTTGATTTTGTTTATTTATTTTTATGTGGTGCCAAGGATCAAACCCAGTTCCTCACATGTGCTAGGCAAGCGCTCTACCACTGAGCCACAACCCCAGCCCCCAGGGAAGGGTTATTTTCTTGCTTAGGTTTGATGAAGTATGGTCCATTATGTAGAACTGACTGGATAAAAAGGAGATAAACTGGTGAGGGCATAGGCAGGCCCCAGCAAGGCCTGTCTGTTCAGGTTCTCTTTGTCCACAGGTTACAAGACAGAGCAACTGCAGAAGGAAGGTCTGATGGCCTACTTTCAGGTGAAGTAGATCAAAGAATTCCTTTATGGCCAGCACCCATAGGCAAAGCAAGGGAAAGCCAGAGTGACCTTCTTGTTTCTGTGGTTTTTCTCCATTGACAAGGTGCCATATGGTGTGGGGTGTCGTGTTCTGAACCATGACACTCCGCAATCTCCCAGTCGAGCAATGGTGGACTTGGGGCTCTGGTGGATCAGGAGGGACAGTAGTCAGAAGATCAGTTAGACACAGACCAGAAGGGAACAATGACAATTCATGTCCCATTGAGGACCTTTGTATCTGTCCCTTGCCATATCTGACCACTATGGTCTTCTAAGGGTATTGACTCCTTTACTTCTAACTTGTAAGTCTTATGAAAATTCCTTTCTTGGGCAACTCTATCTTAGAATAAGACAGGGCAAGGAGTTCTGAAAAATGTAGCCCCGGTTCCTATCCAGCAGTGGTAGCACCAAGTTTGCAACAAACATATTGATTTAAGAACACATAATCAGAAAGTGGCAGAGACAAATCTAGAGTAGGTTTGCAACTCCCAGTACTATGCTGCTTTCATTCTGTGAGCCACGCTGACCTGCCACTACCAACGAGGGGCTTCACGGTAAAGATGATAAGGCATTAATTGAATATCATGATCCATTGTTAGTGACAGGATTCAACTCCAAGTGGCATAGCCAGAAAGAGAATTTATTGTCAAATGGAAATTACTTGTTAAAGAAAATGTGTTGCTCCATTGAAATATTCAGATTTTGGGAATGACTAAATCCTGGGATTCAAATGGTGTCATTAGGACTCCCTCTGCTTGGTTCTACGTCCCTCTAGAGTGACTTCATTCTTTTCTGTGGAGAATGGTAAAGCAGAAAGATTAAAAAAAAAAAAAAAACAACAACAACAAAACTATGTCTCAAAGGCATAAATTCTTCTGTGAAAGATACAGTTTTAACCCATATTCTATCAGCTTCAATTGCAACAAAAAAAGAATGCTTCTCCTTCCCAACATTTTCAGCAAAAATATTGGAGTTGGACTCCATTGACTTGACTCAGGTCAGATTCTCCATTGTGGGAACAATAATTGATGTCAAGACCCAAAAATAAACGTCACATGACCTCATTTATGTATGGAATGTGGAAAGTTGAATGTAGAGAAGTGCAGGGTAGAATGGTGGTTACCAGAGGCTGAGGGTGAGGTAGGGGTGAGGAATGGGGAGTCATTGACCAAAGAGCACAGATGTTCAGGTGGAGAAGGAACTTTTAGAGATCTCTTGGAAAGCGTTATAGCAAATAAATGCATTTATATATTGGAAAGTTGCTAAGAAAATAGATTGTGTTTTCACTCCAAAAAACATGTAAAGTGATTAGCTTGATGCAGTCATTCCTTAACGTGTACAATTATTAAAATAACACATTGTACCATATCAATTTGTAATCAGAAGCGTTTGTCAATTAAAAATAAAAATAATAATAAATTGAGGCCAAGGGATGGTTGTCCATGACTTGGGCCTATGCCCTTGCCAAGTATCAGACAGAGAAGAGAGCCACTAAAATCTGAGTGGAAAAAGGATGGCTTTCCTGAGATTAAGAACATGGAATGAGTAATAAATGTCCATCTTCAATGGACTCCATAAAGACATAAGGAAATGAAGGGAGGGTGGACTAATCCATCCATGTTGTTCATGGAGCACAATGGCAATGGAAGAGTAAGTGGACACATTCAAGATGGTCAATGATCAAAAAGTTTTATGCTGGGCATTAGGAGAATATCAAAACATATTTTGCAGTCACTATCTCCCTTCACAATAGTTACATTTTCATTGAGGGAAAAAAATTATGCACATAATTATTATGCAAGCAATTGAAGGCAGAATCTGATTAATGGCACTTTAAGTGATTGGGTCAAAAAGAATACCAGTCAGTTAGGAGTAGACCACATAGGAGGGCCTTGTAAGGGAGCTGGTATTCTGGCCAGTCTTGGAAGAGTCATGAAAAGAAGGAAAGACATTCCATTCTAAAGAAATAACAAACTTAGAAACAGGACAAAGCGCCTCAGGGGATAACTTGGTGGTTGTTAGGTCACTTTCTTCTTCTCTAATGGACTGTTTCTCTTGTGTTCTGCATGATTGTTTGTCCCTCTTAGAAGATGAGTAATCATTGCTTGGAGCCAAATACAGATTCAGTGCTCTAATTTCCTAGTGTGTGGTGTGAGTGAAGTCTGTGTGACCCAGCTGGTCAGTGAGAGAATCTTGGGATGTCAGGGAAGGCTATGCTTTTCCTCATGTAAGGAAACAGATGTGGCTGGAAGAGCTTCACCTTTCTCCCTGGAATAGAGACAGTGTCTGGAGGTATAAGGTAGGTTATACCTCTAACTCTGAGACACCAAATGCCCTAAGAAAATCCATATGCTAAAAATGATAGAACCAAAAAAAGTGAAGAAATCTAAAAACTATCTACTTCCAGAATAATTGGGGAGTGTTCTTGTCAGCTTTTTCACTTCTGAAACCAAAAGACCCAACCAACATGATTGTGGAGGAGGAAAAGTTTATTTGAAGGCTCATAGTTTCAGAGGCCTCAGACCATAGAAGTCCAGCACCATTCCGCTGGGCTCCAGGTGAGGCTGGACATCAGAGGAGAAGATTGTGGTGGAGGAAAACTGTGATCAGAAAGCAGAGAGAGACTCCACTTGCCAAATACAAATATATACCCAAAAGCCACATCCACAATGCCCATTTTCCCCAGACACACCCCACCTGCCTTCAGCCCCCACCCAGTTAATCCCATCAGGGATCCATTCACTGATTGGATTAATGATCTCATGGCCCAGTCATTTCCCCTCTCAACTTCTCACACATGAGCTTTGGGAGACACCTTACATCCAAACCATAACAGGGAGTAAAAGAAGGCTCTCTTTGTTGCAACCACTGTGTTTTCTTACTTCCCACCAAATTCATTTTTAACTGGTACAGATAGGATAGACCTAAACCTGGTGAAAGGTAGAAAATAGTGGGAAGTTCAGTTTCAGTAATCACTATAAGCCACTCATGCCTCTAAAATTTTGAATATTGAATGCCCTCGGTATAAAATGTCTTTTCTTTTTACCCCTTTATCAAAAATGTTCTCTCTTTATGCCCATAATATTTGTTATTTCACTCATGACATTTTTTTTTTCCTGATTACCACTGTCAAATACATGATGTTTTGGGCTCCCAGAAAACACAGCTTGAGCTCATATCTAACACTCAATCATGCTGTTTTCCACATCTTCATCTTCAAAACTAATTTTTAAGTCTCATACTATCATTAGATGTGTGAATAAGCATATCTTTCCTTAATATGAAGACTTTTAGGGACAAGGATATATTACTCATTTTTTCAGTTTTTATAAAATTTCTTACATATATGATGCATTCAATCCAGTTTTATTTAAAGGAAACTTTGAGTTATATACTAGGAAAAAAATGGCACCCAGCTTCTTCTATTTGTAGGTATGATTCATCTCTCCATAAATCTGTACTTGGTCCTGTGGCTTGTTTTGCCAATTGTATATAGCAGATGGGATAAGCAGAAACTTGAAAAGTTTCTATTTGTTGAGTTCTGAGATTTCATGCAGAGAGACCATCTTGGGTCTACTGGATGATCAGAGACCTCAGGAGCAGCTGTCCAAGCAGAGCAGATCTCCTGGCCACCAGATGACCCACCCACTGACCTCAGTTTCAGACAACAGCCAAGGTCAGCACAAGAATTGTCTAACTGAGCTCTGTCCAAACTAATGACACAAAAATGTGAAGTAAATAAAGTGATTATCTTAGGCTACTAAATTTTGGGGTGGATTATTACCTAACAACTAATAGATGCACCACAAATTTTTCTCTTGTGTTTTAGACTGTTCATCATAGAAGTTCATCTTAAAACATGCTGATGACTAGAGGGACTGCGTCTTTTGGTTCTGAAGGAATTTACTTCATGATTTCGTGGCAGGCTTGCAAAATTACTCATGAGGCCTGTAAAAGTAAAATATAACTTATTAGATTTTAAGGCCTTTGTCAACTTGCACGATATTTCAAGCTGTTAGAAAAGCTTGAATATCCCTAATAAAACTCATGGGATGTATGATGTATGCTAGTTGTTCTAGATTTTCTATCATTTATGAAACTTTTATGTGACACCATTTTAATATTTTAGCCCATAATGTTAATCAAATTTTCTGTTTAGTCTTCCTTGACTCACATGGACTTGGTTCTTCTCTAGTAATAAGAGGATCAGGAGCATCTTACTTTATCAAAACTATACCCATTTTATACATCAGTTAGATACAAATTTCAAAGCCTTAACCAAGAGTCTTTAGTTTGAACACATAACGAACTGCTTGTCCTGAGGGCATCTCTAGCCCTTCTTTTTATATCTATTTCCTCTTGCCCATTTCCACTTGTGGAACACAGAGGGACGAAGGAGCAGAGGAAGGGGGAAGAGTTTGTTTGGCTGACTCATTCCCTCTCCCTCCAAGGGTTACTTTGTGTTTGTGTTTTCTTTTTGTTTGGGTTACTGGGGATGGATCCCAGGGGTGTTTTACCAATGAGCCATGTTCCTAGACCTTTGCATGTTTTATTTTGAGACAGGATCTCACTAAGTTGCTTAGGGCCTCACTAAGTTGTTCAGACTGGCTTTGAACTTAAGCTCTTCCTGACTCAGTCTTCCAAGTCCTGGGATTACAATGCATTAACTTGCCCAGCTCCAACCCTCTAGTTTTGTCTTAATTCCTGTACAGGAAGGTGGATATAGGATGGATAACAGGTTCAGAATGTTCTAGAATATGGGCATATTTGCCAGGAGCAGAGGCCAGCAGCTGTCCTGAGGGATTTCATTGTGACATGAGAAGTCACAGCTCTCAGACCTATTCCAGAGAGGGAATGGACCACCCCCACCATTCCACCCCTGTTTAGATAGGTCTTTTCTTCTTAGAACTGAATAAAAATTTTGAAGATATTCTTTTTGTCTCTCCCCTCAATTTATTCTTTAAATTCTGTTTTAATATACTATTTTCCTCATCTCATAATCTAAAGAAACAACAAATAAATCTATGTGCACGTATTCTTTATATGAATAACTTTCAACTTTATGATCATACCAATAACAATCCATTATTATATGCAATAATTCCATAGCATTCTTAGAGCAAAAGTGGAATTAATTTTCATGTTCTGTTGGTACTAATGAATGAAGTTAGGATAAGCAGGACTTCTCTAAAATCCCCTGTGCTATAGACTGAAATTTAGTGTCTTTCCACAAATTCATCTGTTGAAATTAAGATTCCAGAGTCACGGTTTTAAGAGGTGAGGCTTCTGGGAGGTGTTTAGGGCCTAAGGGCAGGGCCCTCATGAAGAAAACATAAGAGAAAAGGTTTATCTCTCAATGAGGGTACAATGAGAAGACACCTGTAGACAAACAAGGAAGAATGCCCCATCAGACAGCAGATCTGCTGATACCGTGTCTTGGACTTTTCAGGGTTCAGAACTGTAAGAAATAAATGTTTATTATTTAAGTTACACAGTCTACAGGATTCTGTTATAGCAGCAGGAATGGAGTAAGAACACAATATGAAAAGCAAAAATTAGGATCTAGAAAGTCATAATATTAGTTATATTTCCTCTTTCAATTTTTTTTAAAGAGAGAGAGAATTTTTTTATATATTTATTTTTCAGTTTTCGGTGGACACAATATCTTTATTTTATTTTTATGTGGTGCTGAGGATCGAACCCAGTGACCCACATATGCCAGGCGAGCGCGCTACCGCTTGAGCCACATCCCCAGTCCCTCAATTTTTTTTAATCTGAGTTTTTTCTACAGGTTGAGCATCACTGATCTGAAAATCCAAAATCTGAAATGCTCCATAATCCAAAACCTTTTGAGTGCTGACATCATATACCATACGTGAAATTCCACCTCTGACTTAATAGGATAGGTAGCAATTAAAATGCCAGCAGACCAAAAATAAATAAAATAAAGTTACCTTCAGACTCTGTGTACACAGCATATAAGAAACAAATGAATTTTGTGTTCAGACTTATATCCCATCCTGACATTCCATTATGTATATGAAAATATTCCAAAATCTAAAAAAAAAAAAAATTCAAAGTATTTCTGGTCCCAAACATTTCAAATAAGGAATGTTAACCAGCATTGTGTATTACTATCACCACAAGATGAAGCAATGAGAAATTGATCCCTGAATCATTTATCCTCATCATAAACACTTAAAGAAGTGCTAGGGAGGTTAAACATTGAAAAGGGAGATGGACAGTCAGGATTTCTAAATCATTTTGCAAAGGTGAAGATATATGATGACCTCTGATGGAGTATTAAGCATCATGGAAGTTTGTCATGGCGTCACAGAGACGCACAGGCAGTTCAGACTTGCTGTAGGGATTCCTGCAGCATCAGCATTTATTTCTTAATTCATTTTTAGAGCCATGGAAAGTAAGCACAATACAGAATTTACCATCTCAATGGTTATTCAGGGTTCAGTTCTGGATCACAGTGTGTTCACCATGATTGATCTACAGAACATTTCTCATGTCAAAACATTGGAACTCTGTACCTGTTAAGCTATAAGTTTCCTATGGCTCCTCTTCCTAGTCCTTGCAACCACCAGGATACTCTGTCTTTATGAAAGAGACATGTCTAGGCTCCAGTAAGTGGAACCACACAGGATTTGCTCTGCTCTTTTCTTTTCTTTTGTACTGGGGATTGATCTCAGGGGCTCTCGACCACTGAGCTACATCCCCAGCCCTTTTTGTATTTTATTTAGAGACAGGGTCTCACTGAGTTGCTTAGTGCCTTACTTTTACTGAGGCTGGCTTTGAACTCTCAATCCTCCTGTCTCAGCCTCCCTAGCTGCTGGGATTACAGGCGTGCACCACTGCACCAGGCTTCATTTGTTGTTTTTTTTCTGACTGGCTTGTTTCACTTAGTGCTATGCCCTGGAAGCCCATCCCTGTGGCAGCCTGTGTCAGAGTTTTCTTTCTTCTTGATGTTGAATAATATTCCACTGTATGTACGTATGTACATTCTAGGCATCAACAGTGTTTAATGGATTCTTCCTCTGTACTCAGCAGTCCCAGCCAGCTGCTACATCTCCCACCAGTCCACCAAAGCAGGAGAGAAGGAAAAGGAAAAGCCTGACCCTTATCATTATGTTCATGCCTGCCAAACTGACTGCTATTCCCCATCTTTCCTCCTTTGACCAAACCCTAGCCATGTGGTCAATCAAATGCAGTCTTAAAGAGGTCGGGAAATATAGTCTTTATTTTGGGTGGTCTTGTGCCCTGAGTTTTTCTGAATAAAGAACAAGAAGATAAGTGGTATGGGGGGGGGAATTAGCATTCTCTTCTGAAATTACTAGAGTAGTATGCAGACAATCTGAAAGGCATCTTAGAGTGGAAGGGGAAGCTTCTCAGTCTGTGAGTGCAAAGTGTACCTTCCTTGCACTAGTAAACCTAGGCCCCATCCAATGGGGATTTTGCTACAATTGAGTCTTTATATGTAATGTAGGAGTTGCAGAAGTAGAAACCATAATGTTTGGGAGGAAAAATTCAGGCACATAACTGAATTATGGAAAACTGAATCATGGAAATCATTGAGATTTTCATTTTATTATTTTTTAAAATTACATTGTTTGAATTGTATTCCACTCCCATATGACTTTATACATGTAAAAAAATAAGTTTTTATTGGTAGACAGAAGATTTTTTAAATGTTGTTGGATTGTGTTCGGTCATGGGCTTGTTTAAAATGTTCCCATCCATATCACATACACAGAAATACGAACTTCATTCTAGGAACAAAGAGGGAAAACTAGATTATTTGTCAAAGACGTCAAATGATGAAATTAGTAATTTAGAAATTATCAGTTCTGAGTACAGTATGGAAATAGATTGAATTGAGACAGAATAGGCATAGATAGGGCTCTTTTGCTCAATTTGAGATAGAAATCATGGAGAGGCAAGCCATACCATCTAAAAGAGGCTTTATTGGGGTTTGCGTGCAAACGCAAGGTGATCAGAGCACAGGGCAGGGTTAGGAGCAAAGCTTTCCTAGAGAAAAATACTTGGGTTTCCGCAGGTGTGGTCAGCTGTTGCACATGCGCACCAGGATTTCTGAGGGTTTTACCGTTCTTTGATCTGGGCACTGGAATTTGCACTTAACAGAGTGGTGCGTGCTTGTTGGGCTCATCTTCCCCCAGCTCATGAAAGATGGTGAAAGTGCTCGCTACCCTCGCCCTGCAGAGGTCAGGTGTATGTCAAATTCAGGCCTACTGCATTTGCAGAGGGTACTGGAAGCTTGGGAAGCTTGCAGCAAAAGTACTTTGAAAGCAACACGCATTCGGTAGGAGACCTTGGTGGGATTCTCCCTGCTCTGTCTCAAAAACACTTTGTAAACTGTAAATCCCAGGATAGTTATGACTAAGTGAGCTGTGCAAGTTGTCAAAGGCTTTAAGTGGATAAACCAGTTTACTTCTGTTAATCTCTCCAGATGTTGACTGTCAACACAGAAGAAAACTGCAGCCAGATTTTTTTTTTCCAGTCTGTTTCCCATTTGCTGCAAACTATGAACACATACTCTTTGAAAAGATGTGGCAACTATCCAGCCCTATAGGTTCTGTCTGATCTGGGAAGAACTGGCACATGTTCACAGTTGGACAGCAGTAGGAATCCCTTTCTCTCTATCTTCCAGTCACTTATTCTTCTATTGGCATCATCTGGGCATCTGTAGTTAAAACCATTTCACACAAAGCTGCAATGGTTTGCTTCTGTTAAAGATTAACCATTTTCAATCCATCTCAGCACTGATACTTCTTTGTTTGTTTGTTTGATTTTGATACTGGGAATGAAACACAGAGTCCCTTTACTACTGAGCCACATTCCCAGTCCTTTTAATTTTTTTTATTTTGAGACAGGGTCTTACTAAGTTGCTGAGGGTCTCGCTAAGTTGATGAGGCTGGCCGCAAACCCCCATTCTTCCTGCCTCAGCCTCCCTAGTGGCTGGGATTACAGGCGTGCACAACCAAGTCCAGCTTTTATCTTCTTCTTTTGAAATTTTTTTTTTTTGCATTACATCTATTTGAATATTTACATTGTTAAAACAAGCTATGACACTGTCACATTCTTGTTTCAGAACTAGGTGTTGCAATTTATTCCTTTGTGTTCTTAGATATCAGTGAGAAAATTTTGGAGTGCAAAATTAATTATAGAAAGATGGATAAATGTATGTATTTATAGCATAAGCATTTTTCTTTTGTGTTTTAAGCATGTCAAAACGTCAATATTTTATGATGTTTAAAATATAATGCAAATTATTTTAAATATGTTTTTAAAGCTATTGGAAACTACTCTTTTTTGAAAGAAAGCAATGCATGTCAGAGGCCAAAATATAAGGGTGCTCTGGTAATATTTATGAAGACCAGATATGATCTGGGAAAAACAAGTTTTGAATTAAGTTAACCACTGATAGAAAAAAAAAAAATTAAAGAATTCTCTTGGGATTGAAAGAAAGTTTTGATAGGATTGTTTTGCAGATTAATAGCATAGCGCTGGCTGTATTGCTTCTTAAACTTTCTTTCTTGTTTTTACTTTTCCATATAAGGAGATTAGGAAATGTAGATATATGGGAAACTTGGAAAAGTGAGTTAGTTTTGTCCTTTGACCAATTGTTAAGCAGGAAATTGTTGGGCTTTCCTGTTCAAATACACTCTGAGTTCACAAGTCCCTGCCTAAACTCCCCAAAGTGGTCCTTGAGCTGAGCACACCCTCCAGGCCATTTAGTTCTCTGTTTACTCTTCTCCTCATCTTACTCTGAATTAATTATTGAACATCCTTGACTATCAATAGAGTCCCTGTTGGCAGGTCCTGCAGATTGTAGATAATCGTAACTTCTTTATGAGAGAATCTGGATAATTTGAAAGCTGTTTTTTTTTTTTTTTAAATTGGCTAAACTCAAGTCATCAGACAAATCCAATTAGGCCTGCAGGATAAGTGCTTCGATTTAGGGCTCAAAACAGTGATCTGTTTGGTGAACAATTCTATGCATTGGGGGCTGCAACCAGATCACAAATTCACTCTTTCTGATCTTTACTGATTTGACTAGGAACTAGCTATTTGATCAGAACTAAGGACTGCCCTGTGCATGGTGATGATCGTTTCCATGCTTATTTTGAAACATTTACTAAAACATATACACTTTCATCTGGAAGCAGTGTCTGGCTGAGTTATTGTCCATGTGACATCACTGTTACTCTTTTTGCTACATTTTTCAGTACTGGGGATTGAATGTGAGCTGTGGGCTTATTAGGTAAACACCACTCCTGGGCTATGTCCCCAGCCAAAGTCACTCTTTGGATGAGGTACAGAGAGTCTCCTTCTCCAGATGGTTCTGCATTAGAGTTCCACAACAGAGGCAGTCCAGCCATATCAGGGGGGAGGAAGCAAGGGAGAGATCTGCCGGGCAGGCATATCAAGCAGACTCCCACCCCACCCAGAAGACTTTGAAGACTGCAGAAAAGAAGGTCACAGAGATTTCTGTCAAGGTCGCCTGTTCAGGTGCTACACGTTGAGATAGCAAGGGACAGCTTTTGAGAACCATTGCTGCCTGTGAACAGGCAGGACCTTCTGAAGAACCTCTGGAAATCTCTCAGCTGTGTGGTCACCACTGGACCACCAGCAGTGGGGGCCCTTGTTGGTCCTCCTCCAGCCCTTCCAGTGGCTGTGTACAACTCTTCTCTCATGTGCTAAATCACCTCCTGCTTGGAATATAATGTGGCCTCTAATTTCTTGATCAGTTTCTGACTGATAGAAATAATAAGAATTATTTTTTAAAATTTTAAACTGCTCACAAATGTCAATCTTCTGGACCTTTTCTTTGGCTTCCTGTTTTTGAAATCCACGTTAATGCCTGCAGTGTCAGCTCATTCATCTTAATTAATATTTAATATATCAATGTTTGCATTATTTATTATCATTTATTTTATCTACTTTCCTTTTGAGGACTTGTTCGTTGGTTTCTAAAGTACTGCTTATACCAGTAATGCTGGAATAAAAATCCTTTTTGTCTTGAATAGGTGAAGATATCTTTTCAGGTCTACATGAGGCGTAGCATTGATGACTCCAATAGTAAGAGTATTTCTTATGTCCTGTACCCTCTATAAGCCTGGTGCTATCCAACTTTACTTTTTTTGTTAACATTCTGAGCTCTCACGGTACGCCATTCTTTTAATATGAATTTTAAAAGTTCCTAATAAATAAGAATGTAAATTCAGCTGTTTTAATGTCATGTAAAATTATCATTACCGATTCCATGGATATTTCTGTTTGGAGTGCTATTTCATGATTAAATCTGAAGAAGGCACTAAAATGAGCCAGCTGATGGGTTTTGCTACAGCACATGTATCAGGAATTGTTTGATGAGGGATGGTTTCTTCTGACTAGACTCTGAGTGTCTTGAAAATTGGTTTTACAAATTTATTCCTACATCCTTTGACCCTCAACTTCCAACTAAGGATGGAGGAATACAGACTCTCCACTTCTTCCTTCTTTCTACAGTCAAACATTTCAAAAATGAAGATAATTATAAACTCCTCTGTAACAGATGAAGAAACAACTTCCAATGAAAGCTATTGAAATTTGAAATTTATATTAATACGTGAACACAAAGTAGGAAACAGTCTTCTAAGGATATGGTACAAATTTAGGAATTCTCTTAAAGTAAAAGGTCCCTATCTGTGTTCCCGTATTTGGTACAGGAGATTTGGAGAGGGGTCATCTGAGGAGTGCTTCTGAATCCACAGCACAGAAAATGGAGGCAATGGAGGAGACATTGTAGAAAATGTCACCTCTCTAAACAGAAGTGGTCCATTTTTCTGGGGTGGGTAAGAAAAGATGGAGGCAATTTGCTCTGAAGGTGCAGATCACAGACAGCTAAAAATAAATGAGTGAATGAAAAATGATCACAGGAAAAGAAGTGACATTGGAAATTTTTCATGTAATCCTCAAATACTCTACTTGCTCTTAGGAGCAACTCAGGGGACTGTGAAGACACATTGCCCAAGAGCATTTGGTATAAAAGTTCCAAAATGCCACATGCAGAGTGCAATTGCCCAGTTGTCCTGTTCAATTACTGTCTCACTCTCCTCTGTTTTTTTTTTTTTTTCTATTTTTTAAAAAAAGGATTCAAATAGAATTGGCCACATTCACAGATGTGTAATAATTAGAAGAAAATTGGAGTCAGAGAAAAATGAATAAAAAGCAATAGGAGAAGAAAAGGAGTAAAAAGACAAAAGAAACCAAAACATAAAGACTGAGAAAAAAAATCTCTATAGCAAAACAATGATGCTGGAATACAAAGGAGGACACGCGCATGATGCACAAATTCTTTCCACTCCAGAAATGTATCCAAGGAACACACTTACGAAAATTCACATGGATTCATCAATTATTGTGGTCCATGGTGCATAGCATGCTCTTGATAAATTTCACACACAGGTACACACACACACACACACACACACACACTAAGCAAGTACTTGTTGTCAGTGGATGTACAAGGTGCTATGTATAAAAGCATGACAAGTCGCTGCCCTCACAAAATCAGTGTAGTAGTGGGGCCTGTCACAAATCATGGAAACATGTATCAATTGTGGCA
Source organism: Marmota flaviventris (assembly GCF_047511675.1). NCBI lineage: Eukaryota > Metazoa > Chordata > Mammalia > Rodentia > Sciuridae > Marmota > Marmota flaviventris. The sequence goes on from NC_092505.1 coordinate 115,806,686, forward strand.
AGTGTAGGGGACATGAGTGCCTTTAATAGAGGTTTTTATTCTGGACAGAGATTAAGAATGGCTCTCTTAGGAAGCTTCCTATAAGCTGAATGATGAATGATGGACAGAAGCTAACCAGAAGAGAGAAAGCAGGTTTTAAGCTGAGAAGAAGTACATGTAAAGGTCCTGAGGTGGCAAGAAGCATACTGAATACATGCATCTGATAGAGGAGCACTGTGATGGTGGTAGAGAGGGAAGTGGGAATATAGTGTGAAATCAGTCTGGAGGAATAAGAGAGCACTCATTTGTTCTCGTGTTCTATCCGTTCACATTTGCTCTCTCAAATAAACAATGCTTCTTTTAAAACCTTAAAGTATTTTAAATATGACCAGAAATCTCTTTGGAAAAAATTATTTCAAGAGTGTGGAACAAACTAGACTGTGCAATATTTATTAAATGATTAAGATTAATTACAATTAGGTTGCTAAGAGTAATTTTTAAGTAATGAAAAGTAGGTACTTTAGGGATTTGGATGAATGAACTTTAGTACATTCAGACAATTAAATATTTTAAACAATTAAAAATAGTAATACTATGAAAGTTTATCTACTGGCATGAAAAATTGCCCTACATTTACTAAATAAAGAAAGCACATGAAACTAAAATACCTTTATCTTAGATTCGCATGGTTCTCATGAGAACATATAACCACTTTTATAATATATTGGCCAAATGCAGGCCTTAATAGAAGGAAAAAATTTGGCAGTTGTCAAGCTATTTTGTAAATTTTAAAAAAGGCCACCATAAAACTAATTAATAGTCTGTATGGCTCTAATGGACTATCAGATTCACTTAGTAAGTTTTATTTTCATTGCTACATAGAAAAATATAGACGCCTAGGAAATTAGGGATCATCAATACAAGAAATCACTTGACTGAATAAATAATTGCACAATTTCATTGGGAAATAGCTGCTTTCCTCCATAAAACTGTCTTAAGCTCCCTCAGAAAAAAAAGGGGGAAAGGAAGATGCAATAATATGAGCAGAATAAATAAATAATGGAAGAATTTCAAAAGAGAATGAGGCTTTGTTTGAACTATCCAATCTTCTTGAGACTGCAAATTGTGCAGGAATAAGGAGTAATCTCTCTCTTGCATTTTATTCCAATGGGAGGAAAATATAGCATGAGCATTTCTCATGGATTTCAATATAGATCATATGCCTGTTGGCAGGAAAACATATGAAAAGTTCATAAAGAACTTAACATGTTCAGCTCTATTTCTATTTTATATAAAAAATTGAAATAAAATTTATATTTATTTTGTATAATAATCCAGGATGTTATAATTCATAGTTTGTAAATGCAATTAACACAAATAAACATCTGAATTACTCTGCCATGTCACTTTGCTTAAATGTTTGGAATACAGGAAAGTTCTTCACCTGTTTTTCAATAGAGGGCTGTTTTTCATTATATGTTTTTTCTGTGTCTTCCTGCTTCACAAATTTCAGAGACTCAAACAAACTATATTACTCCTATGGAAGGCTCTTTTTAAGTAAAGTTGGATGTAAATTCAGACTTTGAGTTTAAAATTTGATTCGGGTAATATCAGAAATGAGGAGATATTCTGCATTATAGATTGCTTGCAAGCTTGGTTTTTGGAGTGAACAGACCTGGGTGTGAATCATGACTTCACCACTGTTCTTCAAGCCTGTTCTATAACATGTCACCATCCTGTTTGAAAACCTTGTACACTTCATTTCATTGCATTCATGCACTTTAAAGCCTATGAGACTGTTTCAAACGACCTGGTTCCTGACCTCTGTGTGGCCTTCCCCTGCTCATGTCCCTCTTATGCTGGTGCATGTCCTTCCTTGATCCTAGTTGCTTTGCCTCCTCATTGATGACTGTCAATCTACCCACATACAATCACACATTGCTTCTAAATATTGCTTTAATTTGCCAGTTACATAAAAAGATACCACCAGGTGTATATTGACACTGCAAACAGACTTAAAAATGATACCGTCTAGGATATAATATTTCCATAAGCATGCTGTGATCCAGAACCAGTGTGTATTCAATGAGACTCTCAACAGTCTCATTCTTCACACTGCCCTGACTTGAGTCACGGAGTCATCGATTTGAAATAATGGAAAAGTCCGTGGTACTTGTCTAGTATATATCAACTTGATTCAATTCATCAGCATTGAATGTATGTAGTTGTAAGGACACAGAAAAGAATTTTTTGTTAAAATAGAATTAAAAAAATTTTTAATTGTTCTGTTTACATATACGTGATGGCAGAGTATATTTGGACACATTATACAATCATGGAGTATAACTTATTTTAATAAGGATCCCATTCTTGTGGGCTGTACATGATGTGAAATTTCACTGGTGTTGTAATAATATGTGAACACAGGAAAGTTATGTCCAACTCATTAATTTTAATTTAGAGGGGATTTGGGGTATAATTGTGCACTATTATATTGTGTAGCTCATTAATCAGTCAGTGGTTAAAGTATGTTACGGAAAATTAAGTGGACACAGTTGTTACCTGAAAACCATGAAGGGAAGGCTAACAAGATTCCCAGATAAATCAGTTTTGATATTTTTGAATCCCAAAACCAATACCAATAATATCCTATTACAGCCCTGTAACTCTCTCTGTCTTAATCTGAAAGGCTGTTATAACAAAATATCTCTGGCTGGATAATTGATAAGTTGTGTGAATTTCCTCCTCATGGTTCTAGAGGCTGGGAGTCCAAGTTCAAGGCCCTGGCAGACTTGGTGCCTGGTGAGGGCTCTCTCCCTGTTTCATAGATAGTACTTCTTGCTGCATCCTTAGGTAATGGAAGCCATGGGCGTCTTGCTCTCACACAGCAGAAGGCACAAGGTTGCTCCCCTTAGGCTCTTTAATAAGGGCACTAATCCCAGAGGAAGGGGGACCCTCATGATTTGACCACTTCACCCAAAGACCTCACTTCTTAGATCCACCACAGTGAGGATGAGGTTTCCAATCGTAAAATGACACATGCAGGCCATAGCATTATGTGTAAAAAAAAGAAATCATTGTTTTTTTTTTTTAAACTTTGTGGATCTATTTGTGATTTTAGGTATGTGAAATAATTTCTAGATGCTACAATTGGTAACTCAATTTTATTAAAGCAAAAAATTCATCACATGCAATTCAGTGTTGATTGATTTTGTAGTTTAGGTCATATTAGATTTGTAAACTAGTTTTTAATTTTATTGTTTGATAAGAACCACAATGTATAAGAATTTATAAGAATTTATACAATGTATAAGAATTTATACATTGTCATTATAAGAATTTATACAATGTATAAGAATTTATGTATTGCCATTATAAATAAAGTTGTACATTGCTCAGAAATGTAGTTCTGGTGCATTAGACCCTGAACAACAGTGACGGTGTGTGGAGTGAGTGGGACACAGAACCACTATGCAGATGACTGCTACACAGATGACCGCTACACAGATGACCGTGCTGTGCATCCCAGTTCTATTACCATCAGTTGAGGGATCTGAGGACGCTGGAACTTATTTATGGGATAAGCTTTTTATATTGAGAATATAGGATTCACAAGACCATCTACTGGGGCTATGAAAACCCTTATAACTTCCATATTTTCCAATAATTATTTATACATTTTTACTTTATTTTTATGCACACATTTAATAAAAGTCATACCACGTTAGCATTGTATAGATAGATAACTTTGGAGTACAGGCTCAATGTTTCTGATGAAAAGAATGTGTGACATGCAAATTTTCATGACATACTGTCTTGCAATTCTTTTATCTTTAAATTGAGAGATCCAAGTCTTTAGACCCTAATTTGTAAGTTCCTAGAAATTCTCTGAATGCAGTTAGGATAGAGAGGAAGCCGGGGTTGGGAACTTTTGAGGAAATCGAGTTCCCTCAAATCCCTCTGCCCAACTAACCCCCTTTTTCTTGCCCCTGTTTTTATACTTTAATTTCCTAAATTATTTTTCTTCATGAGAATGGTTCAGATGTTTAAACAGGAAGTTTGAAGAATACTTTACTGAATGATATGTAAGGTCTAAATGATGTCTACAAAACCTACAGTAATCTGGTCACCTGGTTTCTGAGCTACCCTCTATTCTGAAGGTAAAAAACTAACAAATATTAAGCACATACACAGTAAGGTTTCAAGTTGGGGACTTTGTTTACAGACTCCAGGCTTATGATGTATGATGATTAGTGATATGAGACAGGTGTGTGAGAAGGTAAGCAAAAATACATCTGCACCATGAGTGGTGGGTGCCGCATGCCATAGTGGGTGAGCATGAATAGATCTAGCTTAGGTAGACTCTAGTGGAAGGTGTACAGTATTTTAATGGGTCTCTAAGATCATCCCATGTGATGTCCCACCCCCAAAAATGCTGTATTTTCATTAAAAAGCACCCTCAATTACCATGCAAATTAGTTGCATTTTGAAGTTCTTGATTCCAAAATTGGCTGATGCAACAGATTGCTTTGCATTTCACTTAAAAGAAAAGAGTACAACCAGATTTGGGACTGTATTTTTTAGGTATTCAGCAACCTAGCCCCTAAATATCTATATTACTTTGGTGAGAATCAGAGGTGAACTCATTTGCTTAAAAAATAAAGAGATCCATGTCTTCATGAGCTATTTCATTTCTTTAACAGTTTATCTTCAGGAAGCAAATATAAGACATAACATTTCTCAGAGTCTGTTTTCTCCATCCCATTCATTAGAATCAACCCCAGAAGTCTGTGAATTCTAAAAGAAAAACAAAAGAGAAAAAAAAAAACTGATTATATCTGGTTTAGATCTTCTGCCATATTTTTGGCATGAATTAGAAAGAAGATACATTAAGAATATGACTATTTTTGAGGCAACTATGAATTACCAAAGTCTGCTAATCCATTTAAGGTTATGAAGTCTTTGTGCACAGGTGTAAACTTTTTTTTTTTTTAAGGCAATGCCTTTTCAGAATGATTGTGCTTGGAAATTAACTGCAGAAAGGGTACAGGTGCACCTGCAAGTAGACATGGCAATGAAACCCCCTTGTCCTCAGGTGAAGGCTGGGGTGCACTGAGAGAAAGCACATTCTATCTCCTGAGGGCACACTGGTTCCTGACTTTCTTAAGGAAGACCTTTTTGCAAGTAGCGTTGGCTCATTTATTACATTCCAAAAATAATTTTGTCCTCCCTTGTTATGTATAATTTGCGTACCCACCTTGGCTAGAAATCTGAATAACAAAATCCAATCATTAATGAACAACTTCATCTATAAAAAAAGTGCCCTTCTTCATATATGAATATTTACATATGGATATTTTTGTACTCTAAATCAACCTGAATAAAAAAGTTACTGTAAAATTTAGGTTTTCTAAAAAAAGATAACAATAGGAAAAATGCTTCCTTGATTTACCCTAAAATGCGCTATTGTAGGCAGAGCCTTTGGTGTGTGTGTGTGGTGAGCAGGGAAAGCTCAGAACACAGAAGTGCCTCCCAAGAAAACTTCAGGTATTAACAAAATATCCAAAGAAATATAGACTGAAAAGCCAAGATGTGCACTGAAAAGTTTGGTGAGAGATTCTTGCCTGTAATTTTACATGTAATTGATGGCAATTTTTTAAACAATAATTTGAACTCTGTCTGGCATCTCTTTACTTTTTCCTCTTATGGGGGTTTGGGAACACAGAAAATCCCTGGTATTTAACTTTCAGAGGTTCTATTATGGGTATATTTGTTCTGTCTTAAATATATAATGTCTGATTATTCGACAGTTTGACCCAGAAATTGTATCTCTCCCAATGGTGGCAATCACAACTGGAGAGATGATCATGTATTTCAAATTTTTAAATTTTACCATTTAATGGGACCATTTAATAAAAAGAGAAAAGAGACAACAAGAGGAACAGAAAAGGAGCTAGAGGAATAACCAGTGCCTCCAATAACAAAAGCCCAGGACCCAGCATATTGATGCCTTTCTTCTGGAGGGGAGGTGGTTTCCATGATGTATTCAATTTAATGGCCCTTCTCACTCTTGTGTAAGGAAAGCAGCAATGTCTCTATTTCAGAACCCTCTGGCCTCTCCATGTACATCCAGTGAGCTTCCGTGCAGGGATGAAGTGATAGGAGACAGAGGGGAATCAGGAGGTTGTGTCTGAGTCTCCCAAGTAGCCATAGTGCCTAGAACAGCGTGAGCATGTAATTACCCGAATCCCACAGTTTCATCTGAGAAAACTGCTACACTGCACCAGCACTGTGTCCTCCCTGGTGAACTGGGGATGGGTGCAGAGTAGGCCTTCGTTATCATTGAATGAGTCATTAAGTGAGCCTGGCTCTAGCCTATCCCAGGCTGGCCCTAAGGGATGACATGGGAGAAAGGGGACAAAGTTACTCTGGTGGTTTAAGCAGCAGTCCAAAGGCGGAAGTCCAAGGGGCTGAGTTTCAGCTCTTCATAAGGCCTGGTCTTGAGACCCAAAGGAAAAGAACCTGCAAACATGAGCACCAGGCATTGGTGTGGTCTGCCTTGAAATGCAGGCATTCAACGTGTTCTCAAAGGACAAACAGTACATTCCTTTTCAAATAAACATTTACGCACATAGATTTGTGATTTGTTTTCTAAACAAAAGATTGTAAGAGTAAGAAAATAAAGGATGCTATAGGAAAACAGCCTTTGGAATGGGAATGTAAAGATCTAATGCTAAGCAGTGACTCCTCAAAAATATTGCAAAAGTACCTATGGTTCTACAATATCTTCACCACAGAATCAGTGAAAGCAGACTATCTAACAGGGTTGCTATAAAGAAAAAGTGGCCAATTCTAGGTCAAAAAAACTTGTTTTCCAAAAACAAAGACTGGTGGAGGATTTTTTTTTTTTTTTTTTACAAATAGAGGTGAAAATTCAAAAAGATGTTATAGGCCCAGATTAAGGTGAACAGATTCTCAGACCAGCAATGGGTCACAGATGCGATATGAAAATTGGGACTCAAACTAGGCTTACTCAACTGGTGGTCCCAAAGCAGGGGTCAGGAACTGGCCCTGTGGGTGAAAGAGCAGAAGTTCTCATCTTACCCTGGGGCTGGAGCTCGTCCCAGTGCTAGTGGACAGGACCCCAGGACAGTCCTTCTGGTTTTAAAGAAGTCAACACATTTCTCCTGCCAATCCCATCAGCTGTCCTGGGTTTCCTTTACAGGGAGTTCCGGCCTGGGTATGCAAAAGAAACACCACACTGCCTGCTTAGTGATAGGCTGACTCTGCAAACCCTCAGAGTCACTGTGCAGGCTGAGCTACCTCTAGAAAACCTGGCTGAGCATGTAGCTCAGTGGAAGAACTCTGGCCTAACATGTAGGGGGCCCTAGGTTTAATGCCAAGTGCTGTAAAACAAAAACAAAAAACCTAAATCTAGGTTATGGACCCAGAGAGTTGAATAAAAGCAAGTGCAAAACCTTCAGTAGGAGGCACAGATTATGGATGTGTGTGTGTGTGTATGTGTGTGTGTGTGTGTGTGTATGCACATGTATAATATAATATGCATGTACATACACATTATATTATACATGTGCATACACACACACACACACACACACACACACGGTCTAATTCTAAGAAAGGCTAAACAAACTACTAGAAGAGAAATTTATTCATTCCAGGTAAGTTTGGGTCTAGTGAAACTATCTGTCTATAACTTTAAAATAAAGTAGATTTTAAATAGCTACTGAATTTCAAAAGAAATGAAAGAAAATGCTGCTTCCTTGAGAAAGAATGACAATTTAGGAAAGAAAAATGCTCAAAAGACTATAAAGACAAAGTTAAGGAAAAAAAAGTTTAAAATCTGGAAAGTGAAAATATGATTACAATAATAATAATGTAATTTATGGGAAGACTGAAGACTGGATGCGAAAGAAGATTAATAAGCTGTAATATGTTACTACAGTGTATTAGACATATACAGATGTGGAGAGCAGCTAAGGAATATTAAAGATTAAATTGAAATACTCCAGCGCTCATCTAAAAGCGGAAGACAGACTGGAAGGAACGGGAAGGAGTCCACAGTTAGAGAGTTGATTATTGACAACTTTCCAGAGTTAAAATTTTATTATAAATATAAGCAGAGGAAAGAAAAGTGAATCCATACCTAGGTAACACTATAATCACACCTCAGGTCACTGACTACATAGACAGATCATCTAAAATATGGCCAGACAAAATAATATATTTTCCTTACACAGGAATGTCATATAAACTCAACATCAATTTTTTTTTGCCAGAATTATTTGGCATTGATTCATGCCAGAAGTTGCACAATTCTATCTTCAGTGATAGAGGAAAAATATGTATCAGCACAGAATTTTATTCTCAGACAAATTCCTCTTTAATTGCAAGGAGCAAATGATTCTTATAAACACACGAAGAGAAATAAAAAAAATAAAAATAAAAAAGCTTATCCACAGGCTATTATTCAAATGATTACTAAAGGATTTACTTCTGGTATAATAAAAGTAAATAAAAACAAAAAAATCTAAATATATAAAATCATGGTATATGCTAACATTGATAAAATTTCTTTTAAAATATTAAACATTATCTATTGATAAAATTGCTTTAAAACATTAAACATTACCTTTTTAAAGTAACATTAAACATTTTTCTTTGATTAAACTGATTTTGTTTAATTCTGAACAGCAGTATTAGGAAGAAGATAGAAATTGTTCTATTGGAAAGTAGGCATAACAAAAGTTGTACTGTGGGTGGAAGGATATAAAGTATCAAATATAGATGTGTGTATCTTAAAAGTCTAAAAGCCCTGGGTTTGTGGCTCAGAGGCAGAGAGCTTGCCTAGCATGTGTGAGGCTCTGGGTTCAATTCTCAGTACCACATATAAGTAAATAAAATAAAAATGCATCAACAACTAAAAAAAAATTAAGAAAAAAAGTCTAAAAGTAATTTCTAAAAGGAATCTAAAAGTCTATCATTTCCAAACCAGCATAGAAAAAGGGAATATATTACATATTTATACAAATTTAAGACATACATATGGTATATTTTTAAAAAAAGGAAAGGATGATAACAAAAAATTAAAACATGAGTAAAACCTTTCTATAAAGAGATTTCCAATTTGTTAAAGAAAAAAATCAAATCTACCACTTTGTGCTTATGAAGAAGCCCTCATAAAGCAAATCATATTGAAAGGTTGAATACAAAGTGATGGAAAAAGCTATACTTTGCAAATTATCAACCATAAAATACTGTGTCCACATAGATATCAGTCAAAAATATTTGAAGAAAAAGAATATTAAGAGAAATAAAAATAAAATATTTGTAAAAATACACAAATTTGTATTTATTTAATAACACTGTTGCAACATATATAAAGCAATAACTGATCAATACAAAAAATATGCTAATCTACACTCATGGTGTATTGTTTTTACATATTTTATCAAAAACTGACAGATCCAGCAAATTAATAGGGATATGGAGGCTCAGAAAAGGGGTTGCTCAAATGGACTATTGTAACTATCCCCCTATGGTCTCCGAACTACCACTCTTGGCCCCCTATGGCAATACTATACTCTTGGAATTTACTGGTTCTGTATGATGTTTTTTGCTGTTCACGAGGTAAAACATTCTTTATTGTTATTTAGTTTTTGTCTTTCAGTGTATTCTTAGCAATTATAATTCTTCCTTTCAGTTATAAAATTTGCCCTTCATATTCAACAGTTACACATAAACTCAAAAAATGCATTAGATTTATAGATGAATTTGTGAAGAGTTGACATTTTCTACATTGATTTCTTTCCATCCAAGAACAGCATATATGTCCACCTACTCAGGTCCACTGAAATTTCCTCACCAAACTTGTGTGATTGCCTTCATAAAATGATTGTTCTGTCTTGCAGGGAAGTATTGGATATAAAAACTCCTAGTAGTTAAATATATTGCAGGGCAGTTTGCTCTACTTTGATTAATTAGTTGCTTTGATTAATAATGCTGTGAAGTCAACTTATCTTCAGTTGCCAATCTTTCATTCATCACCATTCATTCAACCACTCAAGAAATATTTATCTGGGACATAATTCACACTATGAGCCAGGGATGCAAAAACAAGTAAATTATAGTCTCTACTCTCAAAAGCCTTAAAAATCTGAGATAAAGTAAGGAAAACATAGAAACGCATACTTATATCCAAAAGGTAAGAAAACTTAAGAAAAAGATACCCAAGGAAGAAAGGAAAGAAAAAAAGAAGAGGAGGAAATCAGAGACTGCATGTTAGGGACCCCCAAATGTAATTCCCAGATCTCATCCTCAATCCACATTAATGCAATGTAATGTATAATTGACAAAGGGCTACATAATACATTTTACTGTAAAAATAAACAATTCTATTAGCAAGTGTATACTTAAACATATTTCCATAAACCAAGGAAGAAGAAATTCTGAGCCTCATTTTAAAACAAAAGACACTATTCTATCTTACTTCCAAATGTCCCTTCCCACCCCCAGCTATTTTAATTGCTTACTTTTAGTTTGATATAGTTTGTTATTTTATAGTTAATTCACAGGTTTATACTTTCATATTTAAATATCTGGCAGGCATCTGATTTTCTAGAAGGATTATAATCCACCTTAAAATGAAGTTATTTGTTGACATTTTAAAATGACTTATTACTAAGAAGCTGCCAAGGACTTTTAAAAATCAAATTCTGCAAAGAGCAGCTTGAAGTAGGTGAACAAAAATAATTTACATTACTCGAAAAGACATTTTTCATTTAATACCTACGGCAAACTAATTGAAAATCCAAAATTATACCGCTTTCCTGGAGAGTACCAAAAGGGATTATAACATGAAAAAAAAAATATCTTAAATCTGAATATCCATACATTTCTAACTCACACTTGGACTGTCATCTCTTCCTATCAGGTGACATTTAGGTCTGTGTTAATGGATTAGGGTCCATTGATCTCAGCTGGAAGATATGAGTCACTCTTGCTGATCACTGTGTGCTTTTGCCAAAATCGACTTCTTTTTCCAGCAAAGTATGATTCTATTGAAGTCTGGCCCAAAAAATCATCTGCATAAACAATGATATGTGATTTTAAACTTGAAGCATATTTTCTAACCAGCTGAACTAACTATTTTATTTAACTTTTACTTAAGAGCAGTGAGGCATGCTAACACTCTTTTTTTCCATGAAAAACACAAATTTTGTTTAAAACGGAATATGGTAATGGTTTATGTGGTGCAATTCTAACTGTTCGTCACAGGGACAGAAAGTTATGCCCCAAACTCAACACTACATTGAAAAGATTATCTTAACAGGAACTTTCTTTTTCTTTTTTTAAACATATTTTAGTTTACTGCCTTTTTATAAGCTGTTTACTACTTTAAAGAAGTCCTATTATAATTGCAACATGCACCCACCTACAATGCAAGTTAATTCTTTGAACCAACTATTGTGTATATGTGTTTCATAAAAAGAATCAGGACAACCTCCCCTCCTCCCAGGTCATCTTTTTAATTCTAGGACTTTCACAAAGACTTTTCCTAATCCAAGATATCTAAATGATTTTAAAATCTTATCACTGCACAATAAATTAAAATACTATACATTTTTGATATGTAGTTGCTATAGTCAGAGGAACTGATCAAAAGTTTTTAACTCAGACAAAATTGTGTTAGATGGCTATTTTCCATTAGCATATACTTTATTTTTTTTAAAAAATTTCAAGTTCGTGTACTTGTATTTTAACCAACTCTGATTGGCAGTGTAAAATGTCATGGGTTCACCTTAAAACCTGCCATTGAGTTTCTATGGAGAATAGGCATAGTTTCATTAAGAGAAAGAAGTCATTAATCAAATCTCTAGTAGCATTCTGAAACTAATGCTTCTTAATTTTGCAAGGTTGGCTTTAAAATCAAGGAACTTCTAAATTCCTTTTGAACTTTCTAGCTTATTAGCGTGATTTAGTTTTAGTGACTAAGAAAAAATGTAATATTTTTTATGATTTAAGTTGCTATATCAAAAACTAATAACAAATAAAACAAGTAATATTTTTGAATGTCATAGTTACCACATCAAGGCAACTGAATGAGGACTCTTATTAATCCTTTTCTTAAAGATGAGGAAACAGCTCTGGGGAAGTAGTTTGCCCAACATATGCAGTCATTTAATGGTGATATTTTTTCATGTCATAGCCATCTCAAACTTGCTTCTCTTCAATCTCTATTTTTTTCCCTCCAACTGAAATTCTACCTCTCATGTTACAATTTAAGCCATATTATTGTTTATAGATACTAAAATTCTTAATTAAAAAAATACTTGTGCTTGTGGGATAACTGGACAAAAAAATTAAAATTATAAGCAAAGGTCATGCCTAAATTTATTTAAGTATCTAACTTTATATAAGTATCAAGCTAGAGTCTTTGATATCTTATAAAATCACAAAGATTCATTATTTGCAAAAGAAAGCATCCTAGGGAAATTATAACGCATTCTGATGTGATCAATTTCATGGTCTACTTATTTGCTTAGAGAAGGCCTAATAAATTAAAAGTAAATATAAATCACATGCCCACACTTTATTTGAAGAAACTTTTAAAATGTATATCTTTTGTAAGGACTATACAAAAATACTTTCTCAAATTCAACTGTTAAAACATTTTTAATGTAGAAATATGTTAAATATTTGCCACAAGATTGAGGAGGAATAGCTTGTACTCGGGAAGAAGGGATGAAGTTACTACAACTCATCATAAGTTAAGATTATTACTTTTCCAAAAATTATCACCTGCTTCAATTTGTATTCAATGACTAACCACATCTTGACTGACCCTCTTCCAGGCAGTAGATAAAAAAGAATGAACCAGAGTTTCTCTTTGTGTCATTGAGAGTTGGGGGAAGAAAACAGAAACCTTGGAGATAATAAGTGAAAAAGTATTAGACTGGCTTAGATTATTACAAAACCATTGACAAGACTGGAGGAATTATTCTAATGTAGACCTCCCAGTATGGCATAGAACATTCTCACAAAGGGATACGCAAGACTAAAAGGTGGGGAGTGAGGAGGCCATCCTGGAATGACAGGTTGTAATCCATCATTGTAGCAGAGAATTGGAGGCACAGACCACAGACCCTAGGTGATTCTTCCAGGACTTCCAGAACCTGGAAGAAATGTTGGGAATCCATTTCTGCTGCACCTGCTTCTGCACACCTACCTAGGTGGAGACTGAACAGTCAGTGCTGCAGAAAGTCCATGTCTTCATCACCTTGCTTGATAGCAGAAAATTGTCTAAAAGCAACAGACAGATTCCATCTCAGACATCAATTTCACAAAGTGCATTTCACAGACAGAACAGAACTCATACATAGAGGTCGACATGTTGAGAAGCCTGTTAATTTCTGCCCTTATAATGCAGGGAGGCAACCAGAGGGTGCAGAAGATAGGGATTGTCAGTGCTCATACCCAGAAGCCTCCCTTGGTGGGACAGTGCATTTTAGTGGATACACCAAGCACATATGTATGTCATCACAGCAGAATGCCCTGACAGAGAGTGCTAGGACAGACCTGATTTAGATGAGAAGAAGGACTAGTTTTGAAAATCTTTATGTTTTTCATTTCATTTGTTCTTGAAGGATGAATAGGGCTTGTGAGGTTCAGAGTGGGGAGTTACAAGCAGAGAGGACAGCAAACTTAATGACTCTGAGCAATGTAGGCCAATAGCTGATCTCAAATTATACTACATAGCTATAGTAAAAGAAGCCATATGGTTTTGGCATCAATACAGGCATGATGACCAATGGAAAAGAACAGAAGATAGAGATAATGCCACGTACTTAGTCATCTAAAACTTGACAAAGGTGCTAAAAGTATATGTTGGAGAAAAGAGAGCCTTTTTAACAAATGGTCCTTAGAAAGTTGCATATCCATATGTAGAAGAAAGAAACTATTTTCCTGTCTCTCATCCTGCACAAAAGTCAAATCAAAGTGAATCAAAGACTTCTCAGGAATTAGAACAAATTCTGCAACTGCTTGAAGTCAGCATAGGGTCAACACTCTATGATATTGGTAGACAAAGTGGGGAGGGATCAGATATCATAAAGATCTAGGGAAGATCACTGGAGTAGGAGAGGGAAATGAAGAGGGAAGGAGCGAGGAGGAATGGGAAGGGGAGAAAATGCAGAATGAATTTAACAAAATCGTGCTATGTGTATCTATGAATATTCCACAGGTGATTCTACCTCTATGTACATGTGGGAACACAAATCATAAGTAAATACATACCTACATGCATACATAAGCCAAAGGAAGATCACTAGAATAGGGGAAGGAGAATAGGGGGAGGCAGGAGGGGAGGGAAATGTGGGGGGAATGGAGACCTAAATAAAGTAAATCAAATTTCATGCACGTATGATTTTGTCAAAATGAACCAAAATACTACATATGACTATAACACTAAAAAAAAAAAAAAAAATCTTAATGGCTCTGAGATCCATGAATGGGAGGGGCAGACAGGGAATTAAGTGGAGGCCAGTGTGGCTGCAGTAGAACAGGCCTGGGTGGGAGGGAGGAGGACACATGCACTGTAGGCCCTGTCAGTTCCATTAGGTGTCCCGTCCTTGTGTCCAAATTCAATGAGAAGGCTTCTGAAGGAATTCAAGCAGAGTGGGGACACGATCCAATTCATATTTCTGAAACTCATTCTGCGGCTACCTGAAGAATAGATTGGAAGTGAGCAAGAATTACAGAACTATGGCTGAAGATGGGACAAGAGACAAGGACATAAGTAATTGTGAGGTACGTAATTGGAGATACCACATAAACAACAGGAGTTAAACTGCTGGCAAGTAGCTGGGGTCTGGATTCAAAATTAAATTTAATAAAATATGCCCATAAATCAGCTGTGATGGCACATGCCTATAATCTAGGGATTCTGAGGCAGGAAGACCACAAGTTTGAGGACAAACTCAGCAACTTAGTAAGACCCTGTCTCAAAACTAAAATAAAATAAAATAAAAAGGACTGGGGATGTAGCTCAGTGGTAAATCACCCCTGGGTTCAATCCCTACTACCAAAAATATAAATAAATTAATAAAATATGACCATAGGAAGTATAGTTGACCACGAAAGTGAATTAAATGATGTAGGAATTATAAAAGGAGAGGACCTAGGATTAAGACTAAGGAATACCTATGTTTAGAGGTTGTCGGGCCATGGTTTTTGGCAGCCCTGCTTTCCCAGAGTCACATGAGCCTTTCACCTGGTGATTCCAAATCATCTGTGTGCCAGTGATTTCACATGAAAGACTTCTGAGATGACTTTCAGTTCCGTGTCTTTGCCTACCTCGTCTTCATCACTCTTTCTGTTTATCTTTATTTATCTTTATTTTTATTTTATTTTATTTTTTTGTTTATCTTTATTTCTGGGTCTCCATGAAAAACTCATTCTAGACTAGATAATGGTCCAGTCTTTTTAATCAAATTGTTTGTCCAATTTTCATTTTTACCAGTTAAAGTCAAATTCAGCCAATCCTTTCTTGAATTCAACTCTTTCTTGCAACGCTTTACCGGTGCAACTCAAAACCATCAACAGTCATGGTAGATGCTCTTTTCCCCAACACACAAGTTCCTCAGGTGTAGAGTCACGTCTCAAATAGCCAGAAGGGAGAGAACCCTCTCTCTTGCCCTGATGTGGTAAAGAGAAATACCATTACTACAATCATTTCCTTAGCCTGAGTGAGTTGTAGCCTGCTGACCAAGAAAGAGATGTTGGTGCAGATAGAAGGTTTGAAGGGTCACTCATACCTGTTGCACCTTCTGTTTGTTTACCCAACAAAATAAAATGCCATGCACACAATTATAACACCCTAAGTATTAATTTCCATCCTCTTGTCTTCTAATCATTACCCATAATTAGTTATGGGTGTGTCCTACCACTTAAACCTTTTGGAGAACAGTAAAGACAAATGACATGGCCCTAGAACCCCAGCTCTATCTATTCTCTCAATTTTTTTACAGCATATTTTTAAGTGAAAAAGGATAAAATTATAAAATTGTAGCTCAATATTAAAGAAAATAATGGAAAATAGACAGAGATATGTCATTCCTAGACAAAATTTCTTTCCCTAAAGGAAAAGAAATGAGAATCTGTTATTCATTTTTTTAATCTTTTGCTTCGTGTTGTTGATTATGGTTCAACATCTTCACATTCTTTTCTTCACTTCAATGGGTAGCTTCTCCCATCTTTTCACTCTGGATTTGGCCATGTTTCCCCCTCTAGCCACTGGTTATCAGTAGACATACTCAAAGCAAAGCTTGAAACCAACTTGCAAGATCAGGTTGGAACTCTTTGAGCTCTTTGCGTAAATGCATCATAGATTTTGAATCAATACTGACCTGTACAATATTCCAAAACTGTATACAAGTAAATGGATTGTGACTTTTCTATTGCTAGTTTTGGAGGTGCATGAAGTGAGATTCTTGGATGTGGATTAATTCCCTCTAAATAGTAGATTCCTGATTTTCTGAGTTCTCAAGAGATATAATGATTTAACACACACACACACACACACACACACACACACACACATGAACTTAAGTTTGGGGCTTACTTGAAAAATAAAGTACTTATAACAAAGCACACAGTTTTTTCCACTTTCAACACAAGTAATTATCTATTAACTAATATGCATAAGCTTAAGTTTTGCATTCTGGGTACCTCTAAAACCCAGACAGAGCAGGAGCTTAGTGAAAAACAGGATTCTAAATACAAATAGAATTCATTCCTCCATCTTAATTGTGAAAAACTCTAGTTAGCTAATGATTTGCCTCATAACTTGGCTCTTTTTCCTGTCTTGCTAACTCTAGCCTCACAGGTACTTTTCAAAGGTTGTCGTCCATTTTATCCTGCGCTTTAAAGTAAAAGGGTGAAAAGCTTTCTCAGCTCATCCTAGCTACTCTGAGCACTGTAAGACCTCCCTTCCCAGGGGACAGACTTCTAAATTCCTCCCAATCTAGGTCAGGCCAGGCCCATTATTCTCTGTCTGCCTACTGGGCGTTTATTTTTCTCTACAGAAAAGGGTCAGATATTCCCTGACTGCAGCATGTTGTTCATTTTCATTGTTAAACTAAATCTGTTGAAACAACGTGGAATGGATAACGGTCTTCTCTCCCCACAGAATGGAATCGAAGCCAGCTCTGGCAGCAGTCACTGTAGGGGCTCTGCTCAGAGCACCCGACTGCTTTCACGCTCACCCTTGCTGCACAGACTGGTGGCTTCCCATTGCAGACACCTGCAATGCCCTCCCTGGGCCTTTCTCTGGCAGCAGGAGCATGCATAGCCATGTATGGGCACATGGCAATGCCTGGGGGTAAAGCCCCTGGGAGTGCCTTTCAGCAGAGATGTTCTGCAGTTGGTGGATGAATAACTCAGCTTTCTCACTTTTCTGGTGGGACCTCAGAGACATGTTCTGAGGACATACAAGAATCACTGGATCACTAATGCATCCTGCATTACCTCCTTCCCCTACCTGTCTTTTGCTTCTACAGTCTAACAGGTGTTTTCTGGAATCATCTTCTAAATAGATACCTGTCCTAAAATGTTTGTTATAAGGGCTGCATCAGAAGAAACACAGCACAAGATAAAACCCAAGTTAAAAAAAAAAAAAGTAGAAGGAAAGGAAGGGAAGAAAGAAGTAAGGGGGGTAGAATAGGTAACGAATTAACTCCATCATTTATTTGAAATGTTCAGCTCAATAAAATCAGTAATCCCAATCTTATACACACACACACATACATTCTAGACAAAATTTTGAGAATGAATGCTGTTTCTAAAAGGACATGTATGAAGAAAGATACCGCAGCCTTTTGCCTTTTGTATCTCTTATGGCTGGAACATGCAGAGTCAGCTTTTCATCAGTGTATTTTCACCAAAATACCCAACAAGAAAAACTTAGTGGAGGGAAAGTTTATTGTGAAACTTTTCAGAGGTTCAGTCCAGGGTCTGTTGACTCCATTGTTTGGGGCCCAGAGTAAGACAGACAGCATGGTGGAAAGGTCTGGAAGAGGAACACTTCACAGATCATGGTTGTCAGGAAGCAGAAGCATAGAGAGGAGAACAGGCCCTAGGAAAGATGAACCCTGCCAGGGCACATGCCCAGGGATCCTCCTTCTCCAGGCATGCCCTACCTGCCTACACTTACCACCCATTAGTCCATTCAAACTGGGATGGGTGATTGCAAAGGGCGTCTCCCTTCCATGTCCTTGAACTTGCAATGGATGTGGTCTTGCTGATTCTAGAGATATCCCTGAGGCATATTTCCTATTGTCTCTGTGTAAAGAACTGATATTGAGTGAATGTAATCTCTTCAATAATCACACCTTCCTTGGCCCCAATTTCATATGCAATTTTCTGGCCAAACTACATGTTTTAAAAATTCTTCTGCTCTGCTTCCTATTCCTGATTCTCATAGTAAAGCTGCCAGCCACTGTCTCAGTGCTGTGTTTAAAATTTCCTTGGCCAGATTAATTGTTCTGTCACCAATTCAGCCTTACAGAAGCTCTAAGACATGAGCAAAATGAAGACATATTCTTTTCCAGAATATAACACAATGACCTCCAGTCCACTTTCCAACAGAATTCCCGTTCCTCTCAGAAACCTCATGAGCACAGCTTTTACTGTCTTCATTACTGTCAGCATCCTGAGTGGCCACCAGGATCTCCCATTAAGTTCTCCTTACAACATTCTAAGGCTTCTCCAGCCTGCATCTCCAAATATCTCCCAAAAACTAATTTCAAAAGCCTCCGAACCATAGGGTCGTGTTCTTAACAGATGTTCCACCACTTCTTGGTACCAATTTCTGTCTTAGCTTTTCATCCCTGTGACCAAAATACACAAGAAAAACTTAGAGGAGGAAAAGTTTATATTGGCTCAGTTTCAGAGATTTAGTCCATGGTCAGCTGACTCCATAGCTCTGGGCCCTGAAATGAGACAGAGCATCATGGCAGAAGGGCAGGGTGGAGGAATCGTGCTCAGTTTTCTTAGCAGAAAGAGCTTGAGTGCAAGGAGCCAGCAGTAATGTACTCTCTGAAGACGGGGTGCCAGTGACCTTCTTCCTTCAGCCATGCCCCACCTTCCTACAGTTACTACCCACAAATTCATTCAAACTAGGATGGGCTGTTTAGGTGATGGTTCTCATAATCAATCCTTTGGCCTCTGAATATTGCATGTCAACAAAAGAGCACACTTGGGCACCTTCTCATGAGGCTGAGCCCCTTTGACAGTTACAGGGAGACAGTAAGGGTTGTTTTGAAGATGAATTGAGGTAATGATTTATGTAAAGAAAAAAATAAACACAGAGAGTCAGTGATAGGTACTCATCACTGGGTCCCTTCCTTTTAATTTAATGTCATATTTATGTTCTTCTATTTGAAAATTGATGAGCCTAAAATAAAACTTGGGTAAATGACTAGGCTCTCGGGCCTTCAGAGATTACACTGGATTCAAAGTATAATGCATTGTTGCTTCCTTATTTTTCTCTCTTTTTCTTTCCTTAGGGGCAACAGAAATTTATCAAATTTAAAATATACTTAATAGCTAAATTATCTTCAGTAATGACTGAAAGAAAATATGATAAAAATTCCCTATATATTTTATACATTTCCTAGATTCTCTGTGTATGTGACATCAACTTTTGTAAAAGTCAGTAATATTTTTTTCTTTTCTTTGGGGTATTGGGAATTAAACTCAGGAGCATTCAACTACTGAGCCACATCCTCATCCCTATTTTGTATTTTATTTAGAGACAGGGTCTCATGAAGCAGCTTAGCACCCCGCTTTTGCTCAAGCTGTCCTTGAACTCAACATCTTTCTGCCTCAGCCTCCCAAGCTGCTGGGATTACAGGCATGTGCCACCACGCCCAGCTAAAGTCAGTAATTTTAAAAATACATCCCAAAAACTTAATTTAAAAGAGTAGGTAGTAAAATATAATTTTTTTTTCAGCATAATTTGCTGACAGGGGCTTTCAACCTTTTTGAAATGAAAAATTTTAGATCTATCCCAAAGCCTTGATAAGGAATTCTCCACACTAAAAGTACATGCTTTAAAAACAATGACAAATTAGCAAATATTGATCGATTCCATGATAGCATTGACAGGTGTGCTGGGAGCCATTAGCCAAGTAGGTATGACAATTTCCTTGCCAGACATATTAGGGCACATACAGGATTGCCTGGAGCCCTTAGTTTAGGCAATGATTTAGCAGATAAAACTACACATGACATACATATTTTCTCTACATTTGAAGAAGCTACAAATTTTCATAAAAGGTTTCATGTTAATGCTAATACTTTACAAAAGCATTTTAAAATAACTAAGGAACAAGCCAGACATATAATAAAACAATGTCAAAATTGTGTGACATTTTTACCACAAGTTAATCTTGGAGTCAATCCTAGAGGACTGATACCTAACCATATTTGGCAGATGGACGTCACACACTTGCCAGAATTTGGAAAATTAAAATATTTACACGTTACAGTCGATACTTCTTCTGGATTTTTGATGGGCTCCCTTCATGCCGGAGAAAAAACTAAAGATGTTATAACTCATTGCTTACAAAATTTTGCCACTGTGGGCGTTCCTAAACAGTTAAAAACCGATAATGGTCCTGGCTATACCTCTACCTCTTTTAAACAATTTTGCTCATCATTTGGTATTACTCATATAACAGGAATCCCATACAATCCACAGGGACAAGGCATAGTTGAAAGAGCTCATCAAACTATTAAAACGTACTTATTAAAGCAAAAAGAGGGAATTGGAAGGGGGTATATATCCCCCAAAGATAAACTTAAAATAACGCTTTTTACTCTAAACTTTTTAAATTTGGATTCATCAGGACTTAGTGCTGCAGAAAGGCATATGTATCCAAAAAATGTACATAAGCCTAAAGTACTTTGGAAAGATATTCTAACAGGACAATGGAAAGGTCCTGACCCAGTGATTGTCTGGAGTCGGGGCTCTGTTTGTGTTTTTCCACAGGGAGAACAGCAGCCGATTTGGATTCCAGAGAGATTAACTAAAACAATTTCTACAGATCGAAAAGAAGATGATTTGACTCAAATCCATAACAGCTGATATCCAGAACTCCAGCTTGGCCATTCTTACATCTGCGACAGTGATTAACCAGGATGCTTTTTTCAATAGCTATTTTATTATTGCATTTCTCCACATCATAAGGTTCTATTTTTATTTTTTGAGCTCATACAAACCTAGGTTAATGTTTTTCTGATCAGTTTTATTTTTTGACTGTGGAGTTTTTAAACATTGCAATGGAGATTTCACCTAGGTAAAGCTACAAGGCCTTTACTATTTTCTTATGTGTTGTACGTTTGTGTACACTCTTGTGTTTTGTGTTGTATGTCTGTATGTGCGTATGTCCATATTTCTTATATGAGGAGCGCTCATGAAAAAATGGATCCAAATTATTATTATTATTTTTTTATTCACGTGATTTAAATGGTTTAATTTAAATTAGGTAAACAGCTGTTAAGGATTGTTTTTAAAGTAGGTTAACAGATCTGTTTGTTTACTTTCACCTTTCTTTTTCATTATATTTAATAATTCTTTTCAGGATAATGTCTCTTTAGCATCATTACCAGAATTCCTATCTTCATCCCAGTGCCGGTGAAGACAAAGATACAACCAGACTACAGCTTCTATGATAGCTATCACAGTAAACTGTATAAACTGATGCATCAATGAATATAACTCAACAAGTAATGCTCAATCAAGGAGTTAACTTACTTTGGGAGGAAACGGATTTTGGGAGGAAATGGACATACTGATAGATTCCTCCTCTTTGAACTGCTTGCAGAACTTGCCTGGACTATGTAACTATAGTTTGGTGCAGCGAATTGTGGTAATGCTGGCATATCTTTGCTGATGGTGTCACCAGTGATGCAATTTTTCCCAAGGAGCCGTCAATTGGCTTGGTGTCGTGGCATTTCTGTATCCTCCTTCCTTCTGCTAGTGATGGTCTAAAATTTGGGGGCCAATGGCTATATGCTGGACCGGTAGTCAGTGACGGGTATGATCCAATTGCAGTGGTATCAACCTAAGACAGGAGGCTGACGCCTAAAGGTCAGTTTTCCGATGACGGGTAAGAACCATATGTTGAATTGGACAACCTACCAGGCACGGTCCTTAAGCCACATTAACCTTACTCCCCCACTGGCACCAAGGCCAAATTTGGGGGCCAACAGAGGTGAGGCAAAGAACCTCACCCCCCCACTGGTGCATAGACCTATCCACAAGTATGGCTGTATGCTAGACCGGTAGTCAGTGACGGGTATGATTCAATTGCAGTGGTATCAACCTAAGACAGGAGGCTGACGCCTAAAGGTCAGTTTTCCGATGACGGGTAAGAACCATATGTTGAATTGGACAACCTACCAGGCACGGTCCTTAAGCCACATTAACCTTACTCCCCCACTGGCACCAAGGCCAAATTTGGGGGCCAACAGAGGTGAGGCAAAGAACCTCACCCCCCCACTGGTGCATAGACCTATCCACAAGTATGGCTGTATGCTGGACCGGTAGTCAGTGACGGGTATGATTCAATTGCAGTGGTATCAACCTAAGACAGGAGGCTGACGCCTAAAGGTCAGTTTTCCGATGACGCGTAAGAACCATATGTTGAATTGGACAACCTACCAGGCACGGTCCTTAAGCCACATTGCTTGTTGTTTAATTAATCAGAAGGGGGGAGATGCTGGGAGCCATTAGCCAAGTAGGTATGACAATTTCCTTGCCAGCGTACCCCGTTGCAGTGACATTGAATGTAGGTGACCTTGCTCAAGGACCAAGGCGGATTAGGGCGTTCCCGGTTTAGGTTCCAGGTTTAAGGTTTAAGATTATTCCTGCTGGGAATAGGGCGTATCCTGCTGCCTAAGTTCCCCTTGAGTTCTCACGGGATTCAGACAGTATTTTTTGGGAGACAGACGCCCAGTGGAGGTGGATTTGGGCAGAGAACGTGGATTTGGGCAGAGAACGTGGATTTCCCCAGAACGTGATTGTAGACAGCTGGTGTGAGTTCGGGAATAAACAGTTGCTGTTTGAATCTACAAGCTGTGTGGTGGCTCGTGATTGTGTGCCCAGCCAGACTGCGGCACAGGTGTGTGATAAATATCATGGAGCACTACATAAAATCATTTTTAGTGTGTCACTTAGTAGGTTCCTGGACAGACTTCCCTATGGGGGAAGATAGAAAGGTTTTATTGCATTTGTTTACAGGGAGTGAGTGGCTTATCAAGATCTCCAAGCTAAATGAAGATGGGGTCTTCAGTCTTTATGTTTAAATGGGGGCTCACATGTGCCTTGGGTGGTCGAAGCAGGAGAATCCCAAGACTGAGGGCTGTCTTGGCAACTTGGTCAGACCCTGTCTCAAAATAAATAAATTAAATTAAATAAACAGGAATATATGCAATTTCACCATTATCATGCTATTTTGCTATGTTTTAAACTTGGCATACTTACAAAAAAGAATGTAACCCCCACTTAAAGCCTAACACATTTCTTTCTGAACTTTTATTATTTAAATGAAGTAAGAAATCAAAATGTAGAGTGCTGGGTTTCAGTATCTGATGACAACAGGCAGTTTTATTTTATGGATATTAAAAATGTTGCTTCAAGAGCAAATGACAAGAAGGTGATGGCCTGGGGCTTGGTGGTGGCCTTCACCTGCTGGCAGCTCCAGAGCCACCGGTTCAGATTGCAGACCCAAGGCATCACCTGATTAGCTTTTACCCAGAATAAGATTTCTTATCTCACTGGTTTTGTCTGTGAAGACTCCACAGTGTGGAAATTAACAAAACCGTGGAAATTACCATTAAGGACTCACATGTTTGGGGATGGCTTGTCTGTGGCCATGCAGACCTCCTGTCACGTCTCCAAAAATTGAACTTCCGTTCTGCTCTTTTTATTCTTATTCCACCTTTATTTCAGTTCGGATTCTGAGTTTCAGAACAGAAATCACAGTGGAACCCTTTGCAGATCCATTCCCAATGCTGTCCCTGAAGTGCAAGGAAAGAAACAGAGGTGAAAGGTATGAAGAAACCCTCGCCAAGGACTGGGATCAGGGCTGTTCCCTGTGCTCCTGAGGACACCTCCAGGCTTTCTTACCCTGGGATCTGTCTGGCACTTGCCAGGGGGTGTTACTTGATCACAGCAGGATAAAAATGCACACCCAGGGCAAATCTGTAAACACCAGTCTAATCTGCATGGGAAGAGACACTGTCATCTCCTCTGACAGAAAAAGCCCCCAGGACACATTCCAGCAGTGACAGTCACCTCAGCTCTTAAAAATCTTGTTTTAGATGGCTAGAAGTGTTAGAAAGGTATATTTGGTGATGGATGAGTGTTTTCTTAGCATTTTACTTCTTTAAAGTTTAACTTAGCCCTCACTTTACATTGTGATTAAAATAAAACAGTTTTAGGGCTCCAGGGGCCTCAGTATTTTCAGCCTTGTTACTGGACAGCACTGTATTTATGGACTCTTGTATCTTCAAGCCATCTGATTACTATATAGGCTGAGCATCTTCGTTTCTAATAAAACAGGTCAAAGATGATCATCCCAATATTTAACGTAGTTTCTGAATGCGTGTCAGACAGAAAAGAGGCAATGATTTGGGGTGATATTTAGAGGAAAACATGAACAGACTTATACCCACCTGGAAAAATTAAAAACTACCAGTAAAAATTAAACTATCATAAGGAAATTATATATGACCAATCCACAGAGCCCAATTTTCTCCATATGCATGAAAGTCTGCATTTGTGTGAATTTTCAGAAAACTAAATATAATGAGAGATAAATGACTACTCATTCCCATACCACCCCTCAAAACACACACACATACACACACACACACACACAGAGAAATCCAGAGAAACCTGACTATTCAAGTCCACTTCTTTGTGAAATGAGAATTCTTACATTGAGAGGTGGTATGGGTAGGGTAGTTAAGACCATCTCTGAGAATTTGATGAATGCTATAAACTGTCTTTTCAAAGGAAAAAAAAAAAAAAAAACACAGAGAATTTGGTATTCAGTTTCAAGGGATTCACTAGCTCCCTAAAAATCCTACTAGCCTGACTTAAGAACCCCTAATGTACACATTCAAGTGAATGATCGGTTCTGACTATGGCCAAAGTACTCGGGAGGGATGGGCAATTCCCCAAGTCATTCTGAACTGTCATCACAGCTGGAAAATGTGGACTTTAAATTTCCTATTAATGTCCTGCCTGAGTTCACCTGAGAATTGCTTAACTTTCTGCTTTACTTTCATTTAATTCAACATCCTGGTTAATTCCTGGGTAAACATATGTTTGACTGTACATATATGGAGAGAAACATATTGAAAACATTAAGTGTTAAAAAAATGGTCTACATTAGTTATTTCCATATATGTTCATTTGAATAAGGTGAAGCATCAAGAAAACTAGTTATGAGGAGCCTTATTTATCTAAGATGAATACCTAGAGATATTCTTTGGTATTAGTGTCAGCGTTTGCAAGAAAAAATTATCCCATTAAAATAGCCCTTATGAATAATTCAGAGAGTTCAATTTAATGGAGGAAGGGGGAGACAGAAACAGGTTATCAAATTTGTTGGAAACCCATGTTGCTGCACAGCATTTTTTTTATGAGTAGTTATAATGTAGGTTATTCTTTGTTCTGAATCTACATGAAGAAATAATCCCAACATTTTTTTGCCTTTAATTTTCTACTCCATAGCATTCATAAATGTATTTTCCCCAAATAGTATTTTCCAAAAAAAAAAAAAAAAATGTGCTCTCAACTGTGATTCTGATTTCTTGTTTTTCTGGTTGATATGATATATTTGCCAATACTGAAATTGTAGGAAACAGAACTGAGATGGCAAACTTTCTTTATGGTACGGGTGATCTAAGGGGAGCTTAGTGGACACTGTTATCTCCAGCATTGATTGGGATACAGTCAAAAAACCAAGTCACACTAGAAATGCCAATTGCAAAGGATTCAGCCTAGAGAATGAGAGCTTACACAACATTGGTAAGGGATCTCAAGGAGCAAAGGATGGGAAAGCACCACAAAGAAAGGACACAAACGGGATTGAGCAGAAACCCAGCAAAGAGGCTAAACAGTGTCACCAGAAGCCATAGCCTAAACACCCAATAGGCCCTAAGGGTGAGCCACACTGCAGTTAGCACAAGAAGCCAGATCCATGCAGCTCTGCTTGCATTATTGGGCGTGACTGTCCTCTGACAAACTTACCTTCTCAGGATGAGGTGATCCCTGGAGGGGCTAAGATTCAAGGGTCATCTGCCAGCAGCAAATAACATGTGGGAAAATGAGTCCTTGGCTTCCAAAGGGAATCAGGTGGGTGCATCAAGAATCCACCACAAAAACAGAGCGGATAGCCTCCTAAGACCATTTCAGATAGAAGACAAAAAAAATAGTATATTTGGCAAACTGAGAAGCTGGATGAAGGATACAATGAGAAGAGGAACCTCAATACATGAAGACTTTTGTCCCTAGAGTAGGAAAAGGGACAGCTGGGCCAAGTGTAAAAAGGTATTAAAAATCAGGCTGAAGCTTTCAAATACCTTAAGAACTCATTGGTTTTGAAAGGAAAAGTCAAGCATAAGGAGAACACATCTGGCAATATTTTGCTGTAGACAGAGCAAACAAAAATCTTCTTGAGTCAAGCCGAGTGGGAGAAACATGGCTGCCTCTTTGATACCTGGTCTTTAATAACCTGCCCTGCCGCAGTCTCGCTGGGCACAAATCACGAGCCACTGAAGCAGGAACAAACTTTATTTCTGAACTCCACCAGCACACTCCACACATGCTCCCAGGGAATTCTGCTGAACGCCACACGGCTGGTCCAGGAACCAGCAGCCGGAAATAGGAAATATCCCTCCTCCGGCACTTCCCCAACCAATGGGAACTCTCTGGGAATCCCCGCGAGAGCTCAACTGGAACTCAACAGGAACGCCGCGAGAACTCGCTGGCATGACCTCTCAACCACTACTTCTGGCAAAAATGCCATGTGTCATCCCTCAACACTGCCCCATTTTATACATAGAAAATTTTCATGAGGAGAAAGGTGATTAATGAAATATAAACATAATCTAGTTAGGGCTTTAGAGAAAGTCCTTCCATGTGTCACTATTTTGTCCCCTTCTGCTTCCTGATTGAGGGCTCTGACACAAAAACAGGAGCTTCAGAATTCATCTTAGGCCATGAGTAAAAGCCCAGGAAGAATCACAGAGACCACTGATCAAATTCTCTTGAACCACTGCAGGTTGGTCCCAGTTTTTCATTGTATATAAAAAAGAAAATAATAAACTCTCATGTGTGTAAGTTGGACATTTAATACCTTCCTACAGCCAGATGTGGTTCCTAATGAAAGCCAATGGTCTGACGATAGAAAGGACTTGTGATCAATCTGTGACGCTGGGTGAGAGTATGGAAGACATTTTGTTCTCACGGGGGCTACAATGGAATTAGGAACATAAGATTTCTGCCTTGAGCAACAGTAAAATGATGTATATATTACTAAGATCCTATGTATTCACAATACAAAACAATCTATCATATAGGAATTCAAAGAAGAGGAGGCCAGAGAAGGCTTCACCATGAAGGGGTAACATGAGCTAAATCATGAGTATTACACAGATATGTGAAGGAAAAGAAGATGGCGGGCACTTAGAGGAAGGAAGACCATGGAGATGGGAATATAGGTGACATGCTTTATACAATAGAGAATGGTTGATTTTTTTTAAAAAAAAAGAAACAGAAACAGAATTGAGCAATTAATACAGTCAAAGAAAATGGTGGAAGGATGGTAAGCACACAAAAAAGGGTGGATTTAGTGAGAGAAAGTAGGGAGCTACTGAAAGCCAATGGTGTGTAAGGCACTTTGAAGATCTTGAGTGCTGCATGGAGTAAACTGCACTTGAAGAATTGCGCCAAGAGTTTGTAACAGTAACTATTATGGTTTGGATGTGAGGTGACCCCCAAAACCTCAAGTGTGAGACAATGCAAGAAGGTTCAGAGGGAAAATGATTGGGTTACGAGAGCCATAACCCAATCAATGAATTAATCGCCTGATGGAATTAACTGGGTGGTAACTGAAGACTGGTGGGGTGTGGCAGGAGGAGGGGGGGGTCATTGAGGATGAGGCTTCAGGGTATATATTTGTATTAGGCAAGTGGAGTCTCTCTCTGCTTCCCGACCACTGTGTGAGCTGCTCTCCTCCACCACCTTCTCCCCCTCTGATGTTCAGCCTCACCTGGAGCCCTGAGGAATGGTGCTGGACTTCTATGGACTGAGGCCTTCTGAAACTGTGCACTTTCAAAGAAACTTTTCCTCCTCTACAATTGTGCTGGTCAGATCTGTTCAGTCTCAGCAGCGAAAAAGCTGACTAAAACAGTAACACAGGGGTAAGGTGTAAGTTTGAACCACTCGTGCTAGTGCAAACAGCTGAGAAGGTGTGGCTATGAGAGGTGTTTTCATATTTTCACCAGTGGGTAATTTATACCAAATATTTAAAATAATAAAGGAACTTAAAATAATAATCATGAACCATATCCCAGAGTAGACTTTACAACTGTTCTTTGTAAAAGGCTGTCATGTCTCTTCACTGACCCCTGAGGATGAATCAGGCTTCCTTAAGAAACCCTTGCTGTTACAGGAGTGACAGACATCTGCACACCTGTCTTCATTGAGGCACTGTCCACCTTAGCTAAGTCATAGAGTCAGCCGAGCTGCTTGTCAACAGGTAAATGGAGAAGAAAATGTGGTTTATGTATATAGTGCAATATTATTTAGACATTAAGAAGAATGAAACCATGCCTTTTGCAGAAAAATGGATGAAAAATGGTCAAGAGTCTAAGTAAAATAAGCTAGAACAAAAAGATAAGTTTGCATGTTTTCTTTTATATATGGAAACTAATAAAAAAGAAAGAAGAGATGACCAGAAAGTAGAAGAGCAACTGATAGGGAAGGAGAAGGCAATGCAAGGGAGGAGGTACTAGGGTAGGTAAAGAGAGGGGAGCAGGGAGTGTGGATAGGACTAAAGCATAATATATGTACCTATGAAAATGTCACAGTGAAGCCCCTTAATTTGCACACTTAATATAATATTGATAATATAATGTTACTAAGAAAATGGCGTGTTTCTAATTGCTTAAATTTTCTTTGGACAGGCTTAACAAGCTTTTATAGCTTTATTAATATAGAGCTAAAATCTTCTTAAAGTATGGCTAATTTTGTTGTTTTTATTTTTTTCACATTCTGGTTAAAAGTTGGGCTCCAGAACCGGATCTCTTGGGTTTTAGTCCCACCTTCTCTTAGAAACTGGACAAATTGCTTAATTTCTTCCCATCTCAGTTTCCTTGTACATACAATGGAAGAAATGACACTTTCTTCATTTGAGTGTTAACTAAATTAATGCATACAAGGAATTTAAAATCCCCTAGAATGTAAGTGTTCAAGGGGTGTTATTATCACTATTTTGAAAATAGCTAGTTCCTAGTAGGATCAGCGGGGAAAGCATGTTATTTAATAAATAATGTTAGTATGATAGGCAATCTGAAGTAACATTGTTAACAATGAAAGAAGAAAGAAAAATACCCATTTCCAAGTCTTTAGAATAGCTTGCTCCTCCATAAATTTAATTTTCCCAGCCTTGGGATCTCAGAGTCCTCTCAGTCATAGCTTCTGCTTGCCACCTAATATCCATTGGAGTAGCTCATGTCTGTCCACTCCTGGACAATGGTTCAGGTCCTTCACAATGAGATATCTTCCAACCTGCCTCATCTCTTCCTGTGTCTGTTTTCAACTCACCTATCTTTCCTCTATCTTAACTTCTCCTTAGGTGAAGAACTTGTGCCCAAATTCATGTCCAGTCTATCCCACTTATTATCACAAAGTTCAGAGAAGCAGATTAGAGTTGAGTGTCTTATAAAGTTTAGACAACTGTTCAAATGATTTTATTTTCATCAGCAATATCATATTCTCCATTTTCTACCTTTCACATCCAGCAGAGTTTGTTTACAGCAAAATCACTTCCATTTATTCCATCAGTTTCTCTAGCAAAGCCAAACATGTTAAGGTGGGAAATGGGAAACAGATAATGAATGTGCTGGAAAACATTCTCTATCTGAACCTCAGGAGCACGCAGTTCTCTGATGCTCTTCGTGTGGACTTTCCCTTCCCTCTGTATATCTTGCTTCATTAGCTTCAGGGGTCTTCTGTTAGAATCCAACTAAGGAAGAACTTTTTGCATGTCACTGGAACTCTGAACATGCCTGAGCAGTTCTCATCGGCCAGAAAGAAGTCTCAAGGCTGGCTAGTTTCATGGAGGTACTAATCTAACCCTGTTATGCTTTGGCTGCTCTCAGTTCTTGACTTCAGGCTATTAGCTGCTCCCTTTTTCCAAGCCCTGGGCAATCTCCAATCTACTCTAA
This sequence comes from Marmota flaviventris, assembly GCF_047511675.1. Lineage (NCBI taxonomy): Eukaryota > Metazoa > Chordata > Mammalia > Rodentia > Sciuridae > Marmota > Marmota flaviventris. The sequence continues at coordinate 115,837,214 of NC_092505.1, forward strand.
ATAGCTCCTCTCTTTCCTAAGAAGTACCCTGTGTCTCAATTTAGAGATTAATTTAGAGTTTCCTCTTCTAGGGGACACAGCACCTCTCAAGTGGACTCACCTCTGTACGTGGAGAAAGGCCAATTGGTTTCAGCTGTGGGGAAAAGTGTGACGTCACAAGGCTCATCTCCCTGCCTATGTAACTGTCTTGGTGGATTTTTCTGTTACAAAACCAATGTCTGATCATACCTCATATCATTCCATCTTATGATGGGAAAATGCAATGAAAAGAATATGGGAAAGAGAGCTAAAATATCAGTTATAAGGTTCTATGCCAAATTTCTAGGAAAAATCAGTACATCATAAAATGCTACACTATAAAGAAACTCGATAAAGACTCTTTCTATATATATATAGTCTCATTTATAAACTTAAATATGTGAATAAAGGTTACTCTTAGTGATTGCAATTTGGTAAAAGAGGAAATTATGATTTGGAATGGTGATTGAAGTGCTCAAAACTGCTGGGGTGTGAGAAATAAGCCCCGATTACCCACTGCTCACCTGACTCTGACTCAGCATCTCTCCATGCAGCAGCTGGATTTCCTATTTAAAACATTAATTTTAATAATATGGATGGGTCATGTGAATACAAAGTTTTTAAAAATGCATGTAATTTTTTAATATTTTTACTTCATAATTTGCACTTCTAGAGAATGGCTTTGCCTGACTCTCTCTCATCTTGCACTTAAGTAAAATGACTCTCTAAGAATGGTTTTCTGCACGGCGGAGCCCTGTGAGCTGTCAAGTCCAGATGCTTGTTTCTCATTTAATAGAGAGGGCTCGCATGGGTGAAATGGTTTTATCCCAATCTAAACCCTTGCCATCAATAAGCGACTGGCCCGAAGGCATGAAGTGACAGAGTAATACTTTCAAAATTAATTTCCTTAACTGGCCTTGCTGGTCTTTAGAGACTGGTCCCCTCTATGGGACATTGCTTTAGAAGCAAAAGTGAACATTTTTCAATACACAATTGTTACTAGTTCTCTTTAATCCCATGGGATGAAATAAATATGTTTAAGCCTCACAGTTCTGGGGCTGATTCAATAGGTTTTAGAGAAGCCTATTCTAGGCAAATTTAAAGGGAAAATTCTTGTGTTTTTTGTTTGTTTGTTATTTTGTTTGTTTTAAATAAAACAAATAATCTACCAGGAGAGAAGACTAAAGGAACTCACATTTTTGATGGTTGTACAAACATCACTCCATCTCGATTCTCTTGTAGCCCTTTCAATCTTTTATTCCCCTCCACCCCACCTGCCTTTTACATTAAAAATCTGAGGCTTAAGAATTAGGTAACCTGAATAAGGTCACAGAAATAGTGCAGAATATTTAACCCTGAACACTAGGTTTCCCCCACATTGCTGCATAATTTCAAAAGAAAACTCTGTGTAGGAGTTGTGTTCCTCAGTGAATATCATGGGATCTGGGAACAAACAGCTAATTTTCTCTGGGTACTATTAAAGCAATCCAAATTTCTAATTTTAAGCAGCTTTACAATTTTAAATCTTCCAGAGCAGGTCAGTGATGTGTGTGTGTGTTTGTGTGCACTCGCGTGCATTAAAAAAGAATGATCTATCCTATCAATGAACAGTCTGCTCTTCTCTCTCTCTCTTTCTCCTGTTTATCTTATTTTTAGAAGGCACTCTATAAACAACATTCTAATTTAGAAAAGAAAGTCTACCTTGAATTTATACTTGGTACCAATTTATGTTGTAACATTACTGACAGTGTCACTTAATTTGCCTAGTTGCCTATGGTCTAAATGTAGGTAATTTACAAACCTTTAACAATTTTCAGCTTTGCTAAATGGTACAGAGAACTGCAATTACATTTAAAATGCACTGGCGCTCTATATGTCAGTAAAAAGCACCTACAAAGACATAATTACAATGTAATTGCCCACAAGTTCATGAAGTAAACATACATTATTAGAAGGCACTCGTCTGTTCAATTTAAGTAACATTCCAGCTAACATACTGCATAAATAGGGAGCCATTTTGTGACTAGTTACTGTAATAACAGGACTTTAAATTAAAATGTGGTGCCTAAGTATATGCATTCTTAAGATCATTGCGCATATGTTATTCAATATCCAGGGGCTTGCTTTTAACCTTTAAATATTGCATTTTCAATATTATATTCATTTTATGGACATATTTACAATCAATATATGCTTCAGATCTGATTGAAAAGAGGTATTACAGAAAAAGTGTATCTGAAAGTTTTAACCCTGGAAAGAATGCACAAATTCTCTTTACCATACATTTAAAAATATGATGCATATATAATATGTGCAACTAAGATCTAATGCTGCACAGAACACACAGATCAGTAGCTTGAAATCATGAAAACGTTTTTATAATTCCGATCCAACATGGCGGTGGGAAGGGAGTGAGCCACCCTGTGCCTGCACAGCCAGACCCGCAGATCTCGCCTAGTCAGAATACTACATCTCCTAGAGTGTTAGAGGACCCCTATTCAGGCTGCTCTCCACAGAAATCACTAGTGCTGTGACCCCACACGGGCCTCAGCATTCCAGTAGGATGCCCGGCATTGGAGCAGGAGCATAGCCCGAAGTTCCAGTCCATGCAAGACTCAGGGAGCACCTTAGCAGAATCACCTATCAACACATCTGCAGATCGCCAAGACTTCATTCTGGTCCCACGCAAGTCACTCAGCTGCTACCTAGCACAACGCCATCACCATAGCACAACGCCATCACCATAGCACAACGCCATCACCTGGCTCCCCCAAACTCATCAGGCTCCCCGCCCCCAACTCACCAAACACCCCTGCACTGAAAGCAGACTGCTGCTATATTGGCTCAACATTCTAGCCATTTAGCTGGGGGCAGTTCCCAGATCAGATCTCCTGTGGCCAAGTACCAGGTTTCCAACCTTTTCCCCTCCCTAGAGACGGTAACCCAACATAGTAGTTGCCCAACACAAGTGTGCAGTGTGACCAGGGAGCTGCCTTCGGGAGCCCTGGGGTGAGAGTTTCCTCAATTGGAAACTTCTAGGGGAGAGGGAGAGACCAGGAACTGGGAAATCTCCAGGCAAGAGAGGCAGATAGTACCGGGCACTCACATCATACGAATGAGCAGTCCCAAACAGAGGTGCAGTCTTTCTGCAGGGACTGGTGGGTGCCACTCCCACATCCAGGCACCAGGCCCCAGGACCAGTCTTCCCACCCTGGTTACCTCCACCATCCAGGGCGGAGACACAGGCTTACAACAGATGACTCCACCTACTGGATGAAAAGAGAAGCAGGAAAGATATGGATCTCTAAAGCTAGCTATAATCCTTTTTTCCTTTGTTTTTTTTTTGTTTTGTTTTGTTGTTGTTGTTTGTTTGTTTGTTTCTTCCTTTGAGGTTTTTGTTGGTTGGTTGGTTGGTTGGTTGGTTGGTTTTTTCTCTTCTACCCCTCCATCCTCTGGCCCTTACATCCCCACCATATGTGAAACCAAGAACTTTGCATGAAATATGACTTTGAAGACTGAGTCATCTGAATAGTATAATATAGAGGTATTGTATATCCCTTTTTTATTTTCCTTTTTATTCTTTAATTTTTCTTTCCCCCTCCAAATTTTACTATTTTAACATCTGTATTTTTCTAAATACATATGTGTGTTTGGTTTATGTACTCTACTGTGCTGAGAGCCAAAGCCGAGTCGGAATGGCCCCTGGCATTTTGCCAACAGTATTGGTTGAGAGGCGAGCCATTACTGTCTGCCTCAGCCTGCTACTTTGGAGTTCTCGTGCTACTTTGGCATTCTCGCCCGGATTCCTGGAGAGTTCGCATTGGTTGGGGAAGTGCCGGAGGAGGAAGTTCCGGTGTGGTTCCTGGAGCAGCCGCATGGCGTTCGGGAGAGTTCCCGGGGAGCGTGTGTGGAGTGTGCTGGTGGAGTTCAAAAATAAAGTTTGTTTCAGTGGCTCGTGATTTGTGCCCAGCCAGACTGCAGCACTACTGTCTTCCCACGTACTTGCCTACCCTAAATTACTTCCTATCTATTCTCTTGCTACTAACCCTCTTCACTAGATTTCTCCTTCTCCTTCAAGATACACTGACTCTATATCCTCACATCCAACCTCCTCAGCATATCATCCTAAGCCCCACCCCCAGGTTATTGTTCACTGTCAGAAACTATAAACCTTTTTACAAAACTACTGATTATATTTTAGATAATAATTGAATCCAACATTTCTGTACATCGAGACTAAACTGTAAACGTCTTAATAACAACAAATTGTTCATAGGTGGTATATTGTTGATACTGGGATCTGTTAACATTGTTCTTCCCCACAAAGAAGAGGTCTTGGAACCCTACAAGAGCACTACAAAGCTATAGGGTAAAAACAATAACAATCTAGACCCACAGAGCTGGAAAGGAAGATACACGAGCAATATGAAAAGACAAGGGAAGAAAGTGTCCCAAACAAACGAAGACACCACATCATTAGACTCATTGGCAGCCACAGCAGGAGGAATGACAGAGAAGGAGTTGAGGATATACATGGTTAAAATGTTCTATGAATTCAAGGAAGATATAAGAGAGCAAATACAAGCAGGGAAAGATAACTTTGACAAGGAGCTACACAAATAAATATAGGAAGCAAAAGATCACCACAACAGGGAGATAGAGGTACTTAAAAAAAAAAACAGAAATCCTTGAGATGAAAGAAATATTAAACCAAATTAAAAGCTCAAATGAAAGCATCACCAACAGAGTAGACCACGTGGAAGACAGGACATCAGAAAATGAAGAAAAAAATGTATAATCTTGAAAAGAACATAGACCACACAGTGATAATGGTAAGAAACCACGAGCAGAATATTCAAGAAATATGGGATAGCATAAAAAGGCAAAATTTAGGAGTCGTTGGGATAGAGGAAGGCATAGAGGTTCAAACCAAAGGAATGAACAATCTATTCAATGAAATAATACCAGAAAACTTTCCAAACATGAAGAATGAATTGGAAATCCAAATTCAAGAAGCCTACATGATACCAAATGTACAAAATAACAACAGATCCACACCAAGCCACATTAAAATGAAAATGCCCAACATACATAATAAGGAGAGAATTTTAAAAGCCACAAGAGAAAGGTATCAGATTACAGATAAAGGAAAACCAATTAGGATATCGGCAGATTTTTCAACACAGACCCTGAAAGCTAGAAGATTCTGGAACAACATATATCAAGCTCTGAAAGAAAATGGGTGCCAACCAAGAATCTTGTATCCAGCAAAATTAAGCTTTAGATTTGAAGATGAAATAAAAATCTTCCATGAAAAATGAAAGTTAAAAGAATTTGTAGCTAGAAAACCAACACTACAAAACATCCTTGGAAAAATATTCCATGAAGAGGAAATAAAAAACAACAATAAAAATCAGCAGAGGGAGGTAGTACCCTAAAAGAAAAACTAATCAAAGAAGAAAATCAAGTCAAGTTAAATAACAAAAATAAGCAAATATGGCTGGGAATACAAACCATGTCTCAATAGTAACCTTGAATCTTAGTGGCTTAAACTCACCAATCAAAAGACATAGACTAGCAGAGTGGATTAAAAAAAGAGACCCAACAATATACTGCCTCCAGGAGACTCATCTGATAGACATACACAGACTGAAGGTGAAGGGTTGGGAAAAATCATACCACTCACACAGACTGCAGAAGCAAGCAGGGGTTTCCATCCTCATATCAAATAAAGTAGACTTCAAGCCAAAGTTAATCAAAAAGGATAAAGATGGACATTACATACTGCTCAAGGGAACCAAACACCAATAAGACATAACAATCATAAATATATATGCCCCCAACATATATTTTGTTATATATGCAGCTATGTTCATCAAACAAATTCTTCTCAAGTTCAAGAGTCAAATTTATCACAAGACAATAATCTTGGGTGACTTTAACACACCTCTCTCACTACTGGATAGGTCTTTGAAAAAAAGTTGAATAAAGAATCTACAGAACTCAATAATACAATCAATAACTTAGACTTAACAGAAATATATAAAATATTTCAACCTGCATCAATGGATACACTTTCTTCTCAGCAGCACATGGATCCTTCTCTAAAATAGACCATATACTATGCCACAAAGCATCTCTTAGCAAATTCAAAAAAGTAGAGATACTATCATGTATTGTATCAGATCATAATGAAATGAAATTGGAAATCATTGACAAAATAAAAAATAAAAATTAATCAATAGTAACTCTGAATCTTAGTGGCTTAAACTCATCAATCAAAAGACATAGACTAGCAGTCTATGCTATTGAATGAACAATGGGTTGCAGAAGATATCAAAGAGGAGATTAAAAATTCTTAGAGATAAAGGAGAACATAGACACAACATATTGAAATCTCTGGGACACTATGAAAGCAGTTCTAAGAGGAAAGTTCATTGCATGGAGTTCATTCCTTAAAAGAAGAAAAAGTTATAAATAAATGACCTCATACTACATTTCAAAGCCCTAGAAAAAAGAATAACAAATCAACAGCAAACACAGTAGAAGGCAAGAAATAATTAAGATTAGAGATGAAATCAAAACAAATGAAACAATTGAAAAAAATTGACAAAACAAAAAGTTGGTTCTTTGGAAAAATAAATTGACAGACCCTTAGCTATGCTAACGAAGAGAAAGAGAGAGAGAACTCAAAATACCAGCATACATGATGAAAAAGGATATATCACAACAGACACTACAGTAATAACAGAGGATAATTAGACATTATTTTGAAAACTTATACTCCAATAAAATAGAAGATAGTGAAGACATTGACAAAATTTCTTAAGTCATACGACTTGCCCAGACTGAATCAGGAAGATATACACAATTTAAACAGACCAATATCAAGTGATGAAATAGAAAATGCCATCAGAAGCTTACCAACCAAGAGAAGCCCAGGACCAGACGATGATTACACCGCTGAGTTCTACAAGACCTTTAAAGAAGAACTAATACCAAGACTCTTCAATTTATTTCATGAAATAGAAAAAGAGGCAGCACTTCCAAACTCATTCTATGAGGCCAATATCACCCTGATTCCAAAACCAGGCAACTTTAGACCAATATTTCTTATGAACATAGATACAAAAACTCTCAATAAAATTCTGGCGAATCAAACACAAAAACATAATAAAAATATCATGCACCATGGTCAAGTAGGATTCATCCCAGGTATGCAAGGTTAGTTCAACATAAGGAAATCAATAAATGTAATTCACCACATCAATAGACTCAAAGATAAGAATTATATGATCATCTCAATAGATGCAGAAAAAGCATTTAACAAAATACAGCACCCCTTCATGTTCAAAACACTAGAAAAACTAAGGATAACAGGAACATACCTCAACATTATAATGGCTATCTATGCTAAGCCCCATGCCAACATCATTCTAAATGGAGAAAAATTGAAGGCATTCTCTCTAAAAACTGGAACAAGATAGGGATGCCCTCGTTCACCACTTCTGTTTAACATAATCCTTGAAACACTGACCAGAGCAATTAGACAGATGAAAGAAATTAAAGGGATACACATAGGAAAAGAAGAACTCAAATTAGCACTATTGCCAACAATATGATTCTATACTAGAAGACCCAAAATTCCACCAGAAAACTTCTAGAACTATTAATGAATTTAGCAAAGTAGCAGGATATAAAATCAACACCCATAAATCAAAAGCATTTCTGTATATCAGTGACAAATCCTCTGAGATGGAAATGAGGAAAACTACACCATTTGCAATAGCCTAAAAAAAAAAAAAAAAAAAAAAAAAAACTTGGAAATCAATTAACGAAAGAGGTGAAAGATCTACATAATGAAAATTACAGAACCCTAAAGAAAGAAGTCAAAGAAGATTTTAGAAGATGGAAAGATCTACCTTGCTCTTGGATAGGCAGAATTAATATTATCAAAATGACCATACTTCCAAAAGCACTATACATATTTATACATATTTAAAGCAATTCTGATCAAAATCCCAATGACATTCCTCATAGAAATAGAAAAAGCAATCATGAAATTCATTTAGAAAAATAAGAGTCCCATAATAGCTAAAGCAATCCTTAGCAGGAAGAGTGAATCAGGTGGCATCACTATACCAGACCTTAAACTATACTACAGAACAATAGTAACAAAAACAGCATTGTATTGCACCAAAACAGACTAGTAGACCAATGGTACAGAATAAAGGACAGAGACTAACCCACAAAATTACAATTATATTATATTAGACAAAGATGCCAAAAACATGCACTGGAGAAAAGATAGCATCTTCAACAAATGATGCTGGGAAAACTGGAAATCCATATCCAACAAAATAAAATCAACCCCCCCCCCCCACACACACCATGCACAAAACTCATCTCAAAATGGATCAAGGACTTAGGAGTTCAACCAGAGACCCTGCGTCTAATAGATGAAAAAGTAGGCCCTAATCTCCATCATGTGGGATTAGGCCCCAACTTCCTTAATAGGACTCCTATAGTGCTGCAGTCTGGCTGGGCACAAAATCACGAGCCGCTCAAGCAGGAACAAACTTTATTTTTGAAACTGCTGCCAATGCCCCGTATGCTCCCGGGAAGATTGCCGACCTACCCACGCAGCGTTCTCCCGGACCCCAACAGGAAGTCCCTTCTCTGGAATTCCCTCCTACCGCACTTCCCCAACCAATGGGAACTCTCCAGGAGTCCCATAGCAGGCCGAGGTGGACAGCAGGAGTCCAATATCCATATGAATGCAAATCTTAACATAATCATATCATCTCAATGGCTTGCTGGTGTCACCTTTCAACCAAAAATGCCATGCATCATATTACTTGGCTGTGGCTCTTAGCACTATAGCGCAAGAATTAAAACCAAGAATCAATAAATGGGATGGGCTCAAACTAAAAAGTTTCTTCTCAGCAAAAGAAACAATTTGTGAGGTGAATAGAGAATCTACATCTTGGGAGCAAATTTTCACCCCCACACACATCAGATAGAGCACTAATCTCTAAGGTATATAAAAAACTCAAAAAGGTAAACACCAAAAACAAACAAACAAACAAAAAAACAGATGGAGGCTGAGGCAGAAGGATTGTAAGTTTGAGACCAGCCTCAGCAACTTAGTGAGGTTCTAAGCAACTTAACAAGATCCTGTCTCATCATAGAATATAAAAAGGACTAGGACTAGAGTTCAGTGGTTAAGCACCTTTGGGTTCAATTCCCAGTCAATAAATGGGCCAAGGACATGAACAGACACTTCTCAAAGAGGACATTCAATCAATCAACAAATATATCAAAAACTGTTCATCATCTCTAGCAATAGAGAAATGCAAATCTAAACTACTCTAAGATACCATCTCACTCCAGTCAGAATGGCAGCTATTATGCAAAGAAACAATAAGTGTTGTCGAGGATGTGGGGAAAAAGGCACGCTCATACATTACTGGTGGGAATGCAAATTAGTGCAGCCAATATGGAAAGCAGTATGGAGATTTCCTGGAAATCTGGGAATGGAAAAATCATTTGATTCAGCTATCCCTCTCCTTGGACTATACCCAAAGGACTTAAAAACAGCATACTACAGGGACACAGCCACATCAATGTTTATAGCAGCACAATTCACAATAGCTAAACTGTGGAGCCAACCTTGATGAATGGATAAAAAATGTGGCATATATACACAATGGAATTTTACTCAGCAGTTAAAGAGAATAAAATCATGGCATTTGCAGGTAAATGGATGGCACTGGAGAAGATAATGCTAAGTAAAGTTAGCCAGTCCCCCTGCAAAAAAAAAAAAAAAAAAAAGCCAAATGTTTTCTCTGATATAAGGAGCCTGACTCATAGTGGAGTAGAGAAGTAGAGCATGGGAGGAAGAGATGAATTCTAGACAGGGAAGAGGGGTGGGAGGGAAAGGGAGGGGGCAGGGGATTAGCAATGATGGAGGAATGTGATGGACATCATTATCCAATGTACATGTATGTATGAAGACATGAATTGATGTGAACATACTTTATATACAGAGATATGAAAAATTGTTCTATATGTGTAATAAGAATTGTGATGCATTCCGTTGTCATGTATTTAAAAAATAAAACCAACAACAACAAAAAAAAGAAAACATTTTTATACCTATACTGTGGTGTCACACATATACCATTCCCAGTCTTCATAATTTCATCTAGTACATCAGACAGGTGTCACTTATGCCAAAGATTTCAAGTCCTATTTTGGGGGATACAGGGTATACAGAGATTCAAGGGTTCAGCTTCGGTTCAAAAATCATCCTATGACTCTCAAGATGACTGACTTTGTCTTCCTTTGAAATATTGTGCAGGAAGTGGGTGGTAGAAGGGGTGAGTGAGGAAGTAGTGGCCACAAATCTGAAGCTTACACCTGAATAATTTATTAGTCATCATTTTAAATATAGGACCCTTGGTCCTGAACTTCCCAAAACAGTGAGAAAAGTGTCTAAAGATGTTTGAAACATATCTAGCTCTGTTGTGCAGATGAAGAAATAGATAAAGAAACAAGATACCTTATCCAGTTGAATAGAGTAGCCAGGTGAGAGAGAATAAAAGAAAACAAACCAAATGAATATTTACCCGGGTGTTCCACAAGAGTTTTTTTTTTCTTTTTTTTTTTTAAAGTGGGATCTACATATTGCAAGACAAAAATCTTATTTGTTGATCATTCTCCTCCATCTTCATATTACCAAAACATTAAGTCAATTTCTGTAAAATAATGCTGTTATTAAAAGAACTGTCTCACAGTACTGGTGGCACATGTCTGTAATCCCAATGACTATGAATGGAGGCTGAGGCAGAAGGATTGTAAGTTTGAGACCAGCCTCAGCAACTTAGTGAAGTCCTCAGCAACTTAACATAGAATATAAAAAGGACTAGGGATGTGGTTCAGTGGTTACGCACCTTTGGGTTCAATTCCCAGTACCAAAAAACAAGAAACAAAAAGAAAAACAAAACCTTCTTCACTTAGGCTAAGTAGAGAAAAATAAGCAGATGCTTTTATGTAGATACAATTAATAATTTTGTGAAACTTTTCTGCACACTTATATTTATTGATGTATACAGGACGTAGGAACAAGAGATGAGTCTTATTAGCTTATGCAGGAATTTGAATACCACCACTTCCTTACGTATTCCAGTTGAGACCTGTAGATTTGTTCCAACATCTTGTAAGTCTTACATTGGGAAAAGCCATTCTCATTTCCAATAAGACTGAACAAAAATAAATTTGAACTAGTAGAATTAAAAGGAAATTAAAAAGGAAAACCAAAAGAAAATTAAGAATAAAAAAAGTCTTTCTTGAATGTGTTGTGAATAAATTATTAAACTCACCTTCTGGTCCAAAGTACCAATGGAAATTTCAAGAACTTTAGCTCAATCAGTAAGAAGTAGACAAATGCCAAAGTTAGAAGCATTGCCTCCCATATGTACTGTTCTAGTTTCTCTGTGCTTTATGATTTAATAAAAATTTTGAGCATCGAGTGACTTCCATTCTCCATCTCCTCCCCAGATCACCAGCAGTCCTTCACCCCACTGTCTATACTTCCACGGATCCAGCCCTTCTGATGATTACACTCCAGCTGCTACATCTGGATCAAGTTCTCCATGATTTCTCTGGCTTTTGACCGGCCACTTGGCTCCTGTCCAGAGTCATGACCAAAGTCCACCCAGTGGCTGGCTCTGAGCATGGAGCATCTCTTGGTCTAGGACACCTGGGTAATTCAAGGCTTGTTTTTATCCCAATCTCATTTGGCAGAGATCCATCTTCTCTGCTTCTACTTTGGAGTTATGCTTCCATAGAAGAAAGCTCTACCCTATAACCATTTTATTTTCCCTGAAGAAGACAAAAGTGGCAAATCTCCAACCTTGCTGTGATTCCATTGAAGGCTGTAGAAAGCATATTTCTTCCAGGACAGGAGTGTACTGAGGAAGAGGTAAGAAGTGGATGTAGTTTTCAAACCTCTAAAGAAATTATAACTTCCTTCATTTTCTAGTTTGAGTTGCTTTGGGATAAGCATTACCACTAAAGCTGTTTCAGTTGCCCTTGTGGAAATGATTTCCAGGCTTCTAGGGAGAAGGTTTGCCAGTCTACACACCTTATATGCGTGCATGTATGAACTACATATTTTCACTTAATAAGCTCTGAAATCCTACAGCTAGAATTTACTTTGAAATACTTAAGAAGGATTTGTTTTTAAAGTGCAAATGGTCATAAGAGATGTAAAAATTTAAGTCAAGTTAGTGCAACAGGGGTCATAATTGAAGTTTCAACTCAAAAACCAGTATGACAGATAGAAGATTCTAAGTGCATGGGAGAAGGGTGTCTGTTTGAACATTTTACATAGGGCAGTTTTCCTTGTACATACAAGGGATACACGAGAATTTCTCTTACTCTGAATGAGCTATGAAGGACAAAGAAGAGGTATATTACTGCTGTCTTGGGTCTTTTCCCAGAGGACCTAAAGGTTGCAATGGGAAACAGGAGGTGAGTTTGAATCCCGGGACCTGCAGAATGAATTGCAATGGACCACTAAGTCTTCATCTGGAGTAGAGGAGCTCCAGGAGAATGGTCCCATGGACAACAGTCTCCAAAGAACCCTTTCATCCCCATTGGAGTTTGACTTTTACCATCTGTCACAACCAGAACACGGAAAGCCACCCAGCCTAAAAAGAGAAACTCTCTCTTCTTTTTCCTCCCTTTCTTCTCCTGAACCTATAATGAACTGACATGCCTTCTACCAAGTAAACAAGGTAATTAGGAAGAAGAAATGGAGGAATAACTCCTATTTCTGGTGGAGCAGGCAACTATTAACTGTAAGTTTTAGCTTTTGAAAACGAAAAGAAAGGTTTAACTCTGGAAGAAAATTGAAGTATTGATTAATACCTTCTACTAAACACTGTCTAATTATTGAATCAAGGCTGCACCTGAGAGTAAGCATAAAATTCACAGGATCTGAACAGTTTTAGCCAGGGGGAAAAACACTGGTGTCAATAAAAAAAAAAAAAATTAAACTGAGGATAAGGTACAGAAGTAAAGTTGTACTTTGATATGTTCAAGATTCTGTTTGTTCAACATATGTACAGTTACCACCCTGTGTGAATAGGTTTTTTCCCAAACATCTCTAATAGGATATTTCTCTTTTTAAATATTTTTTAGTTGTTGATGGACTTTTATTTTATTTATTTATATGTGGTGCTGAGAATCAAACTCAGTGCCTCACACATGCTAGGCAAGTGCTATGCCACTGAGCCATAGTCCCAGCCCCTCTAATAGGATATTTCTCAGGTCAATGCAGGACAATAAGATGGACTAGGGGTGAGATGGAGAAAGCTAACAAACAGAAATGAAGAAGGGAGAGGCTACAATGGTCTTTGTATGGCGGGTATAGGAGCTACAGCAAGGAAAATGGGGACACTGGAAAAGCAACTTTTTAAAAATTTATTGAGAAAAAAAATAGTGAACATGTGAAAGGAAAAATGTAACTAAGTGAAATAGGAGCTTGCACTCCTCCATTGGGCTACCTTTGAGCTTTCCACATATCCTACCAAAGCCTAATAAAAATTGCCTCTCACTGGAATGATCCATAAAGTTGAAAAACAAGCTATTCCTTGATTTAAACACCCTGTGATGTCGTATTTGATTCTGTAGGAAATTCCCGACTGGTTAATTCTTATACCTGCTGTGAAATTCATAGGAGATGAGCCACACAGAAAGGTCAGGACTTGCGTGGGGCATGATTTCACAGCCTTGGTTTGTACATGTTATCTTCCCAGAAGGCCAATAGGGTTTCCATTAGGAACACTGAATCCATAAGAGGCTTTGGCGGATTGTGTATACAAATATGTGAAATTGGACCTCTATCTGCCTGCCAAACTTTTATTATTATATTTACTCCTAAGAATGCAGTAGTATTTAAATAAAAATGTCTTCCCCTCAAAAGCCATTGCAGAGTCAAATATCCCTCCCCAAAGGATCCCAGAAGAAAAGCTCCTTGAGAGCAAGGACCGTCTTTCCTTTTCCTTCAACAGCTTTTAAAGGCATAACAGAGTAAACATGCAGATTAGAAGTGCCTTTTAATAAGTTTTATCTAACGTATGCACCCATGAACTCAGGATCACTATCAAAAGAATTAACTCATCCATAATCCCGGCAGATTTCCTGTTGCTCCTTTGTAGTCTTTCCTTTCTACTCTCGTTTGCCACTGCCAAGCTCAGGAACCAACTGATTGAGGTTCCATCACCATAGTTTGCATTTCCTAAAATTTTTATATAAATGGGATCAAACATTAATGTCCTCTGTTAAATTATTTTGAGATTGATCCATGTCAGTATGTTAACAATAGTTCACTCCTTTCCTGCTGAATATTTCTCTATACAAATAGGCCACATTTTCTTTCCCCTTTCCCCTTGATGGACATTTGAATTCTTTCCAGTTCATAGTTATTCTAGATGTAGCTGATATGAATACTCATGTACAAGCTTTTGTACTGACACATGCTTTTATTTTTCTTGGCTATGTATCTGGGAGTGGAATTGCTAAGTCATATGGTACATGTATGTTTAACTTTTTAAGAAATTGCTGGAAAATTTTTCAAAGTGATTGTGCCATTTAATATTCCTAGTAGCAGAGAATGAGAGGTGAAGTTGTTCCACCTTTTTATTCACCACTTGGTGTGGTTAGTCTTTCTCATTTTATCCATGCTGGTAGATGTACATTGTTACCTCATTAGAATTTTAATATACAATTCCCTGCAGAATTGCTATCTTTTCACACAGAGATTATCATTTGTATATCTTCTTTAGTATAGTTTCTTTTAAAATATTTTTGTCACTTTTGTAATTTTTCTTCTTATTGTATTTAAAAAAAATTAATTGTAGGTGGACACAATACCTTTATTTATTTATTTATTTTTATGTGGTGCTGAGGATCTAACCTAGTGTCTCACACATGCCAGACGAGTGGGCTACCACTGAGCCACAACCCCAGCCCCACTTCTTATTGTATTTTGTGATTTCTTTTTATATTCTGGGGACAAGTACTATCAAACATGTGATTTACAATCTTTTTAATCATTTTATGGGAAGATATTCTTAATTTTAATAAATTCAATCAATGTTTTCTTCTGCATGTCACAACTTTTGTGCTTTATCTAAAATATTTTTACCTTATTTTAAAAATTCTATACTTTTTTCTAGAAGTTTTTTGATTTGAAGTTATAAATTAAAATTTATTACTTACTTTAAGCTAAATTTTCTGTATGGCACAAAATATGAATTAAAGTTTTTTCTTCTTTTTCTTGTATAAATCCAATTGTTCCAGCTTAGACGATCCTTACTCTACTGCTTTTGTTCCAGCTGGGTCTCTTAGGATTCTCTCTTTTGTTCCATCAGTGCATTTGTCAGTCTTGACACTGACAGTGAACATGGTTCTATGACTGTACAGCAGCTGGAAACCAGCTAAGGTTTATCTAATGTCGCTTTTTTCTTTACAGGTACTTCATGTATTCTAAGTTCTTTCCAATTCTATATGAACTTTTACATCCTTGTCAAGTTTTCCTAAATAGTTACACTTAAAATTTTCACTGAAATTTCATGAAATAAAGGTAGTTTTGGCAAGAATTAATATCTTAATAACTATGGAATTTTCTGATTCATGAGCACAGTATATCTTTTTTTTCTATTTCAAATTTTTTTTAATTATGCCAAAAACACTTTATAGGTCTTTTGTAACTTTTGGTTGATTCTTTCCCAAGTGCTTTATATTTTTGATGCCATGAAAATGTCATTATGGGTGGGAGACATTGCTCAGTGTCAGAGTGTTTGCCAAGAATGCATAAGGTCCTAGACTCAATCCTCAGCAACACAAAATGCCAATAAACAACAACAAACAGGCATTATTCTTTCTATTTCAATTTTTATTATTAAGTGTATAGAAATTAAATATATTTTTATCTTGTTTTACTCACACATCACTTCCAGTAGTTTTTAGTACAAATTATTTCAAAATTCATACATAGATGACCATGTAAGTTGTGAATAGTTTTTTTTCTTTTTTACATAACACTCTGGATTTCTTATATTTGTTTATTTTTCTTGATGTATTGCTTTCAACTCAGTATAGAGGTGAATAGATTGGTAAGGGTGGACATCCCTGCTAGTTCCTGCCATAATAAACATGGGTATGCAGGTATGCTGCTGCATGCTGACTTCATTTCCCCCAGCAATATATCCAGTAGTCATATCTCCAGATCATACAGTAATTCTATTTATGGTTCTTTAATTTCCATATTGTTTTCCATAGTGATCATACTAATTTATATTCCCACCAATAATGTAGGAGGGTTCCTTTTTACTCTACAGCCTGGCTAGCTAGCATTTGTTACTTTTATTTATTTTTTAATAGCCATTCTGAATGGGGCAAAATGGTATCTCAATGTAGTTTTGATATGCATTTCCCTGCTGGCTAAAGATGTTGAGGACTGTTCGTATATTTAATTGTATTGAAACTTCTTCTGAGAAATGTCTGTGCCATTCTTTATCCCACTTATTGATTGATTTACTTGTTCTTTAACTTCTTTGAGTTTTAATATATTATTGATATTGATTCCCTATTGGATGTGTAGCTGGCAAAGATTTCCTCCCATTTCGTAGGTTGTCTCTTCTCTCTGTTTATATTTTCCTTGCTCTGTAGAAGCTTTTTAATCTCATTTAGTCCCATTCATCAATTCTTGCTTTTATTGCCTGAGCTATTTGAGTCCTATTCAGGAAATCTTTGCCTATACCTATACCTTGGAGGATTTCCCCTATTTTTTTTCTAGTTGTTTCGAAGTTCCAGGTTTTACTTTAAAATCTGTGATCTATTTTTGACCTGATTTTTGTACAGGGTGAGAGATGTCACCAATGTGCAGATATTTAGTTTACCCAGCACCGTTTTTTGAAGAGGCTGTATTCTCTAATGTGTGTTTTGGCACATTGTCAAGAATCAGATGGTTGTAGGTATGTGGGGTTATATCTGGGTCTTCTGTTCTCTTCCACTGGTCTCTGTGTCTATTTTTATGCCAAGACCATGCTGTTTTGGTCACAGTGTCTCTGCTGCGTACTCTGAAACCCATATTGTGATGCCCCAGCATTTTTCTTTTTGCTCAGGCTTGATTATATGTTCTTTAGTACCTTTTGCTTTTGCTCTCCTTTTAAATTATTTTTATGATTTCTCTATATAGCATTGTATCATTAACTATGTCTCTTTGTTATATTATTGCAGTGGTCACTTTGAGCTTTATAGGAAGCATCTTCAAATTATTATAGTGCACTTTCTAGTGATAAAACACTACTTCATGTGTAATATGGGATCCAAAAGGATTTTTCCATTTTTCTCCTCTTAAGCTTTGCACTTATTTTGGACACATTATTTCTGTACCTGTTATAAGCCCAAAGTTACCTTTTTGCTTTGATTGGAACAAATATATAAAAAAAGATTTAACTAATTATAAATAGTTACTTGTATTTACTCAAGTAGTTTCATTTTGGGTGTTCTTTGTTGACTTTGCGACTTCTCTCTAGTATCAGGTTCTTCTATCTGAAGAATTTCCTTCAGCATTTCATGAGCTTAGGTTTTCTGGTGATAGACTCTTTCAGCTTTTAAATATTTTATCTCATCTTGCCTTATTTTGTTTCATTTCACACATTCTTTTTAAAGGTACAGGCACATTGAAAGAAAATTACAATCAGTGTGGTTGGTTCAATAAAAGGCTCATGGGAGAAAAATCAGAGATGAGATTTAGAAAAGGATAAAGGAATCACATAAAGAAAGATTCTTGAATATGATTCTAAAGAATTTAGGCTTCATAATGGACAAAGTAAAGGACCCTTGAAGGCTTTTAAGTAAAGGTGTACTGTGATCAAACTTGATCATGACATTAAGCCACCTGAAGAAAGAGAGAAGGAGATTAGGAGAGGTCAGCAAATAGAATTCATGGGCCAAACCGTGTCCACTCCTTGCTGTTTGGATTTTCTTTTTGAAAATGCATTGCTATCCAAGCCAGTCATGCTTATTGTTTACAGATTATCTATGGCTTCTTTGCTCCTACAATGACAGAGTAGTTGTAACAGAGACAACATGTCCTACAACCATGAAAGTGTTACTGTGTAACACTTTGCAGAGTAAGTTTGCCCATCCTTAGATTAAAGCAGGTCAATGATGGTTTCCAAAAATAATTAGAAATGTTCTAGCAATAATTCAAATAAGACAAGGTTAAGAGATTGACATTTAGGGATTCTCAAAAGGGTGGCATCATTTGACCACAAATTTCACCATTTCCTCAGGATGAAATCCAAACCAGAGGCATTTGTTAAAGACCTGATCTCAGTGGGTGGGTAGAGAAGAATGTGGGGTGGCCATGGACTCCTTCTTTCAGTGGTCTTTCCTGAGGCACATACTGCTCCTGCCGATTCCGAAGTGAGCCTGAAGCAGGGTCTCCGATCAACATTATGGCTCATCAAATAAGCCTTCTCCTTCTTCTGTAGTTTAGAGTCAAAGTTGAGTATTAAGAAGTTATTGAGTCATGTTATTCCTTGAGCATATGTCTAGTGGTGATTCCCACTCAGTACATAGCAGAATCTCTTCTCGCCCGCCCAATGTAATATTTCTCTTCCTTAGAGTTTGCTATCATCAATACACAAAGTCAACAGATGTCATTTGACAAAAGGGTTTTGCCAACAGTTTGCTGTGTTTTTTTCTGAGCATAACATTTGTTACTTTGCAGATGATTTTATAGGTTTCCTGGCAATGTCTGATTGGCAAATGATTTTTGCTTTAAGGGAAAGAGTAAATTTTGGTCATTTTCCACTTAATGGAGCAGTCTATCAATTTCATGCTGGAAAAAATAGAATCATTTTACCGGTAAGGTTCTTGTGATTTCGAAAATGATACAAAAGCCTTAAGAGTTTTATTTAACTATTTGATCATATTTTATGACAGACAATATCTTCAAAATTAGGATACTTTGAGCACTGATTTAAATAATTTAGAATAGCTACATGAAAAGCATACTAAACCCTGGCTAAACTGCATGTATTTCAAAATTAAGAAAGAGAATGTGTATAAATTATAAAATGTGAAGTATGATAAAAATTCAATCTTTAGTTGGTCCAATGGAACCCAGTTTTCAGACATTATCTGTCACATTCTCAGTTCTCTTTTTCACTTCCTTCAAAGACATCATGGTATAATCTCTTGTTCCTACAAATGCAGATTTACATTTTATGACTTCACTAGAGAATTGTCCAATATGTAAAACTAGGACACTATTCTGAATACAGTTATTTCATTTCAGGACTTCTGCTCTTTGTGGGACTACTTTTGAGCTGTTGATAATTTTTAAGAATTGGGAACATAACATACCCTGTTTGTTAAAATATAAAAAATACAGATTTAATATGTATAAAATATAGTCTATAATGCCATGAAAAAAAAATTTAGCCAAGATAGGCTATTCTCTGATAAATACTTGCAGCTGACATGAACTGATAATCACATTCTTTGTAGGGTACTCACAACATTAAAAAAGTAACAACCATTAAGTAAGTGCTAGGATTGTTAGGATCATCTTAATCAGCACTCTTTTCTAATTTCTGACATAGGTGTGAAAATAATTGTACATTATGTTTTTTTTTTAACCTCCTAAACCATCAAAGTCCCTGTGGAACACTTGATCAATTGGCCATACTTTGAGAACTGATTTAAATAATTTAGAAAAGCTACATAAAAAGCATACTAAGCCCTGGCTAAACTGCATGTATTTCAAAATTAAGAAAGAGAATGTGTATAAATTATAATATGTGAAGTATGATAAAAATTCAATGTAATGAGTAAGTAGAATGAAATAAATCAATAACTGGGTGATCATTCATAGGGCTGTTTATGTCTTTATTTGCTATTCCATTCCATGGGAGATTTAAGGAAAACTACATAAACATCTGTGACACAAAAGGATGAGACATATAGCCAAAAGGATCTGAGTAAAGGGAAAATCTGATTAAGGAACAAAAATTTCTGAGGACAATTAGCATGCAAAAATGCATACTAAGCATTCCTATAGAGTTCACAGACCTGGGCCATGGATTTGGCTCAAATTTCCTGGTAGCTTAAGCAAAATCATGGCATTATTAATCTGAAAAAAATTGCTATGGAATTATCCAATGTTCCATTGAGGAAGCCAGAAGCTTCTCTTTCACTAAAGTTCCACTGATAAGAAGCTTCCCCTTCTCACACAGGAATGAGCTATTTTATTTTTCATTCCTTGCCTAATACAATGTCACACATAATAAATACAAAATGTTGAGTTAGTCATTCATCGGTTATCACACTATCTAAATTTGTTAATTTTTAAATTTATTACTTGAATTTAAAGCCATTTTTAGATAAGTCCTCAAAAGTACATATGTAAGAAATGATGATCTTTTTTTTGTATGATGTAATTTTATTATTGAAAAATGGAGAATAGAAATAAACGTACTCATAGTTACTGTTTCAACACAATGAGATTAAAGGCAGGGTGCTAGTTTCAAATACCTTGCACCTTTCATAATTTTTTAAAAATTAAATCCATCAAGTTTAACAATAATGCTGTACTAAAATAGCATAGGCCATTCATGAAGCTATATTCCCAGAGGGCTTAAGGTAGTAGACTTGATGAGAAGCTCTGCTTATAAACCTCAAATGCAGTTTTTTTTTATTACTGTATTATAGTTATACATAATATTTTCATTTTGACATAATTTTACAAGCATGGAAAATAATTCCAATGCAGTCCCCAGAACTCCTTTTTTCTCTCCCTACTCTCACCCTCTGTTTCCTTCTATCTATTTTACCAGCCTTTTTCTATTTATTTATAGTTTTTTAACTTTGTGTACTATAGATACATATAAGGGTGAAATTTACTGTGGCATATTCATTTATGTACATGGGATAATTTGGTCAGTTTCATTCCAGCATTCCTCCCTCTTCCATTCCTCCTCCCTCCTCTCAGTCTCCTTCCTCTGCTCCACTCATCTCTCTTTTCATGGAATTCTTCCCCCCCCACACACACTCACATGCCTACTTCTCCTCTCTTACTTTGCTCTAGCTTCTGCATATGAAAGAAAATGTTCTACCCTGACTTTCTGGGCTTAGTTAATTCCCCTTAGCATGGCATTCTCCAGTTCTATCCATTTACCAGCAAATGACATAATTTCATTCTTCTTTATGGCTGAGTGAAACTTCATTGTGTATATACACTACATTAAGAAATTATGATCTTAAAAACAATTATGTATCTTGTGGTGACTGGCAGGAGAGATATTTTGAAACACTAATACTTTTTTTTAATCTTTAATCACATTCTACTTAGAGCTGTTTCTCTTCCAATGTATGATCATGCAATTCCTTGGAATGATAAATATGTAACATTTATTCAGAGGAATGAATTATAGCAAAACAAAATTCTGTAGGGGAGATGGTAATTAAGCTTATTTCCTAGACCCCAGAGGTATTAGAATAGTCTCAATGAGCTGGGTGCAGTGAGGCACCCCTGTAGTACAAGTAGCTTGGGAACCTAAGGTAGGAGATTCACAAATTCAAAGCCAGCCTCAGAAATTAGTGAAACCCTGTCTCAAAATAAAAATAAAAAAAAATTAAATACGGCTGGGGATGTGGCTCACTGGTTAAGTGCCCTTGGGATCAATCCCTGGCACACACAAAATACTCAGTCAAAAATTAATGTATTCAAATAATAATTGTACATCCAGACTTCAAGAATGACTTGTTTTTTGGTTATGTCTACTTCATCATCACTTTGAAGTATGATACTATCAAAAAACTCAAAAAGTCTAATGCATGGTGCAGTGCTATAAATAAAAGCACATAAATACTCATTGACATCCAATAGTGAATAAGTTGATCAGAGAAAGCATAGATATCTAACACATTAATTATAATAAAGTAAAAATAATTGAGTAGAAATTACCGGATAATCATTTAAACATAATTTCCAGTTGCCACTGAGTGTTTCTGTCACAAACTTCAACCAATGGATGCAATAAAAAGTCTATTTCTCTCCCCATTTGAAAGACTTATCTGATAGACATGTTGGAGCTAAGTGTCACCTATCAACACAACATGGCATCTGGTAGGGTTAGAGGTATATTCTAAATATGGGAAAACCTCCAACTCAGAGAGGTATACAGAATTATGATGTTATAAATTCTAGCATAAAATTTTTAAAGTATATAACCATCAGTTGTATATATATATATAACATGTCGCTTTGGTGAGGAGGAGTAGTCCATTAATAACTACATAAGTATATCATTAAACTCAAAAACCTACCATAATAGATGTTTATAGGTGTGCTATCTTGTTTTTATATTAAGAATAAGAAGCAGTATGTTGGTAATTAAGTAAATATTATAGTAAGTATAGCTTATACTTGAAGCTTATCACTCCCCAGGGAACAGATATTTAATTTGTGGTCACGATAATAACATCCTAATGAACTTCACATCTTTCAGGAGAGCTTAATAAACTTCAAAGAAGACAAAACAAGAATGTATGAGTAAAAGTACATCCTTAGCCTTTCATTAGGCAAAATGAGCATGAGTCCTGGCCCAGCACGGCTTCCAAAGTTAGCACTCCCAACTACAAAGCAAATGTATGCAGACAAATGTACAACAAAAGGCCTAGCTTTTAAAGCTCCAGTTGAGTTTCCACAAATGTTGCTTACAAAAGCCACCATTCTCTGTGTTAACAAAAAGTTGTGGATCCGTTCTTCACTAAATCCTCTTTTCTTGCATAATCCACCTTGTGCACTTTAGCTTGAGTGTGTTTTATCTGATCTAATCCTGGGCTCATTCACTCCCAGATAGAAGCAACAGGATTATTTCACACTTAAACGAGGTTCAATTTTTATGTGATCCCTAAGAGGACACCTGGCTGATACAGAATTTAAGCTAAAGATTAACCAGGTGCTCAAGGCATATAATGATTTCAGATATAATAACAGTTTATGATAGAAGGAATTACTATCAGACCCTATCAAAAATACATTTTTAAAATGTACACACTGAAGTCTATACAAGTCTATTGTATAGATATTACATGCATGCGATGTTTACACACCTACATAGATAGGAATATCCACTTCAAGAAAGGGCTCCACATTCTATTAAGAATTTTATAACCCAAAGAAAGTGTTCACATTTTCATTCATGTCTTTCTTTCATATTCAGCATATCCACAGCTTAAAATGGGTTGAGTAGGGCCAGGCTTTGTGGATTAGTAAATTAGTCCTTGAATTTTTTCTTTTAATGCAGTGGACAAGAAACCTCAATAGAAAATAACCTAAGCCCCCATGAAGCTAGAAAACATGGATTAGTATGAAGTAAATCTATCTTCCTTAGCTTGGCTCTGCAGGACCATTATATTTTTACATTACTGTTTTTTGAAGTGTGTGCATATATATTTTACATTGTTGAGTGTGTACATATACACACTTCCTGTAAGTCTTATATGCTAGCTTATCATTACCAATGTGTGAAAGGCTCAAAGTCACTTTAAATACAGTTTTCTAATCCTAGATTCTGCCAGTGTCTCAACATTTTTTACAAAAATACTTAAAGCAAGTCAAAGCTATAAAAATATTTGTTGACAATACAATTTGCAGAGACATCTATATAATTGCCATTTCTTTTCCAATATAAATTTGTATAGATATATTTAAAAGGAAGTGATACAGATATTTGAGAAAAATGGGGGATAATAATGACACTGAAATATACTGTGTAGAGTAGCCCCTGATTTTTACATCTGGCATCGGAGACATGGCATTTGAATAATCTCTGAGAGAGATTGGAAAGTGTAACACCATCATTGTTTTGTTTGATATTTTAAAACATCCAAATTTATTGAGTAAATTTAGTTATCCAAGAAATTGAAAAGCCAATGCACATAGAAATAATGTAGCTCAAAATGCTACCTTTTAAATATTACTCACAGAAGGCACATTTTAAATCATGAAAACTTCCTCACCTCCCTGAAACACAATTTCTTTACCAGCAAAATGGGGGAGTTAAATTATCTACAACCCTTTTTATTTTAAAAATGCTCTCAAATAGAAAGATCCATATACAATTTTGAAGAAAAATATGTTCTAAATATTATTAATAGACACACTTTCAGTAATTCAGATGACATACCAATTCACCAGTCTCCTAAGAACAGATTTTTTTTTTTTGTACTGGGGATTGAACCCAGAGGTGCTTAACCATTGAGCAACATCCCCAGCTCTTTTTATATTTTATTTAAAGACAGGGTTTTGCTAAATTGCATAGGGCCTTGCTAAGTTGCTTAGGCTGG
This sequence comes from Marmota flaviventris, assembly GCF_047511675.1. Taxonomy (NCBI): domain Eukaryota; kingdom Metazoa; phylum Chordata; class Mammalia; order Rodentia; family Sciuridae; genus Marmota; species Marmota flaviventris. The sequence goes on from NC_092505.1 coordinate 115,861,673, forward strand.
CTTTGAAATTGCGATCCTCCTGTTACAAGCTTCCTGAGCTGCTGGGTTACAGATGTGCACCATTGCACCCGGCTGAAGCAAATAGATTTTATAGCACAGTTAACAGTGCTATCAAAATAACTTTAACAAATCACTTGGAGCTGAGTTTCTGTGATCATTTAGCTCAACAGACAAGGTTCCACAAAGCTGTGCATGCAGGGAGATATGCAGAGCACAAACAATGACAGCAGCATCTTGGAAGAAAAGTGTTTGAGTTCAAACAGGAGACCAATGTAAAAGAATGACATTTGACTAGAAGTTTATACTCTATTACTTACACTGAGTTTCTAAATTCCATCTTCAAAATAAATAATTGAATAATTCAAAAGAAAAAATGAATACAAATGTTTGTGTCTTTAAAAGATTAAAACTCAGAACCACAGCTGCCCTCAATGTAGTCATCCCTAGATACAACTTTGAGTTTCATTGGCACAAAGGAGGGTGGAATAGATGTAAATTTAAATGTGTAAAAAATAGCTGGAAAATATATGATGATCTTAGGATAGAATTCAAAAAGCATATGTGTGGAATAGTGAGTCTGGAGAAGAGTTGTCTATCTTGTCTGAACCCTTATGAGTTAATTTAATTGGTTAGAATATAGTTGGAATAATCCATGCCCTCATTGAGAAGGTGCTGTATATGTGCGTAATTGTGTCCCTACCAGCCGGTGTCGTAACAATAGCTACCTTAACATTTATTTACTGATTATTATTTGCTCAATATTAATTCAAACATATTATCAGACTAATCCTCAGACCACCCCAATGAAAACTGAAAGTCATTTTTCTCCTTATCCTAGAAATAGGAAACTAAGAGAAGCTGAGAGTGCGGCCAGGTGTTATAGCTAAATCTTTCTCACACCTGAACTCCCCACGTCAAGCGTCATTTTAGGGAATCCTCTGTTTCCTTTCTCCTCCAGTTAGGAAGGATCACTGGGACTTTATGCAATGAGCCCATAAAGTGTTCCTTTTGCCAAAATAATGGCTAGTTTATCAGAAGGAGAATTCCACCCATTTTATATCATTATTCAAACCCTTCATCTGACTTTGTTTGCTAGTGTTATTAAGATTTTGTTTTAGTATTTTTAATAACATAATAAAATGAAGCAAAGCAAAACAAAGAAACCAACATAACAAAAGGTCTATTTTACTAGTGTTGTTAGGTCAAATATAGGATGCCTGATTGAATTTGATTTTTAGATAAACAGAAAATTATTGAACTGGTTGTCCTGGCTTTTATTTGCTAAAGCAAACAAATTCAATTTTTACAATTAGTATTGTGTCATTTCCCATAGTAGCTGCAATAAGTCACCATAAACATAGGCTTTAAAACCCACACACATTTATTCTCTCTGAGATCTAAGTCGAGATGTTGGCAGGGCTGTGCTCCTTCTGAGGCTTCAGGGGACAATCAGTCTCCTTATCTCTTCTGGGTCTAGAAGAGGCCTTCTTGGGCTCTGGATTCCTCATTCAACTTCAAAGCCAGCAGCATAGCATTTCCTGTCCTCTCTGAACTTCTATGGCCCTCTTATAAAGGCCCCTGGGCTAGGATTGGGTCCACCCATATGATTCAGGATAGTCTTCTCATTCGAAGATTCTTAATTTAATCCCATCTTGCTGGGAGCCATTAGCCAAGTAGGTATGACAATTTCCTTGCCAGCGTACCCCATGTTGCTGACATGTTGCAGTGACATTGAATGTAGGTGACCTTGCTCAAGGACCAAGGCAGATTAGGGTGTTCCCGGTTTAAGATAATCGTGTTTAGGGCGTTCCCAGTTTAGGTTCCAGGTTTAAGGTTTAAGATTATTCCTCCTGGGAATAGGGCGTATCCTGCTGCCTGAGTTCCCCTTGAGTTCTCACGGGATTCAGACAGTATATTTTTGGGAGATAGAAGCCCAGTAGAGGTGGATTTGGGCAGAGAACGTGGATTTGGGCAGAGAACTTGGATTTCCCCAGAACGTGATTGTAGACGGCTGGTGTGAGTTCGGGAATAAAGAGTTGCTGTTTGAATCTACAAGCTGTGTGGTGGCTCGTGATTGTGTGCCCAGCCAGACTGCGGCACCATCTGCCAATTCTTCTGAGTGTAAATGACTTTTCTCCAGCTCCAGAGGTTAGAACATGGACACTGAATATATGGTGGGCGTTATTCTACCACAAGTAGTTTCTTGAACTTGCTAAAATGCTTTGTCCATTTCTATGCTGTTCTTAATTCTATCTTTTTTAATTGGTTTACTTTTCCTCTTGTGGAATTGGATATTGTAGTTTTTGTTTGTTTGTTTGTTTTTTGTTTTTGTTTTTTTGGCAAAGGCATATAGGAGGTAGTCTCTTCCTCTATAGGTATCAGAAATGTGTTGTCCTGGCTACCCACCAGACACTCATACTTTGCACTTGACTATGCTTGGAATGGAATGGAGTCAGAGTTGACCAATCAAAGCACTGTGTTTTCCTGATGAGACAGATGTTCTGTCAGTGACAAAAAGATGCAAAGATACTTCTAATGAGATTATTCAAAGATAAATACCCTAGTGGGACTTAAACCAAAGATGGCTGTTATTTTGAGGAGAGAAATTAACTGGTAAATCCAAAGAGCAAAGAAAAAAGATGGAAAGAAACTGTTCATGGCACTCTTTGTGCTCCTGGATCAAGCTGTGTGTGAAGCCAAATCTTTCCCCCCAGACTATTAAACTGAGTGATCCAATAAATTTTCTTGTGTGTTTAAATTAGTTTTGCTTAAGTTTCTGGTCACTTGAAACTTAAAAAAAAAAAACCTGATGAACATGCTAAAATTATTATTTATCTAATATTTTGTAATACCCATGTACTATTTTATGTGAAGAAAAAAGAACTAAACCCTGTGGTTAACAAAACTACTAATATTGATTCAGAGACCCATAGAACCAATTTCTTTGCTAGTATTAACAAAGTTATAAAAACTTTACAATACAAAGGAAAAAAGAATTTAACAAAGGAAAGAACACGTTTGCCCTCAGGGGAGCTCATAGCTCACCATGATCACATCTGCCATTTGTCAATTTTTCTCCCTTTGTTCCTGGAAAGACTCTGGAACCCACTCCTCCTCTTCAATCCAGCCAGAACTGTGGGAGAGAAAGAAACACTTCCTAACTTGGGTGGGCTTTGAGCTAGCTGCACCATGTTGGAAGCCTGAGTTTTCTGTTCTCTCTTGTTCTCCATTGCTCAGAGACATCTTTCTGAAGTCAGAGAGCAGTCTGTGAAATACAAAGAGATACTCACTGTCCAGGGGGTGATGCATAAACAAAATGGGAAATTCACTTCGAGATTGATATTTCACTGGTAAAAAGGATTCCAAACTTCTTAGGAAATACATCAGGCTTGTACCACATAAAGCCCTTGGGAAGAAGGTTTGACAGTGGCTGGGACACACAGGTGTTGACCATTAATCATTTGCTCTGATTGAACAGATTTCAATTCGGATTGTTCAGTAGCCATGACATACTGAAATATCAAATGCTTGGGATGTCGCACCTGCATGGAGCCAAGTAACCACACAAAGAATGGCTTCCATGAGATTATATTCTCAGCCATTAACTAATTAATATTCCTACTGGCATGATCAATAGCTAAAACAGTATTCTTGGTGTGTATATTTAGGATTGAATGCAGCTTTGTAAGAATAGGGAAGGAAAACCCTGGGAAGCTAAAGTTCATGCGATACACACACACACACACACACACACACACACACTTATAGAAACTCATACATGCATTTGTAAAAAGCTTAGATATTTTGTGTGTAAAATTACATGCACTATCTTCACATAAACATACACAGGTAAGTGCATACATAGACATATTTTTATTGTATTTTTTAATGAATGATTGCTTTCACAGAAGAAGAAAGAAGCACAGATATAAGGAAAGTGAAAATAAAATCCACAGACATAGCAATGTACACATATTTACATCAACAATATGTAATACAGAAAAGGAGAATGTTATATTTTGTTAGCTTCCAGAGCCCAGCATACCCAAGAGAGACTTAATTAAGTCTCCAAACTGCAAGTTTATTAAATAAGCATATTTGAGAGGGCAAATCCTTCACTTTTAAACACAATTTTAAAATCCCACCCTGCTGCTACATAGAATTATGATTGTTTGTTCATTAGAAATCTTCAATTGATAGTTCCTATTTACAGAGTAGATGATAGTTTATTGTGAACCAGAAATACTCCATTGACATATATTCCTTCAGCATCAATATACATATGTGTAAATATCATTTTTCTTATTAAAATTTACAAAATAATTCACAGGAAACCATGGGAAACACAAATTTTAAAATTTACACATTTTTCTCAAGCCAGAGAGAAAAATACTGTGTCATTGTCTCTCATAGACACACACATAAGCTTGTGTTTATGTTATATACACATTCATGTATGTATATATGCACAGACACACTATATTTTGAAGGATGTCAGCATTTGGGCCCTGTTAAATTTGAAAGAGGGAGAAGTTGAAAACCAGCAACTCTTGTTTTGTAAAACTCTAAATATACTTAGCTATACGAAGATAAAGATGCCACTGTGAGAAGTCTGAGATGACAAGAAGCTAAATTTCTGCATAGTGATGTAGAAATCTGTTTCCTGAGGTCCCTGTTGCATCTCAGTCTATTATAGATGGTGAGGTGGGCCAGATACTTAAGCTGATGAGGAAGCAAACCTAGCTTTTATTTTTTTTTTTTTTTGAAAAAAAAATCCTGCTCCCTGTTGAACCCTGATTTTCCTCCTCTTTAGTAGCACACCTTCAAATTTATTGAGGGAGGCACAGCACATGACCTGTAGTTAAGGGTCACGGAAATCAGTTCTGGCCAGTGAGGCGTAAGCAGGCCCTGTCCCCCGCCCCCAAAAAAAACTTCATTGGAGGGGTAAGCAGGTCCTTTCACCTCTTTCTTTCTTCTTCTTTCTGGTGGAATGGAAAGGTGACCACTAGAATTCAAATATCCAGTTTGGATCTGTGAATGGCCATCCTCAACATGACAGAGAAGCAAAATGTGAGTCCTAAGCCTCCACTCCAATCTTGTCCTTATTTCCTTACATGATAGTAATGAACTGTATTTTGCTTGACTTGCTGTTATTTGGGAGCTTACTATTAGAACAGGATTCATTTCATAACTGGATAAAAATCTCACTGGGATAGAGAAAATTGGAGGGAGGTAATTGGGGAGCAAAAGAGATTCGGTAAAGGGAGAGATAGCCCAACTGCCAACAAATGACAGGACAAGGAGACAGATGGGATCCTCTGGGAGTTTGGTCTTGGTTTCTAGAAGTAGTGGTTACCCATTGATGTGGGCTACGTGTGTGTGTCACTCCAGATTCATGCGTTGAAACCTGATTCCCAGTGCCATGGTTATCAAGAGGTAGGGCTTCAGGGAGGTGACAGAGTCCTCATGACTGGAATTAGTCCCCCTACAAAGGCACACTAAGATCCTGAATCTGCCAGCACCTTGACCCTGAACCTTTCAGCCTAGAATTATGAGTAATAAACGCTTGTTCTTGTTAGAGCAGCTCAAATACAAGAAAGGCACCAAGTTCCTAATTTAAAGTTTTTATTTTCTGCATTGCAATTTCCTTCTGTTATTGCCAAGATTTCCTTGAGATTCAGGCAACCAGTTGTATTCTGGTATTTTAAGAAATTAGGGATAGCGCCTATTTATACAGAGAGCCTGGGCAAGAGTTGCAAAGAATGAAAAGATTTGTTTCAGTTATCGTAAGAATGTCCCCCAATGAGCTGACTGGTTACCTTGACCAGGAAAAGCCATGTGGATTTGTGGGAAAGATAAGCTTTCCCCTGCTATTCTCAGCAAAAATACTGGGACAACCCAGTAAAAACCCAGACATAGTAACACAGGACTGTTTCTTTCTTTTTGTGACATTAAAAAAAAAATGGTGGCACTACTGAAGTATAAAAAAGAGTGGGGTTCAAGGCTATCAGTACACGCTCATGTGACCCACAGGGCTTCTTTGGCCCTTTGAACAGTTATAGCAGAGAGACTGCAGACTCAGCAATTTATTAAGAAGTGGCATCTGCTGTATTATGGCTCTGGAGGCTGACAAGTCCAAGATCAACTCGCCACCTTGCAGGGTTTTGGTGAGGTCTGCTGTCTGCTTCCAAAATCACAATTTAATTGTGGTGCTCAATATTTTAGTCCTAAAAAACTTATGTGCTGGGCTGGGGATGTGGCTCAAGTGGTAGCACGCTCGCTTGGCATGCATGTGGCCCGGATTCGATCCTCAGCACCACATACAAACAAAAATGTTGTGTCCGCCGAAAACTAAAAAATAAATATTAAAAAAAAAATTCTCTCTCTCCCTCTCTCTTAAAAAAAAAAAAAAACTTATGTGCTGGTTATTGTAAATGTATTTTTGTTGTTGTGTTGTGACTTTTGTTGTTTTAACATTGACTTTTTAATTTTTAGTGCACTGTAGTTATGCATAGTAGTGCGGTTCATTTCGACACATCCATAAAAGCATATAACATTTTTTTTTCATTTCAATTCCTAGTACTATTCCTGTTCTTCCCCTCTTGCCTCCCTCTGATACCTTTACTCCATTGGTCTTCCTTCCATTTCTGTAATTTTTAATTGGTTCGTTATAGTTATATATAAAGTTGGGATACATTGTGATGGATTCATACATACACATGTAATAATTTGGTTAACTATATTCCCCACTTCTTACCCTGAGCCTCCTCCTCACCCTTCTTCCCCTCTTTCTATTCTGCTGTTCTCCCTTCTATTTTCATAAGATTCCCCCCTTTTATAAATTTGTTTTTCCTCTGTAGCATCCACGTATGAGAGACAGCATTCTACCTCCAACTTTCTGAATCTGGCTTATTTCACTTAACACGATGCGCTCCAGTCCCATCCTTTTATCAACCAATGAGATACTTCTTAAAGAAAAGAAATAGGTCATCTCTCTCTTGAGAATTGTAGGCTGTTTAAACCTTGTCAAGCCTTCTCCATGGTAGAAGGCGAAAGAAAAATGGGAGAGGAACAAAGAGGGAGCAAAGGAAGGAAGTCAAGGAAGCAAACAAGAAAAACGTTTCGGGCTGGGGATGTGGCTCAAGCGGTAGCACGCTGGCCTGGCATGCATGCGGCCTGGGTTCGATCCTCAGCACCACATACAAAACAAAGATGTTGTGTCCGCCAAAAACTAAAAAAAGAATAAATACTAAAAAATTCTCTCTCTCTCTCTCTCTCTCTCTCTCTCTCTCTCTCTCTCTCTCTCTCTTTAAGGAAAAAAAAAAGAAAAAGAAAAATGTTTCACTTCTTCAAGACCAATATCTAGGGATTATATATGATCTAATGGTCATCCCTAATGGTGGGCGATCAGGCATGCTTCAAGGCCTTTGGCGGGAAAGAAACTGGTAGGTGGATATTAAAGTTCCATATATATCTTTTAAAAAATAAATTCCAACTGCAACCATTTACTGGCAAATTCCATAATTTTACCATTCTTTAAAGCTCAGTAATATTCCATTGAGTACAAAACCAAAAGCCGAATGTTTTCTCTAATATGTGGATGCTAATTCACAATAAGGTGGGGGGCCTAAGGAAGAATAGTGTTACCTTAGATTAGGTAGAGAGAGGTGATGGGAGGGGAGGGGAGGGAATATGGGGATAGAAAAGATAGTAGAATGAAACAGACATTATTACTGTATGTATACATGTGACTGCATAACCAATATGATTCTGCAACATGTACTCAGAAAAATGAGAAATTATATCCCATCTATGTATGATATATTAAAGTGCAAAAATGCATTCTACTGTCATGTATAACTAATTAAAACAAATTAAAAAATTAAAATAAAAAAGTCTAATGGGAAATAAATAAATAAATGAATTCCTTAGCATTCAAATTCTAATTCAGGACTAGAGACCTTTTACTACATCTTTTGTGTATAGATCAGTATCTCCCGTCTTCCACACTAAGAATCCTGGTTTGTAATGACACTGGATGTAATAGAATATTTATATGCATTTACTTTATACCCTTTAGACATGCAGTGGTCACAGAAATCACAACCCAAATGCATTGTATTCACAATATTTACAAAATTGAACAGTCAAACATTTTTACATATGCTTTATCCCTTCCTTATTTTTAAGGACTGCCAGGTATCTATATAGTCAGATCACACTAATGTAATATACTACAATCTCTTTGAATCCTCCAGTGATTCCAGTCCTATAAGAGACAGTATTTAACACTTACCTCATTTTTTTATGTAGACTTCTCTAGCAATTTCAATTGCCTCGAGTTGATTCTTCAGTAGATTCTTTAGAAAAGACTGGGAAGAATATTCTCTGAGATCTACCATGTTCATAGTCATTTATCATTGCTCTCTATTCTTGAAGATAATTTTTCCTATATCAAGAATATTTGGTTTTATTTTCTTTCATTTATTATCTTAAATATGTTACTTCATTTTCTTTGGGTTTATCAGTTTGTGGGCAGAGGTTTTGATGATAATTTTATTTTATTTTACTAGTAAGTTGCAATCATTCTGCTTATTTACCTATGGGATCATTTCTTTTCATTTGAAGTCCAGTGATTTAAAAACAATTTATTTTGATGTTGACCTTTATGGATTGATATTCTCAAGGACAAGGTGTGCTGTTTTCAAATCTGTGTGTATGTTTCAGGAATGGTACGTTGGATCACAGTTCTTACTATTGCTCCTCTCCACTTGCTTTATTTTTTCTCTTTAGAGATTCCTACACTTTTTCTTTTTCTACCTACCTTCATGATTCATCTCTTTCTTTCAAATTTGTTTAATCTTCTTCTTCACTTCCTTTCAATTAAAAAAAAATCATCTTTCTTTTTATCTCCTAATTGTCATATAGCATGATTTTATTGCTTTATTTACTCTTGTATTTGTACAAAGTAAGTCAACATTTTAAAATGATTTTTTCCCTATATTTCTCACTTTTTCTTTAACTTTTGTCACTCATGTCTGAATTTTTCTGATTCATGTTTATGCTGTTCTTTTATGTCAGATACCATTTTCATGGTGTCTTTTTACTTATTTTGAAATAGTATTAATAGTTCTGATGTTTTAAAATGTGTTATTTTAGAACATCCTTACTCTCTTTAGAAAGGTCATACTACTCCTTTTCATTTTTCTTTTTGTAACTTAGTAAAAAGAATTTCACCTTCTGTTGCATATCTTGTGAGTATTTACTTTATCTGTGGTGTGATAATGAGGCTTGATGCACATAGCTATTCTGACTTCAATGAGCTGTCCATTGATGTAAATTAGAAATGTCTTTGTAAGTTTCCTTTCAAAACCATGGTTAATAATTAGGATATAGATTCTTATTACTTTCTTGGTATACGAACTTATTTAACATTTATAATATTAAAAACCAATTGATGAAAGTTAGTGATCCACTACAACTTTTGCCATTATATGTAAGTCTGTGATTGCCATTCTTGTATGTCAATATTGGTCCAAATCATTAGTTGATTCTAACAAGAATCACTATATTATCCCATATACTTACATATTACTGATCAGAAAAGTTAAGAGTTTTATCAACTTTGCAAGGTTCAAAAGTGTTCACTTCGCCTCTCTTGTCAATCATTGGCCAATTTCATAGTTTAACAATTTTATCTTTGCTTAAAAACAGATTTTTTGATGAAAAATAAAGTCAAACTCAATCATACTTTATTGATCTTTTGAATTTCTCCTATTATGAATATTTATTTTAAAACTATTTCATAAATTATACAATCAAACACATGACCACCACCTCAAATCTCTCAGTCTTCTCTCAGGAAATGTCACCAGCGAGCCACCTGGGACCAATGCAATGGACCATGTGACTGAGCATGCCAGTCTCCATTATCATTTGCTTCCAATCTTTTCTCAAGCTCTCTAGATTTTGCATCTGAAAACAGTAAAATAAACCCACTTTTATCCATTGCCACTGTGCCCATATTAATGGGAACTATTGGTCTTGAGCTTGACCTTCACTGTCGACACCTTCTCCACACTGTAGTCAAAGAGCTTTAACAGTATTAGCTCTTCCTAATCCTTTATGCTTCAGAAAGACTTTCCCAAACAGAAGCTGCTGTCTTTTACGGCATCCTTAATTTTCAACAGATTGCCTCCATCATTACTTTCTTCTAGAAATTCAGAAACATTGGATTGTACATTTTCATTGATAGAAGAGTTAAAAAACAACAACAAAAAAACTTCCCTATGAAAATGCCTTTTTTTGTATTTTTTACAACTAATTGAGGGTTTAGTGCATTGTGGTCTGTTAATGTGTTTGTGTTTCTATTTCTTGAGTTATTTTTACGCTATTGACATAAAAAGCCAATTCTAATTGGTGTTTATGTTCACTAGAATACAAGGCATATTCTCAGGCAAAGTGCTTATTACACAGACTCTATCCTATGGTTTTCAGGTCTCTGTGCCCTTCCTAACATTCTGTCCCCTTCATCTATCCAGATCTGAGAGAGGTGTGCTAAGGTTTCCTATTTTTAATGTACATCTGTTTCTCCTTTCATCTCCTGTACCTTCTGCTCTATGAAAGTTGCTACTGGTATTTGGTGAATAGATATTAATATCTTCACTGTGAATTGCAGTCTTTAGCATTATAGCATGTCCTACTTTATATTGTTTAATTCTTCTTGGCCTGAATTCTACCTTGTTTTAGATCAAGGTCATGGCCCCTGCTTTCTTTCTACTTGCCTTTGCTTAGTGTATTTTTGTCAGTGCTTTTATCTTTACCCTTTTCAATTCACTTTATTTTAGGCATGTCTTTTGCATACAGCATAAAATCAAATCTTGCTTTCTTAGCTTATCTGAAAATGCTTTTCTTAAGCCCACTAACATGTATTGATTCGATTGCTGCATTTGGTCTCAGTTCTGTAATAAGGGCATTGTGTTTAATAAGAGTGTGTACGTGTGCATCTTCATCACTTTAGCTATGTGTTTTGTTCTTTGCCCCCTATGTGTCCTTTGTTACTGTGGAAACTTTTGGACTATATTTAATAGCCATCTTTAGACTAATACTTTTCTATAATGCTTTTAACCACCACTTTGTTCTGAAATCGTTTTTTTTTCCTATTATTGATATTAATGTCAGCAAGGAACCATTTCTTATTCTCTCTTGCCAGTTGGAAGTATAATCTTAGCATTAATGTTTGTAGATCCAAATATTTTTAAACTTCAATCACTTTGCTTATCTGTTTTAAATATATGTTTACTCCTAAGGCCAGTGATCAATAAGTGAGTGCACTTTAATTTCCACTCACTCTGTTTTCTGTCTTGCCTGGTTTCTGCAACATCAGGAACTACAACATAAATCCAGTATTTTGTCTTATCTCCATCTTTTAATCACTAATTGCTTATAGTCTGAAATTTCTACAGAAGTTAGGCTTTTCTGAATCTCTTTCTGGGATAGAATCTTTCCCAAAAAATTGTGGAGTGATTTTCCTGCAAGTATTGCATATTTATAAGTCTTTGTAATCTTGACACACATTTTCTTTCCTTCAGTACTTGAGCAAAGTCATTTCGTTGTTGTGTAGCTTTTTAAAGATTGTTGTTGAGAAATGTGGTGCTACTCTCATTTTATTTCCCTTGTTATTTGATTTGTGTATATGTGTGCTGGGGGAGCAGAGGGTATTATTCTGAATATCTGAAGGTCATTCTTCCTAGTCTGGGCCTGATCTTGACTCTGTGATTTCCTGCACAAGTAGAGTGTGAATTTCAAATAAATGCAATTGCCTTATGTTTCTTCTTGTTGGATGGTTATTTTAAATAATTTTTCTGCTCCCTGTTTCACATCTTCTGCAACAGCTATTAAATATATATCCAGTCACCTTTGCAAGTTTTCTCTGTTCGCTTTTCAAATTCATTTAAAAATCTCTAATTCTGACAGGTTTTTGTTTTGTTTTTCATTTATTAGCTATTTATCCTACTTCATTTACAATGATTTTCCTGGTGCCAAGTCTTTCTTTCTTTCTTATTTATTTATTTGTTTGTTTGTTTGTTTATTTATCTACTTTGGCAGTACTAGGGATTAAACCCAGGAGCATTTTACCACTGAGCAACATCCCCAGTACTTTTTAATTTTTTTTTTTGGAGACAGGGCCTCCCTAAATTGAGACTGACCTTATGATCCTCAGTCTCCTGAGATGCTGGGATTATAGGCGTGCACCACCACATCCAGCTCTGTTCAGTCTGATGTTTCTCTTAATTTAGTTTTATTTCTGAATATTTTTTCTTTTTTTTACTAATTCAGCCTGGTTATGTGTCAGTCTTTCCCTCATGAGGTTCTATCACCTAGCTATGTAATTTCTAAGATTTTGAAATTTTTAATTATGTCATTATTTCAAAATTTCAGCCACTTTATTTTACTTTGAAAAAGTTTGTAAAACTTTTCATCTGTGTTGAGGCCACATTCCATTTTACTGATATATTCTCATTGTCAGTCCAAATATTATAATGTCAATTTTATCTTATTTTTTTTTAACAAAAACATTTGTTGGAGTTAGCATTCTTCCACAGTTTTAAAGAGGTTGGGTTTTCCTACGCTATCAGAAAGAGATTCCTTAGATGGGACACGGATAATACGGTACCTTACACTTTAATGGTTTCTTCTTTCTGTCTCTGCCAGAAAGCCTCAAAACAGACTTTCAGTGTAGATCTAAATCTATGCAGGAAGATTGAGAGACTCCAGCCCTCTGCCCAGGCCTTGGACTCCACAAGCCTCATCTACCCAAACAGTGCTTTCAGTTTTAGACATTGTACTTTGCTGTTAAAGTTCCACATCAGAGCTCACAAGGTCATCGTAGCACCAGAGCACACAGAGCAGGAGCCCCACCAGAGACGGGAGGTCCTCTGCACCAGCAGAAAGCACAGCTGGGCCAAGCGGTGCCAACACCGATGCAAAGAATGCACAATGCTGCAGGATGAAGACTATAGCCTGCGTTTGCGCCCCTTGGACTTCAGATGCGATCTTAGCAACAGAAAAGGTAAACATAGAGGGCGCCACCCCTCGCAGTGTGGGTTTGGTTGAGTGACTTGCAGATTCCAGTCCCAGAGGCATAAGGACATGGTGTCAAAGTAGGAACACTTCCCACACCCACAACGCCTGGAGCATTCCAGATCTGGACGGTTCTGGAAAAAATCTCTATACCTTAAAAACCTTGATGCAGAAGAAGTTTGGTATTTTTATTGCCATTTAAAACAAAAGATTTGCTGGTATTTTCTGCTGTGTTGAGTTATTTTGACTCCCCTCATTATTCATTCTTATATTTTCATAAAATTTAATGTTTTATTTTCTAGTTTTTATTCATTCATTAATTGCATTTATTCTCTCTAGAGTTTTCTTTCTTACTTTTATACTCACCCTTCTTTTTCTCTTTCTTTCCTCTACCTGTTTTTTTCTTTTTTCTGTTTCCTGTCTCTCCTTTTCCTTTTTTTCCTTTCCCTTGTATGTTACATGTAACTTAAAATTTATTTTGTAATCTTTTTCACCTAAATTTTCAGCTTATTTTGTAGTATTACCCCCCCCCCATTTCTTATCTCTGGTGAGTGGAGATGCAGCAAATGTTTCTGATAAGTTGCTATCATGTGTTAGTGTATGGCTTGTTTTCAAGTTGTTGCTGTGACTATGTTTATTCTCTCCTCTCAGGTGGTGTTAGGGATTGAGTACAATGTTGTGAGCAGCTGAGCGGGTTGTTTGATGCTGACATATACTCCCAACCCAGAGCACACAGTAAAGAGAAAGAAGTTCACTTAAATGTCTCTTCCACATAATGGTGGAAGAGACATCTTCCCAATAGATGCACAAATCTCAAAATTGAAACACAGGAAATTTAAGAAAACAGGTAAAAACTGTTCTCCAGAAGTTTGTCATCCTCCGGCAACTGAATCTGTACCTTTTAAAGCAGAAGAAATGTTGAAAAAATAATTCAAAATGTTGATTATTATGTTGATAAAAAATTTAAAAGATGATCTAAGGAAGGAACAAGGAGAAAAATACAGGATGCGAAAGATAGAGACTCTGACAAAGAACCAAACAGAAATCTTGGAAATAAAATACTCAGCTGATCACATGAAAAAGTCAGGGGAACCTCTCATCAATAGACTAACATCAAGCATAAAAAAAAAAAATCAGAGCTTGAAGACAAAGTAGAGAAATTAGATACTTAGTATTAAAGAGAAGAGAGTATAAATAGATTATATGAGAGCTCTCAGACAACATTAAAAGGCCACATTTAAGACCCACAGGTCTTGAGGAAGGAGGAAAGATACAGACCATGGTATAAAAGACTAATACAGTAAAATAAGAGCAGATATTTCCTCACTTGGGGAAAAGATAGTCACAAAGATACTGGAGGCATACAGAACTCCAAATAGATAGGACCCCAAAATAACATATCCATGGCATATACTTGTTAAAATGCCAAAAATCCAGAATAAAAAAAAAATATTAAAAGCTGCAAGAGACAGGCAGCAAGTCATTTAAAAGGTAAGCACATCAGAGTAACAGCTGATTTCTGAGAAGAAACTCTAAAGACCTGTAGGGTATGGGATGATGTAATTCAAAATACGAATGAAAACAGCTGCCAACCTAGATTATTAAATACAGCACATAGAAGAGGAAAATAAAGATAACCAGGGAATATGAGATTCTGCAAACCAAGGGAGGAAGGTGTACCTAGGAAAGGGAATGATCCTGAGGATAAATACTGCTAAGGGTCTAATGAGAAGACTGAGAATGTGGAAATGGCTCTGAAAGGTAAGTTTTCATGATATGGTGGGCACAAGAACATTGTTGGAAATGGACTCAAAGGGACCAGAGGAGAAGAATTTAAGGCAACCCTATCTATGTACCAGTATTTTGAGGATTTTGTAGGAAAGGTAAGAAAATTGTAGAAACACCTAACAGAAAATTTAGTTTGAGACAATATTTTTTAAATGGGAAATAATAATCTGTTTTTTATATTACGAGAACTGACTTATCAGAAGAAAGAAGAATTGATTGTATCAAGAAGACAGAACTGTCAGAGGGGTTTTCTTACCAGGTCAATGAAATTGCACAGCAAAACTACATATTAGACAAACCCAGAGTTCAATTGTCTATTAGATTTCTTGAAAAAAAAAAAAAATAAGTAAATGGCAGTGAAATAGTGCCAGAGCATAAAATAACACCTGGAGTCTGTGTTTCCATCCCTGTAGATGAAGTTCTAATTCATCATATACTGCTTAGCATCCAATTCCATACTGTATCGAATGATTCAGAGGCCGAGCATATTTCTCCATTTCCAGACAGGCTGGACTGCTATTGATCAGAGCAGAAGAAGGTGCTATCTCCATTTTAGAAGGCTTTTTAATAATGAGTGTTGAAACAAGAATCTATTTCAGGGTAATTTTTCACAAATCAGACAATTACATTAACAATTCATCTGCTTTCTCGGAATAGTTGTGTTTCTTTGTGTGCAATTAATGGAGTTAGGGTTTCTGTATTAAATGGGATAAATCCATAGGCACAACTTTCAGAACCTCATTCTAACTCCTGGGTCCCTGGTCTACAAAGGTCCCACTGATACGCACTTATGTGTATTGTATTTTGCCCCCTTTGTTACTTATTCTCATTTCTTGAGCTCTGTTCAGTTAGTATCAATTAATTTTGATATAAAACTGAAACAGATATTCTGTTTTTATGTCGTCTCTCACATTGCTGATTTCACCTAAATGGAGGTTGAATTTGTCAGCAAAAGAAAAGTGGGTGAAAACCAGACCAGATGTCGATAATTATATAAGAGACACTAATTAACACTGTCTAAACGACACGAGTGTGTCTGTTAACACCACTTGCACACTATCACTCCCCGACCTGAAGAAATATTCTAGGCACAAGACACCATTGTGTTCTGTCGTAGTAGACTCACCAGTGTGTTTGAACAGCCTCTGAGCAGGACTTCCCAGCAGTCAGACAAGAGGTGTGCACTTCCATTTCCAGGTCATTTTTCTGTTCCAAACTACGTTATTAATTTTCATAATTATTTTAATGCTTTAGACAATTATCTAAAATACAAATAAGTAAACATAGGGGCCCCAAATAATTTCTTTTATATGATAGGTCTAAATATAATTTTATTTTTATTTCATCATGTAAAGTTTTATGATTCAGTTGAAGTGCACAGATCTACCTATTTGTGCATAATACGCTGAATTCTTTAAATTCAGCTATACATATTGCCAGGTTTGAAAAGCAATCAGCATTGTTTAAAACAGGCAGTAAAGAGACTGTCTTTCTCTTTTTTTCAAAAGCATATCAAAATGAATAAAAAGAACTAAAAATAGAGTATATTCCATTATTCCACTTTTAATAAAAGTTGCAAATGGCAGTAATCACACACACACACACGCACACGCGCGTGCACACACATACTCACACTGAAGAATGTGTGCCAGACATAACAAACTTTGAAGCAAACTATTTTGAGATATTAAGTTTTAATGTGTGGCTTAAAAAAAATTCTCTAGCAGGTGAGACAATTCTGAGTGGCTATGTATGAACTCAGGGCAAAGAGATGAGAGCCCAGAAGGAGCATGGAGAGCAGTCAGAAAGATTGCAAGAGTCTTCTACACTGTCCTGCACTGAGGGCCAGACAGTCCACTAAGAAGGAGGGATTCCTGCCCTGAGCCCTACATTTTAGAGAGCCTTGAGAATCTCTTCTAACAGAAGCACACATTTGACCCTTTTGCTACACAACATACAAACAAACAAAAAACCTTGCTCAGCACTGGGTTCATACAACTACAAATCCACTTTTGGGATTAACAACTTTCAGAACCCAGGAGAGCTCACTCAGAGCTCTTGTGAATGCATCTTAAGGTCCAGAGAGATTGAGAATGTGCCTTAAGATATGGGCACTATTTCATGGGTCAGGGAGGATTTTCATAGCCAGAGCACTTAGGGAAGAGAAAAAGATTAATTAATTAGCTAGTAAAAATCTTTGTCTGAGATAATATGAATGAAATATTTCTTGCACAGTGATGATTTGTTTCCCAATAATGCCAACCATCTATTTTCTTGCTTTTCTTCATTGTCTAATTATTGATCTCAGAGGAACCCACAAAAAATTGTAGTATTTATAACAATTGCACACAGTGGCAAAGGAACATTTCACAATATTAAAAAATTCACATTCCTCTATGTTTATATAAACACAAGTCTAGAAGTAATGTGCTTGAAGCTAAATACATATATTTGGCATTTGCAGCTACATGGACATAAAACACTAGAATCACAAGTAGCATTATTTTGATTAAATATGTACTAATTTAATTTCTACAGAGACTATTTTGCTTGGCCATACCAGATGAAGGTTAAAAAAACAACTTGCTGAAATTGAGCAACATAATTTTCCTTTCAGTTTTCTCTAAAGTATCTCAGTAGTGAATCATTCAAAATAAGAAATGCATGATTTTAGACTTCATTTTAACATATGGCAAAATCATGATATAAGTAGAACAGCTTATTTCAGGAAAATATTATGAAACATTTTAATTTTATCAATGAAATAATTTTCATGTTACTTTATAGAGCCCAAACATACCATAGAGTCATCCCCTTCAGTATCCATGGGGAATTGGTTCCAGGACATCGTGCAGATAACCAAAATCTGCGGATACTTAAATTTCTTATATAAAATATTATAGTGTATGCATATAACATGCATTTTCCTCTATACTTCAAATCATCTCTGTATTACTTATAATACCTAGTACAAAGTAAATGCTATGTAAATAGTTGTTATACTATGATTTTGTGGGGGATAATGGCAAGAAAAATAGTTTATACATGTTGACTAGAGATGTAACTGTAGGGGAGACCATACAGGACACAAATGAGAGGGAGGTACACAATGAACAACAATAAGTGTTGTACAGAGACCCAGGTTCTGTGAAATGCTGGAGGACCTCAGCAGCATCTCCCACACATCACTTTATTTGCATAGATTTAGAATTGAATTCACTTGCTCAATGTGTGACAAATTCAATTTTGCATTTGCGAACTTTCTGGAATTTTTAGTGATTTTTAAAATAGGAATTGGTTTTATTGATGAATGCAGAACCCTTAGATATAGAAGAATAATATTAGTTTGCTGAGGCTGCTATAACAAAGTACTGCAAATCGGGCAGTTTAAAAACCAGAAACTTATTACTACAAAAATTCCAACATCAACATGCTGGTGGCAGAACTTCCCAAAAGAGTGGGAGAGAAGCTGTTCTGTGCTTCTTTACTTTTGGTCTTCTGCATTCCTTGGCTTGTAGTTACATCACCCTAGTCTCTAACTTCATGTTTATATAGTGTTATCCATATGAATGAAGATGTGTCTAAACATCCCCTCTCTATAAGGACACCAGTCATATTGGATTAGGAGCACTATGCTATTCAAATGTGATCTCATTTTAACAAATTTCCCAGAAACAAACTTATTTTCAAAGAAGTTCATGTTCTGGCATAGTAAGGGTTAGAACTTCAACATACAAATTTGGGAAGGAGTGTAATTCAACCTATTACATTATATGGTATGTAAAATTTAGCAGGTTGAAGTTTTTTTTCAGAGTTAAAGTAATAAGAACCAGGGATTCCAATGCGTTAAGAAGTAATAAGAACTAGGGATTCTGATGCCAAATTTAACATTGCACTTTTAACACAATTTTTTATTTTTATTTTTTTTTAAGAGAGAGAGAGAGAGAGAGAGAATCTTAATATTTATTTTTTAGTTTTCGGCGGACACAACATCTTTATTTGTATGTGGTGCTGGTGCTGAGGTTGGAACCCAGGCCGCACGCATGCCAGGTGAGCGCGCTACTACTTGAGCCACATCCCTAGCCCTTAACACAATTTAAAAAAAAAATATTTAGGGTCTGCCCAAATTGAACCAAGAAGATATAGAAAACCTAAACATACCAATATTAAGCAATAAAATTAAAATAGCAATTAAAAGCCTTCCAACAAAGAAAAGTAAGACAAGATGAATTCTCAGCTGAGTTCTGTCAGGTCTTTAGAGAACTTACAAACAACAGTCTTTCTCAAATTATTCCATGAAATTGAAAGGTAAGGAACACTCCCAACTATATTCCATGAAGTCAGTAAAACACTGATAGCAAAATAGACAAAAATTCATCAAGGAAGGAACAGTCCAGACCAATATCTTCGATGAACAAAAATGCAAAAATTCTTAATAAAATATTAGCAAACCACATTGAAAAAGGAACACATCAAGAAAACAATACACCATGATCAAGTGGGGTTTTCCCCCCAAGAATGCAAGGTTGGTTTAATATATGCAAATCAATAAAAGTAATTTACCAGTTCAATAGAATTAAGGACAAGAATCACATCATCATCTCAATAGATGCAGAAAAAGCCTTTGATAAAATCCAGCACTCATTTATATTAACAATGCTGGCGAAGATAGAAATAGAAGAAACTTACCTCAACATTATAAAACATGATGACAAACCAAAAGGCAACACCATACTGAATGTTAAAGAACTGAGAGTATTTTTTTCTAAAATCAGTAACAAGACAAGGATATCCACTCTCACCTCTTCTATTCAATATAGTTCTTGAAACACTAGCCAGATTAATCAGGCAAGATAAGTAAATTAAAGGGATATAAACAGAAAAAGAAGAAGACAAACTATCTCTGTTTGCTGATGACATGAACCTATACCTAGAAGACCCAAAAACTCCACAAAAGGCTTCTATAGCTGATGTATGAATTCATCAAAGTAGCATGATACAAGATCAACACCCAATAACTTCTTTACTTTAACATGATTCTGCTGAGGAATAAATTAGAAAAACAATCCTATTTATAATAACTTTTTAAAAACTTGAAAATTAAAATACAGAGTTAAAATAGCACTACAATGAAAATAAGAAGACTTTAGGAGATGGAAAGACCTCTCATGTTCATGGACAGGCAGAATTAATATTGTCAAAATGGCCATACTACCAAAAGCAGTATACAAATTCAATACAATACAGTAGAACAAATGGTCCTTAAATTTATCTGGAAGAACAATAGACCCAAAATAGCCAAAGAATTAGTGAGCAAGAAAAGTGATGCAGGAGGTATCACAATATCTTACCTGAAATTATATAGAGGTATTGTAACAAAAAACAGCATGATATTGACATCAAAACAGACATGAAGACTTATAGAACAGAATAGAAAACACAGGCAAATCCACCTATTTATGACCATCTGATTCTTGATAAAGGTACCAAAAATATTTATTGGAGAAAAGATAGCCTTTTTAACAAACTGTGTTTGGAAAAAATGGAAAGCCACATGTACAAAAATGAAACTGGATCCCTATCTTTCACCCTGCACAAAAGTCAAATCAAAATTGATTTGACTTAGGAATTCAACAGAAACCTTGCAACTGCTAGAAGAAAACATAGGATCTACACTCCATCATAGTGGTGCTGGCAAGACTTTGTAAATAAGACCACTAGAGCTCAAGAAATAAAACCAAGAATCAATAAGTGGGATTCCATCAAATTAAAAAGCTTCTGCAGAGCAAAGGAAGCAAGAGCATGAAGAGAGAGCTTACTAAATGAGAGAAAATTTTTGCCAGCTGCTTCTCTGACAAGGGATTAATATCCAGAATATTT
Source organism: Marmota flaviventris (assembly GCF_047511675.1). Taxonomy (NCBI): domain Eukaryota; kingdom Metazoa; phylum Chordata; class Mammalia; order Rodentia; family Sciuridae; genus Marmota; species Marmota flaviventris. The sequence goes on from NC_092505.1 coordinate 115,882,424, forward strand.
AAAGAATTCAAAAAACTTAACACCAAGAAAACAACCCAATAAATAAATGAGCAATAGGAATAGAAAGATATTTCTCAAAAGAAGAAAGAGAAATGCCCAACAAATATATGAAAAAAAGCTCAACTTCTCTAGCCCTCAGGGAAATGTGAATCAAAACTACACCAATATTTTATATCACTCAAGTTAGAATGGCAATTTTCAAGAACATATACAATAATAAATGTTGATGAGGATATGGGAAAAAAGGTACACTCGTATATTGTTGGTCAGACTGCCGACTAGTACAGCCACTCTGGAAAGCAGTATGCAGAATCCTTAAAAAACTAGGGATGGAATCACCATGTGATCCAGATATCTCATTCCTTAGCATTTATCCAAAAGAACTCAAGTCAGCATACTACAGCAATACAGCCACGTCAGTGTTTACAGCAGCATTATACACAATACCTAAATTATGGAAACAGTCCACATGCCCATCAATAGATGGACAGATTAACAAAGTATAATGCATAGACACAATGGAGTTTTGCTCACCTATAAAAAATGATGAAATTACTGTGTTTGTCGCTAAATAGATGAAAATGGAGGACATCATGCTAAGTGAAAAAAAAAGTCAGACGCAGAAAATCAAGGATAGAATGTTTTTCATATATGGAAGCCAGAGCAAATTAAAGGTAAGACAGAAGGGAAGATTAGATATCATGAGGATAAAGGAAGGTCAGTAGAGCAGAAAAAGGAGGTAGAGAGGGAGTGCAGGGAACAGGAAAGAGGAGGAATTGCAGAATGAATTGTTTAAAAACTAATGCTATGTGCAGAAATAAATATACCACAGGGAATTTTACTTTTACCTATAAGTAGAAAGAACCAATCAAAAATAAATCAATAGATGAACTAAATGGAGATCAGTAGAGTAGAGGAAGGATAATGGGGAACAGGGAAGAGAGGAGGGAAAAAGGAAAATATGAACTGAAACCAAATCCGTGAATGTATGTATGACTTTGCCTAATGAACACTGTTGAGAGCCACAGCCGAAGGGGCCCCAGCAAACTTCCAGCTGCCAGCAATCCAGCTGCCAGCTGATGATTGGCTCACAGCGGCCCCAGCAACATCTAGCTGATTGGCTCCTCGGCCCCAGCAACATCTAGCTGATTGGCTCCTCTGCGGTGATGCTCATTGGACTGTTTCCCTGCCCTTTCAGACCACGGAGCTGCTCATTGGGGGACTTTTTTGGCTCTGCCCACGTGACCCAGCCAATCGGCCTCAAGAGCAGGAGGATTGTGGGAGGTGGGGAGAAGCTTGTGGGGGGAGAGAGAGGCTTGTAAAAAGCCGGTGGTGGCAGTTGAGGCTCTGAGGGGTTTTCCTGAGGAGCTGTGTGGTTTGGTGTGTGGTTCTAAAAATAAAGTTAGTTTCTTTTGACAAGTGGCTTCTGATTGTGCCCAGCCAGACTGCGGCATTTGGTGGCTCGCACGGGGAGCGACTGAGGGTAAGTGAACTGCTCGCCCCTGAGGGCAGGGCAAGAGGATGGGTAGCCATTTTAAGATTCCTCTTTTGTTATTTTGTTTCACTTTTGTTTTAAGTTGCCTGTCCCTGGAGATGTGTAAGATGGAAGAAAAACCACTCACATCTGAGGAACAGATAGGGAGAAAGGACGGATGGACATTTCAGGAGGCTATTATAATGATTTTGTGTTGTTTCAATTTTGTTTCACTCTGTTTCAGTTTTGTTAGGCGTCATCTTGTTGGGTTGTATTATAGTAGAAATACGGGATCAGAAATTAGTAAAAAACAAACTGAAAGACTGTTAAGTAAATTGTTAGAGGAAGGAGGCATCCCAGTAAAATCAATAGCAGTCAGGGCATACGTTGATACAATACAAAAATGTAGCCCATGGCTTTTTAAGGAGGAGTTGTTAAATATATCACAATGGAACCATCATGGTGAAGATTTAAAAAGAATAGAATAGAAAAGCCCAGGGACTCTGCCAGTTGGCACATTGCCATTGTGGACGTTCATATCTTGTTTGCTTAGTCCAAAGCCTTCAGTTCAGACAATGGTAGAGGAAGGAGAAGACATATTGATTCAAGTAAAAGAGAAGGTCTCTCAAGTTAGTCAGACAGAGGAAAAGATTCAAGTAAAAGAGAAGGCCTCTCAAGCTCGTCAGACAGAGAAAGAAAGTGTAAAACAGAAAAAGCCATCAGGGGGAATGTTACAACAGGAGACTGCTACAAACACCTTTCTATCACCAGAGGACGTAAGTGTCCAACTAACAAGGCCACCTCCATATGCTGGGAGGTCCCCAACCCCCACAGTTGATAGTTGGGATCCTGAGACAAGATCTCAAATATTAACATGCCCTGTATTTGAGGCAGGAGGGCAGCGATTTTACCAAGTTTTAAATTTCAAAACAGTGAAGCAGCTAAAAGAGGCTGTAACAACCTATGGTCCTCAAGCACCCTTCACTGTAAGCATGGTCGAATCCATTAACAACTTGAACATGACGCCAACAGATTGGGCTAATATGTGTAAAGCTGTGCTAAATGGAGGACAATACCTGTTATGGAAGGTTGCCAATGAGGAATTTTGCAAGGAGACGGCTAGGCGAAATGCAGCAGCTGGTTATCCTCAGAGAAATCTAGATATGTTGTTAGGAAAGGGACCTTATGAGGATCAGCAGCAACAAATTGCATATGATCCTGGCGTATACGCACAAATTTCTGCAGATGCAATTAAGGCATGGAAGACTTTACAAGGACATGGAGGTTTACAAGGTCAATTATCTAAGGTAATACAAGGAGCTAATGAACCTTATGCTGAATTTGTAGATAGGCTTATTCAAACAGCTACCAGAGTTTTTGGGAATACAGAACAAGCAATGCCATTACTAAAACACCTGGCTTATGAGCAAGCGAATCGTTGGTGCAGAGATATCATTAGACCATGGAAACATGAAGATTTAAACACATATATTAAATTATGTAGAGACATTAATGAACAAGAGCAAGTCGTGGCAGCTGCAGTAAAACAGGCTTTAGATGCCAGAGACATTAATGAACAAGGGCAAATTGTGGCAGCTGCAGTAAAACAGGCTTTAGATGCCAGGCCAAGAACATGCTACAATTGTGAACAAACAGGACATTTTAAAAGGAATTGCCCCATTGGAGGAGGGTTTAACAAAACTAGGTATCAAAGGAGTAGAATACCAGGTATTTGCCCACGATGCCGTAGAGGGAGACATTGGGCTAATGAATGCCGTTCTCAAACCACCATAGAGGGTACTCCATTATCAAAAAATGAACAAGGACCAGGTGTTTATCCACGATATTGTGGAGAAAGGCATCGGGCTCCATTGCCAAAAAACGGACAGGGGGGCCCAATGCTCCGGGGCCCAAAACCACAAATATACGGAGCACTGGAGGAACCCAGCAACCCCATCAGGGTAGTGCCCAGGACACATTGTCCATCAGATCCCTCATCAGACAAACCAGAGGGAGCGCAGGGTTGGACATCTGCGCCTCCGCCAGAGCAGTACTAACTCCAGAGATGGGAGTTCAAATTATTCCCACAGGGGTGAAAGGACCTCTTCCCAAAGGAACAGTAGGCTTATTATTGGGACGCAGCTCTTCTACTCTAAAAGGACTTATGATAAGTCCTGGGGTAATTGATCCCGATTATGAAGGTGAAATAAAAATTATAGCCAGTTCTCCAAAGGGTATATCAGTAATTTCACCAGGAGATAGAATAGCACAGTTACTAATAATACCCAGCCTACATGATAAATTTTCCAGTCATCCTGTAGAAAGAGGTTCCAAGGGATTAGGCTCCACAGGTGTAGATTGGGCTATGCTTTCTTTAAATTTAGATTCTCGCCCCATGCTAAAACTAAATATTCAAGGACATGAATTTAATGGGCTACTGGATACAGGTGCAGACCTTAGCATCATCTCTCGTCAAGAATGGCCAAAACATTGGCCATTACAACAAGCCACTCAAACGCTTCGAGGCCTAGGAGTGGCAACTAATCCCCATAGAAGTGCAATGGTATTAGATTGGAAGGATCCTGAAGGATGTGAAGGAACTATACAGCCATATGTATTGGATCATCTTCCCGTAAATTTATGGGGACGAGATGTCCTAGATCAATTAGGTTTGACATTAACAAATAACATCAACCAAAATGCACCCACTATTATGACTAGACAAGGTTTTAGGAAAGGAAAAAGATTAGAAAAACAAGAACAAGGTATAGCAGCACCAATACAAATAGATCAAGGAACAGACAGACATGGGTTGGATTTTCAGAAAGGGCCACTGAGACAATAAAAATTACTTGGAAATCAGAAAGACCAGTATGGGTTCCTCAGTGGCCCCTGACTAAAGAAAAGATACAAGCAGCCCATGACCTGGTCAAACAACAATTAGCAGAAGGACATATACAACCTTCTGTATCTCCCCATAATACTCCCATTTTTGTCATCAAAAAGAAATCTGGTAAATGGAGATTATTGCAAGATTTAAGAGCCATTAATAATGAGATGGTTATTATGGGACCTGCTCAATCAGGGATTCCTCAGTTGTCTGCTTTGCCAAAAACCTGGTATGTTTTAGTTATAGATATTAAAGATTGTTTTTTTTTCAATTCCAATTCATCCTGAGGATAGTCCACGTTTTGCATTTACTATCCCTGCACTGAATCATGAAGGTCCTGATCAGAGATATGAATGGAAAGTACTCCCTCAAGGGATGGCTAACAGCCCAACTATGTGTCAAATTTATGTTAACAAAGCAATCCAGCCACTTAGAAATCAAAATTCTGAACTACAAATATTTCACTATATGGATGATGTATTATTAGCACACAAAGATAAAAACACATTGCTAGAATGTTATGCCACACTTACAAATTTATTAAAAAATTATAATCTAGAGATAGCAATAGATAAAGTACAATTAAATTTTCCAATTAATTATTTAGGAGTTCTATTATCCTCAACCATGGTCCGTCCACCAAAAATTCAAATACGAGTAGATCAACTCAAATCACTTAATGACTTTCAAAAGTTATTAGGAGACATAAATTGGATAAGGCCTTATTTAGGTATACCAACAGGAGAGTTGGGACCTTTATTTGATATCCTAAAAGGTCCATCAGATCCAAATTCACCCCGCATGTTAATGCCTGGAGCAAGAAAGGCATTAAAAATCATTGAAACATATATGGAAAATATGCATTTGGATAGAATTGATATAAGTTTGCCTTTATTATTTATTGTACTACCAACAAAAAATATTCCTACAGGAGTATTTTGGCAAGAAGGTCCATTATTATGGATACATTTATCTTATTCTCCTAACACTATTCTTACTAGGTATCCTGAGGCTGTAGGACAATTAATACTCAAAGGAATAAAAGCAGCAAAGGGAGTGTTTGGAATTTCTCCCAATAAAATTATTACTCCATATACTATGAATCAAATTGATGAGTTAGCTAATGAGTTAAATACTTGGGCAATAATCATGTGCAAATCTAATGTTTCATTTGATAACCACTTACCATCTAATCCTTTATTGTCTTTTTGGTCATTGCATCCTGTAATTTTTCCAAAAATGACAAGAAAAACACCTATCATGAATGCTCCAAATATATTCACTGATGGGTCAAATAATGGTACAGCAGCAGTAGTTACCCCTGATCAAACTTTTACATTTTTAGTACCCAAACAATCAGCTCAAAAGGTAGAGCTTAATGCAGTTTTACAAGCTTTTGTGATGTTTAAAGATTCTGTATTTAATTTATTTTCTGATAGTCAGTATGTAGTTAATGCTATAGTATCTCTTGAAGATGCTGGTAGGATTTCCCCTTCTTCTACTGTTTTCTCTTTGCTTTCCACTATACAAAGTCTAATCTGGGACAGAAAAGATCCATTCTTTATAGGACATATCAGGGCACATACAGGATTGCCTGGAGCCCTTAGTTTGGGCAATGATTTAGCAGATAAAACTACACATGACATACATATTTTCTCTACACTAGAAGAAGCTATAAATTTTCATAAAAAGTTCCATGTCAATGCTAATACTTTACAAAAGCGTTTTAAAATAACTAAGGAACAAGCTAGACAAATAATAAAACAATGTCAAAATTGTGTGACCTTTTTACCACAAGTTAATCTTGGAGTCAATCCTAGAGGATTGATACCTAACCATATTTGGCAGATGGACGTCACACACTTGCCAGAATTTGGAAAATTAAAATATTTGCATGTTACAGTTGATACTTCTTCTGGATTTTTGATGGGCTCCCTTCATGCCGGAGAAAAAACTAAAGATGTTATAGCTCATTGCTTACAAAATTTTGCCACTGTGGGTGTTCCAAAACAGTTAAAAACAGATAATGCCCCTGGTTATACTTCTACCTCTTTTAAAAAATTTTGCTCAACATTTGGCATTACTCATATAACAGGAATCCCATACAATCCACAGGGACAAGGCATAGTTGAAAGAGCTCATCAAACTATTAAAATGTACTTATTAAAGCAAAAAGAAGGAATTGGGAAGGGGTATATATTCCCCAAAGATAAACTTAAAATAACCCTTTTTACTCTAAACTTTTTAAATTTGGATTCATCAGGACTTAGTGCTGCGGAAAGGCATATGTGTCCAAAAAATGTGCATAAGCCCAAGGTACTTTGGAAGGATATTCTAACAGGACAATGGAAAGGTCCTGACCCAGTAATTGTCTGGAGTCAGGGGTCTGTTTGTGTGTTTCCACAGGGAGAGCAGCAGCCGATTTGGATTCCAGAGAGATTAACCAAGGTCCTGACCCAGTGATCGTCTGGAGTCGGGGGTCTGTTTATGTGTTTCCACAGGGAGAACAGCAGCCGATTTGGATTCCAGAAAGATTAACTAAAGCGATTTCTACAGACCAAAAAGAAGATGATTTGGCTCAAATCCATAACAACTGATATCCAAAACTCCAGTTTGGCTATTCTTACATCTGCAACAGAACCAGGATGCTTTTTTCAATATCTATTTTATTATTGCCCTTTGCCATATCATGAAGTTCTATTTTGTTTTTTGAGCTCATACAGACCTAGGTTAATGTTTTGCTGATCAGTTCTATTTTTTGACTATAGAGTTTTTAAACATTGCAATGGAGATTTCACCTGTAAAATGTTATAAGGCCTTTACTATAATGTTATGTGTTGTATGTATTATATTATGTGTGCACACTTGTGTTTTGTGTTATATGTTTGAATGTATGTATGTCCATATATCATATATGATGAGCGCTCATGATAAAATGGATCCAAATATTTTTTTTTTCACGTGATTTATATGGTTTAATTTAAATTGGGTAAACAACTGTTGAGGATTGTTTTAATATGTAAACAAAAAAGAAGGTTAACAGATCTGTTTGTTTACTTTCACCTTTCCTTTTCATTATATTTAATAATTCTCTTAAAGATAATGTAAATTGTTAAGAAAATTGTTTTCTTTTAGTGCCTTCTGTAATGTTACATAATTTTTTCTTTAGCCATTATTGCCAGAATTCCTATCTTCATCCCAGGGCTGGTGAAGTCAAAGATAAAACCAATCTACAGCTTCTACAATAGCCATCACTGAACTGCTTGCAGAACTTGCCTGGACACATTGTGAGCTCACCTGTATGCATTGTGAACTATCTGTTGGTGCAGCGACTTGTGGTAGTGTTGGGGTATTTTTGCTGATGATGTCACCGGTGGTACAATTTTTCAAAGGAGCCCTCAATTGGCTTAATGTCATGGCATTTTGCATCCTCCTCTACTAGTGATGGTCTAAAATTTGGGGGCCAACAGAGGTGAGGCAAAGAACCTCACCCCCCCACTGGTGCAAAGGCCTATCCACAAGTATAGCTGTATGCTGGACCGGTAGTCAGTGACAGGTATGATCCAATTGCAGTGGTACCAACCTAAGACAGGAGGCTGACGCCTAGAGGTCAGTTCATCCGATGACGGGTAAGGACCATATGTTGAATTGGACTGCCTAACAGACACGGTCCCTAAGCCACATGCTTGTTGTTTAAACAGAGAGGGGGAGATGTTGAGAGCCACAGCCGAAGGGGCCCCAGCAAACTTCCAGCTGCCAGCAATCCAGCTGCCGGCTGATGATTGGCTCACAGCGGCCCCAGCAACATCTAGCTGATTGGCTCCTCGGCCCCAGCAACATCTAGCTGATTGGCTCCTCTGCGGTGATGCTCATTGGACTGTTTCCCTGCCCTTTCAGACCACGGAGCTGCTCATTGGGGGACTTTTTTGGCTCTGCCCACGTGACCCAGCCAATCGGCCTCAAGAGCAGGAGGATTGTGGGAGGTGGGGAGAAGCTTGTGGGGGGAGAGAGAGGCTTGTAAAAAGCCGGTGGTGGCAGTTGAGGCTCTGAGGGGTTTTCCTGAGGAGCTGTGTGGTTTGGTGTGTGGTTCTAAAAATAAAGTTAGTTTCTTTTGACAAGTGGCTTCTGATTGTGCCCAGCCAGACTGCGGCAGAACACGATTGCTATGGATAACTATAATGTTCCAATAAAAAAGGAAGGCTGTGTAATTTAACATTTCACATTTAACACAAATCCCGAGTTATTACAATAACATAATTGGTGATGTTGCTGAAATACAGGGAACAAAAATTAATTTCATGGAAAAATACATAAAAATTGATTATGCTGTCCTTTATTATATTACTCATCTCAATGTTGCTGAATCATTACTCTAGCACTCAAATATGACAAGAAGTCCAATTATGAATCAGTCCTTTTCTGATTTCTCGGTCACATGAAAATAATTGCTTTGTAGGCATTTTTTTATTTTGTTTTTATGAAGGTATTTGTTAATGCAAGAGGATAGAAATATATTTTATTTCATTGTCTGATTGTTCTATAATTTTAAATAATCAGTATACATGACAGGGAGCCTCTCCATTCATTCTCTTCTTTTGGGCTCCACATATATTAGGAACAGAGCTTGTTGATTCATTCTAAGACATGACAAAGCAGAATCTTCAGGGCAGATCTCAGCAAGTCCATTTTTATTTTCCTCCTCAAATGAGAAGACCCAAAAATTTCTATTAAACTTTATTTTGAAATTGTCAATGTCCACTTTAAATTCCCTGGATAGTTACTTGTATGAATAAATTTAGAAATAACTTGAAATACTTTTCAGCGTTCCTTGTGAAGCAACTGTTTTTAAGCTTTGCATATCTTCAACGATATCTTCTTCATAGAGCTTATTTCAAGTGTTTTATCTTCCGAGCATATCATCTTCACCACCATGAAAGTGGGTTTTAAATTTTCTTTTTAGATGGAACAATTTTAATCCATTTAATGTACTATACCAGTAGAAAACTGTCCTGAAACAGCAGAACACACTGAGTATTTATAATCTTCTCATTCTATTTATATATGCTTGTAGTTACAATTTCCAAAGGAAACTATTTACTGTATGGCTTTCCTCTTTCTCTAACCCCATATTGCATTTAAAAGTTTTGTGTATAAATATTAAAAAGTCTATACATAATGAGATCACACAATTTTTATAGCACCAGGGAACACATGTTGAAACTAGGTGAGATTTTTCCAGCATTGACTATAATAATTTCAAAGCTAATGTTCTCTCCTCAAGGAACTTTTCAGGGAAAGTCAAACAATTCCCCTCATTTTAATCTAATAATTGAGACATATCCCACTAAAAGAGGAGGTCCTATAAGAATTCATATATTAGGAAATTTCTGCTTTCCTGAAGGATATTTTTTTGAAATATAAAATGCTCCTTTATATTGGAAGCAGATTAAGTGGTCAACAAGAGTGAGAATCACAAGTCTCTCAGCCACTGGTCTAGTGGGAAGTTGTTTTCAGAGGGTGAAACAAGACAGAGCAGGAGAATACTGCCCTGGACAGAGGCAGATGGAGTCTCACACCAGGACAGAGAAGAATGATCAGAGAAAGCAGAAAGCTTTGCTGCTGTTCTATTGGAGGTACTCCACCTGCCCTTCCACCTGCACAGGTAACAGCAGAATGACTGAACACCAGTTAACAGCTGCATCCTACCATACACCTGAAGGTCTAATTATTAACTGAGTTAACTGGGAGAGGGATCCATAAAGGGTCCACTCACACAAACCCAGCCAAACACTGAGCTCCACTATCACCATGAGTCAGAGCAGGAAATGAAATGTCCCGGAGCCCATAAAATACATCACCCAAGAGGAGAAAAGCACAACCACCCTGGAAAGCCATATGGAGATTCCTCAAACAACTAGGAATGGAACCACCACACGACCTAGTTAAAAGATTTAAAATGAGAATACCACAGTGATGCAGCCACATCAATGTTTGTAGCAGCTCAATTCACAATAGCTAAACTATAGAATCAACTTAGGTACCCTTCAACAGATGAGTACATAAACAAACAAAAGTGGTATATCTAAACAATGGAGTATTACTCAGCCATAAAAAATAAGGAAATTATGGCCTCTGCTAATGAATGGATGAAACTGGCAACTATCATTCTAAGTGGAATAAATAAGAGCCAGAAAGTCAATGCTTGAATACTTCTTTAGATATGTGGAAGCTAGATGGGATATGAGAAGAAAGGTGGAATGAATCTGATTAATTTTCCTACATACATATACCACAGTGAACCTCAGCATCATGTACATCCACAGACACTAAATAAAAACATATAAACACTGTAAATAAATAGAATAGATATCAGTAGAGTAGAGGGAAGAGAACAGGGAATGGAGGAGGGGAAGGGGTTGAATTAGAGCAAATCATATTCCATGCTTTTATGATTATGTCAAAATAAAACCTAATGTCAACTATAACTAAAAATAACCAATAAAAGGAGAAAAAAAGGGTAGAAAAGCAACATAGCACATGAAAGAAAAGTGAAAAAGTCATTTTGGAACACTTGGTGAAAAGATGAAAGTCATATTTAAAGAAAAATGCCTCTGAAACCTTAGGCTATTTGAGAAGATGACAGGAGGAATCCTAAAATCTGTAAATAATAACACTTGAGCTTTATTCTGTCCAGATTTGTAGATTCTATTATGGGATAAGCCTCCTAAGACAATATTTAAAATATGTGACAGTTTTAAACTTTGTATTGGAATTATTGTTGATGTTATTCTCTTAAGCATATAATGTAGAAATTTAGCAGCATCTTAAAAATGATGGGCAATGGGCTGGGGTTGTGGCTCAGTGGTAGAGTGCTCATCTGGCACATGTGAGGCACTGGGTTTGATCCTCAGCACCATATAGATTTAAATAAATGAAATAAAGGTGTTGTGTCCATCTAAATCTAAACATTAAAAAAATGGGTGGGCAATGAAGAACCCAAACTGCTTTACACCAAAAAACAAACAAAAATAACCCAATCAATAAATGGGCTAACAGATACTTCTCAAAAGGAGAAATACAAACGGCCAACTAATATATGAAAAAATGTTCAATATCTCTTGCAATCAGAGAAATGCAAATAGAAAAAAAAACTACACTAAGATTTTATCTCACTCCAGTCAGAATGGCAAGAATACAAATAATAATAAATGCTAGCAAGGATGTGGGGGTAAGGTACACCTATACATTGTTTGTGGGACTACAAATTAGTACAAATGGGTACAACCACTCTGGAAAGCAATGTGAAGAGTTCTCAGAAGTCTAGGAATAAAACCACTATACAAACCAGCCATCCCACTCCTTGTTATTTATCCAAATGTATTTAAAATCAGCACACTAAAGTGATACAGCCTCTTTGATGTTTATAGCTGCAAAATTGATAATAGCCAAGTAATGAAGCAGGCCCAGATACTCAACAGCAGATTAATGGATAAAGAAAATATGGTCTATATACATGATGAAGTATTACTCAGCTGTAAAGAAGAATGAAATTATGGCATTTGCAGGTAAATGGATGGAACTGGAGAACACCGTGCTAAGTAAAATAAATCAGACTCAGAAAGTGAAGAGTCATTTTTTTTCTCTGATAAAGAAGCCAGAGACAAATAAGGAATTTAGAAAAGGGGGAATCCCATGAATTAGAATGGAATCAAGAGGGAGGAAGGAGAGATGGGAAAGGGGAGGAACAGTGGAGTGATATTGACTCAATTGTGCAATGTGCATTCATGAACATCAAAATGAATTTCACTTTTAGGATACTGATAATGCACCCATTAAAAAAAAAAAACAATAAATAAGTAGAAAGGAGACCAAGAGAGTAGAAGAAGTGGGTTGAGAGAGGAGGTCAGGAAGAGAAAGGGGAAGTACTGGGGACTGAAATGGACTAAATTGTACTATATACATATATAAACATGTCAAAATGAACTCCACTATTATATATGGCTCTAGTTCACTAAAAAAATAAACATTTAAAAACTTTTTTTAAAAATGCAAAGAATACTATATATTAATCCCAAGAATTAAAAAAAATGGATGGGTGAGATTACAATAGGAAAATATGACAAATAAAGACAATTTGTGCAGTATTAACCATTTTTAAAAACTCAGAGTCAAAGCATCACCTTGAAACATGGAATATATTATTTATTGTAGGCCCTCTGAAATTTATTTTTGTAGGCAGATGGTCATGTACTGCAGCACAAACAATGTAATAGGAAGATACAATCACACCAGTAGTTCGAGATTACTGAATTTTAATAAGGGAGTCTGTGTATGTCCTTTGTTCAGGAAAGGAGTGACGGTCAGCTCTTCTTGCTTATCTAGAAGACCAGTGCAAGAGGAAAATGTTGCACATATAAATTCAGTATGTATGTATTTAAAAGTCATTCCATGAACTAAGCATGTATTGAAACATCACATTATACTCTATAATGTGCAATTGTCCATTAAAAATAAAACAAAAACTTAAAAAGATTTAGCCTAATAAATACAAAGAGATATCATATTCTAATACACTATGTGATTTTTAATTTTTTTTAGATTATTAAGAAGATTTTAAGACTTTCCTTTCTCTCAGTTACCTAGATGCACTATCCCACTGGATTAGACAAAAAAGGCTTAAATTGTTCTGCAGTGTGAATAGTAATATTCTAATTATCTCTTGATGCCATGAGACTATGGTATCTATGGTGGTTACCATAGATAGTTAATCTATAGTTCAAAAATGAAAAAAAAATTAATACTTTTAAAAAGTATTAATGGTTCAAATTTTTTTTAAAAAAATACCAATTGGTTACAGAAAAAGAGACTTAGCCAAACTCATCATTGTGTGTGTGTGTGTGTGTGTGCGTATACACTTTCAGCAAGCTTTATGCCTAAGAGCAAAACATATCAGATAATCCCATTAAAGTCAAGGACAGAATGAGTGTGCATACTAACACTACTATTTCTAATGCTGCCTCAGAAGGCCTATCTAACTATAGCAGTTATAAATATGGAAAGGATAGAGTGAGAATAGGATAATTTACAATTTAGGCTGCAAGCAAAATCCAGGAGATTTATAAGAAAGTTTTCAGAAGCATCACAATTTTTTAAGAGTCAATTCCAAAATAAATTTATGCGAAAATTTTATGTAAATGTAGTAGCAATAGAGATCCAGCCACAGCAGCAAAACAACAAAATAAAAACAAACAGGAAAAACATAAAACATTAAGAATAAACCTAACAAGAAATAGGTAATAAATGTGTAAAGAAAACTTCAAAAGTTCAACTAATTTTTAATTGTTAGATAAGCTGATTGCAGTGGCACACGCCTGTGATCCCACCCACTCCAAAGGCTAAAGCAGGGGATGGCAAGTTTGAGCCGAGCCTGGGCAACTTAGCAAGACCCTATCTCAGAATAAAAATGTATGCCAATGTAGCTCAGAGGTAAAGTGCTTGCCTTGCTTGTGCAAAGCCCAGGATTCTACCCCAAGCCACACACATACACGCCCCCCACACACACACCACCACCATCATCATCATCATCATCATCATCATCATCATAAGTAGCCTTAGTGTACAGTGTCACAAGCCATGTTCCTGAAGGGCAACACAATGTACAGCTAGAATTTTCTAAAAGTTAGTCTATCAAACAATGAATTCTGATTAATACCTCAATTTGACTAAGAGGAAGAGCTTAAAATCACGTTAAAGTTCATTAAAGTGACAAATGTGTGAGTATAACCAGAAAATAATTTTTAAATAAAGGAAAATGGGAAGAATTAACTCTAACAGATATTATAAACCCATTACACAGTGAATAATTATTAAACTATTACAGAGACAGTAATATAAAAACTCAAATATACTCAAGACTCTAGAAATAGATTGCAATATATATGAAAATTTTAAACATAATAAAATCGCAATTTTTCTGTCAGTGAATACAGAATGGATTAAAGAATAAAAGTCATTGGGACCATTTAATTCCGATTAAAATATATTTATCCGTTCCTCCTGTATTAGGTTAAATATCTAACTAAATGAATTAATTGGAATAAAATGATCATATGAAAAGAAATTTTAGTAGATGGATGGAGTTGGAGAATATTATGCTAAGCTAAGTAAGCCAATCACCAAAAACCAAAGCCAAATGTTTTCTCTGATAAGTGGATGCTGATCCAGGTGGAGGGAGGAGAATGGAGGAACTGTGGATTGAGCAGAGGAGAAAGAGGGAGGAGAGGGGCTATGAAGGGGACAGATGATGGGATGAAATGGACATTATTACCCCTTTGTATGGGTATGATTGCACCAATGGTGTGATTCCACATCCCATGTACAACCATAGAAATGAAAAGTTGTGCTCCATTTGTGTAAAAAGTAAAATTAACTAAATTAAAAAGAAAATAGAAAATTTAGGAAGAGCAGGATATGATGGCACATGTCTGTAATCCCATCTCCTCAGGAGGCTGAGACAGGAGGATCACAAATTTGAGGCCAGCCTCAGCAACTTAGCTAGGCCCTAAGCAACTTAGTGAAATCCTGTCTCAAAATAGAAATTAAAAAGGACTTGAGGACTTAGCTCAGTGGCAAAGCACCCCTGATTTCAATCCCCAAAACCAAAAAATAATAATAATGATTTGAATAATTTTAAGATCAACTTTAAGAACAACTTTCCATGAATGTGATTGATACATTTAGATAAAAATTTGTAATCAACAATAAAATTATAGAAATTGTAGTGATAAGCAAGAACATGTATAAAGCATATTTAAATGCAAAAAAAGAAAAATACACACACACATACAAAAGAAAATTTAAACTGTTTAGCATGCACAAAGCCCTGGGTATGAGGCCCTGGGTTTGATAACAGTGCTGACTATATATGTATGTATGTATACACACACATTTATATCTAACTAGATAGATATGAACATAGATACCAAGTCTGTAAAACAGTTACTCCTTTTCAGATGATATTTTAGAAGAGAGATTACATTTAAAGTTTTCTGTGAGCTCACAACCCCTATTGAGTCATTAATTCCTTTGATAAAAGGCCTTGGAACACCTTAGCCAATGTTGATGTACATACCTTAAAGAGACTAAAAACACATTAGCATCTCACACCTCAGGTTTAATGTGGCTAGGCTAAAACAATGACATCGCTGACAACTACATAATGTGCCATAGTACTGAAAACATTAAAATGCAGAGATCTGGTATTTTAGTTATGAAGATTGTTTTTTAAATACTTCACTTTATTGTACTCCTAAATATTATGAAATTTTGTAACAAAAAGAATAAGAATGCAATATTTAAAAATTCTATACTTAAATTATTCATTAACTTTTGTGGTTAACTGCCTTTTTTTTTTTTTTTAATCTCCCTTCAGTTGACTATCACAATTTCTCTGTAGTCTCGTTACTTCTTTTTGCTTCCAAGCCAACACTTATGCACTATCACCTTTTGAAGGCTTTTACAGTCTAGAGGTTTCCTGACTCAAAATCTCAACACTGGATTTGATCGCAGGATCTGACCTCTCCTATACCAGCGGTAATTTATGCCTATTATTCGCCTGGCTCGCCTGTTACTTACATGCTCATAAGCATTCTCAGTGCCACCCTGGGTGCAAGAAAATCTAAACAGAGAAGACTAGAAAACTGCAGAAGGGTTGCCTGACAGTGCTGTGGGCTCACCCAAGGTCAGAGCAATAGAATGTAAGGGACCCCTTCTCTCAAGGTTCTGGCTTTTCCCATCCACAGAGTCAGGACTGCAGAGTCAGAGGAGAGTTGGATTTTATCCGGGTCTGAATTTTCCCAAAGCATATAGACTTGCAATAGGGGGTCCAGGGAGCTGAGTATGTGCACCACAGATTATCATGAATGTAATAACTGTCATTGGTGGCCACAGATTATGACATCATGGTCCTTGCACCTGTCTATGCCCTGGGATCAAAGTCCATTTCAAAGGATTTGTGTCTGGGGCCCCAAAACAGAATTAATTCTTCTGCTTAGAAAATTATATATCTCTTTTCATAGGAAGTGAGGACAAAAGTAGGATTAGCTTTAGCACTGAGCCCTGGATTCGTTTCTGTTCTTAACATTGTAACCTATACAAATAGAATTTTTTTTTGTTTGGTCCCAGGGATTGAACCCAGGGGTACTTAACCACTGAGCCACATCCTCAGCCCTTTTTATTTTTTCATTTTGAGAGAGAGTCTCACTAAATTGCTTAGGGCCTTGATAAGTTGCTGAGGATGGCCTCAAATTTGTGATCCTTCTGCCTCAGATTCCTGAGCCTCTGGGATTACAAATGTGTGCCACTGTGCCCGGCCACAGCATATTTTAAAGAGGCGGGGGGTTGGGGATAGTAGGTCTGCGAATGGTTCAAAGCAGATAATTCCCCAGGCTGTTTTTTTATGATTGCACAGCCCAAATAGTAGCAATTGTTTTCTCTGGATAGAAGGAAAAAATGATCTTTCTTTTCTTCCTTGTAATTTTTCAAAAGTCAAAAGTGACCATTAACATTTTTTTATAATTATGTTATATGCCTATCTTAAAAAACTTAAATAGTTTTATTTAAATGATGAATAAATTAATATTCCAATGTATTGACTTACATATCCCCCCCCCGTTTTTTTGTCAGTGCTCATGAAAGTTTTCCATTTAGAGTGACTATAATTTTATGCATCTGTAGCTCTTCAAAAAGTAACTTTAACAATTTTTAGGTAATCTTATTTCAAATAATAGATATGTACATGCCACTGGAGGGTCATTAAAATAGTTAAATAAATGATTGAAATTTGAAACAACATGTGCATTTGCCATAATTGCTTCATTTTTAATTTCTTTACTCAGTCCTTAATGAATATGGTGCTCTTATATCTTTCTGTGACTCAGCACACCCAGTGATCATGGACAGATCAGCGATGAGCAAAATTCACTTCCCACACAGAGCTAAAGTACACATGCCTTTGCCGCTCATTTTATCGTAATTAACTTGCTAAAATTTCACAGGATATTAATCTATCCTTTTATTTTTATAGTTCATTAAGCACATTATTGTGTTTGTTCATTTTTTACATTCACAGCATTCTTTATAACAATTTTATTAGTTATTTCTCATATATTGTTATTAAATTATGAAATATGATCTTATCAAGCAAAAAAACTCTCAGCAGAAAAGTTGTCTCCAGTTCTAGCTCCAGAGAGAATCTGATCTAATAAGATAAGCCATAGGAGACGGTGTCCCTAGTCAGAGCTGTTTCCAATCCGTTCTGTCAGTTTCCTAAAACCTGGAGTGGTCAGAAAAACAAACAAGTTTGCATTTCAGCAACTATGTCTGAATTTTCACAACTGCATTCTCCAAGTTCCACCTCAGGGTAGTGGGAAACTTCACCCTGCAATTCGCCAGCCATTGAATTACTTTTTGTTGTCAGCACCTAAAGGAAGTTCATTTGTTGATTGACAGTTCTTCCGTTTTTCTATCTGTCAGTGTCAACACAGTGCGTTTCTCTGCTTTCATTTATTTTTATTCATCTCTCATACAGGATATAGACTGGGTGCGTGTTATTCCCTTTAATTGCATGTCAAGTAGAAAACAAAGCTTGCTGCTGTCAATACTGCCACCCAAGCAACAAGCAAGCAGGGAAGTCCTCCTAGACAATTCTCAACAAAGCTCCAAACTGTATCCGTCTCCCTCCTCAATGTCTAGGTGACTTCTGCATATTGGCCAGTTTTGTGTACCGCCTTGTCAATAGCCTCCACGTGGGTCTTCCATTCTTCGGTTCTTCCTACGTGTTCCCTTTGGAATGGTTTTCTAAATTCTCTCTCAGTTGTCACTTGGACCCTTAGATCATTCGGTGTCTCCACATCTGTCCACAAGAGCCAGGCTCACTCCCTGGCATAGCACAGGGTCCTCAGTGGGGCTCCCTCTTTGCAATGTCTGGTTGCCATTCACGGTTCCAGCTTGCCACCGGTGTGGGTTGGTGCGGGCTTTCTGCCCTGACCTGTGATGTCCTCTTTTCCCTCCATCTTTGTCCAAGGGGAAAGTTCTGTTGGTAATTTCAAGTTTTCAATCTCCCAGGTGCACAGCCATCATCTGAGATGCTGGTTCCAAAGCGCTTCAGTCCTCAAGACTTGAGAACCCAAGTATTTCTGGTACAGATAATGGGTCAGTGATATTCAACAGAGGCTTCACATTAGAAGAATCTGGGATCTTGGGCGGGGGAGGGTGGGGGGGTTGGAGGGCAGAACACATGGGGTATTCAGACACTGGTGTGATATGAGCATTTTCCAGATGATCTGTGTCCAGTGTTTATCAGGAACTAAGAAACATGACTTACAACTTGTGTTCAGGCAATAACTTTTTTTTTTGTTAAGAATTCTTCCATCCGTGAGACAAAAAATAGTAAACCCCTCCCACAGGATTGGAGTCTTGCTAGCCCGAAAGACAGTGATGCTCAATTTGCCTTTAAAATTTGGTTAGATGTGGGAAACACCACTCCAAAATATCAGACCTTGGAAATGGAGAAACCAACCAAATCAGCCAGGTTCTGACCGCCTCTTGCTTCTTTCTCCCTTGACACAATCTACTAGAATCCCTCTCTCCAGGTCTTCCCTGAAGAAGGACATAAAAGCTAGGAAGGTCACTTTCTGACCTTTCCCTCCCTTCTTCCCTGAAGACCCTCATGTGACAAGTGTCCTGCCAAATACCCAGAGAGGAGGAATGTCACACAGAGATGACAAGAAGAAATTGCACATAAAAGGCTAAGTGCCCCCCCCCACCACCACTTTCCATCAGATGATACCCTCTCATCGGACTCCTGTACATAAAAACATACAGGTCAACTATTTCTTTGAATTTTTATTTCTGAAGACCCTATGCCATGTAAAACTTTAGTAACAAAATGTCTGTGTTTTTCTTTTGTTAATCTCTCCTATGTTACAGGATCCTCAGCCCTGAACTCTGTGCAGGGTTAGTAACTGACCCCCACCCCCTCAACTTTTTGGGAAGCCCCTTAGAGTGAACGATAATAGCAGACAAGCTAAATAGCAAGAAGATATGCTACCAAAAATCCATGAATCGAGCTGGGCACAGTAGAACATACCTGTAGTCTCAGCAGCTCAGGAGGCTAACGCAGGAGAATTGCGAGTTCAAGGCCAGCCTCAAGAAAAGCAAGGTTCTAAGCAACTCAGTGAGACCCTGTCTCTAAATACAATAGAAAATACAGCTGGGGATGTGGCTCAGTGGTCAAGTGCATCTAAGTTCAATTCCCAGTACCCTTCTCCCCAAAAACTCAACGAACCATGGAAAACCATTTTGTTTTCTGAACACTTTTCTGGTACAGAGTGAAATATAAATAGGTAAAAAATGTAATTATTTTAGAGAGTGTGAGCGTTCTTTTCCTAGCTAAAAATCCTCACAGTATTTATTGAATTTCCCAAGTACTTCCTTGACCACACCCCCACTCTTCAGATCTACCCTTTCCTCAAAAATATCAGAATGTGAGACCAAACAATATTTTATTTGATAAAGACCTCTGTCATCTCTTTGCTCTGAAAACTTAAAAAAAAACATATTAATTATGCAAGTTAGGTTTCACTGGACGCTTCCATACATGTACCATGCATTGATCAAGTTCATCTTCCCTTTGAACCTCTCTTGTCCTTCCTCCTCCCCACTGGTTCCCCCTCCCATATTCTATTAAAAGTCCCTCTTCAACTTTCAGGTCTTTTTTTTTTTTCCACATATGAGAGAAAATGTATCATAGTCCGTATTAATTTCCATGGTGGTTGTACTTAATTTACATTCCCACCTACAATGTATGATGATTCCTTTCCATCCAAATCCTTGCCAGCGTATTCTGGTTTTGGTCATTAATTATGTATGTTGTTTTTATAATCTGACTGGGGTGAGATGCACCTCACTGAAATTTTGATTTGCACTTGCCTGCTGGATAATGCTGTTGAGTATATTTTTTTTTTCATAAATTTATTGACTATTTGTACTTTTGAGAAACGTCTACCAGGTCATTAGTTCACTTTTAAAAACTGAATTTCTTGGTTTTTTGTTATTTTTTTTTACGTTCTTTATAAGTTCTTAATGTTAGAACTCTGTCAGATAAATAGCTGGCAAAGATTTTCTTCCATCACATGGGTTGTCTCTTCATTGCATAGATTGTTTCTTTAGCTGTGCAGAAGATTTTTGTATGATGTAATCCCCTTTATCAATTCTTGGTTTTATTTCCTGTGCTATCCGAGTCCTACTTAGGACATTGCTGCCTGTTGAAGGTTTCCCCAATGTTTTCTTCCAGTACTTTCAAAGTTTGGGGTTTTACATTGAGGTCTTGGATCCACTTTGAGTTGATTTTGTGCAGGTTGAGAAATATGGGTCTAGTTTCAGTGTTCCGCATGAGGACTTTCAGTTTTCCCAGCACTGTTTGTTGAAGAGGATGTTCTCTCTCCAATGTATGTTTTTGATGCCTTTGTCAAGTATCAGCTGAAGATGTGTGGATTTATTTCTGGGTCCTCTATTCTATTCCATTGATCTACATGTCCGTTATGCCATCAAAAAAAAAAAAAAAAACTCTGCCTCTGCAGTACATTTTGAAATCAGGCACTGTGATACCTTCAGCATTGCTCATTTTGATTAAGATTACTTTGGATATTTAGGATCTTTTTTGATTCCATATGAATTTCAGGTTTGTTTTTTCTAGTTCTGTGAAGAAGGTTATTGGTATTTTGATGGAAATTTCACTGAATTTGCAGATCATTTGGAGTAGTTCGACTATTTACATAATATTGGCTGTCTCAATCTTAGAGTTCTTGGGAGATCTTGGGAGTTCTTTCTACCTTCCAACGTCATTCTGAATGTCTTCCCTCAGTGTTTTGTAATTCTCATTACAGAGATTCTTCAGATCCTGAGTGAGATTTACTCCTGGATATTTAATCTATTTGTCTATTTAGTGTGACTATTGTGAATGGAGTTACTTTCTTGATTTCTTTCTCATCAATTTTATTTTCAGTGCATAGAGAAGCTGATGATTTTTGTATGTTAATTATATACACTGGTACTTATTGTATTTGGTTATCAGTTCTAAAAGTCTTCTGGTGCAGTCTTTAGGATTTTCTTTGTGTAGAACCATATCATCGGCCAACAGGGATATTTGACTTCCTCCATTCCCAAACTTTCTTAAATAAACAGTTTTCCTTCTTTTTTTTTTTTTTGATAATTTTAGATTATGGTCTAAATTTGAGGATTAACAATGTACTCTTTTTGCCCTTCAAGTCAACTAGTCAACTTTTCCAGCCCACAGGGAGGTAAATACATATCCATTTCAGCCAAGGATGGAATATGACTCCAGCCTCCTCCGAATGTCACCCTTAGAACACAATTGCTTCTCATAGGACTCACCCTGCACAAGGCATATTCCATGAATAGCCCATCTGAATTTTTATGGGAGAGAAATATGTATAAGGAAACCTGTATAATAGTTATTTAAAAAAAAACAAATAGGGCAAAAACAAGAAAGAGAAAGAAGCATAGGAAAAAAATCAGGCAGAAGAAAGACTCAAAACTAGCGACAACATGGCTCTAGCTCTAAGGAGCGTGGAAAAAGAGATTGGGAAGTATGTGGGGGAATCCACTCCATCAGGGAGAAGCTTTTTCTTGCCATAAAGATGATGTAAGACATAGAAAACATTTGGAGGGACATAAATTGTGAAAGGAATCCAGTGTTGGAGTTGTTACCCTGTGTCTGGCTCGTGTTCATCAATTCATACCAAAAATGAAATCCTCAGGCACATATTTCCTAACACTACTAATTGTTTCATTAGCAATGAATGTGTTTGTCTGAATCCCAAGTACATGTTATCTATATAAAATATTTGTGCCAAAAAAAAGAAATCTAGTCAAATCAAGTTGGGTCCCCCAAAGATTTCATTATTTTCATTTCCTAGAAAGCACAAATGTGGATATTTTTGATTTGTGAAGTAAAAAATTCATTTTATTTTAGACACTCATTGCTGTGTTCTTAGACTATTTTTAACCTTGGGCTTCCTTAGACATATTTATACAGTGTGTTATTTTATCTATATTATTAAGTTCTTTTTATATTTTTCCTATATTCATTCATATCTAAAATGGAAATGAAAGAACACGCCTTAGTCTGGAGCAAGTGTCTGGCTGGTCATAACCTAGAGAAGATTAAGGTTCTCTAGGAGGAAGTCATTTCGACATGCACTCCCCAGAGGAGGACAAAACAACTCAAGATAAATTTGGAAATTTTATCTCTTAAATCAATGTGAACTGAAAACTTTTTAGTTCCATCCACTCGATGATGGAGACCTTGTGATCTGAACCATTCATTAGAAACTAAGAGGTATGATTGTTTTTAATGGCCCTGAACTGATCAAATTAGGCTTCCTCTGTGAGAGTGGAATTTGATACCATATCAATGAAATATAAAATTTTTGCTAAATTAGATAAGTCATCCTAGGGTAACCATAAATCCTGCCTTCTTTGTTAGATTGTTTCAATGCTGTTCCTTCATTTAGCTTCCTGATCCTTCCTGAGACGTCAAACTGGAAGCATGGTAAGAGTAAAACCATTATAAAAGTAGCACCACAGTATTGAGGGTTTGGGGAGTTTTGTTCCTTGGTTTTTGCCTGCAAAGGAGTTCACAGAGTAGTATCCGACATTTGTGGCTGCCTCCAAGGGTGTGAACCCTATTCCTACCTTGTGACCCTTTTGAGGATAGACTCCTTTGTGCCAGGATCACATTCACTGGTGCGTGCATTCCTGTGAGACTTCAATTTGGAAGCAAGGTGTGCAAGGTTAGGGCAGGGGCGCCAGGTGTGGAATGGCAGAGGGTTTGTGTCAGCACCAATCAGCTGTTGCGGCAGTTTTCTTGTCATGTAACCAAGCATGGTTCTAGGCTGGGCAAAGTAAAACCCCAAATTCAGTAGGTTATGATTAGCCAGACACTTGTTCCAGACTAAGGCATGTTCTTTCATTTCCATTTTAGATATGGATGAATATAGAAAAACATAAAAAGAACTTAATAATATAGATAAAGTACACACACTGTATAAATAAGTCTAAATAAGCCCAAGGTTAAAAATAGTATAAGAATACAGCTACCATGGTTTTGGTGTGTGCAGACATTTCTGCAGTGTCATGATTGAAAATATTACTATAAACACAATCCAGAATCTATTCCCTCAGCCCTTCCCAAAGTTCTTACCCATTTCTAATTTCTTTCTTTCTTTTTCCTCCTTCCCTCTCTTCCATTCATATTCTCGCATTTTTTTCCCCCTTTGAGATGATGTCTCATTATGGTACGCAGGCTAGCTTCAAACTCTTGGGCTCAAGCAATCCTCCTATCTCAACTTGCCAAAGAGGTAGGAGTACAGGTGTGTGCATGCACACCTAGCTAGAATTTTAATAATCCTCGACCACCTTCACCAGAGCAGATTCTGTTATCTGTCACCAAGAACCATGGAAGATACAGTTTATATTACAACAAAAATATATAATTTAAAAGTAACACATCTAGTAGCCATTCTTTGTTTTCTAAGGAAAAAACAAAACAAAACATAATTAGTGACTCTTCCTTCCATGGGGTAACTATTCTCCCCATGAAAAAAAATAATTCTTCTTGATTGGGACTGTGTATCCAGGACTCCAGAACTGCATTAAGTGAGAAATAAGTGTTAAAAACAATCAGACAAGGCCTTCCACTCACGGAGCATACAGATCTCTAAATAATTTGAAGTAATAAGATGCTTTGCGCTGATCTGTTGCCAAGCTGAAAATAGGAAGAATGTTTTATTTGCTGGTAGTGCCTTGTGAAAGAGATGCAGAGACTTTATCACCTGGTTCTTCCTACCCCCATTTTGTAAAACAACAACAACAGCTTTCTTCACTGATTAAACCTCTGAATAAGATCTCTAATGGTTTAATAGATAATTTATTATAATTTTTTTTAAAAAAGCTGCCAAAGGATGAGAAAAAAATAGACCAGGCAGAAACAGAACAGGGTCCTATTTTCTATTTTTAAAACCTGAACTCCCTGGAGAGGACCACAGGGATGCAAATTGGAGCCTTAGCCATCTGATAAAAAAAATGTGACAATAATTCCTTAATGCATTGTATACTCAAAATTAATTGCAATTTAAATTTTTTTAAATAAAAACTCCTGCATAGATCCTAAAACTTCATAGAAATAAGAAATCTTAGACACAATCCAAACACCTAATTTATAGATGACTGATTCACCTACATTGTTGGGAGGGGTTGAAATGTATATTTGTGCATTTTCTCCTTCTGTGTTGTTCTTGCCACCTTCAAATGCCTGTGGACACTGTTCCCACCCAGCAGAGCCTGTGCACTTCCGCTTTTCTATATTCACCCACACATGCCTGAGTGTTTGGATGTAACTGTATATAGAGGTACATGTATCTTTCAAAAATGCATCTTTTATTTTTCTTTCTATGACATCCCATTATACAATTAGTGGTTTCTAGAACCATTTAACTCTATCTCTGGAGCAAAGCACATAAATATATATGTTGACAACACACAAATATAGTTGTGGTGGGTGTAATGTGATGAAATAAGACTTAAGGGCTTTACTTCCAATTAACCTGTATCCGGGGATGATTTATGGGGGATAGAGCAGAGTGCCAAGTGGAGGTTAATTGTGCAGTACAGTCAATAGCAATGTTAAGGCCCCTATATAAGAATCCAGTCTCCCAGCTCCAAAATGGAAACCTCCATTTCTTCCTCCTCCTCAATACAAAATTATCCTGGCAGAACAGGAAGAAAACTCACAGAAGTTCATCAACAGTTGAGACCCAGCACCAGGGAAGACATAAAAATCCCTCATGAGTCAGACTTGAAGTCTATAGTCTTTCTTTTTCTTTAGTCCGTATTTCAATGGTCTTTCTATTTTTGTTAAACGTAAATGAAGAGAAGGTTTCATTACAGGTTTGTTGACTAGCTGTTGACGCTTAGCTATCGTCTTAAATGGTACACTGAGAACTTCAGCTGCCAGGTACTAGTGGAATGCAAAGTATTCTTAGATTTTCAGCGACTATTCACAAAATACTCACAAATATTTATTTTGAAATAAAATATATGTGTTTCTCTATCAATACTGATTTTTTTTCAGCAGAAGGAATATAGGATTTCTGATGGTCAGTGAAGCCATCACTGTGAAAACCTCATGCTAACAATCAGATCTCAGCAATTAAGTCAATAACTGAACTTGGCAGTAGAAAAATGTTAATGATACAATTTTCTGCAGCCCTTTCAAGAAGTGCTCACTTTCTTTTCTCCTGCAATCCCTTTAATCAAAATGAATAGACAAGATTTTTTTTTTTTTTAATCTTGCAAGTGTCTAGAACTAGGACTTTGGCAGATTTTGCTAGAAGAAGTAAAAAAGCATTCTCAGAAAGACAAAGTTTTGAATTCCTTTTCCTTTCTTGCAAAAGTATTTTTAGCAATCCAAATGTAATTTCTATGAAGACTTTTTAAAAATGATAAGCCTTAGGGGCTGGGGATATGGCTCAAGCGGTAGCGCGCTCGCCTGGCATGCGTGTGGCCCGGGGTTCGGTCCTCAGCACCACATACAAAGATGTTGTGTCCGCTGAAAACTAAAAAATAAATATTAAAAAATTTTTTTTCTCTCTCTCTTTAAAAAAATAAAATAAAATAAAATAAAAATAATGAGCCTGACACACACATGAACACACACACACACACACAACCCATGGCTTCTTGCTAATCAATTTTGGTTAGTATTTTATATGGGGGAGAAGAAATAATTCATTACTTGTTCTCAGTGACTATAAACTGTGAAGTTGAGATGTGGAAAAGACTAGGAAGTAGTATCTATGAGTAAGTATGTGAATGAATGTGTGGTTGAGTTTTGATGTGATAGACAGTTTCTTATATATAAGCTAATCCAAAATAATTGTTTTCCATAATAAGGAGAAAGTA
Organism: Marmota flaviventris; assembly: GCF_047511675.1. NCBI lineage: Eukaryota > Metazoa > Chordata > Mammalia > Rodentia > Sciuridae > Marmota > Marmota flaviventris. Next base: position 115,908,832 of record NC_092505.1, read on the forward strand.
ATGATGCAAATGTAACATCACTTAGTTATTTATTTAACAAAAATGTGAGAACCTGCCAGGGTTTTTGCTGTTTCCTGGGGCTACAAACCACTACCGTCAAGGAATATAACTTATTGGAAGAGACAGGTGAATATTTTAACATAATTATTTCTTTCTGTATGAATACAATAAAAACAGAGTATTGTGGACATGTGCGCTGGGTATGGAGGTCTTAGGCCAAGCAAAACTTTAGGGATGATTTGATAGCTCAACTGTCACTTAAAATATGAAGTTGGGGTCACCCAGGTAGAAGATGGGGACAGACAGTAGGGCTGGAAGAGCAAAGGTGCGTAAGTCATAGAGCATCTGGGTGCCTTGATGGTTCAAAAACACATTCTCAGAGTTATAGGATTCTATTGTTAGAATGGAATATTATGCATTGGAATTTACTCTGAGAAACACAGGAGCAAACTTTAAATAGAAGCTGTGCTAATAGTTACTTGTCAATTTAAAACTGCTACATGGCTGAGTTTCTTCTTTTCTTGAGAATAAGCTACAGTCTTCACAGTGTTTCGTTTCTTCAAGTTCTGGAGAGTCTCCAGATTTACCCATAAGCAAATGCTTCTTTGGAACAGACTTTCTACTTGGGTCTACTTTTGAATACTAAAACAATTGAAATCTACAAGCATCACATGAAAGCAGCACTTCTCAACCCCAGTACTGTTGACAGTTTAAGTGGAGTGATTCTTAGAAAGGTGGGGAGCTGGCTAGTCCATCAGAAGATGTTTAGAGCTGTCTGTGGCCCTTACCTCCTGGATGCCAGTGGAAGACGTCTCCCAAGTCCTGCACTTTTTTTTTTTTTTTTGAAGAGAGAGAGAGAGTTTTTAATATTTTTTTTTTAGTTTTCGGCGGACACAACATCTTTGTTTGTATGTGGTGCTGAGGATCGAACCCGGGCTGCACACATACCAGGCGAGCACGCTACCGCTTGAGCCACATCCCCAGCCCAAGTCCTGCACTTTTGACAACCATATTGAAAAATATCCCCTGAGGGGGAAAAAAAATCACCACTGGTTGAAAGCCACTATGCTAACATAAGCCATTGTAACTTAGTTTTATGACAGCAGTTTGAATTAGGCTCAAGTGTTTTGGTATTAGTAATGACATAATATTGAAAGATTGTTGGATAACTCATACAGAGGACATCCAGTGACCAAATGCCAAGCTGCTCACAAAAGTCCAAAGGGTGATGGATAACTGCATTGTAGGATAGGTCCTGTGTCCCTCTGCAACACAGCCTGTGACGTTATTTGCTGCTAATGTCATGACGTCTGCTGATGACATTGTCACTCTTCCCCTGAGCACAAAAGAGAGGTCTGGATCCCTCATGGCCTGTAAGAGAGTTGGCCGCAGCAGCTCTTCTCTCCTGAAGGTGACAACAGCCTCAGATATCCTCTGGAAACTTCTGAGGAGATTCAGATAACACTGAACCCGTGGTTACTCTGCAATGCTCTACTTTAATTTACTCACTTCTGACACCTCAGTTACACGAGAAGTTCTGACTTAATTCATATGAGGTGAGACCTCAGTACAGAAGTTTCAAAAGCTGTCACGTGATTCTAATGCTAGATTTAAGAAATGCTACTTTCTTTACTTTAATGTGGGCTATGGATATATATATATATATATATATATATATATATATATATATAGAGAGAGAGAGAGAGAGAGAGAGAGAGAGAGAGTTTAGGATGTTGGAAAGCACTTAAACCTTACTTTAGTTGTACTCATATATTTAATCAGTCTCTATAAAGCTCATACATTTAATATGTGCTTTAGGTGTAGAAATTTATCTTTAAAACTAGAAATTTAATATTTAACCCAGTGCTTCCCAAACTGGCCTATGAATGAAAATCATCCAATTTTTGCTATTATTTTTTTTAAAAGAACAGGTCATATCCAGTTGCATCTCAGTCTCTGGGGATGCTATGCCTATCCATTGCTTAGGAAGCTCCCCAGGTATTACAACAAGCCAGTACATTTGGAAACTACTGCTTTATTGAGATATGGAGAGGAATCAAAATGCCCAGTAGATATAGATCATTGGTTCTCATTTTAAGCTGCAGATTAGAATCACTTGATTGCCTTTAACACTGTCAAAGCCCAAGTTGCCTACCAAGTCTATTATATTAGAATTGCTTGAGGTAGGAGCCAGGCACCAATATTTTTTAAAAATTCCTTAGGTGATTTTAATGTGTTGTCAAGCATGGGTACTCAAACTTTAAGACCCATCAGATTCAACTACAGGGCTCAACAAAACAGAGTTCTGGGCCCCATACCCAAAGTTTTTTAAATGGCAAGTCTTGAGGCTCAAGAATTTGCATTTTCAAGAAGCTCTTGGATGATAAAAATGCTGCAAGCCCAGGGACCCCACATTGAGCCCACTGGGTTAGGAGTCTCAGCTTATAAATGAAAGAATAAAAGTGACACATGGAGAGTTAAATTTAGCACTCAAGAATTTCTTTATGTGCTGCTTATTTTAGCTATCGTTGAATTATTTTAATATGAATGATATTATTTAATATACCCATGAAGATACTAATCACACCCATTTTAATGTTTTCTTCTGTTTCATATATTAATTTTCCTTTCTTGGATACTATTTATGTTAGTCATCTTTTTATCCCTGAGACCCAAAATACTGACAAGAACAACTTGGAGGAGGAAGAATTTATTTTGACTCTTTGTTGCAGTGGTACAGTCCATGATCAGCCAACTCCATTGGTCAGGGCTCAAAGGGAAGCAGAATATCATGGAGGAAGGGCATGGTGGAGGGAAGCTACTCAGCTTACGGGGGCCAGGATGCAGGACAAGGGGAAGCAGCTTCAGGGAAGATGAACCCTTCTAGGGCCCACACCCCAGGTCCTACTTTTAACACCCAGGACCAGTGGTCTTTTCAAATTATTAATCCAGCAAATGGATTAATCCACTGATCATGTTATAGCTCTCATCATCTAATCATTTTACCTCAGAACATTCCTGTGTCATCTCACACAAATTTTTAAAACACATCACACCCAAACCATAACACCAATTATATCAAATTAAATATGTTCTTCTCTTTCTTATATTAATTTTCTTCCATTCATGTTAGGTTTTTCCGTTTTTGTACCTTGGTGTTTCTTAAGTTTTTTCTTACTCATATTTAGAGATGAGGTGTGGATCCCCTGGTGTGATATTCAAAGTTCATTTCTTCAGCCCGGATGACAGAACCTGTGTACCTGGGAGCAAAGACAGAGTCCAGTATGGCCCTGACTACAGAAGTTTCAGCTCCACACAAGAGGAAATGAGCACCTGTAGCAGAGCAGGCTTTCTTTTCAGATATGCAAATTGCTCATCCACTAAGATCCAGGACACTATTCTCCCCTCACACATACACAATAACTCTGTAAGCTATGTAGAATTCTGGCCTCATTTCTCTGGCCTCAGCACTCACTATGGGAATTCAGTTCTCCAATCTCCTACTTTGGAGAGTTAAACTGATGGCTTTAACCAGTTGGTGAATACCCAAGTCAACCACTCAGAAAGTTCTGATGAAAAGCACTGGTGTTGCCATTTCACAGCCACATAATTTTCTCATTTCTATAGTGATCTGCAGAATAATGTGCCCCACCCACCCAGAGATAAATAAATAAGTAAACAATTTACTCAGAGATGAACCTAGGAATTTGGGGAAGAAAATCAAACACATTGTATATAATATTATAAAAAAGATGACAATTCATTTCAGTTTTACAGCTAAAAAACAACAATCTGACAGTAACCTAACAGAAGACTAATAGAGAAATGGAAGAATTGAGTAACACAATGTGTGGTTTCTACTGGGGAACACTGCATATGCACTCGCAAAGACTGTGTAATCTGATGTTGTTGTGTGACGTGTTCTATAAATGTCTGTCTTGTTCAGTGATGTATGGTGCAAAATCACACAAAATATAAGGAAATGAGACTAGATATCCATAGTAAAAGGAAAAACTAAAACATGAGCAAATACATGGAAATTAAACAATATACATACAGCAAAATTTATGGGATGCAGCAAAAATTATGGGATGCAGCAAAAGCTGTGCAAAGAAGGAAATTTACAGTTGTCAATGCTTATGTCACAAAAAGGAAGAACACAAATCAATGTTCGAAGTTTTTACCGTGACAAACTAGGAAAAATAATAATGAACCAAACCCAAGTCTAACAAAAGAAGTAATAAAGATTAGAAAAAAGAGAAACAAAATGCAGAATAGGAAAAAACCATAGAGAAAAATCATTGGAAATGAGAACTGTTTCTTTGAAACTGCCAAGAAAATTGGCAAATCTTCAGTAAGATTAACTATGGAAAAAGAAGAATAAGTCAGAAACGAAAGTAGGATATTTGGAATGATTTTGTGGAAATAAAAAGGGTTTATAAGAAATACTCTGAACACATTATGCATCAGCAAACATGATAACCTAGAGTAATGGATAAAAATTCAATAACACAACTTATTGACAGTAAACAATGCAGAACAGATTTGTAACTAGTTAGGAAATTGACTTTGTAATCCAAACCTCCCAGCAAAGAAAAGCTCAGGATTGCACAGCTTTACTGGTGAATTCTACCAAATATTTAAAGATAAACTCAGATTAATGCTCCTCAAGCTACTTCTAAATTTTGAGAAGGAAACCCTTTCATATTCATTATCTGAGGCCAGCACTACTCTAATACCAAAGCTAGACAAAGACACTCTAGAAGAAAAAATCCATAGATCAAAATCCCTGATAATATAGGCACTGATATGTAATCCTGAAGAAAATGCAGACAACCCCTAAACTTATGGTGGTTCATTATGATTTTCTGGCTTTATGATAATGCAAAGTGAAAAGTATTTTACAGAAACTACACTTTAAATTTAGAATTAGGGTCTTTCCCTGGGCAACAGAGAGATAATACAACACTCTCCTGATGCTAGGCAGGGGCAGTGAGCCACAGCTCCCAGTCAGCCACAGGATTCAAGGGTAAACAACCAACCGTTTACTGCACTCTGGGCTGAAAATGTTTCTTGGATATCATGTACAAGAAACAATAAAAGAGTGAAAGGTGACCTATGGAAGAGAAGATGTATAAGTCACTTATTTGATAAGGAGTCTCAGCTTAGCTGCCATAGCAGTACCATAGACTGGGCAGCTTACACAACAGGAAGGCATTTCTCACCGTTCTGGAGGCTGGGAAGCCCATGGTAAGATGGTGGCTTGTTTGGTGCCTCTTTCTTGTTTGCTACATCCAAAGCAGAAATTCTGTCTCCTATCTCTTCTTGTGGAGATACTAATCTCATTTGTGAGGCCTCACTCTCATAACTTAAGGACCTCCCAGGACCACTTTCTAATGCTATCACAGTGAGGATTGTAGATTCACCAGTATGAATTTGGGGGGGGCTACAAATATTCAGTCCATAGCAAGGCATTAATATCCAGAATACAGAAGATCCTAAAATTTGGCAAGAAAAAAAATAAAAATAACCCAATTAGGTTCAAATACTGAATTTCTACAAAGAGGCTGATGAGTGTATGAAAAGGTGTTCAACATCATTGATCATGAGGGGAATGCAAACCCAAATCCTTAGAATCCTCATACCCGTGAATGTGTCTATTATCAAAAACCAGCAAAACAGAAAATATTAGCAGTTGGTAAGGAAGTGGAAGAGCAGGAACCTGGCAGCCCTGCGGGTGGCAATGTGAAATGATGCGACACCGTGGGAAACTGTAGGATGGATCCTCAAAAATGAAAAATAGAAATACTCTCTCCAGCTGTTTCACTTCTGGGTCTATATCCAAAGGAATTAAAAAGCTGGGTCTCAGAGAGAGAGATTTGCACCCTCATACTCCTGGAAGCGGGTAATTATTCAGCCTTAAAAAGGTAGGCAGTTCTACCAGCATTTGACCTCTGGATTTGAACTACAGCTCTGGCTCTTTTCTGATACTTCAGCCTGCCCATCTTATCCTGCAGATTTGGGACTTGCCAGCCTTTTCTTCTGTGTGAGCCAATTTGTTAAACTCTAGTCTCTTTCTCTATATCCACGTGTCCTATTTATTCTGTTTCCCTGGGAGGACCTTGACTCATTTACGGATGAACCTGGAGGTCATTATGCCAAGCAAAATAAACCAGTCGCAAAAGACAAACACTATGTCAATCCATTTATATGCAGTATTTAAAGTAGTCAGATTCATAAAAATGTAAAGTAGAATGTGGTTACCAGGGGCTAAGGGAGGGGGAAATGGGGACTTGTTTCTTACTGGTCCTAGGGTTTTGGTTTTGCAGGATGAAAAATGTTCCAGAGATTGGTTGTGTGACAATGTAAACAACTTAATAATACTGAACACTTAGAAACGGTTAAGATAGTAAATTTTATATAACACTCTTTCAACACAATCAAAACAAAACAACAAGCTGTCAACACAAGCTTGATTCTACTAGTTTCAAAACAAACTACTGTGTTAAAAATTGGGCAATATCTGGTATGGCTCCAATAAAGAGATGGCACAATACAAAGATATGAGTCAGAATGAACATCCAAACTCAGTTTGAATCAAAAGTTTCAAGCTGGTATCTTTAAAAGAGTCATAAATAGAGATAACGACTCAATTAATAAGGTAGTCTCCTATACACAATTTGCCAAGGTGCATGATATGTAACAGCAAGTACTAATGTCCCTGATGTGTCATCAATGGCAAGTTCCTCACGGGATCTTGAGTCAGTTCAGCTCGACACAGTGTGTGTGAGAAACCCTGTGGATGAGCCAGCACAGAAATAGAATAGTGAACCACATAGATAGTTGTGGTTGAAACTGTAACAGATGACCACAACAATTTAAAAATGTCTTGCCAGGCTTGTGATAATACCTGGCATGAGCTTCAGTAGAGTCATTGTGTGGGACCCACGTCCAGAAATGCACCCTGGCAACAGTTGGGGAGTGGACCTAGAGGTGAGTAACTCAGGATAAGGGTAGATATTACTCTTTCACTGGAACATTTCAGTACTACTGTTTGATGTTGAAGGTATCCGAACATGTGCATCTCCTAAAGTAATATTCATTAAAGAATCACATTTAGTCAGAATGCCAATTATCAAGAGTATAAGCAATAATAAGTGTTGACAAGGATGTGAGGAAAAAGGCACATTCAAACACTGCTGGTGGGACTGCAAATTAGTGTAACCACTCTTGGAAGCAGTATGATGATTCCTCAGAAAACTTGGAATGGAATCACCGTTTGACCCAGCCATCCCACTCCCCAGTTTACATCCAAAGGACTTAAAATAAGCATACTACAGTGACTCAGCCACATCAATGTTATAACAACAAAATTCACCATTCACAAGAGCTAAACTGCAGAAATAACCTACATGCACTTCAACAGAAGAATGGATAAAGAAACTATGGTACATATATACAATGGAATATTACTCAGCATTAAAGAGAATGAAACTATGGCATTGGTAGGTAAGTGGATGGAGCTGGAGAATATCATGCTAAGTGAAATAAGCCAATCCCCCAAAAACAAAGGCCAGTGTTTTCTCTAATAAGCAGATGCTGATCCATAACGGGGTGGGGGAAGGGAAGAATGGAGGAACTTTGGATTGGAGAGAAGGTTGTGGGGGGAAGGGTGGGGAGGGTGCATGGGGGTAGGAAAAACAGTGGAATGAGACAGACATTATTATGGTGTATACATGTATGACATCACAACTGGTGTGACTCTGCACCATATACAGCCAGAAGAATGAGACATTGTGCTCCATTTGTATACAATGTGCCAAAATGTATTCTACAGTCATGTATAACTAATGAGAACAAATTTAAAAAAATCCTACCTTGGGATTGGGGCCAATGGAGCACACCTCAGGAGGCTGAAGCAGGAGGATCACAAGTTGGAGGCCAGCCTAAGCAACTTAGGAAGACCCTGTCTCAAAACAAACAAACAAAAAATAATAAAAAGAACTGGGAATATAACTCAGTGGTAGAGTGTCCCTGAGTTAAATACCCAGTGCACCGCCTCCTCCCCTCCCAAAAAAAATATCCTTGGTTTCAAAATGAAAACATCACTGTAATTTCTTTTTGCCTTCTACTCTGCAATACTATTGGGATTATTTCCCTTCATATTCTTCCCATGTTTACTACTTACCAGCAGTTACCATGCCCTTTAGCAGCCAATGTTTTAATTCTAATACACCAGTAAAGTTATGTTGGATTTTCTTTTCCCCAAGGGGATGCTCCTTAATCTTGCGTAATGAATATGGTGTCTTTACTTCATTAATCTCAGGACTTGGCCACTTACTACATTCTTTATCTCAGCTCTGTTCTTTGGCTTCTCCAAGAACACTGTGCGGTATTGATTAGAACGTGGCATGTATTAATTTTACATGTTTTGTATTCGTGTGGCATTGAAATGCAGCATGTGTGGTGGAGAGAGGGCAGAAGTGAAATTCTCTTCAGGCAGGAACAGGAGGGTGCTTTGAGAAAGCATTACTTCCAAGATATGGAACAAGGCCCTTTAAACTGAGGATCCAATACTCGAGCCGACTGTGCATGTGTCATACATTGCTATTTAAGGAAAGTGACCACACCATCGAGCTGTTTCTTGGTGTCTGTTAAAGCAATAACACAGGAAGCATATTATTGTAACCTACAGGGATCATAAATACTAACCCTATAGCGTTTTTATTGCCACCTTATATCAAAGGCAATCCAGCCCTCCTTTACACATAAGATTCTCCCATTAGTAAGCTGTCTCATAGTTCAGACATGAAATATTTGTAAGCATTTTCACCCAGCTAAGCTCCGGCAGCTGGATCACATGTGTTTTTCCTTATTTTATTATGAGTTTATTTAGATGAAATTGGAATGGCTTTCCTCTCCTCTGGATGACAGGGCTGGTTTAGGGCCAGGCCACTTAGGGAGACCTATCAAACAATGCTCTGTTATGCACAGTGGCATAATGTGAAAATCCCAAGACCACTAACTTAGAACACATGGTAATACACCCAGTTAGTTCCAAGTTTAGCCTCCTACAGGTGAGTTTATCTTTCATTAGAACACGTGCTTTACAACCTCTACTGCAAATTCTTCACCCCATCATCTCTGATTTATCTTAAATTAATATTTTTTTTAATATTCATGGAAATACAGAACTATATGTTATGACAAATTTAAAAAAAATAAAAAGAAGGGTCAAATCAAACTTTTGGCCAACCTATGCTTGACATTGTTTCCACATTATTTGAACTTAGAAAACTTATTTATTAAGTTGGGAAATGAGATTTCAATGACTTCCTCTTATTTTCCTCCCTGACAGGCTGTAATCATTCCAGGATGTGAGATCTCTTTAAGACCCTGGTAAGCTCGTGGTCCTCACTACCCAACATATTTCCACTGGTACAAGATGAAAATACCATAAAGAAATTTGCCTTAGGTATCTTTCCTCTCTGTCCTTTCAAATGCTGAGAGGGAAAGAATGTCTGATAAGGAATAATCAGATCTTCAGACTACACACCCTGGGCTTCCCATAGGTTTTTAAGCAATACCTACTTACCATGGTTAATATGAAAGCTGCATATATCCACTAGGTACAAATGACTCTCAACCCTAAATAATTTAACAACTTCCATGAACAGCTGTTTATCATGGGAGGATCTTCGCTACAAACTGAGGACCCTGACTTCCTGCCCCTCAAATTTTTCCTCTCTGTATTTAACATCTGTTTGACTGTCCTGGTTCTGATCTCTTGACTCAGCACTCAGCTATATCCCAGGTGCTATCTAGCTCTAATTTAAAAGACAAAATATATATACACATATATTTCTGTTGTTTTCTAACTTTTTTGAATAATCATTAACCTCAGGACTGGCCTATGTTACTGGTTTAGAACAGCAACAATGACTCTAGTTAAAAAATATCTAGCATCACAGGGCCCTATTAGGTACTCTAGGGGTTAGTAAATACTCAAAAAAAACTGTTACCAGTGAAAGATTCAATGATGATTTAGTGCCCTAGAGTAATTCATAAAGATACTCGAGTGGAAAAGAGCTACACCCAGAGCATAGCTAAGTCAGTAACAGAATGATAATAATGCATAGTCCTTATGGACTTTCTGGAAGGGGCCCCTGGATGGAACTTAGTCACAGAAACAACAACAACAACAAAATGAAAAATGATATTACCAACCAACATCTCCAAAGAACAATATTTTTATAATTACTACTTATTAATCATTCTTAATGCAATCTAAAATTCAGATGTACATCAAAGAAGCGGTGGAGTTTCATTAGCTAACTAGACTCAAAATCGAGTTTGCAATGCAAAGTGTTGTACATATCAAACAATTTTTGAACTCAGTTGAAACACTTTTGAAAAGGATTATTGAAAGCCCAAGATATCTGCTTTTGATGAAATTTAACTTTAGCTGTCATTTTTCTTTTTTCTCCCACTCTTAATTATCTGGTTTGTTGAAATAATTGGCAAGTTAATAGCCAGCTCCACAAAATCCTATAATTAAATCACAAATTGCTGGTGATGGGATCTGTTGCCATAAAAATATCTGAGGAAGTATTTACCAATATTCAAAAAATCATTACTGCCATTTCATTATTAAGAAACGAAAACAGTCAAGGTTAAAATTTAACATTCACATAATCAAAAATTGTTCTCGATGCCGGGGAAAAGAAAAAGAGGGACCAGCTACTTATTTCTCATGATCTGCTAGGATCCTAAACTAATAAAGATTTGTCCTTTTTCCTCACAAAAGAAACACACATGAAGTGTGAACTTTGGGGATAAGAGAAAATAATGAGATGCTTTTCTTTTTCCTTCCTGACATAATAAGAATTTCTAAACTTCATCTTTCACTAATTGTATTTGTCAGTCTTTTAAACTTTCGTTTAAAAATAATAATAAAGATGAACTCTTAAAGCAGCATAGACTAGACTTTCAGTTTTCTTTGATGACTTCTAAAAGCCTTTTGATGTGGACTCCAAAAAAGGCATTTTCATCCTTAGAAATGTGTTTTAAAACATTAAAACCTTGAGAATTGCAGAATTGGATATTCTCAGCTGTAGCTCTAAAAAAAAAAAAAAGTGCATAGAGAGATGAAGCCTTGAAATAAAAATTGTAGAAGCTGAATCACAAGGAGATTTAGTGTCAGAAGCAACTCAACTGGCCAAATAGTAAAGAGGCCCTCTCTGAGCAGGAGAGTTTGAAGCCAGTTGGGTTATGTGGGAGACGGGGAGAGGGGCCTGCAGAAAGGGGGCAGAGATGGCTTGCACATGCCACCTTCTCCCACTGAGCCTGTCCACTCAGCTCTGCCAAGTGCAGGCTCATGATTCAAACTGACAAGAACCTTGCTCCCTCCCTGATCCAGAAAGAAAGAGCCTTGTCAAGTTGAATATCCTGCTTGCTGCACAAGAGCAGGGCTGCCAGGACCAATGGCGGGGGGAGGTACTCAAAATGTGCTCTTAATCAGCAAGAGGCCGTGGGCCCTGGAGAGGCTGATTTCAGCGCTGGGAGTGTAATTGAGGCTTAATGTCATCGCCTTCTGTTTAGAGGCAAATACAGTTTGTTTTTTTGTTTTGTTTGCTTTGCTTTTTCTTATTCGTTGTTTCCTTCTGGACTTTGAAAATCAGATTATGAAATACTTTTTGAAGGAAAATAGAATAACTGCAAAACCAATTCTTGCCAAAGAACAGATTCAATCCAAGCAAGAGGCTGACTGCATACCAGGTGGAGTGGTCACAGGGTGGAGATACAAAGCTCAACAAAGTCTTTGGCCAGGTGGAGATCAACCCAGTCATGAAGAGGGGCACTGTGCTTTCCAAAGATGCATAAGGATTGTAAAATTTGGAAGATGAGGGCCTCCTTTGGGGGTTCTTTCTATTTGCTCTGTGATCTTTGGACAATCACTTGGCTTCTCCTGCAGTCTATTTTCTTATCAGTGCAATGGAGTTCTGAATGACTAACTCACAGGGGAGCTTTGAGATGCAATAAGCTATTGTGTGAAGATGCGATTTGAACATGTCAAGTGCTTTCTAAGCATGAGCTGTGATTTGCCTGGAGGAAGGCAGGACCCATGGTTTCCAGCTAGCGCTGATACCTTAATCTCTGTCCATTTTACCAGAGGTGAGGTCCCTCTCAGAGCTCAGATTCTATCTTCTATTTGAAGATGGAATGAACTTTGATAGATATGAGGAAATACCAAGAAATAAACAAAGTCCTTAAAAATGGAAAATCATATCCAACTGGCATAATATAGCAGAAGTCTTCTCAACCAGCTAAGTGGTCATGTTGCAGATTTCCACAGTGGGATATTTTATACTGCTATAAATGCTAAGACCCACTGATCACTTTTTTCCCTTGGAATTTTCATTAACAATCTCAGTTCACTGTGTGTGAGCATCTCAAAGAGATTGGTCATGAACAAGTGAATTCCCAGATGACATCCACAGGCTCGTAGGGCTAGAGGTGCATTTCCATTCTTCATCTAGAACAGTAGACTGAACATCTTTGCTTAGAAGGTATGCTTTCCATCAAATATGATTATTTCTTCTTGCTGCTTAAAGGGAAAATATCTTCAAAGTGTGAGTGGTTTCTATGCAAACAAATTTCCTACAGTGAGGAAAGGGTCAAAGAGATGGATGTGGCTAGGTGGAATGCAATTTCTGTAACCATTAAAGCAATAGTCTGGCCCCCTTTTTCTTTTCAGATAGAGAAAGAGAAGGAAAGAGATAGATATTGATTTATGAAGCTACTTTCCCAGACAAATGTTCACATGTGTATTTAAATACTTGGATCTGTAATTGATGTGATATCCCCATTTTTCAACCTGTAGAGTTCTTACTTCTCCTGAGAAAATCACTGAGTATACTGACCAAGTGCTAGGGGCCCTGGCATGTTTGCAAGTCACAGACAGTGACAATACCTCTTTCCTCAGTCTGGGGTAAATCCTATAGAATCCTAACTGGAACTCAGGGAACTTTACTGTGTTTCTCTCCCCAACCCTTGACTCAAAGACTCCCAAGGAAAATGGCAGCCTCTTCATTTTTCTGTTTAAGCTTCTAGCACAGGAGCAAAACTGAATGCTCCATAAATGATCATTGAATAGAGCCCAAACTTTGAAGCTGAAGAAACGTGCCTTGGCCATGGAACTTGTAGGAGAGGAATCTCAGAGCAGTGACAGAAGTTGGCAGCCACTGAGCAATCAAGAGACGACAAACGGTTGCTTTGGCAAGAGGGTTGGGTTAGGCTAGGGGAAAAAAAAAACAAAAAAACAGCACAATCCCACAAAGGAGCATAATGTCTGTATGTATTGTAAATTCTAGTTCAAAGAAATAGAGAGAAGTAGAGGAAAAAACCTTCAAAGAGACAAACATTTAGCCATATTTATTAAACATCCACTATTTGCCAAGTACTCTGCTAGATTCTGAGGATAGAGCTTAAAAATTAAAATCCATCCCTTCCCTTATGGTCACATACACAATTCAAGAGCTGTGTAGAAAATGTTGGCAGGGTAGTGAGGACATGGAATGGGAAAAGGTGGGGTTCTGGGATAAAGATGGCAGAGGTGGGGAAGGCTGCTCTGAGAAAATAATACTAAACAGAATCCTGAAAGGAAATAGGTGTTAATTGAGGGAAGAAAATTCTAGGAAGATAAATGTATGTATGATATTGTCTGATATTTGTGTTCCACCTAAGTTCACAAGTTGAAATCCTAACTCCCAAGATGATGGTGCTAGACTGTGGACCATAGGGAGGTTATTAGGTCATCAAATGGAGTCTGCAAAACACACACACACACACACACACACACACGCGCGCGCGCGCACACACACACAGTGTGGGGGAGGCAGAGAGAGAGAGACAGAGAAGGCATCATTACCCATGAGCTCACAGTGAGCCCTTACCAGACACTAAATCTTCTAGCTTCTTGGTTTTGGACTTCCCAACTTCCAAAACTCTGAGAAATAATATCTACTGTTCATGAAATCTACACAGCCCATGGCATTTGGTTACAGTGTCCAAGGTGGACTGATGATGTTCAAAAGTTGAATTGGCAAAAGCCTTATCACTTCAGAGGAAATTTTGAATATTTGAGATACATCATTAAGATAGTAACTCTATCTATCTTAATGTCTATTGGTTCCCAGACAGGATACTGTTATTCATTGATGTTGGATGCTTTTAAAAGCCACCTAGCCTTAGCAACCAGAGAGCCCCAATCTCCAGGATGGCTTCATCTGCAGCTGCTCACTACATTGTTAAACATGTTACATCTCTAATCGCAATGGACCCTTTAATGGAGTCACTTGATTAGCACCTCCATAGTCCGAGAAAAGAATTTTGAGTTTTCTCAGTTAACCAAACTGCTCTGTTTTACAAAATAAGGTTTTTTGACATGGGAGAGATTATTATAGCAAAATTATGCTTTACCAAAAAGTAATGACTTACACTGAAGGTTAATAAAAATCAATCTCTCATATTTGTGAGAGATCACATTGAAGTTCAACATCAAGAATACTGGCATGATGGAATAAATGGTAGCCAGTGTTTTATTTCTTGGATGCTATTTTGGTCCCTTTATTTTTTTTATTTTTTTTGCTGTAAAGTAATTAAACCATCTTGTCCCCCCAACTTATCTGAAAAAAAATCTAATTTTATCATCTGAATGAACATTCTAACAGAATTTCATCTTCTTTCTATGGGCATACATTTTATCTCTTCAAGCTTATTGTAATCCTATCATTATATCTAAGGTGCCTAGTGTTATCAAAAAATAAAAATGATAGAAAGAACAGATTGAAGTTATTCAATAGCTTCATTCTTATTGCTTAAAAATAATTTTATATGCAGCATTTGTTCTTTGACTAAGAGAGAACCACTGCACTTTTATTTTGATATATTATATGTGATGTATGCAATGTTTACCCACCAGCTGTTTCAGCCTGGGGAGGATTTTTATGACCAACTAACAAACTCTAAAACAGTATTTATAATGTAAATGCTGAAATACCATTATTTATATGATTCAGTTCAGTAACAAAAATTGGTTTCATGATAAATAAACTCTCGTTATCCAGTCATTAGTCTATTGTAGCCACCATGACAAGCCATGCCACAGGCAACACAATATCACTAATGAAATGAATTAATTTATCTTTTTCAAAGGGCCATTGGGGAATTGGAAATGTATGTTTTTATAGCAACACTCCAAATAGAAAGCATACCTAACAACTTAACATGTTAGTCACATATTTTCAATCCATTGAGTTTATTTTATTCAACAAATATTTATCAAGTGCATTCTATGTTTTAGGTACTTTTCTAGGTGAGGAGAGTAAATTCCACTGGGGGTGAAACAGAGAGGGCAAATAAAAACACAAACGATGCTACTCCTGATTCTGATAACTTCCATGAAGAGAGGGAGGGGGAATAAACAAAAAAACAAAGCCGAACAATGACAAAAAAGGACTCTGGATGACAAAGAGTCACCAGAAGACTGTGTTTCATAAGGTGCTCAGAAAACCCTCCACCTCCTTCCCCTAGTCTTTCTACTAGAAAAGCCACAGTGATAATGTCGTCTGGACCCCATGAAATTGCTCATAATCACCGTTCTTCACCCATAAAAATGGCCATTTCATACAGATCAACCTAATAGCTGATAACCCAAGAACTAATAACTGATAAGCCTTGAAGAGCTGAGATTTTTATTTGAAATTTTCATTTGAAATTCATAATTGCTCTCAGCCTGAATGTCTAGGATCCATCTTTTCCTTCGTTCAGGCTGTGGATCTACAGGCGAGATGGGAACCCTATCACTCCCCAAGTGTCCAAGAAGAGTTTCCATTCCAGAGAGATAACGCCTAAGGGCATGCTGTTGGGAGATTCTGAGGTTCTGTGGAGCTGCCATAACCAATATGGTACCAGGGTCATGTCCTCTGACCTGCTTTATTTTTTAAAATTGTTTAAATGACAACGATGATCCCTCCCTCCTGTGTTATTGAAAGTATCAGAGATACAGTCGAGTACCATGATGTGAACATTCAACTTTCGATAAATCACATTTAATTCTACATACTTGGGTTTCAGGAAGGGGCAAAGGAAGTAAGAGAGGGTCTGGAGATACAGCTTAGTGACAGCATCTCATAGTATGCACAAGGCTCTGGGCTCAGTCCCCAGCACAGGAAGGAAGGGAGGGAGGAAGGAAGAGAAGAAAGGGGGAGGAAGAAAGGAAGGATCAAACTTTTATAAAATGTAAGCGATTTCGTCTACTTCTCTAGTCAAAGAACTCATGTTCTTGTGTGAGGCGTGTGAACCAAACTTTCTCCAGCTGGTCTTGGGTCCTACACATCTCTTGTGGTGTAGACATCTTGCCATCTTATGTTATTTTTATGGTGTTTAAAGATAAGCATTTCTGTTTAAGTACAAACTAATGACTTCATCTGTGAATCCAAACAAGAATGAACAATCTGTCTTAAAGCTGAAGGAAAAATCTGGTCCCAGATTCAGTGAAACAGGGTATTTTAGTCACCATGGTGATGTTCTTGTAAGATTCCAGAGGATAATTTTGATATTAATCAATATGGCTCTGTGAGGTAAATTTAGAACCTAAATCCTCAGAAGATGCAGCTCTGATTTTTATAAAGTGCCCTCAGCATCGTCTGGCAGATGGTAGAGGATCAATAGTTATTTTTTTCCTTAGGTGAAAAAAATGGGCTACTCATTTAGGTAGTAGATCTTGTGCTAGTGTCTGTCTGCCACCTTCTAAATTTAGACAATGCACTTCCTGGCTGAATTTTTGCACTTTTAAAGCTTGTCCTTGCATGTCACTGTGTTCTGATGGGGACAATAACTTACAAATTGTTCCTCATTCACTAAAAAAATTTGAACAAATTCCTACATTCAGCAAAGATTTCTTGAATAACTCAATTTAAAAATAATATCCCCCAATTGATCAACTAAATATTTTGTCCCACAGAGAGTAGATGGAAAACCAAGAGCTCTCCATTACCCTCTTTTCTTTTCTATGTCTCTCCTCTAAGAAAGAAGCAAGTTTGCCTTAGAATAAGGAGCAGCTATGAGGACTTTATAGAGCCGGTCTCATGGTTATTTATAAGGGACAATTACAAGGAGTCAACACCCCTTTGGTTTGACTGAAACCCATGTATTTAATAATTATTACACATTTTAATATCATTCATGACAAGAAGGACTTTATACTGTTTTTATCTTAAACAGTTCAATTTATAAATTTTATAGTAAAAAGTAAATTATTTCCCAATTCACCGAAAAATATTCTGTACATTGTTAAGGCAAAAAGTAACTTCTTTGTGGTTATGAAAAAGAGGAATATAACTCTGAGAGTGATTTGTCCCATTTTTATCATTTTTATTTACTTGCAGATTCAAATGGATCTGATGGACTGAAATGTAAAAATAAGTGCAACAAAGACTGAGTTATATTTTAATGTTCACTAATGTGGTTCACAATCCTGGTGGCAGAAGTTGGAGAATAGGGAGGAGGTGTATATTTGAAGTAAAACTTGGGGAAGAGATAGACTTCATAAAATAAACAGCTCAGATAATAAAGCTCTTGTTTGAATGAGCTCTCCAACCCCTATTTATTTAAACACTTAGATTGGCAGCCTTAAGTATAGGAAATACATGCTGAACATATATACTGAGCAATTTGAGAAAAGTTTTCTCACACATTATGTCTGTAGCACTTGGCAGAGATAGCTTCCATTTGGAATACTCATAGTTTCCAAATCTCTTGATAATTGTAGTATCTCATTTTTAAAATGAGAACGAATTGTAGTCCAAACATTTGTAGTTTTTCATTGGTTGTTTCTGATGCTGTGTTGTTTTTGCAAATTTTTTGATAAGAAGCCTTTTTAGGCAGAGCAATATTTTCTGCGAGAATTCATTAGCTCTGCATGGGCACCCAGGATCTCTAGGACCTCTGATGGGTGCCCCACTTAACTCTGACAAAGAGCTCCCACCGCTTGGCAGAGGACGTCCCCAACCAACCACAAGATTCTGGGGACCTCAAAGAGTTTTCAAGTAGATAGTTGTGTCAAGGACACATTTTTCATCCTCCTTTTCTATAAAAAGCACAAAGCAGAATGTTTTACCTCCAGTGGAGGTAACCAGAGGTCAAGGGTGTGTAGAATTAATGGGGATAGAATAAGGTCTCATCATGCTATATTAGAAAACAAGAAGCATCCTGTTTCTGGTCTCACAAGGGTCACAGCTAAGCTGGACATGGAAGTCCTGATCTGTCACTTATATATTCCTGATGAGTATCAAACAAGCTGGTAGGTTCCGCCCAACCAATAAGTCAAATACAGGCCAGACATGCAAAGGACAAATAAAGTAATTTCCTACAGCTCAAAATAAAGAATAGTGCCTGTTATGGTTTGGATATGATGCGTCACCCCAAAGCTCTTGTTAGTGCAAAAATGATTGGAGACAAAATGATCAAAAGTGGAAATTATAAGCTAATCAGTCCATCCTAGTTTGAATAGGTGGACAGGTGGTTTCTCTAGGCAGGTGGGGAATAGTTGCAGGAGATAGGTCACTGAGGGAGTGCCTTCTTTTCTACCTCTGGCCTCTTCCTTCTCTCTGCTTCCTGACCCCACCATGAACAAAACAGCCTTCCTCCACTGGTCGCTTCCCTCATGATGGGCTGCCTCAACTTGGACCCAGCCTAATGAATTTGACCATCTATGAACTGAGACCTCTGAAACCATTATCCTCAAATAAACTTTCCCTCCTCTAAGTTGTTCTTGTCAGGTGTTTTGGTCACACAGATGAAAAAGCTAACAGAAATTTATACAGAGAATTGGGGTCATTGTGACGAACCATATTGTTAGTCCATGTGTTTCCAAAGCTTTGAGAAATATTTTGAGAAAGAAATTTTGGAAAGTTTAGAGATGTAGCTGGAAAAACTTGGGAATATTGTAAGCAGAGCTCAATGGGTGATTCTGTTGGGAGCTCAGAAAACCAGAATGCCACTAGGGATGTGAACTCTGCTAATGAGGTTGAAGAGGGAAGTGAAGACTCTACTGGAAGTTGGACTAGGGGCCACTCATGTGATATTATGGCAAATAACTTGTCTACATTCTTTCCATGTCCTGAGACTGTGTGAGGTTGAATTTAAAAGTGATGAACTAATATAATGGCAGAGGAAATTTCAAGGCAGCATAGCATTCAGTCAGTGGCATGGATATTGTTGGCAGCTTTTATTTAGGTTTACTGTCAGAAACAGGAGCAGAAAGCAAAGCTAAAAGGTTTTTACAACTTTCTGTTTGTTCAGAGAAGTGCATGTAAAGGTGGGGCGAAGGAAGTTATGGTCATTGAAGAGATTATAGCAATTAAAGATATGCTAAGTATACTTTGGTTAGGGGCAATAGGAAAGATGGCTTGAAGTCTGTTGGAGTCACAATGAAGCAAATTGTTTGCCATGAGTGACTCCATTTTGTAAAAAGCAGCACACGAGGAAAGGATTAAGGGAGTTCTTGCACACAGCAACAATAAGTTTAGAAATTTGCTCCACACGCAACTATGTGCCAACAGCAAATATTTATCTCCCAAGTTAAGAAAGCTGCTGCACACAGCAAAGTTTTATCCAAATTCTGCAAACAGAATGTTCCAGAAAGACAGAACACTGTCCCAGAGAGAAAGTTTGTTAGATACAGAATAATAACATAGTATGCTGATAAAAGTAGAGTTCTTCTTTCTTGGCACATAAGACTGCTTACTGATAAAATAAAAGAATAAGCGGTTGGATTCGAAAAATCGTGGCCCACACATGGTTTTAAACTAGCCCATGTGTTAGTTTTTCTTTATCTCATTGCTGCTGCGGTTCACTCATGGCGAATTCCATGAGTTAGATTTTCTTAGTATCATTGCAGCAGCAGAAGTCATCTCAGGAATTTGTAAGACCACCTCCACCACAGGCTCCAGAGTGCAGAATAGAAAATTCCTTTGAGAAGAGATCACGGGATGCCCTGTTCACACTAGGTAGTTGTTTCACCATGCTGAGCCACGTAGATACTCATAGACTGCTGCAGCTGATTCTGGGGGGTCAGCTGAGCTAGCAAGATACCTTGACATCATCCATATGATGCTGAATCCACAGGAATGCAGAATGCTGGAATTAGAACCTCATAGAGGGAGGTCAAAGAGACTATAAAGGATTTTAAAGGAAGATGTGAGAGACCAGGCAAAGAGTACAGGGTTGGATCTCTGCAGGCTGCCCCTGAGAGAGTGATGCATGAAAATGTGAAGGTGAAACCAAAATTGGAATGAAAACTCCAGGAATTAAGAGATATCAGTAACATGGAAGTTCTGCTGGGGAAACTTTTGGCTTTGGAAAGAGTCAAGTTAAGAGACCCCATAAAGTATAACAGGTAAAGCCAAAGGGGTAGGCTTCCCAAATCCTTGGGAGAAAACATCTCCCCACCATGTGTACTAGATGCTGCATGCCAATTTAAGGGACCTTTTGATTAGCTGAGGTTCAGTCTTGCTTTGGTCCCATTTCTCCTTTCTATGCCCCAATTTTCTCCCTTTTTAAATGGGAATGTTTACTCTGTATATTAGATATGTGTAAGTTGTTTTGATTTTTACTCGGGGTCACAGCCAAGAGTTTGCCTTGGGTCTAGAAGAGACTTAGGACAAAACTATTACAACTGTGGGACTCTTGGAGACGAATTTTGCATTTTTGCAATTTTGCATTTTGCATTGTGAAATGGACATGAATTTGGGTGTCCAGCAGCAGAATGTAATGATTTGGCTGTGCTATGTTCCCCAAAACTTCTATTAATGCAGCAATGTTTTCAGGTTAAATGATTAGATTGTGAATGATTAGCTAGCTGTAGCCTAATTAGTCCATCTAATTAGAATGGACTGGATGGTAACTACTGGCATGTGTGGCATGAATAGAAGAAGTGGGTCACTGGGTGCATGCCCTAAAGGTTGTTTTTCCCTGCAGCTCCTCCCTGCATGCACACCTCCCTCCCTCTCCCTTTCTCTCTGCTTTCTGATTCTGACATAAGCTAGCAACTTACCCCTGCCGTGCCTTTCCATTATGATGTGCTGCCTTACCTTAGACCCAGAGGAAGGGAGACAGCCTTGTATGGACTGAGATCTCTAAAACTATGAGCCCCGAATTAACTTATCTCCCTCCAAGTTGTTCTTGCAAAGTGTTGTGGTCAGAGCAATGAAAGTGCTAACTAAAGCACAATTCTTAACTTGGAATGGAACCACCATTTTACCCAGCTATCCAACTTCTCATTCTATACCCAAAGGTACTCCCTATAGTAACACAGCCATATCAATATTTATAGTAGCTCAATTCACAATAGTTAAACTGTGGAACCAACCTCAGACAATCCCTGATCTTGCAGAGGGTGGAATGTGTTTATTCACTGCAGGAAACATTTCTTTGTTCATTTAGAAAGTCATAATGGAAGGATTTATGAAAATAAGTCATTGGTTTATAAATGCAAGCTTTACCATGAGTATTTATTTAATGAAATTATTAAAATACTACAGCAGCACATAGTGAATGAAATAGGACTTGAACTTAAAGATGCAGGGTGGTCTAATACTATAAAGGGATATATTCCTGAATAACTCACATAATTCAAAACATATATGATTTATGATAAAATTTCCCATAGGACTAAATGGATAGGTTGTACTTTGGACATGTGTAAATCTCAAGCCAACATGGCTTAAGGGCACTTGATCTTGTTGTTTAATTTTGCAGCCTTGTCATGTCACACACATTCTTTCCTTCTCTTTTTTATGCAATGATTTGGGCCTAGTGATATAATGAAGTATTTGAATCAAAAGATGCTTTTTTAAACTGTTCTCAACATTATCCTTAAAATTCTCTCTCCTGAAATAATAGCATAGTGTGCTGCAGACTTTCCAAGTCTGCCTCTTCACAGAATTTGTATCACATTTAAACATCTTTCCAACATTTTCCTTATTTTCGGCAACAGTATCAACACTGCAACTTCAGGAAAACTTGAGCAACATTGTTATAGGATTGAAAAAGTTTTGAAAAATATTGATAATTTAAAAATGAATGTTAAATGCATCGTCAGAATTACTCTGAAAATTCTGCTAAACGTAGATCATAACTAGTGCTGCTGTTTTCATACTCCAGTTTGTCAGAAAGTAGTTCTGCCACATGTCAATATCACAAATGCCATTTCCTGTAAAATAGCACAATTCTTAACTTGGAATGGAACCACCATTTTACCCAGCTATCCAACTTCTCATTCTGTACCCAAAGGTACTCCCTGTAGTAACACAGCCATATCAATATTTATAGTAGCTCAATTCACAATAGTTAAACTGTGGAACCAACCTATATGCCTTTCAACAGATGAATGGATAAAGAAACTGTGGTATATATGCACAATGGAATATTACTGAGCATTAAAAGAGAATAAACTCATGGCATTTGGTAAATTGATGGAGTTGGAGAATATCGTGCTAAGCAAAGTAAGCCAATTCCAAAGTGTTGTGGTCAGAGCAATGAAAATGATGCTGATAAGTGGATGCTGATCCATAATGCAGGGAGGGGGTATGGGAAGAATGGAGGGATTTTGGATTGGGCAAAGGGAAGGGTGGCGGGGAGGGGCTATGGGAGCAGAGAAGATGGTGGAATGAGACGGACATCATTACCCTAGGTACATGTATGATTGCACAAATGGTACAACTCTGCATCAGGTACAACCAGAGAAATGAAAAACTGTGCTCCATTTGAGTACAATGAAGAGAAATGCATTCTGCTGTTATGTATAACTAATTAGAAAAAATATAAATAAATAAATAAATAAAATAGCATGACTATTGAACACTATTCCTATTTGGTGCACAAAAATGAGTTTAAGATTTTTCCACATTATTTGACAATTCCACTTACTTCAAAATGTGCATAGAATGAGCTAAACATAAAGGCCATTCATAGAGACCATGTGATAAGAACTGGGTTAAGGGTTCTTCATCCCTGCTTATTCCCATTTTAGAGATGAAGGAATGGAGGCCCAAGTGAGTCAAGCCATTTTTGAATGCTCCAAACTAAGTTGTTTGTGGATGCAAGAGCTTATGTCTTTTCTGCCAATATTTCTAAAAGTATCCCCCTGATGAGAAGGGTTTGATGGTGATGAAGGACTGGCTTAGTTTTGACAGCAGTTGAGGTTAGACTGCAGAAGCCTGAAGACAGGAACCAGTAAGAGTCACAAACAGATGGAGTGATCCCAGGACTGGAAGCTTTTTGACTCTGGAATAGAGATGTGTTTAGATACACACATCTAAGAAAACAGGAAACATTTGGAAGGTATTTCTCTCATGTTAGCAGGGATGAAAAACTTCCAAAAGTCTAAATATCTAAATAGGCTCACCTGTAGATTACATTGTAAATTATGCATAGAATGTTTTCTCTTCTAGCCTTATCACCATTTTATTACCTCCATAGTAAAAATAACTAATAAATATAATAACTGAATATAATTTAAAAACTCATATATGAAAACCCCAAGTTCTAAATACCTTATATGAATTAAGTCATTTAATTTTATAATTCTTAAAATATGATATTATCGTCACCCTCATAGTGTAAATGAGATAACCATAGCACAGACAGTCAACAACCAGCTTAAATCTCCTACTTGTCTTCCCAGTATCCCCACTCCTGCGCTGGTCCTCTGTCCTCTCTCTGTTCACCTCGGCTTTTGCCCTAATCAAAACATACATATTCTGTATTCCCATGATCTGTACAAAATATAAGTAATTAATTAAAGATATTCATGGCAACTAACCTAACTTAATACACTCAGCATTCAAGATAAAATATTATGTCAAATAAAAATCTTCAGTAATTTAAAAAAAGACAAGGTTTTTTTTTTTGTTTGTTTATTTGCTTTAATATCTAAAATCATTTTACAAGCCTGAAACAAAGTTTTAAAACCTCTAACACAGACACTGGTTTACAGAATTAGAACTTGATATTTTTTTTAACTTTAATTTTTTTTTAATTTAACTTATAAAACTGGGGAAATAGCTTAATGGCAGAGTGCATGCCTCTAAAAGGTCCTGGGTCCAATCTTTAGTGCCACAAGTAAATAAATAAATAGGTAAATGAATAAAAATAGAATAACTCAACAAAAGGCATTATAACAAGCTCTTTTAAAATAATTGGCTTGGGTTATTGTCCTTCTCTATATGATAATGATTAAAAGAAATAAAGGGAAGATAAAACGTACATGTCAATAAAGATGAAGTGTTAGGCACAGAGAGAAACAGCAGAATGATCCAATTACTCCTTTGCTTCTGTAGGAAACCTTTCCTCCACCTATGACCTCTTCTCAGAAGCTCAAGATTATTCTTTACAGATTAAAGATATTAAATAGCAGTGCAATATTTCAGAGTGAAACTGTTTAAGGGCAGTACCTTTTAATTCTTCATTTTTACAGCTTCATTCCTAACATGACAAGCATTGCCAGGTAAAACACACATGGACAGAAGTTACTTCGAGTCCTTAGTAGTTTTAAAGTATGAAGTGATCGTGTGGCACCCAATAAGGCGATTCTCCAGACAAATCATTGAAAATAAACTAGAGATGGGAAATACGATGGGTAAAGGGTATGTTGACACGAAGCCACAGGGAAAGTGAGATGCCATTGAAGATGCTGAAGATTTCTCTTCAAGGCGAGGGGAGAGTGAAGAAGCCGGTGTGCAAAGATGGAAAGCCGTGGTGGCTTACTCAATAGCACCCTGATGCCTCCATATTTGTGATACAAACTTTCCAGAAGGGCTCAATTCATTCCAGGGGAGCAGTTCACACCTCGTTATGGGCCCACAATTGCAAATAAATGTACAATAATGAGAGCAACAATAATATTGCAAAAATATGCCAGGATAACAACAACAAAACAAATTTGTGCACAGAATTGCCAACTATAGAGCAACATTTGCTAATTATTACTATCCCATAATAACTGTTTAATGTTGCCCCTGGAATCTTTCTAAGAGTTACTTTTTCACCCATTCACTGGGATAAGAATCATCTTGCATCTCGTTTATTGCAAATATCTCTTGTCAGTAAGTGAGTGATTTATTTTATGAGATGTCCTTCAGCTGTCAATTCCTCTTTATTTTCAGGGAAGGGATTCCACATTCTTCCTGCCAGCCTCCTCTAAACTACACTTTTCCAATTTTATAAGAAAAGGCTCAAAGTTTTCAATGGCTTCCGATTTTCAGTCCTTCATCCAAATTTATTACCTACCTACTACATTCCAGATGTGCCTGTAAAAATGGTTTCTAGGCTCTGGGTTCATGACAAGACTAACAGAATCTCTCTTCTTACTGTGCTTGTATCCTGGTAGTCAGAGACAAATACTGAAATGGCAAACATATAAACATGGTAATTCCACATAATAATTGAAAACTTGGAAAACAGTGTCATTGGGTAATGTTATGCAGAATGGTAGGTGGTGGTATTTTAGATAAGGTGGTCAGGGATGGGTGTCCAGGTGGACTTGACATTCAAGGTGAGTCCTGAATAGTGAAAAGGGCATCATGAGTATGTGAAGCCTGGTGAAAACATATAAGGCAGAGGACGTATAAAGAGTCAAATTGCTAAAACCTACTGAGACCCCATAGGATCTAGAATAGTAGAGCCTACAATGGAGCCTGGTAAGATGGAGGTCTCCTTATGAAAGGCTGAGAGGGCCAAGTGGTGGGGGCAGGTTAGGTGGGACCTAACCTCTTCTCATTGACCTTCTCACACACAGTACTCGTTCCCACCTCTTTCCCTTTGCCTAGGAAGCTTTCCAGTCTTTGCTCTTCCACCTTTCCTAGCTCTGATCATTACGGTCCTCATTCAGTGCTTGTGCCTTATTGAAATTCCACTTTTTATTATTTGTTGCTCCACATCAGTGAGTGTTCCGTCCCCAGGTATATAGTTAGGGCCTTTACAGTAAGCAGTATATCTTGCATTCTTTACAAACCCACAAATCATCTAGCCACGGATAAGAAACCCTCACTGATTAATAATGAATGTGATTAAATGGAGAATTCTGTCCTCTTGATGTAGCGTTTGGCACACCTTCCTTGACCCTGCATCTAGCCCTTCCGGTTTCAGCTCAGTCATCATGTCTCAGGAGTGCCTTCTCTGAACACTGAGGCCAGAGTATCCCCTACCAATTATCACTGGTCATTCTTCATCGAGTCTTTTTTTGTCATGGTGTTCTCCAGAGCATCTATCCCTGTTCTAATGCTCACTTTCTCACCTGTTTCTTGCTTATTGTCTATTTTCTTCTTTAGAAAACTCACATCACAAGAACAGATCTTGCCTCTTTTGTTCACTCCTGGATCCCAGCATGCACCACAGTGCCTGTTGCAGAGGCTCCTGTGTTGTGTCAGGCACTATCCTATGAGCTAAGAGTAAAGATACAAATAAATCACAAACCTTTTTGCCCCCGTGGAGCCTATACTCCAGCAGCTGCGATAGAAACTAAAAAATATTTATAAGGAAAATACACAGTATATTAGATAGAGATAGAGAAAAAAACATCGGGCAAGGAAAGATAGATAGGATCTGTGCATTTATGGATTGCTGGAGAGACACAGGCTCCTAGGATAGCCCAGAAAGTCCTTAATGATATGGTGACATTGGGTCAAAACCTTAGAGCAACGAGAGAGTGAGTCCTGTATATAGCTGGTGAAGAATCTTTCAGGTCCAGGGAACTGCAAATGAAAAAATTGGGAGACACAGTGTGCCTGCAACACACTAAGGATGGTCTAATTTACTAACAGCTGGAATGGCTGAATCAAGTAGAGAGGGGGGGACAGATGTTCAATGAGAAAAAGTCAGTATAGAGAATGGGGACATCATTTAGAGTCTTTGAGGACAAGGGGAAGACAGATTTTAGCTTTTACTCTTAGCAGAGTGAGAAGAAATGTTGGACAGAGAAGAGCCAAAAGATGACTTGTACTTTAACAGGATCGTTTGGATTGCCCCTTAAGAAGCAACTGTAAGAAAACTAGAGCCATCAGGAAGAGATAAGAAGGCAGCTACTGCAGTGCCCCAGCTAAGGAAAGACAGAGGCTCCAAAGGAAGAGTAGTGTCAAGAGGGGCAAAGGTGATTGGGTTCTGATTATGGATCAGAAACCAGTCTCCAATGACAATGGAGATATATGTACGTGTGCATGTATACATAGATTGATAAGCTGAACAAAAGACACGCATGAAGATTTTTGAAATTAAATCAATAGGTAAATTATTTAAAATGTTCTAAAGTATACATTCCCACATTCACTAATAAAAATACATGTGGCACTTGCTTATTCATATATAGGTTACATTTACTTTTACAAGATATCTAAAAGAATTATTCATCCGGTTTATTTACCCTTGAAATGTACATTTTCTTCCAAAAGTAACTCTGACAAGATGGTGACATCTGTAGAAAAATTAAGAATATGTTTGGGAGAAAAAGAAATAAAAATAACTTGAGATCTGTCATTACTCTGCCTTCTTTAACCATAACAGAGATGATAAGTCTACTCTTCAATGTTTTAAATTAATAATTTTATGAAAATGATAATTCTCTTCTTATCTGTAATAGATAAAAAATGTTTTGAAAAACTGTTTTAGTGTTTTGATTTGACACTTCCTAATTGCCTCTTTTGGATAAGTGTTAATATTTTTAACAATATTACCTGGAAAGATGTCATCTTCAGATGCAGACAGCTGAGTTCTCCTCTTTTTCTATCAGTAAAACTGGTTTTGATGGATTTTGCAAATGAAGTATAATATTCTAGAGCCACTCTCCAAAGCAAATTCAGAGCATGTGAACTCTCTCTCTCTCATTTTTTTTATAAAAATTAATTAGCTTGTTGAAATTGCCTTCTTGTGCCTTTTGGAGTTGGTTTACATTCAAATCATTGTTTTCAGAACAGAAAAGAAATTGTGATTAGCTAGAGTAAAAAATCTAAACAAGAGATCCCCAAGCTCCAAATCATGTAAATTGTAATATTCAAGACAGTTTATAACTTCTTTTCCCCCGGTGGGAATACCCTGCATGGTTTATTGCAAGCCATCAAAAGCTAAGCTCTCAAAAATTGCAATATGGTGTCTCACTAGCTCTCACAAACCTAGCTCAAGAGATAGACTACAAGAAAAATAAAGCCAAAAGCAAACAAAAGAAAGCATACTTAATATTTTGAAGATGTCAGTGTGCACAAGTCACTCATGAGTCTGTAAAATCAGTGGGTATGCTGTGCTCTGGGCAGCTTTAGAAATGCTGCCAGATACTGTACACATTATAGCTCATTGTGCATCACCTAAAACACGCAGGTTTCTGATATTGGTACCCCAATCACATTCCGTTCAGTGCACAAAGGCAATCTTGTTTACATTTCTAACAGGCCCTTGGTTACATTCAGGCAGTAAAGACACTATTATGGATAGAACAAAAAAAGATGTCAGAGACATGTGTTTGTCTCTGAATTTTCCTTGAAGATATTAGATTGCCATCTCTAGCACAGTTCATAAACAAACTTGAAGAACATCAAAGGCTACAGCATTACAACCTGCTGGGCCCAGATTACACACCTCAAAAGTAAATGTTGCCTCAATGAAAACTCTTTGGAAAGTTAAAATCAACTACAACTAAAAATATCCAATGTTCTCTTCAGAACTCAGGCGTTGTGCATGAGAATGTGTTTTTAACAACGGTTTTCTAATATTGGGATTATTAACCCTACATTTTCTTCATTATTAATCCTTAATTTGTTTGGCAAATTTTTGTTTGCTTTCAGTCGCCCTTCACATGTACAGTCCTGCCACAGTGTACTCTGTCCCTGGGTATAGGGAATATTGGATATTCTGGAAAAACACAACCACAAACGTCCTTTTTATTGTGCTCTAAAATGTACTGTATTATTTATGTTAGGATATAGGCAAATTTCTTTGCATATGAGATTCCAAAATCATAGCTTTAGCACAGGAAGTTGTTTATGTGCTCTGTAGTTCACACACACACAAACACACACACACACACACACACACACACACCTGCTCTGCATAAACCATCCACTAACTTCAAAACAAAGGGCATGTCAAAGTCATCAAAATTTGACTCAAAAATGTCTATTAACTCTGTTGATTGGTGCCTCCTTAAAAAGTAAAACTCCAAAGCATCTTTCATGCTCTACTATAAAATCATCTGTAAGAATAGGAATCTTTCCTATGGGAAATCTACAAAATCAGGTTATACATTATTCTTTTTTTTTTTTTTTTTTTTTGAGAGAGAGAGAGAGAGAGAGAGAGAATCTTTTTTGTAGATGGACACAACACAATGCCTTTATTTTTATGTAGTGCAGAGAATCGAACCCCGGTCCCGCCCGTTCTAATCGAGCACTCTACCGCTGAGCCACAATCCCACACCCAATACATTATACTTAATGATATGTCCAACATAGTTATTTGGCACTCTTCCAAAAATCTGAAAGAAGTTGAGAGAAAACATCTTTGTTATCAAATTATACACAGTGGTTTCAACTGGATGGCACCAATCCATTTTGTAAAAGTCAGCAGTGCTAATCTCCGGCTTTCAGTCTCTGTCCTTGCATGTCTATGATCATATTTCCTCATCTTACTAACCTGCTTCCTCACACAGAATGATTTTCTCCCTCTTCTGTAATCTGTTGGCACTGTTCATATGCCTGAAAAAGACAACTAACAGACCATTTTACATTTATACCTTATGTGTCTACTTTTCTGGGGGCTTCTTGATGGCAGGACCCTACCTTGTTCCTCTTTATTCCTAGCCCTAACGTTGTGCATGGTACACAGCTGACAGCTGATTTCAACAAATGTCAAATCCGTGAATGAATCTTAGCCAAATATACTTCTTAGTATATAAGTAAAGAACTACTTTTATCTAAAAATATGCTCTTAACTAAAATCATTCTCTCTGGGGGCAAAGATAGGTTTTCAAAATGTGATGTTCAAAGAAGAAGCCAAAACTTGCTACTGTTTATGTCACATGTTTATGAAAATGATAATTTGTCCAGAACCCCTAAAATTTGCAGTAAATATATTAAAAATCAAATTCAACTTCTGCTATACAGCTATGAGAATGGCTAAAATAAATAAAAATGACAACATTTTCTGGAATGCAAATGCAAAATGGTATGACCACACTAAAAAATGACTTGGTGGCTTCTTACAGATTTTAACATAGATTTACATGATGTGGAAATCATATTCCTAGGTAGCTATAAAAAAGAAATTAAAAAATTTTTTATACTATTATTGCATAAATAATTTTCACAACTCAACAGCTTAAAATGGCATCCATTTATTAGCACTCGCTTCTGTCTGTCGAAAGTCGAGGACAGGCTCAAACTGGGTTCTCTGCTTAGGTTCTCGCCAGGCCCAAATCAAGGTCTCAGCTGGGTAGGCTGTTACCTGAAGGTTCTCCGTAAGAAGGAACCTGCAAGTTCATCTGGGTGATTGTGTGACCTGGGGCTTGTGAGATCATATTAAGTCCATATATATATATATAACCTGGAATATAACTTGGGTTAGTTTGACCAGGCACGCAAGCTGTCTTAAAATCTTGCCTAACAAAATGATTTTCCAGAAAAAGATAAAACTCTAGGGAAGAAGAACAAACCTGTAGTTGCACAGGTTTAGGTGAATGGAGAAGTCGGACCACAAAGGGAAAGTAAGAAAGAATTCTTCAGAGTGATGTCAATGTTTCATATCTTGATTTTGATGGTGCTACAAAGTTGAGACACTTATCAATACTCCTGAAACAATACAACAAAAAGTGAATTCTACTGTTTGTCAATCAAAAAGTAAGACAAAAACGGAACAAAAATCAAATTTAATGAAGTCTGTTGCTAGTAAGTTTGAGAGATCTTTTTTTTTTTTTAAATGTTTATTTTTTAGTTTTAGGTGAACACAATATCTTTATTTTACATTTATGTGGTGCTGAGGATTGAACCCAGTGCCTCTTGCATGCTAGGCAAACGCTCTACCACTGAGCCACAACCCCAGGCCCAGAGAGATCTTAAATATCATTGTAAGTGAATTTAAACCTCAGATCTTCCCTTGATCATCTTGGGTACTATCTAAAGGGCAGAATAATCTGCAATAACATATTTTGACTAGAAAGCCTAGAACTCGGTTAGAAAACATTGAGTCCTTTACTTGTGTATTACTTACCCATCCCATCTTGCATATTTCTAGGAATCATTACGTAACTATCAAGTCTTCCAATGAAGCTGGTTCCTCAACTTCTCCAATCCCTCTTCTCCGAACATCATACAACACTTGATTTTATGTTGTTAGTTCTCCTCTATTTTGCCAAGTTTCACCTTCCTGGTACTCGCCTTGAAGTCATAGTGGCTGCTTTCCCACTGACCTCCATCTCCAAGTTCAAGTCCTTTGCATTTTACCACACAAATGTCTCCTCTTCAATTCCTCTTTCTTCCCTCCTGACTATACTCATTCATTCATTGGTCCTTGATGAGACCTTTACTATGAACCCATGTTTCCTTTCCATTTTCCACTTTCAACCATTGCATTTCTTGGTTAACTGTTCGTGCCATCGATCTGATTTTTCTAAATAACTATATCAATCTTCTAATTTTCTTCCTTAGAAATTTCCATACCGGGGCTGGGGATGTGGCTCAAGTGGTAGCGCGCTCGACTGGCATGCGTGTGGCCCAGGTTCGATCCTCGGCGCCACATACAAACAAAGATGCTGTGTCCGTCGAAAACTAAAAAATAAATATTAAAAATTCTCTCTCTCTCTCTCTCTCTCTCTCTCTTTCTAAAAGAAAAAAGAAAAAAAAGAAATTTCCATATCATTCTTATCCATTTGTCTTGTGGAATATCTGTAAATCTCTTAAATCCTGGCATTTATGACCCTCAAACTTCCCATTTTCACTTTTTTTTCTTGATATATAATAAAATTTAGACTAAGAATAAGTCTCAATATTTTCACTGTATCCGTACTGCTTTCTCAATCCAGCATAATATCTCTCATACACAAATATCCTACTATATTTTTAAAACTCAAATTAAATAGAATTCTTCTCAGAAGCCCTTTCTCACATGTGTCTTCCAGAATCAGTGGTTTTGACCTGTACCTTGGAAGGTGTCTGAATAACAGGAGGACAAAGAGAGAGGATGACCTTAGGAGTAAGGCTTACTTGGATGAAGCAATGATATGAGGTTCCTAGAGATTACTGTGGACCCACTTGTGAAAAAAGCAGATATCAAGACATCCAGCCATAAAAAAAAAAAAAAAAAAGACTATCTCAAAAGAGAATTCTCAAAAGAGAATCCCAGAGTAAGTAAGAATCATCATCAGGCAACATCAGTATGGAGTGGGTTTTCCATCTATTGAGAGTGGAAGTTGCAAGCGTGATTTCAAAGAAAAAAAAATGTCACCAGGTGAGATCATTGCCGCTGGAGGGTCTCAACAGTGCATTCTCCAAATAATCCATAGAATGATCATCTGGCAGAATCAGAATTGGGAATCTGGAGCATCCTTCCCAAGAACAACAATACTGGTCCAAATTGAGGTCATCCAAGAAGATCTCTAGTTTTCCTAACTTCTAATTTCCTTCACTTCAGCTGGGGAAGGGTGAGTAACCATCTAGAAAGGGAAATATGTACAGGATGAAGGATTTAAGGAAGAGGAACAAAGACAAAGGCAGCCCATGACCTTTTCCCATGTCCTGTGTCTTAAGAAGTACATGCAGGAAACAGGGAGAATTTGGGATTTTATGTGAACTTTGGGGTTTCTTTTCATTTTAGCCTGGAAAAGACATTTATAGAACACTTACAAGAATTTGTTTCTGCCAAATTGACTGTAGAATTTAGTATCTAAGAACAACTAGAAAAAAAAAAAAAAAACTTACAGTACTTGCTTGAGATTTCATCCAAGGAATGGGAAATAAAGAGCATGGAGAGGAGGTTAGAATGAGGGAGGGCACAGGGAGGGGAGATGTGGTTTGTTTGTTTGATTTCTTGTTTGGGGGACAAGATAGAACTCAGGGCCCTGTGCATGCCAGGTAAGTCCCCCATCATGGAGCCCAACCATAGCCTCTGAGAGATACAGGTATATGCTGGTGGTATGCCATTAATTTTCCCTTTTTCAAGGTGTGCTAGAGATGATAGCACAAGTAATTAGAGGAAGATAACTTCCTCTGAGTCAGTCACTCAGGTGACTTTAGATTGTAGTTTCTTTCTCATCTTTCTATAGAACATGTTTGACAATAATTATGCTTCTTTAATAAATAAGTTAAAGAAGAAAGAGTCATATTTGGGGAAACAAGAATTAGTGCTGGGGCTGGGGTTGTGGCTCAGTGGTAGATCGCTTACCTAGCATGTGTGAGGCACTGGACTCAATCCTCAGCACCACATATAAATAAATGAATAAAAGTCCATCAACAACTAAAACAAAAATTTAAAAAAAAAAAAATCAGTGCTGGAGAAAGTTGGGCTCCTGATGTTGGTGCCACCCAACAGGAAAACACAATCATATTTTTTTAAAAAATGCAGCTGCAGTACTGTGATCATTTGAAATAGCTCTATACAACTTTTCCATTGCCTTTTCAAGCAGAAACAAGAAGTCTGGAGTCTAATGTTTACTTTCTGCACTTTTGTATCATTTCGGGAACATTATTTTACCTCCTTTACACACCGACTGATTTCATCCTTTCTAAAATTCATGTCCCTGAGTGTCAGGAAAGGGACCAAGAAGCATTTGTATTTTGATTATTCCAATTTGCAAAACAAAGTCATTAAGTCCTTTATCTCTAACACTAAATTCGTGAATTCTTCTTTTAACTATTTTTTTTCCTTCTGGAAATAATTGAGAATAGAGAAGTCACTTGGGAATTTTCAGCGGGAACTTCTTAATGTCCCAAAAACATTAAAAAAAAAAAAAATCCTAACATTGCCCAGAAAAAAAAAATGTTTTTGAAATTCATAATTTCCTTTGTTCCACAAATATGTATTGAGTGATGGTTGTGTTGTAAGCACTTTGCAGGACATCCATATGTGTGTTGCATATTTAACTGGGTCTGATACTAAACAGATTTTGAGTAAATAAAGTGCATTTATTTTAGGTTTCATCTCCCAGGGTAGGGCGGACATGGCATTGCCAGCTGATACAAAGACTCTCTGATGAGCTCAGCCAAACTTCAGGTCATCCTGGAATTTCAAGGCCCTATCTTTGGCTGATAACTCAATTATTGAACAAAGAGAGGGCAAAACTAGGAATTAAAGATTGGATGGTAGTAGACTGTCCAAGTAAGAATCATAAGATCTTCCATGTTTTTCAAAGAGCCTATTAAATAGCAAAGTTTTGTCACATTCTTGTTCTGGATAAATTACAAAATCCGGATCCAGATTGTTATCAGTATGGGCTCAGAGGGTTATGGGTAAAGAATTGGGGCTGTATTGCAACAAAAAGAAAACATGCCTTGCTAAATTCTCCTTTTGTGCCCAAACTCTTTTTTGTTATCCATATGCTTCCAGTGGGAGTAATTACAATGTGTCCAATGTCATCCTTGATTAAACTTTTTTCTCCTATGCAAACTAGTCTTTATATGTTCATAAAGCACCTGGCATATTGTGAGGTTTAAGAAGTGTTTCATGATGAAACAATAGCAACCAAGAATCTAAACCCTTGGTTCCTGTGGCTACTGTAAACTGAATGGAACTCAGCTATGACAGAAGAGAAGGGAAAAAAATCACTTTAGTTATTGCAATGTTATAGCCTATTGTCTCCTCTGCCTTATTTATAAGAGAATCCCACTCCATTTGGTTTGTAAAACACTTAGAACGAAATCCAGTTTTGAAAATAGGACAAGTTCATCATACAAATCTATGATTTACTTGTTAAACTTTAGAGAATATGATGAGGTTTGCAAAGAATGATGGAGTGTTACATCAGAAATTGCAGGACCATTAGAATTTACCTAGTGAACATATAATGAGGCTCTGAGGGGATATAGGAAATTAAACTTTTCTTTCATTACCACAATGCATTTTTAAAGAAGATTCTAGAAGCCTTATTGGCAGAATGGACTTCATTTAGCAATGCACAGAGAGTATGCAATTCAAAGTACCACATAGTCATTTATCTCCCAGAGGGGGAAAAAAATCCATTTCTTAGCTTGACACAAATAACTTAGACTCATGAACTCTTAGAGGTGGGAGAACATTACAGATTCTCTAGGTTCATATTCATATTTTTAAAGCCAATCCTAGCCAAATGATCAAATGGGGGGAAAAAATCCTGGAACAGACAAAACAAAGGGTGGAAGGAAGAGACTGAGAAAATAATTCACAAAGAATAAAATTGTCAAAGATACAGCTCCAAAGTCAAAGAACACCCACCCCCACCCCGCCCCCCTTTTAAGAAGATTTCACTTTATCTAAAGAGTAAAGCAAATGCTTTTAGATCCAAGGGTTCCTGGTTCAAATCTCAGCAGGAGCAGATTTCTCACAAACTAAAAAGGCACTCTGCCTATTAAAGGAACTGACTTAATACAGTTATATGGACCATTACTGTACAAAATGGGGATTCGCAAACTATTTTCTAAATGGGGCCTTTTTGTGCATGTACAGTAATTCTTATAGAAGCCTTTTACAAATAAAAAAGGAAAAAATGGGGGGAAAAATCTAAGAACCCATGATTTGAGCCTTTAATAACTATTGGTGTAGGAGAGACATCCATCTGCAGAAATATAGCAGATCAGATCTTCTTAGCAATGGTCCGAAAAAGCAGTCTAAAGATAAAAGCTTAATATTTGTGCAGACCTTGGAAGCCCAGAGAAAGATTAGCAAGATATTCCTTGAAGTTTGGCCTTAGTGTTGGACCTAAAAATGCAGTCTCCATGAACCTTCATTAAAACACAAAGAAGTGTTCTAACAGTTCATCATAGAACACTATTCTGTGTGAGATTTCCAATAGAAGATGTTATTGAGTAAATTTTTACATTATACTCTAATTTGACTGCTAAAAGTCTTCCTTAACAGTGAAACTATGAAAGACATGTGGTAAACATTTAATGTAATCCACCTTATAAAAGTACCCTGAGGAAATTGCTAGATGTCTACTTTTGCCATAAATTTATATTAGGAGAGCTATACTTGATCTAGGTTCAACATATTTGTGGTAATTTATATCATGCTCCCTGGGAATGTCATCAAGAATAGAATAATATTAAATTATGAAAATACTTTCTTACTTACCAATTTTATTATATATAATTCTCTGGGACCTACTAGAGGTTAACTGATTTTATATATATATATATATATATATATATATATATATATATATATATATATATATATATATATATATGTAAAGATACAAACATATGGATGACCCAAACATAGAGAGTGCTTTCAAAAGTGAAATCTGTTTCCTGAAGAATAAATTTGTGTCCTGGGTCAATTTTCCAGGTAATAGATTTCAGAGAAGGTAATTTATTTGAAACCTATAATTCATCTCCACTCTGCCAAAAATTTTAGATGTCTTCCCAGCAAAACATATTAGTTGCAAGTGGCAAAAAATGAAATAAAATGTAAAAGCTAAAACTGGTTTAAAGAAAAGCTATAGATAGAATCATTGTTGGTTTATATGACTAATAATAACTGCTGGTTTGGGAGCAAAATTGGATCTCAAATTTCAAAGGGTAACATGAGAAGTCATCCTGTGTGTTGGTCAGTTTTTCATCTCAATGACCAAAATACCCCAAAAGAACAACCTAGAGGAGAAAACCTTTATTTTGGCTTATGGTTTCATAAGTTCACTCCATTTCAGCTGGTCTCTTCATTTGGGCCCAGGATGAGGCAGGATATCATGGTGGAAGGGTACAGCATAGGAAAGCTGCTCAGAATGTGATAGATGGGAATCACAGAGAGAAGTGGGTAGGAGCTACAGAGGTGGTGAACAGTTCCAGGGCATGCATGATACCAGTGATTCACCTCCTCCAGTAATGCCCCCATCGGCCTACAGTTACCTCCCCATCTGTCCATTCAAACTAGGATGGACTGATTAGGTTAAAATTATCATGTTCTGATCATTTTGCCTCTGAATAGTCCTTCATTGACTCTGGAGAATTGGGGGGATACCTCAAATTCAAACCATAACATTATACCCAAAGCTCATGTCCGTCTCACGAGGCAACATCCACTTAATCCATCTTTATGAGTCCTGTGGTCTTCACGGTTTCAGCATTGCCCAGAAATCCAAGTCTAAAGTCTACTCTGAGACTCAACCCATACACTTAGCTGTGAGCCCCTATAAAGTTCAAAGCAAGTTATATATACAGTGGCACAGGGTAAACATTCCTGTGTCAAAAGGAAGGAATAGGGTCATCCAAAAAAGGGATGGGTCCAAAACAAGACTAAAACCCAGTCGGTCAAACAGTTTCCTTCAATCTACATGCAGCATCTGGAATACATGGAGGTGTGATATTCTCTCCCAAGACCCTGGAAAGCCCTGTCCTTTTGGCCTTTCCAGTTGAAGTGCTCATGGCTTCTCTTACCTTTGCTCTCTTCACATCCACTAGCTTTCCTCAGCAGACTTTCCATGTTACTTGCATCTCTTAATTCTTGGGGTCTCCACTATAGTTTCATCACCCTTCCCTCAACTTCATGCATGAGTCCCACCCTGATACACTTTGGCTGGCCTCCCAGGCCCTCCTTTGAAATTTTGGTAGAACCTTCTGTGACCTCTTAACTCCAACATCCTGCATTCCTGTGTGCCTAGCACCACGTAAATGACACCAAGGTCTGGTGCCAGTTTATGCAGAAGCTGGGTCCCCTGGAATCATAGCTGCAGTGCCCTTTGAGTGCCTAGGTGGCTAAGTAGGACGAATCTATGACTTACCCCTCCACCCTTGCCATGGGCAAATAGGGAACTGCCATAATCTCTTCTCAAAGTAACTTCCCCTTCTGCATTCTGGAACCTGCTGTGGGTATTGTCTTACAAATTACTGAGATGCCCTCAAGACATCTTTCCTATTGTCTCTGTACAAAGTACTTAGCATGTCTTTTGTGAGTATAATCTCTTCAATGACCACAACTTTCTTGCACTTTTCTAGCCAAATAGCATGTTTTAAAAATCTTTTAGCTCTGATTTTTTCCCCAATTCACACAGTAAACCTATCTCAAAGTTGCCAGCAATATTCAAACCACTGACTGAATGCTGTGCTTCCTTGAAGTTTCCAGATTAACTAGTCCATTGCTTTTAAACTCAGTCTCACACAAAGTCTCAGGACATGGGAAAAAATGGAGACATGTTCTTTGGGAAAGTATAAGATGAATGGCATCTACTTTAATTCCCAAGAGTTCTCATTTTCCTCTGAAACCTTATGAGCACAATCCTCATTCCTGTCTGCAGTCTGGTCTTCAGAGCTCCCACAAGAATCTCATATTAAGTTTGTTTGCAAAATTCTAAGAATCCTCCAGCCTGCATCTCCAAACTTTTTCCAAATTCCTCTCACAAACCAGCTCCGAAGTCTTCTGGACATCTGGTCAGTTTAGTCACAGGAATGACCCTCTTCTTGTGCCAATTTCTATGTTAGTCAGGATTTTCTTTGATGTTATTGTTGTTACAGGTGTGTCCAGAATATTGAAAAAGAACAACATAGAGAAGGAAGAGTTTGTTTTGGCTCATGATTTTAGAAGTTTACTCCATCTTGACCGGTCCATGGCTGTGGACCCAAGGTGAGGCAGCACACTATGGTGGATGGGCATGGTGAAAGAAAGCTGCTCAGAATGCAGCCAAGAAATAGGGAAAGAGAAGGGGCAAAGGACCACGAGGAAGATGAACACCTCCAGGGCATAGGCCCAGCTACCTATGTCCTTCAGCCACACCCCACTTGCCTACAGTTACCACCCAGGCAGTCCATTCAAACTAGGATGGACTGATGAGGTTACAGCTCTCACAATCCAATTTCACCTCTGAAT
Organism: Marmota flaviventris; assembly: GCF_047511675.1. NCBI lineage: Eukaryota > Metazoa > Chordata > Mammalia > Rodentia > Sciuridae > Marmota > Marmota flaviventris. The sequence continues at coordinate 115,947,922 of NC_092505.1, forward strand.
ATTCCTGCATTGACACAGGTGCTTTCAGGAGGCAAATCATGTCTCCATCATAACAGTCTTCTTTCAGCTTCTCATTTCTTCACCTTACAATAGCTCCTCTCTCAGCAGTTCCAACAATGCAAAGACCCTCACAAATGCATTTCTTTCAAAATTAGATATTCCCTTTCATAGCATTTCAAGACAAAATCCTCTTTCAAAAATTTGAGAGCTTCAATTATTATTTCAACTTAATCCACCTAGATTTAAATTATAATTTGTACACAATCACATTTCTAGAGTTTCCCTTTGATTTTAGGCAATATAAAGGACACAGAACTACACATGATTTCCTATGAGTTTGGATTCCAATGTCATCCGCATCTTAACTATTGACTCAACCAATTCCAACTCGTAACATATCTAGGAGTACAACCATACACAAACACTCATGTTACACATAGCAAAGCCTTACTATTTGGGAAAAAAACACTGAGAGATAAATGTAGGTACTGATATTAACTAAGTATAAAGTCACTATACCTGCACTGAATCCTACTAAAACTCCAACCTTGACAATAAGAAGAAAGTTAGGAGAAGCATAATTAATCTTCAATAAATGTTAAATAAATGAAAGAGCAAATGGAACCAAAAGAAGGTAAGTGCCATAATGAGAGAGGATAAACTATTTCAAGACAAAATAATAAAATGTAGTTATATTAAAAGTGATAGTAAGTTCAGAAAATTTTAAAACAAGCTGTGGAAAAATAAAACAACCAGTTTAGTATAAAAAAAATTATCTGCTGGTTAATATTTAGTCTGAAATTTTTAAAATTTTTGATTAAATGAGATTATTTGTACATCAATTTACCCATTAAATCAAGTATTTGTTGAGCATGTGTCTGAAATCATGATATGCATGTGGAGTATAAAATTAAATTAGTTGAGTGCTTTTCAGGGTATTTCTGGTAACAGCAATGCGTAGAGAAAGGTAAGAATATATAAATAGGGTGGGGGAAACTCTAGCAAGACAGGTCAAATTTAGGAGTCAAGTCCAAACAATTTTATGTGCTGAGTGTAGAGTTAGAAATAATTTAGGGTTAATTTCCCAATTAGCTGTAAGAGAACTGACCATATTCGTTGTACTAGAATTCATAGAACATGCCCACACATAGAGCTTGCTTGAGTGCATGGCGTTTAGGAGGAAACGTGGATGAGGATTGTCAAGTCAAGGAGATGGGAGAAGTGTGTAAACAGGACTTTGTCATCCAGAGAGAATTTCAACATGGTGGGGGAGGTTCCTGAGGAACCTTGAATATTCTCCAGAGATACCCACAAGTTTCTTCTCAATGGTTTCTCTGGTATGCCTAATGTTATATTTATTCTTTTATATACAAATTTAGTTATTTATCTAATAAATAATGTTAATTTTTTCAAGATTCACAGAAAGGAGTCATGAAGTCCAGGAAAGTGCTTGGTTTCTAGGTCACCCCTAGAGTGCTAGCTGTGTTTCCTAGAGTGATGTGGGTTCTTATCAACAGAAGTCAGAGTTTCAGTGGGAAGAACTCTGCTTTAGGAACACTGGCCAACTCACAGTCTCATAATCCAATGGATATTTAATTGGAGAATTCTAGATCATAATGCAAAGCATGATAGCCATTAAACTTCTCTGAACTTTAAATACTTCAGCTGTGATACTGGGGATGATGACATTGTTGGGAAATAAGTGAGTTGATATATAGTCACACACAATACAATGTATATCACTCCATATATTCATTTATAATTGGTTTGCCTTGATAGACCAGTTTTCTTGCTTGATACACTAAAAAAAAATCCCATATTTGCCTTAGTTTCAATAATTTATATTTGAATTTTTTGTAGTATAAAAAAATTCCTGGCAGTGAACTTCTCAAGTGGTTAAAGTCACTTGACCTTTAGCCTCTTGCTTTAAAAATCCCTCAAGAGATATGTTAAATGGCCCAGAAATATATTGCCTGTCATGTCTTATTGCTTAATTAATGACCAACTAAGATGGCCTGTATAGACTGCCCTCAAGTAATTGTGAGCTGATCTTCTACTCAAGGAAATGAATTGACTCTCCAACAGCAGCCCTGTCGTGGAGCATTCACTGCATTTAAATTTCCTCAACCTTCAAAGGAGAGGGAATATACAAGGGCTGGTTAACTGAGCATACAAACATCAGCCAGCAGATAAAAAATGTTCTATGGCTCAGAGTGCCAGACAGAAATCATACATTCCCGCCTTCTGAAAACTGTGCTGTGACTCCAATAAAAAAAAAAAAAAAAAGCTACCAGGTAAGCATTTTTATTTTAGCCATATTTGTGATGGGATTGGAAGCTGCTGAATTCTTTTAATGATAATTTTAAAAACACTGTGGTTTGAAATTGTATTCCTTTTGAAGATAAATGGGACCCTGTCGAATGGGAAGCTACTGTGGAGGGAAAGTTGACTGATTTGAAATGAGGGGCAGGAATCATATTCCAAAATAAAGGAAAAGTTGGTGATAATTTAGAAACCCCTTTTCTTTTTTATGACAGAGAGTAAGTAATATGAACCAACCTAATAATGAAATGCCACCAAACACTTCTGGATCTTTTGGGTGAATGCAAAGTATTCATAACCAAATATGAATAGTGATCCTTTAGGGGCTTAAAATACCTGAATGGAAGCTTCAAAATAGCGAGTTTTCTTAAGGGATCAGCTGCCCTTCTCTAGTTTTATCTTTATTTGGACTGCTCTTTGACCTCCTCCCTCTCTTCCTTCCCCAATCCATTGTTTCACTCTGGGAGAGGAGCAAGCAATGTCAAAAGGAACTGGAAAATGAAAATAAGTAAGGGATAAAGCATTGACACAGCTGTGGACAACAGAAAGAAGACACTGTCCTGGCTGTGGAGGGTTATGTAATCCATGAGCAAGCTCTGCTCGTTCTTCCTGACCCTCAAATAAGTGAACATGAACTTTCCTGTCTTGGGAGAATTTCCAAAGCTGAATTTCAGGATGGTAGTCGTGACGTGGTTTTCTTTCAGGCATAAGAAGTGGTGAGGAAAGAGCCGGGAGGCAGGGAGGCCAAGAAGGAGGCTTTGGTGGAGAGCAGTGTCCAGTGGTCAGTGCCTGGGTGAGTGCTGAATGGTCCAAGAAGCAGGAAAGGGCACTGCTGGGCGGTACCATGTGGAAAGATTTAGCTGGATGGTGAATTAGATAAAACGCCCCAGTTAGGACTGTAAGGGTTTCCTCCCCTCTACAGCTGTGTGCATGTTCTATGTTCTCTGCAGGTTCTTCCTAGAAAAATTAGAAAACCATGTATCTATGACTAGAGATGAAAAGACAGATGGGGAGAGGAGATGACCTTTCATATTTTTACCATTAGTTCAAGAAATAAAAATCATTGAATTACACCCTTCCTTCGCTTTCCTATTACAGTAACGGAGAATCAGTCAAGCTTGGACACATTTTCAGAAACAGAAGAGGTAGAGTCTCTGATCTACTCATCTCTAAAGAACGCAGGTTGCTGGTATTTGGAGATGTATGACAGTATTCTCAAAATGAACTTTTTTAGTGTTCCACAAAGCTTTGCAATTTTTAAGAATTCAATCCAGTTTAAGGGGAAAGGTATCCAGATGGGCCCCTCAACCAGAAAGCAGCCATCCCCCAGCCTGGGCTTTGGGAAGAAGAAGAGAGGAAAAAGGAGACAGAAATAAGTGGTGAGCAAAGATGTGACAAAGGACGGTCCATGAAAGAAATAAAACACAGGTGGAAGAGAGAGCAGGGATGTAGAAGCACGACACCTTAGTTTCTCTGATGTGGGCAAACTGAGTCAAAGATGTTAGAATCAGGAAGTAGTTTCTCAGTACAGCTCATAAATCAAAATGCTTCACTTTTAAAATAAGATGATTTTCAAAAATAATTTAATCCTTGACTTCATCTTTGCACAACGATGTTTTTGTTGTTGTTGTTCTTGCTTTTTGATTTTTCCCCCCAGACTGACATCTCCCGTTCAAAAACACCCAATCTACTCATGAAACGGGCCTGGCCAGATCTGACCCGGGTGTTTTAGCCCTGGTTACTCAGAGGCAATTGCGTAACATATTTATTTTGGACACCAGACATCACTAGGGTATTTGTTTTATGGTCTTGGCTTCTCAGCCTGTCCCCTAGCCAAGTTGCCAAGTATAACAACATCCAAGTTGTAACTCTGTGTTTCACCAACAATGCTCATGTTTTGTAGACTTAGAAGGGCCAGAAACCTTGAAAGGAAAAGGTGGCTGCATGAATAGGGCTGACGCGAAGTCCAGCACTAAATAAATGGCCAAGTCCCAACGAAAACAACCCTGCGTCTTGTGCTCACTCTGTTTTTAGTTAACTTTGTCCTCCTGCCTAAACATGTGAGTTTTGTATCACCCTTAAGTTGCTGTTAACATTGAGGCATGAAATTTGGAGGATTGGAAATAAATGCTGCTAAATGGAACTTTTGGATGAAGAATCTCTAGGTTTTTTTTTTTTTTTTTTTCCCCTCAGATCTGTAAAAGTAATAGGGGAAAGCACAAAAGGATCAAGAAAAGAAAGACCCCAATCTTTGTTCGATGAGTGATAAAACAGCATTACTTGGGGGAAATTGGCCTGACCTTCACCTACACGATGCTTCTGCTGCCTCACTGATTCTTGCTTTGCTCTGATTAGGTAAAGATTGCCCCTTTCCCTGCAAGAAAAAGTCAAGAACAAAAAGAGAGGAAAAAAATCTTGACTTACCTATAAAAGGTTTATTTTTTTAATCACAGTTGGGCTCATCCAAGCCAGTTTCTAATCTTATTTTTCAGGCTTGGGGAAAAAAAAAAAAAAAAAAAAAAACTGCCTTTTAAAAGAAATTCTTTGGATCATTTTCTTTGCAACCTCTAGTCTAGATCTCAACTCACATTTCTTGGATCTTGGATGTATTAAAAAAAAAAAAAAAAGGCCTCTAAACCTCTTCCTCTTTTAGCCTTGCCTCTAAAGCTCTGCTGGGAGGAGATGGCAGGAAGAAACAGCACAAGGCCCCTCAGCCTGCTGGAACAGCAAGTAGAATGCAGAGTCCTGCCAATGTTCCCGGAAACTTGAGGTGGCTTGCCACCCCCGCCCCAGCCCCTCAGTGGTTGCCTGTGGACAGCGGAGTTCCATGGAGCTGTGATATTAAGTTGCAGACTCTGCCTGTTCATAGAGACCAGAGCTTTTCTGTGACATTACTGTCAAACAGCCCCCTGTGTGACTAATATTTTTAACAGCATGATATTTAAAATTTGACAAGGATATAATAATTCATTCTTCAGATAGTCAACATACTATGAGAGTAAGTTATGTCTTCAAAGTATCTTTCAAAGGGCTATGAAAAGTAGGTTAAAATTCTTCTCCCTACAGCATGCAATTTCATTTTTGACTCTACCACTTCAGCCACATAAAATTAAATTTTGACTTGAGAGTGACCTACTGAAAATTAGATGGAAAAATAAGGGGAGAGATTGAAGTTACTGATTGAATGGAAGTTAGCATGTCCATCTGTGGTTTAGCATACAGCTTGCTAGGTCCTCCGAGAATCCTGCGCTTCTGGTAGTCAGGATTTTCCTCTTAGGATTCAGACTGTATTTTTAAGGGAAATGTTGCAGAACTTAATGGAATATAATCTGTTGTGTGGCATACAGATGTGAGGAGACACAGAGGAGAATTCTCCACACACATTTTGTGCCACAGTTCTCATCTCCCCTTTAGGTCTGCTTCCGACCTGTGATCCAGCCATCGGAGCAACTAGACATTCTCTCAAATCAGCCATGCTCTCAGATGCTCCCATGAAGTGGCAACCTGCTAGCCTCTCTGCCTGGTGTTCTTTTATCCCAACGATCAAAATTTATCCTAAATAGTTATAAAATTATGATTTTAAAAACTCTGATTTCAGAACAGCATAAGGACCATAGCAGTTAATATGATTATCCTCATAAGAGTCAAATATGAGGGTTTGGAAAAGCCTAGAGACCTTTACTAAATGGCTGTACATAGTTTCACTGAGACCAATGGGACTCATAAAAATGTGTAATATTTCATAGATGGGTGATATATTTTATTGTGTGTTTTATTTATTTTTATAAGTGTGTGTGTGTGTGTGTGTATATATATATATATATACACACACATATATGTCAGTCAGGATATATATATATATATATGCAAACTTTCTCTCTCTCTCTCTCTCTCTCTCTATATATATATATATATATATATATATATATAGAGAGAGAGAGAGAGAGAGAGAGAGAGAGAGAGAGAGACATAGATATAGATATAGATAGATATAGATAGATATAGATATATAGATACACACACACACACATACACACAAACACCAGTCAGAATAGGTTAGATTGTGAGTGTGCTATAGTAAAAATCAACCCCCAAATCTCACTGGTTGGACACAAGAGAAGTTCAACTTTTGATCAAGGAAGTTCAGTGCAATACCCTGGGTCATTCCCACAGCAGCTGAGCTCCAACGTGTTTGCTCTGCATTCCAACTCACTTTCATTTTACTGCACACATGCTCCCAAGTTCACCTCTGCAGAAGAGCAGCAGGAGAACTGAGATCATTAAAAACTTCACCCAGTCCCTCTTCTCACATTTCATTGGCCAAAATGTGTCACATGGCTAAAGCCCAAGTGCAAACTTCCAATGTGCCCCATAGAAGGTGAGCCCTAGGGGTTGGTGATGGTAGTAATGGTTACTACTACAGAATTTCACCATCAAATGCTTTACCTTTCTTCCTTTATCTCTAAATGACTCTGATCTCTCTTTACGCAGTGACATATGCAAAGCATATTAACAAGCCAACACTTCCAGCGTTCATCCACAGTCACTGATTTATTCTGCCATTATGTAAACAAAGAAGAGCATCATTCTTCAAGGTCTCAAATGTATTTGGCATCTAAATACATCTGTTTAACATAATGTCTCAAAAAGCATCAAAAATATCACAAAAAGTGAAGCAAGTAACAAGAATATGTTACAAAAATCACTCACAAATAAGAATAACTTAAGCGTAATATGGGATGAACTGCTTTAAACACAAGCTAATATATTTCCTGTCTGTTCTTTCAGAGTACAAATGTGTAACCTATACCTGCCAATTTTAACTGCTTGGCCATTCTTTCAAGGATTTACTCACACCACGTATTTAATGACAAATGTATCGGCATCATCTGAGATGAGAATTGAGATCTCAAAACTGCAGTCAGTATCTCCCCTTGCTTTATACTCCATCAAAGATGATGCAAGCTGACTTCAAAGGGAGCTCAGTACTTGCATCAACTCTGCAGGGGAGGTGAGTAAAATGAGGAATAAAAAAAAGAGAGAGAGAGAGAACACCATTATGTTTTGAATTTCAAGTCCTAAATCATTATTTCCTAGCTGTGCATGAGGTTACGTAGACAGAAAGTAAAATGACAACCGGTCATGTCATTGGGATGATGATATAGGAGGATCAGGAAGCTTAAGAAGAAGAATTTTTTTAAAGTCACATTAAAAAAAATTTCTCTCCCCTGGTGTTCGTGTATTCCTGAGACATTTTTCCAGTGATAGAGAGACACCCCGGTGCCCCCATCATGTCCAGGTGCCTGCTGGGTTTGACCTGTTTCAGAACTCTCTTCTCAGGAGCAATAATGTGCTACCCCTGAAGATAATTAAATGTGAGGTACCCAAATAGTCACTTACAGCTGCTTTTGGGGTCTCTATTTCTAAAGGGGAGTTTGTATCAATCATGGAGATTTCACTTGTTGTTAACGTTAGAAAGCTAAAGGATTCAATTTTACTTTAAAACAAATTAATATTGCCTTTCCAACCTGTATACAAATGTTTTTGGCTATTTGGTCCTACAAGGTCTGTGTAGGTATTAATGACTTGAAAGAAAAATCATATGATCTGTTCAATTCTTAAAAATTTCCTTTAAAAGTCCCTAAGTATCTAATTACAGTCAATTTCTAATATAATCCCCATATTGAAGCATGTGTGTGTGTGTGTGTGTGTGTGTGTGTGAGAGAGAGAGAGAGAGAGAGAGAGAGAGAGAGAGTGCATTTCATGACAAAAAGCACAAATAATTTATGGTGCTAATTCTGGGTACATATTTAAACAAGACAGAATTAATATTTACTTGAAAAGCAAGAATGCCTTTGGATTTAGTTAAGTCTCTCAGTATAGCAATATGTGATTTATAGCATTTCTAGGAGTGTTCTTTACAGCATTACTTCTGAAAAATAAATGAGGACATTCTCATGCAAGGCTGTATTTAAATTATGGTGTCAGGATTCAGTGTGAAGCATCAGGAAAGGACAAAAGGTAAAATGAAGTGGGCAAATCTTCCCACAGGTTTTCACTGTGTCATTGGCAGAGATTCAGCCTGCACTATAGGAGCACGGCCAGTCTTTAAAGTAAACTTTCAGATTTGATGACCTTGAACAAACCATGACAGGATAGCTTTTTGTTCCTGTACAGTTATGAAAACATGCATACACACACTTGTGAAATCAGGTCATGGATGTGATGGTGGAGAATTAGATGTCTTGATAGGGCTTCTTAGATTCTTGGAATGTTAATGACTAAAACAATGGTAAGGTCTCCATTTGTGGATGGAGATGTTATGTTGTTCCTTGTACACATTTACCGTTATGAAGATGGACATTAGTTTTCCTTTTCTTTTCCTTTAATGCAACAGGGTTTCATTGTGTTGTCCAGACTGGTTCCTATATCATAGGCTCATGTGATCCTCCTTGGATCCTGAGTAGTTTGGACCACAGGCATGAGCCCACACACCGAACTTGAATAGGTCAGTCTTCAGATGGGGGCTTCCCAAAACAGATGCAATTCAGCATCTGTGAAAGCCACTTCTGAAATAAAAATGTAAATGGAGATTCTATTTCATTTTTAGTTTTGTTTATGTTTTCTAAGTATGTGATTTATGAAATGTAAAAGTGTATGTGTTTCATTTTGAAAAGTAGTTACATTGGGATTACATACTTTCAAACTTATAAGGAAAAGGGTGCACAAATTAAGAAGCTTACAGATCACCGGTCCAGAAATATTTAAGGCTTAATTACATATTCATTGTACTTTATGTCACTAAGCACTGTGTGGAGTTTCATACTAACACAGGATATATTTAGACTTGCAAGGGAAAAACTATTGGCATTAGTGGCAAATACTTTCGTCATGCATTCCGCATGACACCCCTTCAGAGCTAAAATGATTCTAAGGGACAGAACTCACCCTTCTCAAAAGTACTCATTTTTTTTACATAATATTTTCTAATATAAAATGTCTGGTCTCTGAAATCAAACTATAGTTTTGATATAGCAAATTATTTTTATGTGTCAAGTTGTTGACTATTCACTGCAAAGTCAAAAACTTCTAAATATGACTAGCAATTTCCTGAGAGGATGCCTTCTGCTGCTCATTCTCTGTCCACCTAAGACAGGAGAGGTAGTAGAGTGGATGGAAGGCTCTCCTTTGATCTGGAAGCTTTGGGACTTTGCAAGTGTCATTTCAAGCGTTAGCTTTCTGTCTTCGAGATAGTCTGGCTCTAATTTCAAAAAAATAACTTTTAAAGAAATGAGATGCTATGGAGTATTTTAAAATTATGAATAGCACTATGTGTTACTTAGTGAGGCTTGTGGCTTCAAGGTGACTCTCACCTTGGTGAGATAAGAAGAGGCAGCCAAGAGGCTCTAGAAGTTGCAGGAATACTGTATTTGTTTCTCTTTAAAAAAAAAAAATGTATAGACTACCTTCATACAATGCGCCAACCTCTTTAATACTAAAAATGACAAAATTTTACAAAACTCCTAATTATCAGAGCTAACTTCTTATGCCCTAAATCCACCCCCCCATAGCCTTCTCTTTTTCCTCCCTCCTTGCCCCTCCCCCCTTCTCCCTCCCTCCTATCTCCCCATCTTTGTTCTTCTTTCCCTAATTATCTTTCTCAGTCAGGACATGGAATATAAGATCAGATCATCTTTTATTTCCCATAATTTTCCCCTTTCAGTTTTCTCTGAGGAATTTGTTTGTTTGTTTGTTTGGGGATGTTTGTTTGTTGGTTGGTACCAGAAATTGAACCCAGAAGCACTCAAACACTGAGCCCCAGCGCCAGCCCCAGCCCTTTCTTGTATATTGAGACAGGTTCTCAAAAAATGCTTAGGGCCTTGCTAAGTTGCTGGGGTTTCTGAAGAATTTCTTTGACACAAGTTTGTTTGCTTTTTTGATTAGAACAATATCATTGTAGTTTTAAAAGCACTGGTATTTCTGTTATTTTACAACATACATTCTCCTGACCCAAAATGAAGAAAGGAGTTTAAGGAGTTCAGGCCTTCTGTCAAGGTGGGACATGAGGCTAAAAGATGAAGCATGAAACCAAGAACAAAAGGTGTTGAATGCTGTGTGTTCCTCACAGGGCATGACTCCTGCAGGAACTAAAAGACACACAGATCCCATTCTGGTGGAAAAATTAGGAATAGCAGTAGCAGGAATAATGTGAGATTTGATCTGCCCCTAGATGGATAGACAGTGATCATGGGTTTGGGTAAGGCAGGCATCAAAAAAGGACACTGATTTTAAAAGATGGTGTGGCCTGGATTCATTTAAATTTTAGATCTCAAGCTAAACTGCAAATAACCTGTTGTCCCTCTCCATCCCCACCATAAGATACCCCTCCATGGAGAGAGCAGCAATGGGTTTATATGATCCAAGCTCTGTTTGATGTCCTAAAAAGTATCAGATATTAAAAAAAGACATAAATTCTCTCCAAGCTCACCGCCTACTCTATCCTTTTAATCCATTTGAGACAATAAAAGCTCCCCCCAAAAGTCTAGATCTTAAATTCTAGAAAATATTGCAAAAGACCACAGCTATGTTTCGCTACAACTGGAGATGACCAGAGTCCTAGACTGCCATTATATCCACTGGAGATCCTAAAGTTTAATTGGGGCTTTCTTCTCTCTGTGTAGCTTGGCATTTTGTTGGTGAATTGGACTGCCTCTTTGCAGTAATACTGTCACTAAGCTGCCCGCCTGGCTCACCTGTTACAATTTAATAAGAAAAATGAATGACAGTAGATGTTATACACTTACATTAAGAGAATTGCACCCATTTAGTTCTAATCAAACCAATTTTTCACCCAGCTGAAAATAAGAGAAGTTACTTTTAAAAGTTTCTGAATCAATGGGAAAATATTTGCTGAGGCGGTGAGCCCAATAGAGATAACAGGACCACCCTCGGTGAAATAGTTCCTAAAGGTTCCCACAATTCGATATAGGATTCTCTAAGAAGAGTTGAAAGCTTAAAGAGCACATTCTGGTTGGTATGTAGATGAGTGGGGCTTCTTTATGTATTTCATTAGCATGTATTTACTTCATAAACATTCTTTGATTGGATCATATAGAAAGACTTGGCAGTAGTAATGCTCAGCATCATTATAGCCATGCAACTTAATATCTAATTGGAAAGAGAACTTGGGGATCTAGGGAAGTTAGATAATAAAATAAAAGCAATCAGGCAAGATTAAAAGATAAAGTCTGATGAAGTTGCCAGTCTTGGATATGAATCTATGTGACCTTGAGAAAGTTAATTAATTTCTCTGATTAAGAGAACAATTCTGACAATCATAAGTTCAAAAGAATCAGCTTTGAATTTTGAATTGTGGGATTTGTTTGCTCTTAATTGTATAATAACTCGGAGCTGATATGAGCAGGCTTTTAGGATCCCTGCATCTCGGGTTCCAAAATGGAAACTTATCTCTTCTTTTCCCTTCTTCTCTCTCCTCCTTCACTCACTTCTGCAGAGGATTGCTTTGTGCTTCATGGGAACAAAATGAACATAAGGAGAACCACCGTTCATCCAGTATGGCAATTTTTGGAAACAGAATCCAATTTTGTTTTGTTTTGTTTTTTGCTATCAATGACTGCCAGGTCACCCAGTGATCATGCATGAAGTCCCCAGGCTTCTTGCATAAGAGCTATTAATTGTAATAGATGACTCAGAAAGTGTATTCAAATTCAGACCATGATACTCTATTTCCAATTTGCTGATTTGGGGAAATACCCAATCGTGAATATGTTTTAGGAGAGAGTAGCAGGTTTAGTAAACCAAGGTCATCATTATAGCAGGACCAACAGTTGGTCACCCTTCCCTCCCACATTCCCCTCTATCTCAGGATTTTTGTAATCCTGTCAGCACAGAAACCATGGAAACAAACCATTGAGGCAATTTTATTTAAATTTTAATTTAATTTATTTTTTTAAATCAGGGATTGAATCCAAACACCCAACCACTGAGCCACATCCCCAAATGGGTTTTTTTGTTGTTGTTGTTTATTTGTTTATTTTGTTTGTGTGTTTTGAGACAGAGTCTCACTAAGTTGCTCAGGGCCTCAATAAGTTGTTAAGGCTGGCCTTGAATTTGTGGTCCTCCTGCCTCAGCCTCCTGAGTCACTGGGATAACAGGCGTGCCCCACCAAAGGGGCTTCTAAGGCAATTCTTCTCAGTTTTCTTCAAATGTTACTCTGACAGAGAGTGGATGAGAAAGGAGAGTCTTCCATAACTCAAATGCTTCAATGTCTCTGCTTTTTCTAACTTCAGTCTTTAACTGGCTTGATTATGCGTACTAAGAAAAAAAGAAAGAAAGAAAAAGAAAGGAAGGAAGAAAGAACTGAGTGACTGACTTCTGCCAAGTCATCCCCAAACTTACCTTCCATTTTCAAATACTGAGATAATATGGTGACAATCTGGTTTGCTTTGTCCTTCCACAGGTGGGGTGTTGCATCGTCTATCTATCTGCCGTTCAACTATTTCTCAGTCTCCCCTGTGACCAGATGCTGATGAAAAGCAAGTGTGTCCAATTTTCCATTTACCTAAAAGGCACCAGCCCTGGACATAGGGTTCCCTTTTCCTTCCTATTCATGGAAATGGCTGGGGAGATCTTGAAACTCATACGTGGACAATGGATTTCTAGCGTTTCCCATGTGCGGTCCACTGACCCCCACCTCTGGCTGTAGCATTCACTTGGGGACCCAAAACATTCTGAATGTTCTAATGTCTAAGCCTCAACCACAGGCTGATTTAATTACCATAGCCTGGGGCCCAGGGACTATTGTTGCTGCTGCTGTTATTGCTGCAAACTCCCCAGTGCTTTTGAAGTGGGAACACCCAGGGCGCCCAGTTCAGGGAACGGGTGGCAACGCAGACTTGCTCTTGTTGTTCATCCTTCCCTTTAGATTGAGGTCCTCCCACTGCCCTCAAGCACAGTTTCATCCATTTTATACCAACACAATTATTAAAAGAGGTAACAATGTTCTGCTGGTGGTGACCAGTTGAGATGGAGAGCTGCTACGGTGGGAATGAGACTTACCCATGGAAGCACAGGCAATGAAACCTACTTGCTCTCCAGGTACTGAATTTACCTCCCCAGGAAACTCCCCACTTTCACTCCTGCCTCTTGACACACTTCCCGGATGAACACAGGGGTACTCTACGTTGCAATTCAGATCACTCACGTCCTTCCTCTGCTCAAACGGCTACACAATGACGCTCCATCATGGTCAAAGTCAAAGCCAAAGCTTCGCAGTGTTTCACAGGGTCCACACAGCATCTGCCCTTCATTCATCCAGTGCAGCTGTCCTGGCCTCTTCCCTATTCCTGCCACACGCCATATACCTCTTCACCAAGGCCAGCCCAAGGGCTCCACCGCAGCTGAAATACTCTTCTCCACAGTCCCCTGAGCATGCACCAGGCAGCCACACCTTCAGTGAGGTCTACCCCAGTCGTCGCACTTAAAACTGCACACCCTTCCTTCAACTCTCCCCAATCCTTTTGGTCCTCTACTTTTAATTTTTCTTGAAAATCATTACATTTTTACATAACAGGAAATCTACTTGTCTCTGATGTCTGAATGCAAGCTCCATGAGGAAGGGGTTTTTTTTTTGTCTAGCTTAAATATTTCTAACATCCCAAATGCAAGAAAAACTCCGACTAAGTAGTTAAATGTTGAGACAATTGTTAAATAAAATTTCCAACTCATCCTAGAAAAGGCTTTTGGAGAATACGCCATGGAAACACCAAAGAAATTTCTATTTCTATCTGTGCCCAACAATTTCGAGGAAGGGCACACAAATGTGGTTTTGTAGGTGAAGAAGCCATTGCCGACACAGTGCAGCTTCCTGATTTCGAAGTGGAACCTGGTTCTGAGACATGCTCATAGACACGCCAGGTTTGATGCAGAAGACGCGAGCTCTTCAAAGTTGATACCTAAGGGAACTGGAAGTGATAAGACACAGAAATATTCTGGAAGGTGGAATCAGTGAAGGACCAGCCTGGGGACGGAAGAGCTGTCACAAAGCAAAAGAGCAGGAGCTACGGAAGACGTGCTTGCTGTCCAGGATTGCCACAAGTGATCCTAACCACAGGACTCCATTGCACTCATGTAAGGAGCACTGCAAACCGGCTGCTGCATAGCGCCCAACACATAGTAGGCCCTCAATAAATATTTGTTTAATGAGTGAAGGGGAGGTAGTGCAATTTATGATTGTCTTTTCATCGTTAACTATTCCCTGAAAAATAAGGCTTCCTTACTTAGACTGATATGCTCACTTGCTGCTCCTCTTCTCCCCACAAGATGGCCGGCAGGTGAAAGGATAAAACAAATATTTCAGCATAAAAACTATGTGAGATATCTTTTGAAATCGGTGCGGTATCTTCCATCTGTACCTGCTGTGCATAATTTCAGAATTCACTGCTTTCATCGAGTGAAGAAAACCCATTTGCTCTTTCATCTATGCATCATACCACACTAATTTTCATCAAAACCAGCAAAAGCCAGTCCCCAAGCTTCCTGGAGCACTCCTCTGTCTTTCTCTGACATAAGCAAAGTTATGCTCTGAAGTCTGAACTGTGGAAATTTCTGGGGTTTTTTGTTTTGTTTTTTGTAGTCTGTAGTGAGCCCTGTGTTTATTTCTGGAAAATTGCCATATCAATTATTGATGATTATTTTCTTAGAAAAGGACTCACAAATTTCACCTGTTTGTGTCTCTTTTTGGTCTTTAATGTCCTAAATACAAAGTACTACATGTAAAAAAAAAAATACAAACAGGTTCTTGAAAATATTTTTTTTTAAAAAAAAAGCAATGTCAATGATTTAATAGGTTTATGTATTAGCTATAGCTAATAAGTTTCCACTTGTAATAATCCAGTATTTATTTCTGGTTGTTTACTATGTTTTATGATGAAATAGATAGCCAATCTGGGTCTTTGTAATTTTCTTGAGATCATCATGTCACATGAATTAACAACTTAGCTTTTGTTCAGCGCTCTTCACAATCCGATCTTGAACAGTCGAAGTGCATGAATGAAGTGGCTTACAATCTGTGTGGTTATAAACTTGAATCCACTGTAGATATCACTCAAGTTCATATGTGCACATCTGAACTGGTCCACAGAAGTAGAGAACCCCCAAATGGAATGCAGATAAATTTTCAAATCAGAGAAAAAAGAACTTCAAATCAAAAGTGTTGCAAACCTGACACCTTCTGCATGCATCATGTGGATCCTAAATTCAAAGATTAAATATAAAGTCCTACTTTAAAAGTAGGACTTGTGCTTCTTGAGGCTCTACCAGTCTTATTAGAAAAATCAACTCTATCACTCTATGCATTCCTTCCATTAAGTTCTCCAACTCCCTTTGAAATCTTCATTCATTCATCTGTAGTATCTGAACCTTTCTCCAAGTGTATCTCCCCATGTCTAAATTGGAATCTTGACCTGTTCTTGTTCATTGAGTGCTCATTAGTCACCTCTTGCCAAGGACTCTGGAGATGAAAGACTGCTCCAGAGGTTGGTGATCATCACCACGCTCTACATCAATGCTTCCAAGATCTATTGCTGAGAGTATTGTCTCTACACAAACTACAACAGCGCACTGTTCTGAATGCTTTGCGTATTGTGCTGCCAAAGCCTTAAAAAATTTACAATTACAGGCTTCATTCATTTATTTTTCTGGCTTAAGTCCCTTAGTGGTCCATGGTGTGTATATATATATATATATATATATATATATATATATATATATATTGGAGCAAAAGGGAACAATTTGGTGTAGTCAGCAAAGGAAAAGTCTGTGAATTACCTTCATTTTTCATTGCTATTTGTGTCAGTGAATATATTAGTCCATTCTTCATGACTATCACAAAAGGCCAGTGGCAACCTACTTATGATGAAAAAGATGTATATTCATCTCAGATTTTAGAGGCTGAAGATCCAAAAAGCATGGCATCAGCTCTGGTGTGGACCCCATAGCACATGGCAGGAAAAAGAGCAGGTATGAAGGTGACAAATCACATCTCAAAAGAGGAAGCCAAAGAGAGACCGGGATCCCACAATGCCTTTTGGAGCCATACCTGCAATGACCTGAGGACGACCCACTGGGCCTGACCTCTTAAATGTTCTATTACCTCTTGCATTGGCACATGGGGAGGCCCACCTCCCACACAGAAACTTTGGGAGACAAATCATTTCCTAACCATGGCAGAAAAGGACAAATCTATTTTAACCTCGAACTCTTTCTTCTCACAAAATTAATTTCTTCTAAAGGGGCTTTGCAAAGGGCTGGGAATTTATCCCCCCTGGAAGTCCTGCCTTCAAGTTGTCCCTGTTACTTTTATGAACATTAGCTGAAGTTAAAAGCTGAGACACCATCACGGAGCCTCCTTCCCATCATGTTGCAAAGGTTCAGATACTACAGCTTTCACCAACTGAGTCTAATTCAAATTTACAGAAATTTTAAATAGCAGCTAAAGTGATCAATCAAATCTCAGGTATAACTTGATATTGGCTACTAAGGGAAAATTTTAATTGTTTTTTTTCACAATAAGAGAATGATCCTACTAGTAAAATTCAGTGTACTCCAGTAAAACAAAGAAAAAAATGATATAGAAATTAGAGCACAAAGAAAAATGATATAGATTTGGAGGAGAAAAAATAGAGAACCAATCCTCAAATTATTAGTATCCCAGAGTAAAAGTAAAAATGGAAACAGATAAAATAATAATATTATAGAAGAAAACTTTACTGAGTTTTTTTAAAAAAAATACATCCTACAGATTAAAAAGTATGAGTATGTCTAAAGCTAATGGTCTACAAATGTGTGTTTCTTAAAATACTCATGCTTGGGCTCAAATCCTAAGAATTCTGTTTGATTAAAAATGGAGTTATGCAAACTTGGTGTGGAATTGCACACCTATCATCCTACCCACTTAGAGGCTGAGGCAGGAGGATGGAGACCAGCCTGGGCTGACAGGGAGACCTGTCTCAAAATCAAAATGCAGAAAGGTCTGAGAGTTACGCTCAGTGGTCAAGAGCTTATCTACCTACCATGTGTGAGTCCCTGGGTTCAATCCCCAGTACCACCCAATAAAGGAGTAGTACTTAGAGAACTATATTTAAAAAATTCTTCACAAGTGATTCTGATAAGAAACTGTAGGTTGGGAAAGATGATTCTAAGCATGACTTTTACTTTAAAGAGTAAGTGTATACCCAGAGAGTGTCTAAAGAAAGGAGGAGGAGGAGCAGGAGGAAGGGGCGGGGAGGAAGAGGAAGAAAAAGGAGAAGCAAAGGAAGGAAGGAAGGAAATGGAGAAAGAGAGAGAGGGAGGAAAAGAAAGACAAAATTATCGTAAAAGTTTACAAAAAAAAAACTTGAGTAGAAAAAAATGTTCTAATGGAAATATAAACATGTAAAACCTGCTTAACACAAACTCTCAAGGCTCAGTGGGACATGTTACCTAAATAATTAAAATTTTAAAAAAAAACAGTCAATAAAAAGTATGAGATCTGGAGGAACTAGAATTCCTATAAACTGCTGATGGGAATATAAATTGATGTTAAACTTATAATATCAATATAAAATGCCTTGGTTGTATTTATTAAAGTTGAACATGTACATCCTATGACACAGAAACCCTGCCCCTTGATGTGTACACAGCAGAAATATTCACACATGTGCAGCTGAGTCATTTAGAGCAGCATTATATGTAACTATTAAACACCTAGTGTTCATTAACAATGGGTGGCTAAACAAATTACTATATGTCCCATTCCTACAATAACATATCTTACAGTAATGGGAATAAATGAAAGCCAGGAACAAGCTCAAACACATCACATTGCATAAAAGAAACCAGACACAAGAGTCTGTACTTTATAGTTTCATTTTTTTCTAGATTAAAAGCCAGGAAGTTTGTGAAAAGTTATCAATTATGTGCTCATAATTTTTTCTGTGTTTCTGTTATTTTCAAAAAAGTTGACTTATAATATCAAATGCCACAAGATAATAAAGCAATAACTACCATTTTTGTAGGTAAAAGGGCTCACGAGTTTCATAGGTGTATGCATATAATTGCAAATTTTTACACTTTTCTCATTTAAAAATAAATTCATTTTCTTAATTAAAACTGAAAGACATTCTCAAGTATGCTAGATTACATTTCAAGATATAAATAATTTTGTGTTCTTCCTAAGAAAACTTCTCAGAGATGCCACTGTAGACAATGATGAGATGAATAAAAATCAAAAACTCAATAACGAGAAGCTACAGTATAAAGTCCTCAAATGTAAATATTAAAATCAAAATTAAATATGGAGTCCAGCATAATTAGTCATTGTAAGTTACGTTGCAGCATGGATAGAAATTCAAACTCTTTGTAAAAATAACTTTAATTGCGAATGTTCCTTTTAAAACATGACAGATTTGACTATCCCCACTGCCCCCTCCCCCAGCCCACCCCCCACACTGCCCCCAACCCCGCCCAGTGGAGAAGATAGAACCAAGGACCACCTGCATGCTAGGTAAGAGCTTCACCACAGAGATGCACAAACAGCCGTGTGTGTTTGCATTCTATGTGTCTCTGTGTTTATATAATTTAGTTTTACATTCTTTATTCTGGAGAAATAGGGTCACAAAGTCCATTGTCTTTTCTAAACCACAAATAAAGTTCATGTTCCTAAAATTATAAGATAAGGATAGGAATAAGAATCAGATAATTTGTATTTGTTAGGTTCCAAATAAGTGAAATTAGCCAATCTCCCCCAAAACAACAACAACAACAACAACAAAAAAATGCCAAATGTTTTCTCTGATATAAGGAGGCTGATTCATAGTGGGGTAGGGAGGGGGGAGCATGGAAGGAATAGACAAACTCTAGATATGGCAGAGGAGTGGGAGGAGAAAGGAAGGAGCAGGGGGTTAGCAAGGATGGGGGAATGTAATGGACTTCATTATCCAAAGTACATGTATGAAGACACGAATTGGTGTCAACATACTTTATATACAACCAGAGATATGAAAAATTGTGCTGTATATGTGTAATAAGAATTGTAATGCATTCCTCTGTCATTTATTTTTAAATCAATTTTAAAATTTTTAAAAAAACAAATTAATAGACACATAAACCAAAACAAATCAAAAGATGAAGTAATAGTTACAGAACAGGGTTAAGAGTCCCTTATCTTGTATATAGCATGGATATAATTCTTAGTACATTGACTAAGAAATAAAGAAGCAACACAATTTCCTAAAGTTACAAAAGTAACAAATAGAAGCAAAAATACCTATATATCTAAATCACAATGAGAAGGAGAAGAGGTAAAGGTGGCTTAGATGAACTAAGCCCTTACTCAATTTAATATGAATGCAATAGATACTGTATAATCAATTAATGAAGATTAATATTATATCATTTAGAGAAATAATTAACAAAAGAGTTATTGTGAATGGTTTTCTCTGTAACCTAAGATTGCTAGTGTAGAGAAAAATGGGCAAATAATAAGACCAAATATAATATTTTATTATACACATGCATTATTTTTCAGATGCAATGCTAGAAAATAACTATATTTATAATAATGGCTGGCATTTGTTGCATGATTATTATTTCATGTTATCATTACACTAAATTTCTGAACTTTGTTATCTAATTAAATATTTACAAAATTCTATTAGGAGGTAAAATTATACCCATTTTTCCATTGAAAAAAAACTGAGGCTTCCCAGAGCTAAGTGACTTTCCTAAGAGCACAGAACTGGCAAGGGATGGCTATGTTTAACCTCCAAGCCCAACTTTGTTCAATAAAATAAAATTGCATAAAGAAAAATAAATAAACAAAGAGACTTTAAGTTCATTGCACATGTATCAATCTATTTCAATATATAATAACTCATGTTTTATTATTTAACCCCCCTGCAGCTGTTATAAAATTTTGTGAAACTTGAATGAAACTAAGGTAATATATATTTATTTGCTAAATGAACTAAATATTTTCCAAGGTCCCACGTGCATGAATGGAAGGAAAGTTGATAAAAGTCATGTGTGAAAGGGTCTTCCTTTCTTTCTCAGCTTATGTCACAGTGGTAGAATGGGGCTCATTTGGTGACCTGAAGGGAATATAAGGGGGACTCAGTTCACTGTGGCAGCCATCACTGATATTGCCATCTGTGCTATGCAGATTTGAGTGCTCATCTGGTTGGCTCTGTGATAACGTGCAGTTTACTTACTGTAGTGAAAGCAGAAACATCAGTCAATAGCTAAATAATTACTTGGTCTAATTAAGAGTAAAGGCAAGTCAAGGTAAATGTACTGTGTTTTCAAAATGAGTTGGAAGGATATATATGAAACTATAACATAGTGCAGGAGGATGGTGAGCTCCAAGCCAGCCTCAGCAAAAGCACAGTGCTAAGCAATTCAGTGAGACCCTGTCTCTAAATAAAATACAAAAAATTGCTTGGGATGTGACTCAGTGGTTGAGTGCCCCTGAGTTCAATCCCCAGTACCTCCTCAAAAAAAAAAAAAAAGTGTATATGTATGTACACAATTCAAGACATCTATTCTTTAAGTGGAATAAAATATTACACCAAAATTAACACACAGTGAACCAAATTATTGAGTAAATATTCAAATATTTCTCTAGGACAGATGTTCACAAATTATAACCCACTGGCCAAATCCAGCCAAGCACAAGCTAAGAATAGTTTTCGTATTTTCCTATGTTGGAAAAATATTGAAAGAAGAATATTCTGGGATATATGACAATTATATGAAATATAAGTTTCAGTGTCAATAAATAAAGTTTTATTGAAATGGAATCCTGTTCATTGGTTTATGTATTATGTATAACTGTCTTTGTGCATCAACAACAGTTGTGGCTGCAACAGATATTTTATAGCCTTTACAGCTACAATATTTACTGCCTGGACCGTTAAAGAAAAAACAAAATTGCTGTCTCCTGCTCTAGAACAGGAAAACTTTGTAAGTGTCAATTATTCACTATTATGGGTGGAAGAGAAACACTGTCCTGTTACAGAATTCTTCATGACATCATCACAACTTTCTGGTAAATAAGTAACTAAAGGTTACAATGCAAATAGACCTAGTTACACGTCTTCATGCATGCACTTCCTTGAATTCACACAAAATGCTTTATAAAATACAGGAAGCAAATAAGTCATTTTTAATTTTGCTAATATTTAGATACGTGACAGATATGCCTCAAGCTTGTAGGGGAAGATTAGGCAAACTCTCACAGTTTGGTTATGTTCAATAAAGGAACAATTGCTTCTGTACAAAGGAAGCATATTCTGCTACAGCTGTATCAACAGAATATGCTTTTCTTCTGGAATGCAGCTGACATTGCACGTCAAGTTTGACATACTTGGCCAATGATGCAAAATATGACCTCCAATGCCCATGAGCATAGGCTTGGAAAACTTCCCCTGAACAGAATTTCTGGACAAGGGGGAGGGTAGGGACTGGACAGTACAATTATACTTCTTTAATCTATGATTCTATAAAATGTTTGAAGAGTGTTGAATCTTCTAAAACATGTTTTTCTTATATAGGCTTTATTATAAGCACAAAAGATTTGTAAATCGAATTAAGTACTAAATTATCCATGGTCAGTATAAAAGAAAATATTTTTCTTATAAATATTAAGAGAATTATTTTCTATTGAGTTGAGAATTTTCCTTTATACAAACATGTATTCAAATAATCCCTACATTAGTTTTAAGCATTCACAAATTCTCTTAATGAATAAACAATAATAATAAAGCTACCATATTTCTAATGTGCTTACAGATAATGCTACCTCAACCCCAAATTCAGAAATACTAACAGCAAAATAACTTAGTGTTAATCTAATAGCCTTGATCAATATCCCAAATTCTTTAACTGTCATTCTGTTACTGTAATAAGAACAGGCTAAATTTTGATATCATCTCTTATTCCGAAAATCATAGTTAGCCTATAAGACATCAACAGAGAAGCTATATTGTCTGGCTTCTGGAAGAACTACATAAAGTTTATATGCATATACAACCAGAGGCTGTCTAAAGAAATTGCCAGAGCTTGATTTACATTTACTCTAAAAAATGTATTAATTGCATTCTCTATGTAAACATTAACAAACTGAAAATCAAACTTAACTTTATCCAGAGTTCCTGAAAGAACAAGGATATACCTAATTTATTACTGTACATCTGAAAATACGTCCTAGGTAGACCTGAATCATAGGACAATAGATGGAAAACATTTTACCTGGTTTTCACTTCTTCAACCTATCCAATGCCTCCTGGGTTGCTTATGTTTATCTTAAAGTTAAGAGTCCTTTGTGAGATATTAAACAAATCCTTTCTCTGTTATTGTTACAACTTCCCATGATAAATATGCTTTTTTTTTTATACTTTGTACTTTTTTCTTCTTTTTGACAACAAAAAAAAAAGATGGGTAATGCTTCCTTCAAGTGATACCAAACTTACCACTAAATTCTCTGATCACAAAGTCCTCAGAAGTGGTTATGTCTCCTTAGACGCCCTCTTCCTCTCTACAAAGACACCACTTGGATGCACAAGGTCCCATTTGCCATCCATTTCTTCTTCTTTAGCAAAAATAAATCATCAGAAATAAGTTAATTCATTAGAAGAAACACCTCCAAGCTGTTGCCTCTTTACGTAGGTATTTAAAGACCTTATTTATTGTTTCCTCTTAAAAAGAAAATTAAAAAAAAAAAAAAAAACACACACACAAAGAAGGAAAATTAAGCCGTAAAAAGGCCAGAATAGTTTTTAACAATACCCTGATCTTTCCAGTTACTCTGATTGAAATGGGATTGCAAAAATAAATTTCAATGATTCATAAACTTAAATTATTGCTCTGAAAGGTCAACCCAAAGAATCTTAAAAGTGTTTTTTACTTGCGCTAAAGAAAAAAAAAAAGTACCAGCTTTTCTCTTTTTCTGACTTCAAGTGTTCAAGGGACTCACGTGGATGGGATGCTGGAAATGGTGATTTGGATGCAGGCTGCACATTGCCCATCTCCTAGTTTACGATGGATGTCAGTGAAGTTTGTGGCTGATAACAGTAGTCCTACATCAAGGAGATTTATGGAGAGGATGCATTTAGTATTATTCATGAGCCACTTAACAAGCTTCAGCCAAGGAGACAATATGGCCTTTGTTTATAGTCCCAGGAGGTCTTTAGAGGGCTTTTGAAAATTGAAGAGATTTTTTGATAAATGGTGGAGGGTCTTTAGGTGGGCCTGAAAGCTGTAAGTGGATTTTCCTGTTAACTTGAAGAGTACTACATTTCATCCTAACTTCCCTGTTTCCTCAATAAAAAATTATCAGATATTCTGCTGGTATTTTATTTTGCTATTGTTCTGCTACATTAAATAACCAAGAGGGACACATTTTTGAGAAAAATGTTCATTTCAGTCTCTATTACAGGAAGTTGGAGCATCTTAACAGGCTATCCAGACTATTTGAACAGAAATGAAGCAACATATGTTTGAAACTGTCTTTTGTATTATATTCTTTATGTTTATGACCCACCCTCTCCTCAATGCATGGTTATTTATGGCAGCTATGTGTATAATAGTTTTGACTTAACCAAGAACTTCAGTTCCACGCCTGACTGAAAGACTTAAGAGTCAGACAATGACATTGGGGTGGCTGGGTTAAATCAAACCAGGAAAATGACTTCACTGTTAGTGTGAGAGGAAGTAGTGGCATAACCCATAGAACTATTAACTGAAGGAAATTGATGACATTTAGGCAGAAATGATGTATTATTTTGGAATATCACCGGTTTTCTAAGCCATTTGCAACCTAAGAAAGTACTTTCAGAATGTAACCCTAATTAATAGGCAATAAATAAAGGTTGTTTTTTTTTTTTTTAATTTCAATGAAGGTATAGGACATGACAATGATTTCATCTTACCTAAACCTTGAAAATGTTTCCAGAAGCTTGTTGATTCAATCTATTTTATGACTATTTGCTTGAGGTCTTAGTGAAGTACTTCAGCCCACAGCTTGCAATTTAAAAAACAGACATATTATTGTGGAAAACTGCATCAGAAACTGTGGTTCCCTGTCCTTATTTCTTAGCAGATGCCCTTATGCAGAAAGCTTTATCTCACATTAAGTGGTTCACTTTCAAGCTCTTCCTTCCTCCAGTTTCAATTAGCGAGTTCCAGACAAACCACAAGAGACTTCCTGTCCATCAGGAGAGAAACTCTGGTGACTCCAGAGTGAGCACTTGCAAAACCATCTAGTTCAAGTCCATGATTGTTTAGATTCACACATGGAATCCCAGACAACGAGAGAACTGCAAAACATCACATCATTTGTCAGTGACAGAAAACTTCTCTATAAGAGTTTCTTAATCTCTTTCTGATTATCTCCCCAACATGTCTGACAGCGGCTTAGGAGACCCCTGACATAATTCAGCAAACTATAAAATCAATGTGCCCATAGAAAACATAACAGGAAAATTCTCAAAGAAAAATGATATTATATGTTATCTAGAATTTAAACCATAGCAATGTTAGAGTTATGGTGATGTGCCTTTTTGGAAAATATGGAAAAATATGAAACCATCATAAGTAATCTACGAGATATTGAAAACTCTGCTAGCTACTGAAAAATACACCACTTTAATAATTCAAAATACATACATGCACACAAAAACATGCTAACATAACTTGAAAGTTAATACGTAAAACATGGGACATAGAGAAGAAGGAAAAAGAAGGCTTACAAAAATTCTATTAATCCTCACTAACATTCTGTTTTACCTCCCCCAGGTACTAATTCTTCATTAGAATGCCAAAATGCTACATGATATTACCATGGGTTTCCTGAGTGGGAAGCACCTCTTTATAGTATGATGTGGCAATGTTTATGTTCTAAAAGCTAACAAGTAAATAGGGGCTAATGTTTGCAAGGCCGAAAGTCAATCTGGTCTTCATGAAGGGGATTTTGTTTATACCTCAAATAAGTTTAGTAGTCAAATAATTAACGTGATTTTTCCTTATCTGTTGATGTTAATTTTCATTATTTCATGAAATTAGGAGTTTTTCTGGTCATGCATTTTAAGTTGGAAAACAGTCTCTAGGAACATGCTCATTTATTGACCCTGCTTGCCAGTTGCCGACAGCCCTATCTTGTGCCATAAAAATGGCACCTTTTTTCAAAAAATTTAGTGACTGGCATTTAGTTCTCCACTCTCCTAGTTTTTAACATCCTGTTAACTTCAAACTTAGCATCTACATTGTGTAAGGTCAGAGTGCTTTCAAACCAAAAGTGATGACAATTTGTAGATAAAGCAAGCAAATTTCTTTTTAAAGTCTCCACAGGTGCTTACCTGATTTTGTTAAGGCAGTGAACAGTAACCATACCAGGCAAATACGTCAGGGTTCTCTGATGTATTAAGGTGATGTGACTGACAGCCAATCTAAGCATCCAACCAAGAATGCCTGCTTCTGATATTATATTTATTTTGAAATTTAAACATATATGTAGAGCCAGTGCCTTGACATAATTTGAGATCATTTCTAGAGGTGAAAAGCAGCTGACATTCTCTCTCTCTCTCTGCAAAACTGTAGCTCCTTCACTTTAAGAAACTGATGATTTCATTTCCCAACCTAGTTTATTTATTTTTTTTAAAGCAAGGCTCTTTTTAATTAAATAAATACCACAAAGAATCTGTTCCAACATCTCAAAACCACTGTAGGTTTTTATATTGCAATTCACATTGAATGGGGACATGCATTGCTGAGGTGAATCCCTTTTATCAACGCCCACCATTCTCTGGAAGGAACTATCAACCCAAAACTTGTGCCTCCACTTAGTTCCAGATTCCGACAGGTTGCTGAGCTCTTTGTAGGTGGAAGTCATGGAGAAACTGAAAAGAAAAGCAGAATGGATCAAACCTACCATTCCACTAGGACAGGGCATATGACCATATCTTTAACCATAGCAATCTATTTGCTTCCTTCGTGCAGTATTCACTTAAGGGCTATTAATACTGCAGGCTGTAGAACATAACTCAGAGAAAAATTTTTAAAGGAAATATTGACCTTTGTCTTTGACAAGACTGTACAGCAAGCAAACCCTGCCTACAGTGGGCTCCAGTGACAGTACAGTATGCTTGTGCTAAGTTCTTTACTGAGGTAACAAGGTAACACTCTTGTCACGTTTGTAGTGCAGGTGCTATGGTGATTTTCTTCTCATATACAAAGAAATGAAGCATACAGAGGTTCAGTAATTCCTCTGAGCTCACACAGCTGATTAAAGAGAGTCAAGTTGCAGAGCAAGACCCAGGAGACCTAGCATCTGTGTTCCCACCCATCTTACAATGCTGCCACTACTTATCCTACAGTAGGAAAAGAAGATAGAAAAAAAAAAAAAAAAAAAACAGGCAGAGCACAGGGAGGCAAAGAATGGGAGTTGGGTGACAGAGAGGAGAGAGGAACACTTAATTGAATGCAGTCAAAGAGCCATCTCAGAGGAAAAGGAGAAGATGCTTTGAAATTTTTAAGTTTACTAATGATCCTTAGAAATAATTAAAGAGACCAGCATGGTGATACCTGATTGTAATTACTGCTCCTCAGGAAGCTGAGGCAGGAGGATCACAAGTTTGAGGCCAGCCCAGGCAATGTCTTAAAATAAAAACAAAAAAAAAATGACTTGGGAAGGGGCTCAATGTTTATCTAACATATGCTGAGCCTTGAGTTCAATCCCCAATATAGGGGCAGGGAGATGGGATGGGGTAGGAAGGAAGGAAAAAAGGAAAGAAAGAATCAAAAAGGCCTTGTGGACAATTTGGGATTTTTCTTCCATTTTTTTTTTTTTTAATTTCTAATAGTATGTATGTGCTGATTTAACTTTTCTTTGTTTCAGCTTTTCAACAACCTGAAAATTTGCTTTATATCTTTCTGAGACTAAGATGATTCTTTAATTACATTTCAGTTTACCTAGTAAATCCTATTGTACTCCACAAAAAAATGCATACATCAATACTCCATAGCAACAATTACTTTGGAAGTCAGTTCAGAACTTTGATAGAACAGGGAAACTGCTTGCTCCTACTTCCCTAGGTAAATTCAATCAGAAAAGTGTTTTTTTTTTTTTTTTTTTTTTTTTTTTTCCTTTTCTCTTCAGTTTGGTGAGAACTGTCTGCAGCATGGTCTCATAGGGGCAGGTTGCATCTCAGTAGTTAGAAAAATCTCAGTTCCTTTTGCTTTAGAAAGCTAGGAAACGCAGAAAATGAGAGGAAAGGATGCATTTGTTAAGTTTTAGTTCCAGAAAATTCCATGTCGACAGAATGTAGGGATGGTATTTGACAAAATGTATGATTTAAAATGACAGGTTTGGCGTTAGGAGCATTTTGCACTCATAGTTGTGGGCAAATATGGCCTCTCATTCTTTCCTTTCTTCCTCTACAATGAATTTATGTTAACTAGAAGCCAACTATTTTGAGAGATGCTCTGTTGAATGGTAGGATAGCAAGAAAGTCATGTATCTGATATACTGCGAGGGGAGCAGCTTAACAGCAGCTTTAACTGATATATCCTAGTTTTCTGTAGGTTCATTAGCGCAAACAGTGTGGAATTGGCCAGCCACTGTCCTAATCAGTACGGTTGTAGGTTGGGCATTAGGCATTAGGGTTTCCAGAAATTGGACCCCTGATAGCTCTTAGAACTATAGCTTATGTCTTATTTCACTGTCCTAAACCACTGGAAAAAATAACAGCCACAGCATGTTTAATTTCACTGAGATATAAGTACTTGGGAAAAAAAATCTTTTTGAAGCACTTTTGGATTTTCATTAATATGTTTAATAATCTCTTGAAAACTCTCTAGCAAGGCAGCCAATGAGAACCCAACGATGACAACCAACAAGGAGATGTGGCTTTTCTGTGTTTTCAGATAGGCGTCCACAATGTCACAAGGAAAATATTAATAATGTATGTTCCAATTTGTCAGATTTGGATAAAGATTGCTTTATGTATTTAAGTTTTATTTGTTAGAATATGATTATCATTTTTCAGTTCTCGTGGGCGGAGTGAAATTTCAGTTTTGTATCCAGCAGTCACTTTATTCTACTTTGAAATAGTGAAAAAAAAAAAGAAAAAATACCATGAGCACCAACCAACTACTGTACAACTCACAGAGTGCGAGGTTTAAGTAAGAATTCCAGTGACAGCTTGTAATAGGAATAGAAAGTGGCATATCATTAGTCAAGTAACTGGATACGTCACACAAAGGTGGAATTGGGGGGAAATAGCGCTTCCCACTGTATTCTCAAGACAGTAACGTCTGCAGGTATTCTTCTGAAGCCCTCGTGCTGGGGAGACCCTTTTGTCCAGAGCATTTTAAGAAGCTCTCCTGTGAGCCCTCTTCATTAATCACCAGCCTAGGCAATATGGGAGTCTCCTGAAAGGGGTAGCTGAGAGTCTTGTGTTGAGAGACCTTCAGAAACAGATGACAAGAACCCCCCCCCCCCAGCCTGAGACGGGGTCATGTAGAGTGGAAATATGAGCTCCTGACCCTTGCCCTCTTGCCTCTTTATTTTGATTCCTTTAACAATACACCGTTGGCAGGCACAAGCAGTGGCTAGTCCTTCTCTCTTTTGTTAGGCTTGGGAAAAATTCAGGGCAGCTCACTGTGACTCCCACCTAAGGGCTTGCCTGGTTTTTAATTAGAAAGAATTACAATTCACACCATATTTTTTCAAATCATGGTTTTTAAAGTGACCCAGGCAATAACACATTTCTCTAGTCTCTATGGCCAAGTCAATGTATGTTATACAAGGTCATTATTTTGTAAAATTTCATTCTTTCTTTTTTTTTTTTTTTTGGTTGATGTTTGGATATTTAAAACTATGTAAAACTATGTATTTTGCTCCCAGTAAGGTCTTATGAAGGGATTTTTGTAAACATTAGAGATCACAGATCTTGAAAGGATGGTAAGAAGAGCTACCAGCTCTGGGAGAGCAAGATCTACATTATTCCTTTATGTTTTCTCAATTTTTTGGAAATAAAAACAAAGTTTTAACAACTTCTTGTGGCACTGCCTATTCAAATATGATCCTATAATGAAGTCTCAAAGAAAAGTACTTCTTTCAAAAACACATTATTGTTACTAAAACTAAAATAATCTCTTCCCTTTATATTTGACAGATTCTGAGATTCTAAAAGCTTATGTATTTGTTGCTTTATCAAGTAAGTTACCATGGGCTTTTTTCCCCAAAGGAAATTAAAAAATGTAACTTACAAAAAAACTATGGAGTAAATGTCACAAAGTTGAAATCCCAACAACGCGAAGTAGAATAAGCAAAGAGATGAGCATCAACTTACATGTTGGTACATAATGTCAGGGGAAAAAATAATTCAGATTTTCTTAGAGAAACTCTTGTCCTGTACCCCTCCCTCTTTTTTTCTGTCTTCCTCTACAGCTTCCTCCTGTTCCCACACAAACAAAAACATTGAAGTCATTTCTACCCTGTTCGGTAGTTGACATCATCTCACTGGTTGGAACTCACTTCCCATAATCGATCACAACACGGGATTATGCTGCAGCTACTGCTAGCAAACCTAGTGTCAAAGCAAACAAAGTAGCTTCACCTGTCTCTCCCAGCTCAGATTAAAATAGAAACATCTCAATGTGCTTGAATTTAAATCATTACTTTGGCGTTTAATGAGACTTTAAAAGAAACTTCACCTGGTTCTTTAGACCACCCCATAAATGTCAAATCACTACTCCCTCAATTAGATTATAGCCAAAAATAAATTAAATGTGAGGCTTTTCTTCTCCCTGAAACTCAGGAATCCTGCCTTTGTCTTCTAGAAGAGTAGAACACAGAGTGATACAATGGCTCCTTCCTGACAAACCATGGTGATCATTAAATTTTAAAAATATGTCATATTCTTTTACTCCTCACTTAATACAATTAAAGATGCAGAGAGGAAATTTGGGGGGAAGGATTATGGAATTTAAGGTGAAATATATAAACATGGAACTTCTGAAGAAAATTAGAAAAAAGGCCAGGATCTAGAGAAAATCAGGCTGTTATCCCTGCAAAGATGAGAGGGAAAATGAGGAGAAAGATGACCCACGAGGGAGGAAAAGAAAATATTTAAGACACCTGACTGTAATTAATGTCCCTATATTTTATAAGATCTCTCAATATTAGATAAATCAATGTTTGAGAAACATCCTAGAACATCTTAAGTTCTACAACACATTTCCTATGTTAATTAACTACTTCCCTTATTACAATCCAGAAGATTTTACAAGTTGAAAATTTTTTTCTTAAAAGAATCCAAAAGTATCAATAATGCCATTTAAATTTTAAAAGGATCCATTTTCTCGTTAAATAAATTGGAATCCAGATGCATCCTTCTACCTTACCTGTTCTTTCTGTCCCTTTTATACTTATTTTCTGTTACAGCATCCTTCTCCAAATTATTTTGATTTCATTCTTCAACTCTTTCTTCCCTCTCACTGGCCACTTATGGGTCCTCATCACCATTTAAAAATGTTCCACTCCATATTGAAAGCAGACTTATGAAAAAAGTCTACCCACCCCAGGCCATATTTCCGCTTCTGCCGTATTTCTTTTCTTTTCTTTACAGCTAAAGCTCAGGAATTTGGTATGCACAGTTCCACATACTGCTTCATTCCCACTCATAATATTTGGGCTTCGTTCTATATAAAGCTGTTGAAACTCGGATCAAAGCAACTTCTTGTTGCTCAATCTAATCTAAATCCCAAACTACTTACTAAGATGGTGTGTAATTCTGATGACCATTTCCTCTTTTCTGGCTTCATGGGAAAGTTCACCGTCTTGAACTTCCCTTTCCTACTTTTTTTAAAACAATGTATTTTGAAATAATTTCAAACACACACACAAGTTACAAAAGTAGTGCACATAATTCTCTTTACCTTAATTCACCTATTTGTAATGTTTTGCTACTTTTGTATGTGTATTCTCCCTTTCTCATTTAGATGGATGAATGGATGAACAGATGAATAAATATGTGTGTAGACATGGATAGATAGTAGATTCACATGTAAACATGAATATGCTTAATTTTTTTCTGAGCCTTTTGAGAATGGGTCATTCCTCTTTACCCTGTGACATTTCTATATGTATTTCCTAAGAACACTAATATGATTTTACATTGACCACATTATAATTATCAAATTCATGAAGCTTAATATTGACATTAATACAGTTTATTTTCCTAATATCTTTTATAATATGTGTTTCTGATACAGAATTACATAGTGCAATTAGTTGTATGTCTTTTTTAGTTTGGATTAGTTTCTCCCTCTGTTTTTCTTTGATTTTCATGACATACATAGTCTTTAAAAATATGACACAGTTATTTTTTAGAATACCCTTCAATTTGAGTTCTTTGATATTTCTTTTAAATATCAAATTCAACTATTAAATATTTGGGGCTAGAATACTGCATAAGGATTGTTCCATGAAGGATAGCAAATCTTCTGGACAATGGTGTTCATTTGTCCTATATAAATGATATTAATTTGGATCCCTTGATTGAAGTTTTGTCCATTTTCTCGACTATATATATATTATGTCTCCTTTTGTAATTATAGTCAAGTGTTATTATTCATGGTGGTTCTGTTCTACAAAGTTCGACAAATAGTGATTTAACCAATCCAAAGCATTGCTACCAGCAGAGATCAGGTTAGGTTTTTGTGAGATTCTGATCATATGTTGGTCAACTAGTCAAAAGAGATGTGTTTTTATGTGTGTTTTTGTTTTAGAACATCATAATATTCACATTGTGCATTAATTAATGTTAGCTCACAGGCAACAGCATCGTAACACAGGACTGAACCCTTACCCTGGAATCATTCATCTTTTATTTTGATGGGGAGTGTTCAGTGTGGAATGCTCCCTCCTTTCCTTGATGCCTGCTTTCGGTCTTTATATACAAGTCATCTTCTGGGGCCCCTTTTAAACATCAAAAGAACCAACCAAAAGCACAAAATGCAAAAACCTGGCTCTAAACACACCATGAAAGAATGCATGTTCCCCATAGGAGAACTTGTCCCAGCTCAGCTGAGAGCCTGTGCATTAAGAAACAGGAAGTTCTCTCTGCCCTGCAGATATTCACAAGTGAATCCAATAGCCAGGAACAGGAACTCAGGAGTTACAAATAACTTAATGAGTAGATAAATGACAAAGATGAAATCTATGAAAAATAAGGATTAGCTTGTGCAGGTAATTTTGTGGGGGAGATATGTAAGTATTCTGAACCTCCTTTAACCTCCCTCCTGATCTTAGATTTACCATTCATTTCTTTCCTTCATCAATTTCTATAATGATTTTTCAAAATGGTGATTTCGAACTCCATTATTCTTTCTATATTTATTACTCAGCACTTTAAAAAGGAACAAGTTTCTATAGTCTTTCCTTATCTATCTATCTATCTATCATCTGTTATCTATCTCTTCATTTACCTGTTATTATCCATGGACATTCATGCAATCTAATTTTATTTAATAAATATTACTTTTGTTTGGTTCTGTGAGAGTCTCTTGAAGCTGTCTCCTGAATCCTGTGGCTTAGCCACAACATTTTCTCAGTACTCCTTTCAGGTACCACAGAGACTTCCTTCCTTTCCCTTACCCTGGAATCATTCATCCTTTATTTTGATGGGGAATGTTCAATGTGGAATGCTCCCTCCTTTCCTTGATGCCTGCTTTCGGTCTTTATATACTAGTCATCTTCTAGCAGCTTTTATATGCAAGAGTCTTGAAGTTTCTTCTCCAGGTTATCTCTTCTTTTCACTAATAATTCATAAATAATTTTAGCACTTCCATGGTTGAGGGGCAGAGCTTCCTATCTAATTTCAAAGTGATTAGTCACATTAGGAATTAGTAGAGCTAGTTTCTGAAATATCACAGGTATTCAACTAATGAACATACTTTTATGACAATAGGATAGAGATCAAGTCACCCCAAATTGTGCTTTAACTCTGTGCACATTCTACTTTTCACAGATATTATCTGGATTTTAGTATGTACCATATATGTATGTCACCATGTAAGATAGTCCTGTTGAGCTATCTTTCTGATTTCTAAAAGTACTTCTATTATAAAAATTATATGTGGAATGATATTGGCCAAATTATATTGTTATATTGTGTTTGTGTAAATATGTAACAATGAACCCCACAACTGTAATTCACCAATAAAAATATGGAAAAACATTAACACAGATTCTTGATCTAGATCCACAAATATGATTGCCAGATAAAATTTTGAAAAGCAAATGAAATTTAAATTTCTAGTAAACAATGAATGATGTTTTAAAAGGTTACATCTCAAATAAGTTTTAAAAATCCATGGTTGATCTGAAATTCAAATTTAACTAATGTTCTGTATTTGTTTTGCTAAATCTAGCATCTTTATCAAAACATTATATATATCACTGTAAAAGAATATAACCAAAGAGGTGGCTAAGGCGCTCTCAGATTACCTAGAAATAAAAGTAAAGTTGTGTTGAAAATTTATCAAATGCCATTATTGAAAAAAAAAGAAATGTGATTTTATTTTCTTGATGTCTGTACATTGTATATTTCATGTCTCTCAATTATAATTTAATTTAAATTCAAAAGGTTTTAAAACCATATACAAATCACTTTAATATTGTTATAGGAATGATCACCATTTCAATGATGAATTAGTAGACTGCAGATGATTCAAAGCAAAATAAAATTGGTTGAGAATTTGGGGAAATAAGTGTAGGATCAACTTAAATCAGTTGCAGAGCACAAAGTCAGGACTCCCCCAGGGGAAACTTGACCTCCCAAGTACAGATTCAGTTTCTTTCAGCCCTTGGCTTATAATGCGTCACAGATACTGCACTTATAAGCTGATAGTTCTATCAGCACCATTTTTTCCAATAGAATATGCTCATTTAGTGTCTCTGTATCACGTTTGGTAATTATTACAGTATTTTAATGTTTTATTTTATTTCTGCTATGGTGATCTATGATTAGTGAACTTTGAGGTTACTGTTGTATAACTATGGTACTTCAGTTAACCCATGAGCAGGAAGAAACCAAAGCAGGATTGTGGCTGATGTGGAGAAAGTTTTAGGGGTTTAGATAAAAGATCCTGAAAGACAAATTATAGGAAAGAACAAACAATGGATGTGATTTAATTACTTTGATTTATAATCCCTAACTCTAGTATTCAAATTTTTGTTGTAAATGTAAAAACAGTGGAGTGTAATTACTGGAGTAGATTAATAGTATGATAAAACAATTAACTAATTTGCTTTATTACTA
Source organism: Marmota flaviventris (assembly GCF_047511675.1). NCBI lineage: Eukaryota > Metazoa > Chordata > Mammalia > Rodentia > Sciuridae > Marmota > Marmota flaviventris. The sequence continues at coordinate 115,982,625 of NC_092505.1, forward strand.
AAATGGAGAGAAATAACCCATTAAATCAAATGTGGCTAAAATATTAATGCTCTGTCATAATTAGAAATGAAAAATATGTAAAATCCCATCAAACTCTACATTTATTGGTGCATACTTTGACTTAGATTAAAAAGAAAAAAATCAGTTTTAATGGGATCAATAATAGAGTAGTATAAATGGAAATAATGCAAGGCTTCAAGTTCACTCTCCCTTGAGAAGCTGACTAGACCACAAATCTGTAAGGTTTGAAATGGTTAGAAAATCCAAGAGTCAGAATTTTATATAGTCTTAAGTTTCTATATTTACATAAGAAAATTTTAAAAAATGGAGTAAAAACAATAGAATTAGAACATAATAAAGAAAAAGTTCTAGGAATATGAGAAAGTTATGAATAACAAAAAAATTCAACAGATGAGTATTCTCTATTGACTTAGTAGGAATTAGTTCTGATCTTTTTAAGAAGCATAATTCACTAACCATGTAGTTTCTTTCTGTTTCATGACCAAAACCTGTATTAGTACCGTGGACACAAAGACTAACATATGGTAATACCCCCAAGTAACCCAATTCTTCAGGAAGTCACCACGGTGCTACACTGTAAATGAGGTAGAGGTCTTTTTTGCTGTTCTTCTCTTTAGTTGTACATGACAGTGGAATGTATTTTGACATATCATATTTTTACATGAAGTATAGCTTCTCATTCCTGTGGTTGTACATGACATTGAGTTACACTGGCCATGTATTCATATATGAACATACAAAGGTCATGTCCAATTCATTCTACTGTCTTTCCCATTCCCATCTCCCTTCCTTTCCCCGACTCCTTCCTGTTTAATCCAGTGTATCTCCCTTCTTTCCCCACTCCCCACACCCTCCATACCCCTATTGTGAGTCAATATCCACATATCAGAGAGGACATTCATCTTTCATTTTGGGGGAGATTCACTTTTTTCATTTAGCATAATATTCTCCAGTTCCATCCATTTACTGACAAATGCCATAATTTCATTCTTCTTTAAGGCCAAGTAATATTCTATTATGTATATGTACCACACTTTCTTTATGCATTCATCTGTTGAAAGCCACCTAGGTTGGTTCCATAGCTTAGCTCTGGTGAATTGAGCTATGATAAACATTGATGTGGCTGTGTCACTATAGTATGCTGATTTTAAGTCTTTGGGGTATATGCTGAGGAGTAAGAGAATGGGATCAAATGGTGGTTCCATTCCAACTTTTCTGAGGAATCTCCTTACTGCTTTCCAGGGTGGTTGTTTTAAAGCACTATTCCAAAATCCCAAATAAAACTCTGAGTCTTTTTTAAAATAAAGACAAAGGATTCATTCTGGCCAGGGCCAAGAGAACAGACAGCAGACAGTTCTACAGGCCAAAACAAAGATTGCAGGTGGAAAGCAAGCTTTAAAAACCAAAATACCACACAAGAGGGGGCAGGAGAGACAAGCACAATCATAAGATACATTTCATAAAGTGTCACCAAGTTCTCAGAATTGGTACCTTCTGTACATACTCAGGAAGTAAGCTAACATCTGCTCCATAGTTTAAAGACATTGTGGTCAGGATGGGATGGGTAAGGGTGGAAATGTCATCTTCTATGTGAGTGGGCTCATGTGGAAAGAGGGGTCCAATTCTGCACAGGGTGAGATGTCTGAGCAGAATGGGATCCACCCAACTTAACTTTCAAATCATCCCATAACAGTTGTACCAATTTACAGTCCCACCAACAATACTTGAGTGTACCTTTTTCCCCACATCCTCACCAAAATTTATTGTGATTTATATTCTTGATAATTGCCATTTTCATTGAAGTGAGATAAAATCTTAGAATCATTTTGATTTGCATTTCTCTAATTGCTAGAAATGTTGAACTTTTTTTTTCATATATTTGTTGACCAATTGTATTTCTTCTTCTGTGAAGTGCCTATTCAGTTTCTTTGCCCACTTATCGACTGAGTTATTTGGTGGGGATTTTGTGGGTTGTGTGTGTGTGTTAGATTTTTTGAGTTATTTCTATGTCCTGGAGATTAATGCTCGATCTGATGTGTATGTGGTAAAGATTTTCTCCCATCTGTAGGCTCTCTCTTCATGTTCTTGATTGTTTCCTTTGCTGTGAAGAAGCTTTTTAGTTTGAATCCATCCCATTTATTGATTCTTGATTTTGATGTAGATGTTTTATAAATGACTTGACTTAGTCAACTCTGAAGTTCTAAGTGAGTTTTGGTATTTAAAAATGCACGCTTTGATTTCTGTTTCAAAATATGCTTTGGTCCAGGACTGTCTTACAATAAGTAGAAGGGAAAATGGTAGATAGAGTTTTCTTGGCTTTCAAATTAAAAGATAAAGAAGTGCTGAGCTTCTGTATGCAGATGAGACCCACTTGGTAGTTCCAAAAGAGATTCATGGAAGTCTGGATACTAAGAATCATGAAAACGCTTTCCAGTCCAGGGGACTGGGACATTCAGTGACAAGACAGAAGGCCTTGTGTTGGGAACTGTTATTCACAAAGGGCCTTCTCCAAGGTTTGATTGTTTAGCCTACACTTTGCATGATGCATTTAAAGACCAGGTGCTATTTTAAGACAGCTTTCTGCTGTCTGTAGGCATTGTGACATAAAAACCTAAGATAACACTTGAATTAATACTTCAAAAATTATTCTGATAAAACAAGATAGAAGTGGAATATTTTTGTGAATTATTCAAGATATAGTAGATGTGTCTTGTTACCAAGGTATTCACAAAAGACTGTTTTAGCTTTTATCAGATTTCAGTAAAATGCTGAGACTTGCTACATAATTAACATCAGTTATCTGCAGCTATTGTGCACATGTATTAGATCAATTTCACAATGTCTGGTGTGTCTCTTGGTCAATATGGCTATCTTGCACCACAAACTTTCTTGGAGTCCACTAAATAGAAGTACTTGGTACATACATCTCTTCAAAACACATTCAAAAAGTAGGGTCAATATCTATATACAAATGCAAGTAAAAATCAACTTTTAACTAAAAAAAAGTTTATGTTCAGTTTTTATCTTCGTTCTCAAATGTGTGGCAATTCCAAATCTGGAACTTTGAGGAAACATAACTGAGACTGTGATTTGGGTAGCATTCTTGGTAAAATAAAGTTCATAATTTAGAGTTTAAGAAGAATTCTTAAAATATGCCTTAGCATTTTCAACTAAATTTAGGCAAGATGAGAAGGTCTCTCAGTAGGTAAGGAAGTGACAGGTGTGGTGTTCAAATCTGGAGCTAAAGTTTGGCTGCTTTCTTCTCTAATCATGGGAGATGGATTTTTTCCATGGTGGAAATGTACTCTGCAAGTCCACCGGGACTTTAGAAAAATTCAGAGAGTGCATGCACTTGCTTTGAACAATATAGGCCTTTATTGTGAAAATTAAGTAAATAACAATGTGATTTCTCAAAATGTACACATCATTTGCAGTTAAAGAGCTTTCTCAAACTTTGTTTCAGAATGTGTATGATAGGGGACATGTCCCTAAATTCCCCCTGGTTTTTTTTTTTTTTGGCATTTTCATTGTTAGAGAGGGTGTATTCTAGACATGTGGTTCATATTCAATCTGACAAGTCATGTAGCGATTAAAAATTGGAATGCCTTCACAACAGGGTGAGCATGAGGATCAGTTGCCAGTGTAACTCCCCATGACGGGGAGAGCCTGGCAGTGACGAGGATCTGGTTGGGGGGAGTCTGCAGCATCAGTGCACAAGGCACAGAGGACTGACGAGTCTCAGCAAGACAGCTCCTGGGGACAGCAGATGCCCTGACCAATTCCACTTCTTGCCAGGAAAGCCCTTGCACTGTTTTCCTGTGAAAACAAAATGGAAACAGGGCTTTTGCAGCCTCAAGATGAAAATTTTAGAATTGGTTCTGGAAGTCAAATAGTGGCCTGAAATCCATCTAAACACGTGTGTGTGTGTGTGTATGTGTGTACCCGCACACATGCATGTGCGCTTTCTTGCAAAAAAATATTATTTTACTAAAGCTATATGTCTCTGAGGAAAAGTTTAAGAGAAGGTCCACAGAGTTCTAATTTCTGTCATTTTTATACCATATCCATCACTAAGACCATCATTTTATGTTTTCTCCACTTCTAGCATAAATTGAAATTTACTTTTTATTCCGCCTGAGGTATGTATGTATTTGGAAATGACATGAAGATATTTTACTGGTGTTAATTAATTTTCATGACCATTAAGAAGTATTGTACTGAAAATTTTAGGTATAAAATAAACGTTATTTTTAAGGGGAAGGAATCGTTCCATGAGTTGTTTATTTGCAACAAATTGGTTTCTAGTTAGCATTGAAAATTTTTTTCCAGTAGTCCTAATATTTCCTAGGAGTGATTGAATCCATGAATTATTAAGCAAAGAAACCAAACAGGAATATTCAGAGTGGGGAAAATATAAATTTATGGAGAAAAATGTAAACATTATTTATAACATTAGAAATGCATGTCATACATAAAACAAACTTTACTGACCTTTGATTTTTAACAGTATGCACTGTGAGAAACAATATTAAATGATAGCCTGCAACTTTTTAATATTTTAGGCTTTTTATAAAGAATTTGCAAGCTACGTCTCATAGAAATTATATCATAAATATCACTTAGGCTAAGTTGACAAGTGGTAAATAATTTTTACTATTTTGTCTTATAAATTTTTGCAATGGTAAGATGGAACCTTAGCAATTCTCAATAGCAATTATTTCATGTGTATTTTAGGCATATTTTCTTAAAGTGCACAGTTCTACGGATCACAGGGTGTTTGCAGTTGTACAACCATTGCCCTAATCCCACTCTAGAATGTTTTCATAATCCCAGAAAGAAATTTTTGCCTATTAGCAATCAATAACTCTCCATAACCCAACTTCAACTTCAGCAATATTAATCTGCTTTCAGACTGTACAGATTTACCTATTCTGAGCATTGCCTATAAATGTGATTGTTGGTAATCATTTGGATTTTTCTGCTTTTCATCTCTTATCAATAAGGCTAACATGAACCTCCATGTACGGGTTATTGGGTGGACATGTATTTTCATTCATTCTGAGTAATATTACTAGTGTAGAATTCTTCAGTCATATGGTAACAGTGTTGAACATTTTGAAGAACTGCCAAACTGTTTTCCAAAGTGGATGCCCACTTGACTCTGCCACCAGCAATGAATTCAACTTCCAGTTTCTCTGTATCCATGCCCAAGCTTATTACTGTCTGCCTTTTCTACCATAGCCTCTCAACTGGGTCATATTTGGCCTTGGATTTTAATATACCTTTCCCAAATGACTAATGAAATTGAAATTTTTTTGTATGTGCTTATTACTGATTCATATATCTCCTGTGGAAAAATATTTTGTCTATTTTAATAATTGGGTTGGTTGCTTTTTGAATACCATTTTGGACTTAATTATGGGGCTAGGGTTATGGCTTAGCGGTACAGCGCTCTCCTAGTAAGTGCGAGGTGCTGGGTTTGATCCTCAGCACCACATAAAAATAAATAAACAACATAAAGGTACTGTGTCCATCTACAACTAAAAAATTTTAAAAAGTGTTTAAAAAAAGAATAGTTAATTATGAATTCTGAACACATAACCCCTATCAGATGAATGATTTCTCTATGGTCATCCAGTTGTCCCACCATCATTTAATGAAAAGACATTGTTTCTCCTCTGAGTTGTCTTGGCCTCTCGGTCAAAAGTTAACTGGTTATAAATGTTTATGTTTATTTCTTGACCTACAATTCTAACTCCATTGACACATAATTCTTACCATTTTTTCCAGTACCACCGTGTCTTTATTACCATAATTTTGTAATAACTTTTGAAATCAAAAAGTATAGAATCCATCAAAAAAAGTATACAATTACATCATAAATATCACTTAGGCTAAGTTGACAAATGGTAAATAATTTTTACTATTTTTCACTATGGTCTTCTTTGTCAAGATTGTTTTTGCTATTTTAAATCTCATTTCCTTTAAGAAATTTAGGAATGTCTTGTCTTTTTTTTTCTTCAAGAAGATCAACTAGGATTTTTATAGGCATTACGTGGAAGAGTCTAGAGTCATTTCTGTATTTGTTGAGTTTTCTCAACTTCAGCCTTAATTCCTTGCCCCTCTTGAGGCCAATGGAAGCACTTTCAAATTGACTCCTTATCCTTGTTCTTTTGACATCTGCTTGTTCAGTAACCATTGAGGGTTTCCTTTCTGTCTGGTATGACAAATATCTACTCCTTGTTTGGAGTTTCCCTGGTTCAGCTCCAGAATCGATCATTTCTTCAAATAACCCTGAATCCTGATTGTTTTCATTGGCAAATAATATTTAGAGACCAAAACCTGTGTGCTGGGTCTACTCACTGTTATGGTTTTCATGGCTTGTTGTGCAGTATATATTTCCAAAGTGGCTGTCCATTTTACACTTCTACCTGGAGTGGGTTAGATTTCCAGTTTCTGCTCATCCATTCCAATCCTTGTTATTGTCTGTCTTTTTATTCACTGCCACTCTAATAAAAGTGGTTTTTCGTTGTGGCTTTAATTTACCTTTCTCAAATGACTAATGATGTTAAAAGCCTTCTTCTGCAACATCAAAAAAAGATATTAATCTGTTGAAAGTCTTTTATATATATAATGAATTTAAATTGATACTGGTATTATAAATTTAAAGGCAAGGAGATTTACTGAGCTTCTCTGATTTTATAACTTTATCTTTTCTAATCTCACAATGCATGGTTTCCAGTGATATTAAAATAACTTCTTATTTCTTTTTTTCTTAAATATACCTATAAGTTTGAAACTAAAAGATGAATGCTACTGTTAAAATTAAGAATATTAATAAAGTTTAAGATTTTTAAAGTATTTTAAATACTGGAGCTGTACTGGAGTTGTACTGGAGCCAGGGGTGTCTCTTAGTGGTAGAGTTCTTGCCTAGCATGTGTGAAGACCTGGGGTTGGTCCTGGTACCAAAAAATAAATGAATAAATAAATAATATACTAAGGACATCCACTCACTCAAATTATTGTCTTTCAAAGGCTCTTGATGCAATGAATTGTTCTCTTTGTGGTTTTTCCTCCAATTGAGACAAAGGTGGACCCACTTATTTCAGTTGTTCTTCAATTTTAGGGATGTTTTGCATTTAAGTTTGTGTTTTTACCATGTGGAGCATTTACACGTTTCTATAACAAAGTGCACTCACAGAGTTCTAAATTTCTCCTGTCTCTTCCTTTCTTTGCTCCCCCTAGAGCAACCATCACTATTCATTTGGGAGATACTTTTCTATTATTTACTTTTCAGATATGAGAAAATATTCTATATAGTCATCTTTCTGCCACTCTCTTAGGTAAAAATTGGCATACTTGCTATTTTCACTTAGCCTGGATAAAATGCGATACCATAGATCCAGATATCCTCATTCGTTTTGTAGTTACAATGGTCACCAACATATGCATGTATCAAGAATCTGTTTATTGATGTCTCAGTTGGTTCTATTTCTTTGGTCCAATGAACATGGGGAATCATCATTTGGAATTTGTTTCAGTACACCTTTGGAATATTTGCCTAAGCAGACCCATGTATGCTCCCTCGGGACCTGCCTTCTTCCTGGGTCTGAACACTCCTTCCTCAGCCTCTGAGAGTCCTGCGACTGTCACGGTAGGGCTGCTCTGGGGTTACTGGTGTAGTCTCTCCTGGTCTGCTCAGACTGCCATAGGTACCTAGGACTCTACATCCTTTCCAGATTGCCATGAGCCAATGATGGACTGCTGTCCAAGTGAGAAAGCAGCCCGCAAGCCCCAAGCACCCTATGAAATCAGGTGAAAAACTGAAAACTGCCTAAACTGAACCTTTGGATACCATCTTTAATCCTTGTTTCAGGAACTACTTTTAGAGAACCAGGCCTAAGGTTCTGAATCTATGTAATTTTTGAGAGATTATCAAAAGCCTTTCTTTCTGGGTGGTATCATTTGCATTACCACCAGCAAGGCACAAAGTACCTGTTCCTTTAGAGCCTCACCATCAGAACCTGTTGGTAAATGTCATTTGAAACTTGCAAAATCGATGAGCCTTGTCACATAGTTAGAAATCACAATTTTAAAACTGTTGGCATATTTATATATTACATTACGTGACAACGTATAATAGTAAAATAAACTAGAAAAGTTCAGTGATACAAGGAATGGTTAATAACCAGACCACCTTGTTCTTCCAGTTGGTATCTCTCAACATACTGGATGAATTCACCCTCACTCAAAGGGAAACATATCAAATTCAATTAATTATTCTACAAGTGTTTATTTAGCACCCATGAAGTGTCTAAATGTAAGGAAGAGTAACCAAGAGTAATTACAACGGGTAGAGTACAGTTGTTAAAATATGGCTTAGCAGTTAAATGAGATGCTAAAAGAAATTTTAAAAAATAGTTGAGTTTTTCTTTTTTTTAATCACATATCTTGAACAAATAGGAAATCTGGATTTGGAAATAAGATTTGTTCATTGGCTTTTATTTCAGGACTCTTCAAAACTGAGACATAAGAGCATCAGCTCTTATTAAACAACTGAATAAAAAGAATTGCAGAGTTCAGTATATAACCACAAATAAGGAGATCAGGTGAGCAATACAAGAAAACAGTAAGATGTTGGTTGATCCTACAGCATCATGTTACATGTTAATGGAGACATGAGCAGTCAGATTTATGTTTTATGGAGAAATCCATAACATGGCTTTAAAAATAAGGAAGAGAAGCTAAATACTAAGTTAATGCAATAGAATAATTAAGACAAGATAGTCACATTCTTGAGAACTATAAGTAACTATTTTATACTCAAACCACAAACTAGTACAAAATTTAACCCTTTTTAAAATTCAGCAGGTTCAAACTGAACATAACTATGTACCATGAATTTAAGGGTTTAGAATACCATCAACACACAAAATAGAGACTCTAGGGAAACAGACAAAAGACATAAGAAATAAGAATCCATGTAGTATTCTAAAAATATGTAAGTACTAACAAAAATAATAGAGAAGACAAGGGGGCTTTGAATTGTGAGGGCAAAGTTTGCAGATTTAAGAATGGGTGTCATGACTGACCTCACTAGGATTGAGACATCTGAGCAGCCTGGAAGGAGGAGTCAGTGTGAATCATGTGACTGCCTGGGCGAGGGCCTCCCAGGTAGAAGTAAGAGCAGGTGCCCAGCCCTAGTGCAGCAGCGTCAGTGCTGTGTTCGAGGCAGCCAGTGGGGCCAACAGAAGGGGAGAGACAGGAAACTGGGATCAAATCATAGGATGGAAGGCAGCAGGTTCTTTGAGGACATTGTAAGGCATTGTTCCAATAGCTTAGCCGTTTGATATGTGATATACAGTCTTAAAATGTTTTGAGCAGATAGATGGGTGGTAGGATCTGGATTAAGAGACTACTCTGAAATACATTGGGAGAGGGTTGGGAAAGGGTAGAGGTAGGAGCAAGGAGAATAGACAAGGCAAGAGTATCTAAGAGAGGGATGGAGGTAGTTGGGACCAGTGAGGAAGACATGGAGGATGTGAAACACTTTGATTCTGGATAAAGATAAAGGCAATTTTATTTCTACCAAACTGAGTGTGGAGTGAGAGGGTCGGAATGAAAGTATAGATGATCCCAGAGATTTTTGGTCTGATCCTCTGGAAAAAGGGAGTTACCACAATGAAATGGGGGAGACTATGGCAGAAAGCCTACCCAGTTTTCACAATCAAGTAACCATAGCTTCTAGGTTTCAAGTCCAAATTAGAATTCCCTTCAAGTCAAGGACTATGTCTGACAGCTTTTGAAGTCCTACAAAGAGCCTGCTACAGGATGTTGCACATCGAAGAGATAAAATGAATATTTGCTCAGCAAATTGAAATTCAACCTCTCTCCTCATACTGTATGAGAAATACATGAATGTAGCTTCTCTTGGATTACTTGCTAAACCATGTTTATGCTCTGTGTTCAAGGGTAAGAAATATAGTAAAAACTGGTTAAGTTATCAAACTGATAACATTCATAAAAGATTATCTTTGTTTTTTAATCAGTGTGGGGGATGAAACCCAGGGCTTTGTGCATACTAAGCAAACACTCTACACAGAGCTACAGACCCAGCCCTGAGATTATCTTTTAATATAATTCTGTCAAAATACCATAAGATGTGTATATAGTTCATCATTCTCAACAATTGTTTTGTCTTTTAACAAAGACAAAGGTCATTCATATAAGAACATAGTTTTTTTCTTTGCCTTTTTAAAAAATTGCTTTGGCATTTTTGGGGATCAAACACAGGACCTCATACATGTTAAGCACATTCTGTCCCATGATTACTATAGATTGGGAAGGGAAGAGAGGAAGGTGGGGAGACGGTGGTTGGATTTGATCAGTGAGTGCCATTTGCATATACGGACATTACACTGAACCCTACTAACATGCAAAATTAGTACCTGTGATTAAAAAATAAATTTAGAAAAATAATGCATTTTATGAATGCATTTAAACAAAAACAAAATAAGTTTAAATTGTATCTTTGTTTTATACTCATTTATTTTACACAGAATCTTTATATTGTTCCTTTCTATATGGAAATGCATGTCACTGTTCAGTAACTGCCAATATATGTAAAATAGCAGAAAAAGAGTCATAATACTTACAGTAGCTTATTTCCATATCTCATAATAAAAATCATGTATTCATACAGTACTTAGAGTTTCTTCCTGTGTTATTCTCTAACATCATTTAAGGAAATTTGCATATTATTTTTAATTATATAAAAGCAAAGTTCATGAAAAAAGGGTGTTGGACATCTTTTCATTTAATAGGTGACAAACTTGTAGATGAATTTAGATTTTTCAAATAGTAAGAGAGAGATGTATCAATGGACCATTCGTAGATATGTTGTCGTGTAAAGAATTAATGTTCAGAGATTTGTTTCTTTGCTACTTTCCATATAAAATCTAAAACCAACACTCCTTGTTAAAGAAAGAAAGGATTTAATCTCTGGGAAATTTGCTGCAATATTGGCCAATAAAGAAAGAGTTAAACGGAACTTTGGGTCTATGTTAGTCATAACATAATCTCTTGATATATTAGTAGGTCAATAGTTCAGCCAAGAAAGGGACTCTAACTTGAGCAGACACTAATTAAAAGAATCAATTCTTATCCTCCTACATATGTCCAATCATATTAACACATTTCTAGATTTCTTACTCAGTGGACTAGTCAAGATTAAAGGATTTGCTAATATGAAGGAACAGAGTATGCTTCCAAACTGACTGAGCAGATTTGTGAACAAATTAGTTCATTTAAAATTGACAGTGAAAGATTGATTTTGCACAGAATGAGTTACCTAAGGTATTCATCATTTCCTTTGCCTCTGCACACAAGACAGGGATCCGTTTCCTTCGCTTTTTGATTGTAATAGGGCTGCTTACTGAGCACCTTTATTTTACAGTCTTGATTGCAGCCTGTCATTCTTTTTAATTCAGACATATTTTAGCCTTTTAGGCAGACCTTCAGAAATAACTTCCTTAAAAGCCTCAGTAAAATGACTCATTACACGTTGCTCAATTCACCCATGCTATAAATTATAATACAAGGAAAAGTTCTAATTGCACCAACGATCCAATTACTCATAAGGCTATGTGACTCATTATTCAAAATCAGGGACAAGCCAGAAATCCAGATGCAGAAACACATTTCCAAAGTTGAAGGTCAGTACTCTACAAGTCTGACAAAGCCTAAGATGTTTGACATTTAGTAAACATTAGTATATATAGGTACATATTCAATGGATTAATATTTAATGAAAAAGGTTTGAAACTATGGGCAAAACAGTGAAGCAAGAAATGCCAAAATGGTTGGAAAATTTATTTAAGTCCAAGAAAATAAAACAAAACCTTATGGAAGAAGAAAAAAAATAGAACACAACAACAAACACAATTGAGAAAAAATTAGAATACACCAACAACAAATAATAAGAACTAAATTTAAAAATCCTAAGAAATGTATATGCTCTCAAGCTACTTTGTTTACGAAGATCTACACTCAAGATATCAGAACCATAAATTATGTAAACTGACACATTCACTGGTTAGAATTTTCAGAACTTGTTGGTCAACTGAACTTGAAATGGGAAGGAATTAAAGGAAAGGTGTACGTTAAATATCCTGAGGTAGATGAGTTGGGTAACTTCTCTGTAATAGTGTCTATTGAAATACAGTAACTAAACTAAAGAAGAAATTATTCAATTTTATCTTCCGAGATATCTATAAGAAATAAAATGGAGATATCTACAAGTCATTGGTATAGATAGATCTGTGTTCATGTTTTACATGTAAATATAATATTATCTCCACTTTGCAAATGAAATGAAAGCTCAGCATGTAATCACTTTCCACACTACATCACAATCAATAAACACTGGTATCAGATTATCTGACTTTGGATCACGTATTAATTGGCACATAATGAGGAAGTTGTATGTGTGTGTGTGTGTATGTGTGGTATGTGTGTGAGAGAGAGAGAGAGAAGGAGAGAAAATCAGAGAATTCACTTTAAAAAACTCAGATGTCAGCTAAGGAAATCAAATGACTTTCACAAGTTGTGGGGAATGTCACGGGACCTCATGTTCACGTTTGGTTATGTTATTTTCATGAACTTCTCAGTTTTGATGCGTTTTTAACACTCATGTCCTCTTTGATTTGCTTTATTTTTAGCTGAACAGAAAACAGCTAATCTATGCACATCTCTACCCAGTGGTCCACCTCCCTTCCTGTCTTCACTGGAGATGTTCTTGTTATATGGCCAGCTCCACCACAAGTATGCCAAAGTCCTCTTCCCTGGTTGGGGGCTTAACTGCTAGAGTTGTCTCCTCTTTTTCCCAAATTATTTGCATTTTCCTCACTGGTTCGTTTTTCATGAGCACAAAAATAAAATTTTAATAATAATAATTCCTGTGTTAATTGCTATACAAAATAATTCTTAATTATAACTTGGGGAAAAAAAGCCCCACAACTCACACCCCAGGCGGGTTGTTGCTGACCCACTTCATTTCAGTTTTCATTTCCCAGGGCACCTAACTTGCTCCTGTCAGGGTCTTTAATGATCTCCACATGTTAAAACCAATAATCGAAGTTCCCTCCTCCATTCATCACCTACTCGATGTACCTACAGTTGACAACTTTTGTAAAACTCTTCCTTTCTTTGGCTCCATGGACTTGACTCTCTCCTGGTTCTCCTCCTCCTCCTGATGTGGCTGCTCCTTCTCAGGATTATTTAGGGCTTGTCTTTTGTTTTGCCAGCCCCTCACTGTCACCGAGTGACAGTGTGTGGGACAGGTGTGTGTCCCCAGACCTCTGTTCTTTTCTATCTACCCTCAGTCTCTTGATGATTTCACATGCCTCATGCATTTAAATCCCATCTATACGCTTTATGCTTCCAAATGTATCTCAGGAGCCCAGACCTCTTTCTCAAATTCTAGACTTCTCTGTTTTTTCCTCCCAAATGCCTATTCTCATCTCTATTTGGTTGTTGAATGGGCACCTCAAATGCATTGTGTCCAAAATCAAGCTCTTCATTTTCAAGCTCCCCAAACTGTCTTCTCCCTGGTTTTCAAACTTCATAAAGGGCACCTCTATGTATCTAAAAACTCAAACAAAACCCTTAGCTCATTTCTCACTTCCTCTCTCTTAATAACAACAAACCATTAGCAAATCCTATTGATTCTTTACCAAAAAAAAAAAAAAAAAAAAAAAAAAATCACCATCTCCAGCTCTCTATCCTGTTTAAGCCACAGTGTCAATCACTAGATAGTTGGTACGACCTCTGGACAGATCCCACTGCTTCTATTTTTGACCCACTAAGTGTTCTCCACCTTGCAGCAGAATTACTTTGTAAATGCAAATTGGACCATGGTATTCATTGTGCAAAAGTTCTGGATGCCTTTTGGTGTCATTCAGTCCTCTCAAGACCTTAAGCGATTAATTCCCCTATAAATCCATTCACTTCAGCAACTAACACCCTCTCTCTTGCTTAACCTGCTCCTTTTACGCTGGCTTCCTTGCTATAATTGCAACTATCTAAGCACAAGCCCCTTGAGGCCATTGCTCATGCTGTATACTTAGCAGGCATGGTTTTTGTCCTTAAAATCTCATGGTTGCTCACTTACTTCAGGCACTGCTCAAATGTCCCTTCTATTCATTGGAATATAGAATGGGCTACTATAAGAAAATAGCAGTAACTTGAATAAGACTTATTAATAAAGCTTACTTTTTCTTTCACATATGAATCTGAAAGTTAGTGGTCCAACTAACTTTGGAAGAGTTATTTTGGAAGAGTGTTAAGCAATGCCACCCCAATGCACACTGGCTTTGAAAACTATTTTAATGTTCTCCCATAATATTAGAGACTCAAACATTCAATCATGTGGCCCAGCCATCTTCAAAAATGCAGATTCCGTCTTGAGATGCAGGATGCCCGCTGCATCTCCCAGCACCTTCTGGACACTAGGGAAGAAAACACGAAGGAGGCCCTGCATGTCATACCTACATAGGTCCCATTGGCCACACCAATGGCTAGGGAGAGTGAAAAATGTCCTCTTAGCCTTGTGGCTGTGTGACCAGCTAAAATTCAAGTGTCCTAGAACCAAAGTGAAAAGAAAACACAAGCAATAGTTTACAACTTTCATAGTGCTGTGTTATTAGAGAGACTGTTCCTGACCTGCTTGTATAAAACAATCCTTCCTATCTCACTGGAAAATCATCTTTAATTCACTTTATTTTTGATTATAGCACTTACAAACACCTTGACTATTATGTTGACTTGCTAACTTATTATCTGTCTTCCACCACTACAATGTAAGGTTCTAGAGGGCAAGAACTTCATCTGTTTCAAGGATGACATCCCCATGAATCTAGACACGCAATGGATACATTTGAAAGCAGGAACCCTCTGCATGTGCATGAACTCCCTGCTCTCTCTCAGCCCCATGCACTTTCACACCCTAATCTCCATCTGAACCTTGCTGGCACCCTTCAGTCTCACAATACCAGGACCTACTTACAATGCAATTTCAGGCATTAGCTCCCTGGTGGGGACTATGGATCTGTTAGGGTTCCTTTCTGCTAGCACACACCTAGCCCTGCACTGCTATCCTCCATTCCATCTCGGATTAGATGATACATTCCTTGAGGATAAAAAGCCACATCTTGTCTTTAAATCATGGACTTCACATTAATCAGCACTTTGACTGCAATTGACAAAAATTCACTTGAAACTACTTATAAAACAGTTTCAAAGCCAGTGTGTATTGGGGTGGCATTGCCTAACACTCTTCCAAAAGCAAGACGACCCCATCTTCTCCCACTATGATCATTTCCAGGGGGATATGAAAGAGTTGGCTTTTCTATTTCTGGGAATCACTTGGTCATATTCTGTATGAGCCTGCAGTTCACTTTGTTCTCTCTGTGTACAAAATTCTTTTCTTCTCTCTCAGATTAAAGGTAGAGGGAGAATATGACTCGCAAAACGTCATCCCCCAAAACTATGGGCAGCATTCTGGGGGAAAAAAAAATCCATGAGGTTGCAATAAATCAAACATGATGTTTTTTGGGGAAATAATCATTTAATAATTGTGTCAACTTGCTGTTTAATGTTGGTTATGAAAGACTGAGAAGAATCTGATTCATTAAACCCATCTCAAATTAGGTAATGAAGTTTTATTAGATGTCATCTTCACCAACCATTTTTTACCTTGAAAGACATCATGAAAGGAGTTGAATACCCTTCTCCCCTTGAAGTAGCAGCGCAGGCTACCTGCCAAAATATGTGCATGTGTGTTGGGAATAAGGGGATGTCAGTCCTGCTTAAAAATATTAAAAAAATTAGAAATCTGCCAGGCAACACACTGAACCTGAAATGTAGTATCTTAATGCTCTGTGATACTGTTTTGAATAGGCGTATCGAAACAATGATGGGATGAAATTTCTGCTTCATTACTTATTTTTGAAGTTACAAAAATCAGATCTAGCCTGCAGAAAGACCTAATCTCCTGACCATGGAGCACCTCCTGTAGCTTCTCACAGTTCTCGTTCTTGCCACCTCTTACTCATGAGCTCAGATGGGCTCAGAACCCACCGAGAAGCCAGTGCTGTGGTCTGCAGGAGGGAAATCCTGAGAGCTAAATAGAGCAAGGTCACAAGGAAGCTTGGTGGGGGGATCCTACCCACATAGGGTAGAAGGGAGGAAAGAGTAGTGGGCTCTGCAACAAACCATCAGGTTGCTTCTAATCAGCAAAGGAGAGTACACTCAAGGCGGACTCACAAATGTTTATTGTAGATCTCACTGAGAATTTTCCATGTGAATTTGTGGAGTCAAATTTTATTTGTGTAGAAAACAATATTCAGGGAGACATAAATACCTATTCAAAAGAGAAGATGGTCTACATGTTGATCACCATACTGACAGTGGTTACCTCTTGGAAAAGCAGGTCAAGTTTGGAGTTTGAGGGGATCCCATCAGGGCCAGAACAGTAGATACATTTGTGCTACTTGAATTTTGTAATGAGAATGTAGTAGTAGTAAATTACTTCTGTGTTAAAAACATTTTTAAACTAAAAACCAACACATTCCTTATGATGGAAAATTTGTAGCTTTACTTAATGAACAATCTCCTTGAACAAGGCAGGGAATAGTGACAGGATGTCATTATGTTTCTACTTCACCCTGCTATGGTTAAAAATAGCTGCCTTCCCTTATAGCTTGGAATTGTTTGAGTTTTATTTATTTCTTGTGATTAGACAAGTACAACCCGTTTTATTAGATTAGCATGTTTTTGTAGAATTTAGCAATTCGAAACAAGAAAAAATACTTATATGGTATTTTTTTTTGATCATACATTACAAAAATTGACACTTTGCTCTCCTGAAATTATATTTGCATATTTATTTGCACAATCATTGTGGTCACCACATAGTCTGGATCATGGGATTCATAGTGTAGCAGCTGGATTTTATTTATATTTATGATTTTCCCATAGTCTCCCCCCACCCCACACTTCACTCCTTTTTTCTTTTATATTTGTTTTTTTTAGATTTACATGACAGTAGGGTATATGTTGACATATTCATACAAACATGGAATATATCTTATTCTAGTTGGATCCCAGTCTTGCTTTTTCCCATAACTAAAACTTTATTGAAAAACATCAAAATAGGAGATCATTGTTGTATACCTTAGAGTAACCAGAATTACTGAACTTACAAGGCATCTGTGAGAAAACATAAATTCTGGAAGTTGCATAGATCATTAGTGTTGCTTTCTTGTAAATGAACAACCTTCTGTGAGTCTGACCTTTCCTCCTATGGGTTGGCATAACACTGTTGAACAACAGCTTTGGAAGCTGATTGTCACAAAGAACCACTGTCAGGGTATGGCTGAAAACTGTGGTAAGTCTTGTACCAACCTGGACATTTTACATTCATAAAATAAGAATTGGACTTTGAACTAGCCATTTCTTTTTATATTTTTTTTTCTTCTCCTCTTCCAAGGAAGGGTGTAGCAAATCCCTAGCCAAAGGCATAGTGATCCTTTCTCAATCATGTCCATCCAGATCCCACAGGTGATCCAGTCTTGTGGTTGTAAACTTAGGTTAGTAAAACCCAGGCAAATTTTTAATTGAACGTCTCTTCTCTTCCATGCACTCCATTTATTTCAATGTCATTTATTCCTTTTCATTTCTAAGGAAACTCTGAACTTAAAAACAATCAGAACCTGAATTTCATTTAACATCAATATATAACTTTAGATCTATCACAGATGAAATAACAACAATAACTGCATATTGAATATGAATTGAGGTGTCAGCATAGAAGACCACATATTTTATGTAGGAGTTTACAGTGGAAAACGTTGAGACGCAAACGCCACACGTCTCCAAGAGCTATCTTTCACAGTTGTATTTTGCCATTTCACAGGACAGTTGACTCCGGAGTGGTGCCTGGTGATCTTTTTCTGACACCCATTAATATATTTCCTCACTTCCTTGATTGAAGTACTACATACACTGATCACTGATTTGGAAAGTGGGGTGTGAATGTCCGATGAATTTTAAACAGAACCTTTAACACTTCATTCTCTTCCAGCCTTCCTCTGCTTTGCATTGCTGTCCCCTGTGTCCCTTGCGCCCTTGTCCTGTTATACGAGAACTAGGAAAAAGAAAGAAGGGGTGGGTGATGGGGTTCAAACAAAGTTGTAGACAACGCCCTTTTATGCTTCCAGTATTGTACATGATAATAAAGTGAAAAACTGAAAAAAAAAAAAAAAAAAAAAAAAAACTCCTCAATGTGCTTTGGCTTAGTTTTCATTTTCTTTTCATACTTCTTGGCACACTGAACTGCATTGGAATTCTGCCCTGGTCTGTTCTCGTTCTAAATTTTGGAAAGCTGTCACTAAGGACCCATGAGACACCTGTGTGATGCTCACTGGGTGCTCTGGGATTCCCCCTGAGTGTGCTGCTCCCTGGGTTTGGCAATGAACTGAATCCCTGGGCTTGGAATTGGCACCAGTTGAGAATAGCAATAAACTGTTGGACATCGGCTTTTTCTCCCCGTATCTCTTTTATTTAAAAAGAAAAGGATCTTGCCTTTTCCCCACAAGATCATTTTTAAAATCCCTTATGGAATATTAATTTTTTTAAACCTCATTTTCCCCACATTTTTTAAAGCTGATCTATAAATATCACTTATGTTATAAACTTTTCATTTCAGGAGCAAATATTACTAAGTCAGCATTAAGAAAAAAAAAAAAAAAAGACATTACAGTTTTCTCTTTGGAGACTTACAGAAAGTACCAGTAATGTAAGACACTTGTGTCTATGTGACAGTGTATCTAAATATTTTTTAATCACACATTGTTTTAGCATTTTCCACATCCAGGAACTCTTACCAGGAATAAAAGTATACATCAACATTTCTATATGATGTAAAATACTACTGATATAAACAAAATATGGTCACATATTTTCCCCCATAAGGTTAAATAAACTGGGATTTCTTTGAAATCGTCTTCTCAGTATACTTCCTCCTTCAGGTCATGGTGCCTTTTTAAATGTGCTCCCTCTCTAGGCCAAAGACCAGATTCCTGACTGCCTGACCCTTTTTTTTTTTTTATAATCTTTTCCCTCCCATTCTTCCAATGTAGAAAAAAGTTCTTAACTTACCCTAAACCAGAAGCCTTCCTTTGCTTAGTTGCAAAATGGCTCCTGGCTTCTTTGCCTGCCACTTGAAGAGAAAATTTTCTGGATCAAGGAAGATGGCGGCGAAGGGAGTGCATTACCCCCGTGTACTGCGTCA
The DNA here is from genome assembly GCF_047511675.1 of Marmota flaviventris. Taxonomy (NCBI): domain Eukaryota; kingdom Metazoa; phylum Chordata; class Mammalia; order Rodentia; family Sciuridae; genus Marmota; species Marmota flaviventris. The sequence continues at coordinate 116,001,997 of NC_092505.1, forward strand.
CTGTGTGGGAGAATGATGAGTTAGAAAGGCTAAAAGCTATCTTGTTAGGAATTTCCAGCAAAATTGGGGTGCTCCAAAACCTAGAGGAAGGATTTCCATCGCACGAGGATCAGCTACGGGGGCTCAAACGTGAAAGATTTGTCCGCACAGAGGGTCACACTGCTTATTCAGCAAATCGCCCCGCTGCTAGAGTCTGCGGTGCGCGCTGGGAAACAAGGAGATAGCAACACAAAGATACATCGCTGCAGTTTCCGCGGGCTTCTGCCAGCTGTGCAATCACCGTACTAAGTGCTGAATTCTGGGTTTGAGATGGGGGAAGGAAGCGGTCCAATTCGGTTCTCCACACCGGTCAGACCACAGAGGAAGCCAGCAGCCACCATCTTGGAGAGCTGACGTCACCATCCCTGTTTTCCACTGATCGCAGCTCATTCAGCCATAGAACAGGTAATTTCAGGCTGCCATTCGCCTGCGGCTCGCAGACAACTTACTCAGGCTCACTGCTAATTAACCCACGGAAACTGCTTCTTGGAGCCTGCTCCTATCAGAACATACACTGAGCACGGAGCGGCCGAATTCCGGCTCCCAGAACTGCTCTGGCCCAGGGCTAAAGAATCCGTGGAAACTGCTTCTCGGTCCGGGTCCTGCTGAATACTGTGGAGGTAAATACCAACCGTACCAACCGAGCCTTCATAGGCAGCGGCAACAGGACTGAGATGGGGCTTGTGAGGGCCGGTCAGGACTCACCCGTTGCTTTGGTCACCCGGCAAGTGGAACGAAATGCTGCCATTTGCATGGGATACCAACATGGCAGAGATCTGATGTCATCAGAAAGCGGCGGAGGAGAGAACTTCATCGATACCAGCGGAGACAGAAACAGTTGGTCTCCTGGTAAAGAAAGTGAGTCACAAACACCCGAGTCTCTCTCACTTTATCATCAAGCCAGAGGGGTAGAGCAGAGCCGCCGCCCGTGCCCGGAACAGGACCAGCGGCCCGCCGGCATGACCCCAATTGGAGTAGGGGCAGAGCAGAGCTGCCACCCGCGCCCGCAAGGTAGGCAGACCTGCGACCGACCGACCAGCAGATCAGGCCCAGCGGTCCGTGGGCGTGGTAGGAGGGGCAGGGCAGAACCGCCGCCCGCGCCTGCAAGGCAGGCAGACCTGCGACAGACCGGCGGATCAGGCCCAGAGGTCTGCTGGCGTGGTACACACGTCACCCCAATTGGAGTAGGGGCAGAGCAGAGCCGCCGCCCACGCCTGGAACAGGCCCAGCGACCTGCCGGCGTGGTAGTCACGGCACCCCAATTGGAGTAGGGGCAGAGCAGAGCCGCCACCCGCGCCCGAAAGGTAGGCAGATCTGCGACCGACCAGCGGAACAGGTCCAGTGGCCTGCCAGCGTGACAGACACGTCACCCCATTTGGAGTAGGGGCAGAGCAGAGCCGCCGCCCGTTCCCGCAAGGTAGGCAGACCTGCGACCGACCGGTGGAACAGGCCCAGCGGCCAGCTGGGGTGGTAGGCTCGTCACCCCAATTGGAGTAGGAGCAGAGCAGAGCCTTCGCCCGCGCCCGGAACAGGCCCAGCGGTCCGCGGGTGTGGTACACAAGTCACACCAATTGGAGGAGGGGCAGAGCAGAGCCACCGCCCGCGCCTGCAAGGTAGGCAGACCTGCAACCGACCAGCGGATCAGGCCCGGTGGCCTGCCAGCATGGTACACACGTCACCCCAATTGGAGTAGGGGCAGAGCAGAGATTTCGCCCGCGCCCGGGACAGGCCCAGTGGCCCGCCGGCATGACCCCAATTGGAATAGGGGCAGAGCAGAGCGGCCGCCAGTGCCTGCAAAGTAGGCAGACCTGCGACCGAACGGCAGAACAGGCCCAGGGGTCCGCGGGCGTGGTAGACATGTCACACCAATTGGAGGGGGGGCAGAGCAGAGCCGCCGCCCGCACCTGCAAGGTAGGCAGACCGCCGCCCAACCCTGCAAGGGAGACTTTTCAACTATACAAGAGCAATATAAATATATAGGGGAAAAAATTTTTCAAAAACACAACAGTTTCACCAAGCAGAAAGAAACGCAAGCAATATGAAAAGACAAGGAAAGAAAGGACCACAAGCAATGCAGGTCAACTCAACTTTAGAAGAGGTAAGAGCTGCAGCAGATGGAATGTCAGATAAAGAATTCAGGATATACATGCTTCAGATGATCTGGAGTCTCAAGGAAGACATTAGACAGCAAAATCAGACAATGAAAGATCACTTCGACAATGAATTACACAAACAAATCCAGTCAGCAAAAGATCAACTATACAGGGAGATAGAGGTTATAAAAAACAAACAAACAGAAATCCTAGAAATGCAGGAAGCAATAAACCAACTTAAAAACTCAATGGAGAATACTACCAGCAGAGTAGAACACTTAGAAGACAGAACATCAGACAATGAAGATAAAGTATTTCAACTTGAAAAGAATATAGACAGCTCAGCAAGACTGTTAAGAAACCATGAGCAGAACATCCAAGAAGTATGGGATAACATAAAGAGACCAAACTTAAGAGTCATTGGGATATAGGAAGGTATAGAGGTCCAAAGCAAAGGAATGAGCAATCTATTCAATGAAATAATACGAGAAAACTTCCCAGACTTGAAGAATGAGACAAAATCCCAAATCCTAGAAGCCTACAGGACGCCGAATGTGCAAAATCATAAGAGATCCACACCTAGACACATTATAATGAAGATGCCCAACATACAGAATAAGGAGAGAATTTTAAAAGCTACAAGAGAAAGGAAGCAGATTACATTTAGGGGTAAGCCAATCAGGATAACAGCTGATCTTTCAACACAGACTCTGAAAGCTAGAAGATCCTGGAATAACATATTTCAAACACTGAAAGAAAATGGGTTCCAACCAAGAATTGTGTATCCAGCGAAATTAAGCTTCAGGATGGAAGATGAAATTAAAACCTTCCACGATAAACAAAAGTTTAAAGAATTTGCAGCTAGAAAACCATCTCTTCAAAACATCCTTGGCAAAACATTACAGGAAGAGGAAATGAAAAATAACAATGAAAACCAACAGTGGGAGGTAGGACAGTAAAGGGGGGAAAATAATCAAAGAGGAAAACAAACCATGTTTAGTAACAGAAATAAACAAATATGGCTGGAAGAACAACCCATATCTCAATAATAACCCTAAATGTTAATGGCTTAAACTCACCAATTAAGAGACACAGGCTAGTAGAATGGATCACAAAACAAGACCCAACAATATGCTGCCTACAGGAGACACATTTGATAGGAAAAGACATACATAGGCTGAAGGTGAAAGGTTGGGAAAAATCATATCACTCATATGGACTTCGGAAACAAGCAGGAGTATCCATACTCATATCAAATAAAATAGATTTCAAGCCAAAGTTAATCAAAAGGGATAAAGAGGGACACTACATACTGCTTAAGGGAACCATACACCAAGAAGACATAACAATCATAAATATTTATGCCCCAAACAATGGTGCAGCTATGTTCATCAAACAAACTCTTCTCAAGTTCAAGAGTCTAATAGACCACCATACAATAATCATGGGAGACTTCAACACACCTCTTTCGCCACTGGACAGATCTTCCAAACAAAAGTTGAATAAGGAAACTATAGAACTCAATAACACAATTAATAACCTAGACTTAATTGACATATATAGAATATACCACCCAACATCAAGCAGTTACACTTTTTTCTCAGCAGCACATGGATCCTTCTCAAAAATAGATCATATATTATGTCACAGGGCAACTCTTAGACAATATAAAGGAGGAGAGATAATACCATGCATCTTATCTGATCATAATGGAATGAAACTGAAAATCAATGATAAAAGAAGGAAGGAAAAATCATGCATCACTTGGAGAATGAACAATAGGTTACTGAATGATCAATGGGTTATAGAAGACATCAAGGAGGAAATTAAAAAATTCTTAGAGATAAATGAAAACACAGACACAACATATCGGAATCTATGGGACACATTGAAAGCAGTTCTAAGAGGAAAATTCATTGCTTAGAGTTCATTCCTTAAAAAAAGGAAAAACCAACAAATAAATGATCTCATACTTCATCTCAAAATCCTAGAAAAAGAAGAGCAAAACAACAGCAAAAGAAGTAGAAGGCAAGAAATAATTAAAATCAGAGCTGAAATTAATGAAATCGAAACAAAAGAAACAATTGAAAAAATTGACAAAACTGAAAGTTGGTTCTTTGAAAAAATAAATAAAATCGACAGACCCTAAGCCATGCTAATGAAGAGAAGAAGAGAGAGAACTCAAATTACTAGCATACAGGATGAAAAAGGCAATATCACAACAGACACTTCAGAAATACAGAAGATAATCAGAAATTATTTTGAATCCTTATACTCCAATAAATTAGAAGATAGTGAAGGCATCGATAAATTTCTTAAGTCATATGATCTGCCCAGATTGAGTCAGGAGGATATAGACAACCTAAACAGACCAATGTCAATTGAGGAAATAGAAGAAACCATCAAAAGACTACCAACTAAGAAAAGCCCAGGACCGGATGGGTATACAGCAGAGTTTTACAAAACCTTTAAAGAGGAACTAATACCAATACTTTTCAAGCTACTTCAGGAAATAGAAAAAGAGGGAGAACTTCCAAATTCATTCTACGAGGCCAACATCACCCTGATACCTAAACCAGACAAAGACACTTCAAAGAAAGAAAACTACAGACCAATATCTCTAATGAACCTAGATGCAAAAATACTCAATAAAATTCTGGCGAATCGAATACAAAAACATATCAAAAAAAATGTGCACCATGATCAAGTAGGATTCATCCCTGGGATGCAAGGCTGGTTCAATATACGGAAATCAATAAATGTTATTCACCACATCAATAGACTTAAAAATAAGAACCATATGATCATCTCGATAGATGCGGAAAAAGCATTCGACAAAGTACAGCATCCCTTTATGTTCAAAACTCTAGAAAAACTAGGGATAACAGGAACATACCTCAATATTGTAAAAACAATCTATGCTAAACCTCAGGCTAGCATCATTCTGAATGGAGAAAAATTGAAGGCATTCCCTCTAAAATCTGGAACAAGACAGGGATGCCCTCTCTCTCCACTTCTGTTCAACATAGTTCTCGAAACACTGGCCAGAGCAATTAGACAGACGAAAGAAATTAAAGGCATAAAAATAGGAAAAGAAGAACTTAAATTATCACTATTTGCAGGTGACATGATTATATACCTAGCAGACCCAAAAGGGTCTACAAAGAAACTATTAGAGCTAATAAATGAATTCAGCAAAATGGCAGGCTATAAAATCAACACGCATAAATCAAAGGCATTTCTGTATATCAGCGACAAATCCTCTGAAATGGAAATGAGGACAACCACTCCATTCACAATATCCTCAAAAAAATAAAATATTTGGGAATCAACCTAACAAAAGAGGTGAAAGACTTACACAATGAAAACTACAGAACCCTAAAGAGAGAAATAGAAGAAGATCTTAGAAGATGGAAAAATATACCCTGTTCGTGGATAGGCAGAACTAACATCATCAAAATGGCGATATTACCAAAAGTTCTCTATAGGTTTAATGCAATGCCAATCAAAATCCCAATGGCATTTCTTGTAGAAATAGAGAAAGCAATCATGAAATTCATATGGAAAAATAAAAGACCCAGAATAGCAAAAACAATGCTAAGCAGGAAGTGTGAATCAGGCGGTATAGCGATACCAGACTTCAAACTATACTACAGAGCAATAGTAACAAAAACAGCATGGTACTGGTACCAAAACAGGCGGGTGGACCAATGGTACAGAATAGAGGACACAGAAACCAATCCACAAAACTACAACTATCTTATATTTGATAAAGGGGCTAAAAGCATGCAATGGAGGAAGGATAGCATCTTCAACAAATGGTGCTGGGAAAACTGGAAATCCATATGCAACAAAATGAAACTGAATCCCTTTCTCTCGCCATGCACAAAAGTGAATTCAAAATGGATCAAGGAGCTTGATATCAAATCAGAGACACGCCGTCTGATAGAAGAAAATGTTGGCTACGATCTACATACTGTGGGGTCAGGCTCCAAATTCCTCAATAGGACACCCATAGCACAAAAGTTAATAACTAGAATCAACAAATCGGACTTACTTAAACTAAAAAGTTTTTTCTCAGCAAAAGAAACAATAAGAGAGGTAAATAGGGAGCCTACATCTTGGGAACAAATCTTTACTCCTCACACTTCAGATAGAGCCCTAATATCCAGAGTATACAAAGAACTCAAAAAATTAGACAATAAGATAACAAATAACCCAATCAACAAATGGGCCAAGGACCTGAACAGACACTTCTCAGAGGAGGACATACAATCAATCAACAAGTACATGAAAAAATGCTCACCATCTCTAGCAGTCAGAGAAATGCAAATCAAAACCACCCTAAGATAACCATCTCACTCCAGTAAGATTGGCAGCCATTATGAAGTCAAACAGCAACAAGTGCTGGCAAGGATGTGGGGAAAAGGGTACACTTGTACATTGCTGGTGGGACTGCAAATTGGTGCAGCCAATATGGAAAGCAGTATGGAGATTCCTGGGAAAGCTGGGAATATAACCACCATTTGACCCAGCTATTCCCCTTCTCGGTCTATTCCCTAAAGACCTAAAAAGAGCATGCCACAGGGACACTGCTACATCGATGTTCATAGCAGCACAATTCACAATAGCAAGACTGTGGAACCAACCTAGATGCCCTTCAATAGATGAATGGATAAAAAAAAAATGTGGCATTTATACACAATGGAGTATTACTCTGCATTAAAAAATGACAAAATCATAGAATTTGCAGGGAAATGGATGGCATTAGAGCAGATTATGCTAAGTGAAGCTAGCCAATCCCTAAAAAACAAATGCCAAATGTCTTCTTTGATATAAGGAGAGTAACTGGGAACAGAGTAGGGACAAAGAGCATGAGAAGAAGATTAACATTAAACAGGGATGAGAGGTGGGAGGGAAAGGGAGAGAGAAGGGAAATTGCATGGAAATGGAAGGAGACCCTCAGGGTTATACAAAATTACATACAAGAGGAAGTGAGGGGAAAGGGAAAAATAATACAAGGGGGAGAAATGAATGACAGTAGAGGGGGTAGAGAGAGAAGAGGGGAGGGGAGGGGAGGGTAGCGGGGATAGTAGAGGATAGGAAAGGCAGCAGAATACAACAGACACTAGTATGGCAACATGTAAATCAATGGATATGTAACTGATATGATTCTGCAATCTGTATACGGGGTAAAAATGGGAGTTCATAACCCACTTGAATGAAAGTGTGAAATATGATATGTCAAGAACTATGTAATGTTTTGAACAACCAATAATAAAAAAAAAAGAGAGAAATTTTTCTGTATCCAAAGTTCCAGGATCTCAGTCCTGAGCTTTTGATATGTTAAAGAAGGAGGATAAGGAACTTGGGGAAAAAATAGCTTGGTTTATGAAGCTATTGTCTTAATGCATAATCCTATTATGCATTTGTTCTTTCTGTTTGACTGACTTCTATAACATATCTGATCTGTTCACAGACATGTTCCCAGGCAGATAGATGCATTACCACTAGAGTGAAGTCTTGAATTTAGAAAAAGCAAAATAATAATAATATTATTATTATTGTTATTAATATGTCATTTTCAAATACTTTCCCTTCTCATATCAGTGTAGACAATACCCAATTTTATAGGAATCTACCTATGTCTCCTCTAAATATTTTTGCTATTTTTTACTTCATGATCTCCTGACTGAATTTATTTATTTATTTTTTTTGCAAAAGCTGCTAATGAGATAAACAAAGAAAACTGAACACTACACGTCCTTCAAAATCTCACATCACTGACACTTCCACTCTGGTGGCAAAATGTCAGCACCCCAACAGAGTAAAAAGAGATGGTGGAATCCCTGAGACTGATTCACAGTCTCCAAGTAAAACACATCATTAGTGATCCCCTCCATTTTTCTTGCCACGAAGTATACAAAATGGTGAAATGGCAATTTTTGGAAAAGAGAGTTCATTCCTGTGCTGGTTGATCATATGGAGACAGGAGAGACAGAACCTCAAATCTGCCTCTCCAAGGACAGAGCTGGGGGTACTTACGGGATAAAGAAGCCAGGATGGTCTGAGGTGTGGGTTAAAGTGAAGGAATTGGTGTTCCACCCATTGTAATCAAATTTCCTGTCTCTTAACAGGACAAATGCTCAGAAAGTGAACTGTGTGTTTTGAGGGTGAAGGTTTAGTACTTTGACACCAAAAATTCACCCATATGATACTGTACAAACCCAAGAAAAAAGTCATGGTTTCAACCAGTTTGAGCTACCTCCAGTTCCTGAAAAACAACTTAGGCAACATTGTCTTGCATAAGTCAGAGGTGTTATCTATAGCAAAGCTAATGTGAATATTTTGTTTAATTATATGACCTGTACAATTTGGTTTTTTTTTTTTAAAAAAAAAGCAGGTGACTAAAACTAGGTGAAGCTAACAGGCTTATTCAGAACTCTCCTCTGTTCAGTAAGTGTATAGCAGGATTGATTGTATTGAATAATCTAGGTTCTGCAGGTTCTGTCCAAATTGATCCACAGAGGACCTGAATCTTCTTGACTGCCATGTATTTTCGTCAACTTTTTCACTGCTGTGACGAAAAGATCTGACCAGAACAATTTTAGGGGAGGAAAATTTTGTTTGAGGGCTCATGGTCTCAGAGATCTTAGTCCCTAGAAGGACAGCTCTAATCCTTGGGGCTCAAGATGAGGCAGAACATCATGGCAGAAAAGTGTGGCAGAAGGAAGCAGCTCACATAATGATCAGAAAGCAGAAAGAGAGATCTCCGCTTGCCAGATACAAATATATACCCCAAAGCCACGCCCTAATTCCTGCACCTTCCGGCCACACCCCACCGCTTCAGTTACCACTCAGTTAATCCCTATGAGAGGATTAATTCACTGATTGGGTTAAGACTCTCACAACCCAATCATTTCTTCTCTGAACCTTCTTCCTTTGTCTCAAATGTTAGCTTTTGGGGGATACCTCACATCCAAACCATATCACCATGAAACACCAGATTCTGGCTTGTAAGTTATTACATTAATGTATGTGAAAACATCACAGTTGCTGGGATAGTTTTGTTTTGAAATGTTTCTACTTACTTCAGCTTGTCTGCCATAATTTCATGATTTTTTTATGGTGCTGGGGCTCAGAAAATGATACTCCAAAGTCTGGTGCTTTGGCATGTGGAGTACTATGAACTAAAGGAGATTGGAAGACCTCAGAAGCAGCCTAAGAAGCAAGTTCTCTCTGCTCTTCTCCCACCTGATTTCTACCTAGAAGCAGTCACTGAAACAGAATTCCTCCTCCTCAAGCAGGTCAGAGAAATTAGAGCCCCTTTCTCCTCAGACCAGCCAAGAAACCTAGAAAGGCCATTCTCTTCCTTCTCCCTTGAAGACCCTCCTTCCCAAGGAGTCCTGCCCCATGTCTGGGAGAAAGAATGCTACACAGAGACTGAGAAGAAGGCTGTCATGACTTGTCAGGCTCCCTTCCTTCATCTGTTGCTGTCAGTTCAGACCCTTCCATCCAATCACATTTCCAGATGATTGACGTGCTTCCAACTTGAGTATACAAAGAGACAAGGTTCCTTGGTCTTTGGATTTTCATTTCTGAAGGCTTCATGTTATATAAAACTTTGATCAAGTAAATTCGTTGTGCTTTTCTCATGTTAACTACTGTCTTTTACTATAGGTGTTCCAGCCATGGCCCTCATGATGGGTGAGGAGAGGGATCACAGCTTTCTGGCTCCTAGAAGGATCTGTGATTATTTCTGGTGCTTCTGTTCTATGATAGAGCCATAGCTCATTGCCATATTATACCTTCACATGGATACCTAATGGAATAGAATATTTTAATCCATTGATATTGGAAGCAAGTAAGGTTTAATATGGAATGATAGATACACACGAGTGGAGGATAAAGATGAATAGCAGAACATTTCGAAGTCATGCTCAAGATCCTTTGAATATTAACTGGTTGTAGTAAGAAAATAAAACAAATCATAAATTACTTTGCCCATGGTGAAGAGGAGGGTTTTAAGGAATGGGAACAGGTGTTTTGTTTCAGGTTCCCTAGCAAGTTTCCGAAGAACTGCCAGAAGGCCTGATTTGAAGACTAGGAAATAAGAGTATCTTTGGTCCTTACCTAAAATTCAATTTGAATATTACATTACGAAATGTGCTTATCTGTACTGTCTCTGAAGTTGCCATCATTGCTTTGTTTTCCCTCCCAAACTAATCTCTTCCTGCATCTCCAGAGGAGGTGATACCTGCTTTTCCATTTATTTTGCAGAGGGGAAAAGTCCCTGGGCTCCATGAACAGAAGTGTCCTTTCTAGGTCCTAATGCTTTTGAGAACTATAGCAGTTTTAACCTTGGAAATGACAAAAGTTGAGGTGTGTCTTAGGTGAAATTGCAGAGAGACTTCCATAGGACAAGGAATGAGGCTGAAACACATGAATTTTAAATCCTAGGTTTTTAAACTTACTTGGACAGATGAATATGATTTTTTTTTTGATAATTTCCTTTTTCCTGACTTTTTAAGACAGGAAGAAGGAAATTATCACTTCAGGGACAAAACTCTTCTCCAACTTTCCCTGCACCCTACTAACCATGTGACTCAGTTACCTAAGGACAATTTAACACCTCATTACAAAATGCACCTCGCTGGTCACTGAGATGGGTTCATCATTTGGCCAGAGGCGACACTAGTTTTCTTTTCCTATCTGAGCTTTCCAGCAACCATGATTTTCCTGTAATTTCTGTAACAAAAGGTAAGCAGATAATTGTTTTCCAATTCATTGTGTGATTTTAGAAATTGGGGAGGACAGAGAAGACAGGATGCTCATACCAACCATCACCTGGACAACTTATAGAAATGACTGCTATTATATGGCCAGGAGAGGGCTAGAGACCCACCAGTGAGGGGGGACTAACACAGGGATGGAAAGCAAGTGCTTAGAAGACACAGCTCCTACTTTCCGTTTTCTCTTTTCTCAGGCATAACCGAGAACAGTATCAGTAGCTCCTAAATTACAGAGATGCCAGGATCTAGTTACTGTGTTTAGAAAGGGGATTCCCCTCCCCAAAGGAGACCTCTTGAAGCTCTTCCCTAGGCTCCCACATTCCTTGCTGTCTCATTGCTGCAGATGATTTCTAGGAACACAATTGGTGTTTCTAATAAAAAGGTAACGTATGTTTATTGTAGAGAAATGTAAGTGGGGGAAAGTACAAAGTTGAGGAATACTTAAACTTCTGAAATATTTTATGTGCAAATCTAATTTTATCCCTATAATGGCAAGGCAAGCATTACTTTCTGCTCATCTGTTGTAGGAAGGGAAAGAGGAAGGTGAGTTGATGGCTGATGTGAGCTATCGGGGCCCTGTCGGGTTCCTCTAGCTGAACGCTTTCTTTATTACACTGTGGTCCACAGGAAGTAGAAAAAGGAACAGAGATTAACCAGAGATTGGAGCAAACACAGAAAAGCAAGCATGCTCGTGTGAATAGCCCTGAGCTAGGCAAGGCCAGCCTGCCCTGTGACTGCATCTCCAGCCAAATCCTCACTGACAGATTGATTTTTCAGTAGTTTTGCAAGCTGCTTGGAAAACTGCTTCAGTCAGTGACCATGGACATGGACTGCTCTGACTGAGAGATGCTCAGGTCTAATTAAAGAAAAACATCCGGCTTAGGGGTAGAGAGATTTGGAGGGAGAGGGCTCAGTCCCTGCACATCTTGAGTGTGTATTATATTGCAGGCCAGATAATAAATCAGGGAGAATTCAGATTAGCTATTCATGTATCTATCAGATGAAGGTGGGCTGGGGTGGTGTTACTGTCAAGGACTCAGTGTCTACATGGCTGTGTTTGAGTACATCCTGCTATTTGCCTTTCCCCCACTCTACACAAATCTGCTTTAATAAATGGATTTGTAAAGTGCTTTGTAATTCTTACATGGTTGATTATCCATGTAAAAGGTTTTCCAAATAACAAACAGCTAATAGCAAATGAGAACGTCCGATCCTGCTTGATGTCTATATGAGTAACAGATTTTAAAAAGGCTGCTTCCCTGACAGCTGAATCCCTGCCTTTAGATTTTTATATTTAAAGTTGAAATAGTTACAACATATGGGCTTAGGAAGGATTAGCCTTCTGTGGTCCTGAACGATATTGAAAGCATCAGTATTTATCTGTAAAATAAATCTATGAATGGAAAATATTTATATTAAATATTCTCAGTGGCAAATATCACAAAAGAGAATGGCTGGACAGTTGGAAATAGAGACAAACAGAATAGACAGAGGAAACCATTTCATAAAATAGGCCACAGGCATGTGGAAAAGATTAACAAAATACAAGATGAGTAACGTAAACCACATGGCACAAGTCAATGCATCCAGCAGGCTCCTGATGGCACGTTCAGACCAAAGAGGACTTGAGAAGCAAAGGGACTGATCGAAGCTGAAGAAGCGTGGGACAGATATGACAGATTTGTAAAGCAGGACTGAACAACAAAGCTGCAGGATCCGGAAAACCCATATTTCCAAAGAATGAAAAAATACTGTGGGTGAGTGTTTTGATTATGATTCTTTCTAATGTCACAAATAAAGTAATGACATCACTATTTTTTAAGAAAAACCCACTTCTGATTTCATCTGTTATTTCACAATCATGCATTCAATTTACTTTTTATTAATTCAGTTTAATTTAATATTCTCTCCCAACAATGGGGCACTCGTGCATACATAGATGCCTACCGTGTGGTTCTGAATGCTATTTCTGTGAGTGGACACCTAGGAGACACTTGTTCTTCTTGTGGACAATCACTAATGATAGCAATTTCTGACCACAGCCCTTAAACTCATGGGCACATGTGACCAACTTTTAAATTGCCTGCTCATGGAAGACCATGAAGAAAAATAAGCCCAGAAAAACATCCAGGGGCCTCTGTTGATTCCATTATCCTAGCAAAGGACACAAAAGAGGAAGGAATTTCTGAAATCAATGAGCTAATTTGAAGCCCAGAAAGTAACCACAGGTTAGGAATTTTTAATTACTAGGGAACCGATACATTAAAATGATCATATTAGGATTTTCTTTGACACATCAGAAATAAGGAATCTTGCTTAACTGTTTAAGCATTGAGAAATAACTCAAAGGAAGGTTGTGTAAAATTATTCCTTAGAAAAATCATTGTCCCTCTTATAACTCGCCATCAGAAATTCTGGTTCATTTGCTGGAACGTATTGAGTGTCAATGGCTATCACTCTTGATACGAAGCTTGTGTCTGTCAAATTATTAAAATTCCTGCTAAATGGTAATATCCACTGTAGGCGAAGGAATGGAGAAAGGGCAAGATGGTGGGGTTTTGTGAAGGACATTTAGAAAATATTTTTTAAAGCCTTTGACTTTTGAGTATATTTTGATCTAAGAATTCTTTCGAGAATTCATCCTAAGCAGTAGTTGTGGGACTACTTATAAATGAGAGGAATGGAGCAGGGGAAAAGGACTAAGGGAAGCTAAGAGAAAAGTTAAAAATCTACACATCTCAAAATAAGGCATCAATCTCTTTTGTTGTAAGAACACACAATAATGTACACTATTATTTTACTTGAGAATTATTCCTTTTACCCAGTTTGTCCAACTCTTGCATCAGGCACTTGGGTGTCTGCCACCTCCCCCTACTCTAGACAGCACCTTCTAGCCAACAGGGCCATGGGCTGCTCTGCCAATTCTTTCACCACCCAGGTCCCTTGTCTCTTCTGATCAAGACTCCTTCTGGCTCGATTCTCACTGACAAACTCACAGTGACCAAGGCCATTCCCACTCTATGGATACTCGGGTCTGGAACACACACCTTCTGCTTCTCCAAGGTTGAGCCTCCTTTTGTTCCCACTGTCCCATTTACAGGTCTTATCCCTTCTGGGTTTGGGGGTTACAGCTTAGGAAAAAGAACATTTCTGTGGAGTTCATTCCCTGAAAACACAAGGACATTGACAACAACAATGCTCCTGAAGATTTGGAGAAGGTGACCCTGGGAAAGATAGAGAAAATATGACTGATTTAGATCCTGATGACAAGCATCACATTGGAAGAGCTCGATGCTGACCATGGACCCTATCCAACATCCCAGCCAACTCTCCAGAGCAAGATGTCACACTCAAGACCTCCTCCATCTGCCAAAACCAAGAGTTACCTTCAGAGTCAAACCTCTCATATGGAAAATATGCCAGTGTATCTTAATTTCATTGCATCAAAAGTAATTTGGTATCAAGAAATTTTACACTTGTACCATTTTATTATCTTTGAAACTGGGTTGGTTACATTGCCATAAATATTGTTTAAGAAATATAATGTCTGTAACTCAGAAACTCATCCCTAAGCAGAAATATACAATGAATTTTCAGGTATAGTACTTAGCTCATTCTTGCTCTACCCATGTCCATTTCATATGGAGGCATATGCAAATGTGTATTAGCAATATGTAATCCATTATGCAAAGTATTTTGTAGATTACTTTGTGCGGGGCAAACATCTTTTGCAAACATGAGGATAGTTTTATAATTCTCTAACTTTAATTAGCAGGGAAAGTTGAGTTCACCGAAATTCAGCATAGTCTGCTAATTCTATGGTGTCATTCAAAGACACAGTAAGTAACACAGATAAAAATAGAGTACCTTTGACACCAGTCTTCGACTACGCCGACAGTTGCAGTAGCAAATGAGAGAGACTATGCCTGCATGAGCAATAGCAAATGAGAGTGCTTGAAGAAAAGGTGATCTATCAGCTGGTTAGCATTTGAGTGTGAATTACTTAAAATCAATGTGGTCCACTGTGATTTAGCAGGAAAGGTGTCAAGGACTAGTATAAGGCAGAAAAGTATTGATTTAGAAACAGATGGAGAGTAAAAGGAGGAAAGAAATGTTCAACAAACAGTGCAGATACTACAACAGGGGGCCCTAGCAGGTCACCAGGCTCCTAAATGCTGTAAGGAAAAGCTGAATTATCAGGTTGATAAAATCAGAAAAGGGTGGGTACCTCACTTACAAGACTGTCTAAATCTAGAAATGGTACTACGGGGAGTTTTATGTAGAAATTTATACTGGCCACCCTAACAGAGATTATTTTCTTTGGCATTCTAATGTGGAAGAAAAACTAAAACTAAAGGTATTTCCATGTGAATGAGAAGTCATTTTGTTATCATAAATTCAATTTAAATTAGATAGTAAGTATAGAGGGGTTTTCACATCACGTCTTTATCTATTTACCTTTTCCCTCACCCTACTTTAATGAATTCATTTCATTTTCAGTATGGAAAGCATCTCAGCAATTGGTATGAAGATTCAGCAGTTTGTCTCCTGCCATTGAGCAGAAATCAGCAGACAAGCTCTTCCAAAATAACCCCTGCCTGGTCCAAGGAAAGTGCTGGCAAATGGGTTCCCTGGATTTCCTAGATTCCCTCAAGTTACCTCTCTATAAAATGTACAATTCTTCAGAAATTTTGGTGTGAATTTCAGATACTATATGCTCATCTTGCAAAAAAGTGTGTGATTATTAAAACGAAGTATTTTTCTCATTCTTTTGTCTCCAAGTCCCGCAGCCAATAGCTGGAAAGGGAGTCAGATCTTCCCAAAATGACTATGCACTGACAAAATGAGACAGTTTAATTTAAATAATAAATAAGCTCCATGGTTACCTTTTGCTCTAATCCAGGCTAAACCTTAGCACCTGATCTGGCTTCCGGCAGTATTGCAACAACATTGAACCATACAGTATAGGATTGCACTTGATTTATTAAAGTAATGAATTAGTTTTATTGTAGGTGATTAAATGTATTTTACTTTTTAAAGCACAAGAAGTAGAAAAGAAAAGCATCGTTACAATCTGAAAATAACTAGAAAGATAAGTTCATTAACTTGCCTATACTTGCGCATCATAAAAACCTTGTTAAAAATTACTCCCTAGCCTGCTGTATTAGCTTCTTTATGAGGTAATTTCTCCATACAGTAATAAGATTTTTCTTTTACTCTCCAGTGCATATTAAACCCACTAATCTTCTTTTATAAACTATAGTTTCAGCCACTTTCTCAATTTACTCACTTTAAAGATACACTCCTATTAATATTAAAGGTAGCAAATGCAGATATGAACTTTGCAAAACATGCTTCCGGATTTATGGCACAATCTTTTAACAGTGTACTGCAATAGCACAAAAGGGAAAAAAGTCGTAAATGTCGAGTGTCTTGTGGCAAACCAAACAATCTTAGTCCCCGTAGAATTAATTTCCCACCCCATTCATTATGTGAATGAACTGTAGACATATTTTTCTACTGTCAGCAAATAAAAACAGAATGAAAAGACTCAGTTCACTGAAAGAAGTAAAATAAAATCTTGCACAGCAACCACACAGATGTCAATGATCTGATTGATTGACATCATGAGTGTCCTGGAGAAAGGACAACTGGTAACAATTTCTACCTGTAGATAGATCGCAAAGGGCCAAGGTTTGCTTTTGCTTTTGCTTTCTGAAATCAGACAAGTCACAATAAGAAGTTGAAAATAAAGTCTTTCAAAGGTTAGTTCCCAGTCATTAATTCTCCTAAAATATCCAATATTTTAAGGTTTATTATTTCACAATGGTATAAATGATTGTTAATACCGTATTTCAAACATCCTCAAATGGGTAATGCATATTGAAGATGATGAACTAACTCAAACTGTTATAGAAATGTATTTTAGAAGGTAATGTAGAAACAATTAGCCCAACACTTTTTCTTCCAGTTGAAGTACAAATCAAGAATTTCCCTATTGTCTGGTGGTTAGATTTACTTTGCTTATTGAGAAAAAAACTGTTTAATTTTTTTTTCTTTGTATACTTAGGGGAGATATTTGAAACACATAAAAAGATAACATGGAAACACATGAAGGTTCTCGAAGACCAGCAAAGACTAGACAAACATTTCAGTTTTAAAGAAGAGAGAGAATGAAGAGATTATGCAAAAAAGGAAATTCAATGAGCCAATAAATATATCACAAAGCATTCACTCCCTTTATGAATTACAAATGGAACTTTGAAACTTTAATGGAAATATTATTTTTTTTTCTAAAATCAGATTGCAAAGATTAAAAATAGTGGAAATAAAGGCAAAATTTAGGAAAAAGTTTATTGCTGATAAGCACAGGAAAAGTACAATCTTTTTAGCAACATTTAATACATGTTGGAGGATTTGTAACACTGACCAAACATATCTAAGAATGTATAAAGAGGGTGTAAGTTAGAGAAAAGAAAATTTATGACACAATACTCAGCAATACTTTATTAAATTATGAGTTTAAAATAAAGAACATATCCAGTCATGTTTGTATTAGTTGATGCTAAATGATGTTCATGATATTCTAAGTAGAAAAGCAAATTACGAGAAACCATACATTGAATGAAGTGTTTTTTTTTTAAGTACAAATATATAAATACGTGTATTCCAAGTTAGATATATACTATAATGTCAGAAACAGCTATTGGTGTGGGATAGAATGATAAGTTGTAAATAACCTATGCTAATATATTATTATATTTGACTATTCTTCCTTTGCATTCATGAAATACATTGCATAAAGAAATACTTTGAAGCTAACTTCCGTCTTTCATAAATGAAATGTTTACCACTGGAAGAAACTAAATCCTAGATATATTTTTAGCTTTCATAAATGACACAAGTCATTCGAGTGTAGGTAAATATATTTAAAAGTTATAAGAGTAATATAATAGATTATTTTTGGAAATCATGTAGGGCTTCTGACATTTAGTAGACACTCAGTAAATTAAAAGGTCAGTAATGTTAAAATACATAAAGTTAACATACTTATGCCACGTTGATTAAATGAGAAGTTTAAAAATGCTACTCATTGTTTTCTCTGTTTTCAATGTTATAAGCTTTGAACTTATATCATGTTTTAGGTATTTCAAAATTGTATACACTGGGGCTGGGGATGTGGCTCAAGCGGTAACGCGCTCGCCTTGCATGCGCGGGGCGCTGGGTTTGATCCTCAGCACCACATACAAATAAAATAAAGATGTTGTGTCCACCGAAAACTGAAAAATAAAAATTAAAAAATTCTCTCTCTCTTCTGTCTTTAAAAAATTGTATATACTTATTAAACCCTAATATTTCAGAGTTAGCAAACTCCCTATTCATTGAAATAAATGCCTGAAATAATTATCAGATTTTCTCCACACTTATTTCTTCTGTGCTAGTGAGGTTTCAATTTCGCGTACTCCTCATTCTTGTTCTCTACTCTTCTTTCTTCATTAGCCGTGTCAGTTGCTCATTCCTTCTATCTTGTAAGCCTTCCTCCTGGCAGGCACTTCTTGATAAAGAGAGGGTGGAGGTGGGAAGGGTGGATTGGGGGATGGGAGCAGAGCATTTCATGTGTGTGACTTTTCCTAGAGTTTCTCTTTCTTTTCTTAGATAAGGAGCTACCTTTCTCTTTCTTATTTCCCCAAGTTGACCCTCTGCTATGGAATCCTTCTTCCCACTTCTTTCCTATACTCTAGGTGATCGACTTGTTCTACAACCCCAATTTCCCTCTAATGACCCTGTTGTGACACCTATCATTTCAATACCTTCTAGCCTTTCCTGTCCCTTGACCATCATGTCAACTCTCTCCCTCACAAAGCTTTCTTGGTGCCAACGTTCCAACACAGTTTTATCGGACTCTTCCTTTACAATAGGTTACTCTTATGGTCGGGGTTCCACCTGATTCTTTCTGAAAAGCTATTCATGGACAATCAATTCCTTGGAGATGCTGCCACCTGTATCAAGGGTCTATAGCTTGCAAGCCCCTTCTTAAGAAAAGCAGGAGGTAGTTTGGTCAAAAGTAAACTAAAACAAAAGTCAGTGCTAGGAGAAGTTGAAGATGAAGAAAATGTAGGATGTGTGCAAAATAATTATAGAAATCTTGACTTGTAGCTGTGATAATACAAATCCTAAATCAGTCAGTGTGGAGACTTTAGACCCTTCTCTGCCTCGAGCGGCTAGCAAGTGCCTCTTATATAGTGTCACTGGGAGTCTGTGAACGGGGAGGTACGTAAGTGATGGAGAGTGAGCTCATTCAGAGATTTAAACACTGGAAAGAGAGAATCAACCCTTCCTTCCATAATTTTTTTTTTTCCAAAAGAAATCAAACATTGTTTTATCACAGTCACGCTCCTTATGTCTAATTGTAACAAGACATAAATGTTTAAGTCTCAGAGCCCATTGCACTTGGTAGTTATGAACTGCCTCTACCTGCACCCTGTGCACAGGTTTCAAGTACGCCTTTCTGATTGAGGAAGGGCATAGCAGGTTGGCATGGTTAATGTGGACTGTTCCTCCCTTCTGAGTACATATGTTGCTTCCACTGACAGATGGGAGCATTGGCTGGCTGCACAGACTGCAAAGACTGAGGATTACAAGGCAAAAGGGATGCAGGAATAATAAAAGGACAGCTCTAGGATAGTGAGCATGGAAGTTTCTTTTTTCCTTGCTTGCCCCAGTCCCTGCACAAGGAAATCGTTGGGGGCTGTTTTGCAAGTTTGTCAACCAGCGCACAACACAAGTGGTCTGTAACGGTGAGCTTAGCCTTATTTGTCTAAGACATTAAAGTTACCCTTTTTATTTCAGTGTTTTATTCTGGCATTTTGGGAAGATACATGATGCCAAACAGAATATTTATAACAAATCTTTTAAGGTTTATTCTCATCTATTTTTGCCCTCCAAGGTCATTTCATAAAAGAGATCAGAAGGCAGTTTCTTCCAGGCCGGCTCAGTGGGTGGCCAGCAGCAGATTAAGTACTAACAGAGCCCTGAAGAAGGTACAAATCTGCATGACTTGTTCTACACAGTTCCAGAATGTATTGTCTCGATTACTATGCCACATAATTACACATGTGAACTAGTTTAATTATAACTGATATAATGAAAAAGCATTAAAAATGATCTTGAAACAAGCTTACCAAATGGGCTTCCTGTGAATATCTCAACCCTTTGCTGGTGGTAGCTTGTTTATTCAGTAATTTAAAAATCTTCAGGAGTCCTGGCATAATTTGGTGGGTAAGTGTTATCCCAAAACTAGATTTTATCTTTCCAGTTGCTAATGTATAGTGTTAGAAAAAAAACTACACTTTTGGTTTGCAGTATTTTTTTTCCCAGGCCAGCACTGATTAAGTAAAACTTTGGATGGGAAGTATGTCTTCCAGAATTTTCTCTTTAATATCTTGTTCCTTCAGTCAGCACTTCCCTCTGTGGGGAAGGCGAAACACAAGGCCCTTTGGTATACAAAGATGAAAGAGATATAATGACTAACATCAAGAAGGTAAAATCCAAAAGAAAGCCAAACCGTAAAATCATGGAAAAATTTTCTGCTGCAGGGTGAAAAACACTGAGGTGCCACCTGCTCAGTAGCTCATGGGACATTAGCAGCTCTGTCAAGGGGTGCAGAGAAAGTTTAAATTAAGTCAATTAGTGAATAGCACTTTACCAAGTATGTGCCAGGGTCCCAGGAGGAAG
Source organism: Marmota flaviventris (assembly GCF_047511675.1). Lineage (NCBI taxonomy): Eukaryota > Metazoa > Chordata > Mammalia > Rodentia > Sciuridae > Marmota > Marmota flaviventris. The sequence goes on from NC_092505.1 coordinate 116,022,656, forward strand.
AAGAAGAAAATTATAATCTGAATTATCACTGCACACAGGTATGTTAGGAAACTGTACAAAATGGGGAAGACTAGATTGAGGTTATGAGAAAAATAACAAGGAGGGTAAAGGTAGGCAAATTCCCAGGGAGAAGGCAGCTCAGAGACAGCCATCAAATTACTGGGTACTGTGGTGAACCCTGGTAATCCAGCCACTCAGGAGGCAGAGGCAAGGGAATCGTTAAATTCAAGGCAAGTCTGGGCAACATGGTGAGACCCTGTCTCAAAATGCAATTAGAAGAGCTGGGGTAGTTCCATGGTAGAGCACTTGCCAAGTACCTGAGAGACATCCCCAATACACAAAGAGAAACAAAAAGAGAGGAAGAAGGAGCCACCAAACTGTTTAAGAAGAAATAGATATGATCCGAGTTGTATTTCCAACAACAGCTGGAAACAGAAGAACAAGGGGAAAGAAATAATAGGAAACTGAGAGAATGATTATGAACGTTTGAGTATTTCAGAGGACAGATGAGGAGTGCACTCACAAGAGAGGGCAAGAAGCATAAGGAACAGCTTTGCAGGTAGATGAAGAATCCAAAGGATAGCAAGTTTCAAATTAGAAAACAGTGTGGTGAGGGTGAATCAAGGTTAATCTCTAGGTTGGTTGAGTGGGCGGGATTTATTTATTTATTTGTTTGTTTGTTTATTTATTTATTTATTATGCTGAGGATTGAACCCAGGGTCACTTAAACACTAAGCCACATCCCCAGCTCTTTTTAAATATCTTATTTAGAAACATGGTCTTCCTAATTTTCTGAGTGCCTCACTAAGTTGCTTCCATCCCCTCTGTCCTACAGGAATGGAAGACAACCTGCCAACATCTTGATTTTATTCTGCTGAGATCCATAACAAATGGCATTGAATTTATGATCCTCCTACTTCAGCCTCCTGAGCCACTGGGATTATAGGTCTGCGCCACTGTACCTTGCTTGAGTGGGTGGATTTTAGAGTCAATATCTGTGGCTGGAAAATGAGGGAGAAGAAGAGAAAGCAAGCCTTTTACCCTGCTAGAATCAATTTCATTGGGCAAAATAATTCATTGTATCAGCAGTAGATATTTGGTGTAATGACACTCTTACTACTTTTCATGTCTGCAATGGAAAAACCCACATTATGACCCAAGTGTATGAAAAGGTACAAGCCCAGTGGATGGTGTGGCAGAATAATGGCCCACCAAAGATACCCACACCCAAATCCTGCAACCTGTGCATGTTACCTGACCAAGCAAAAGACATAAAGGGTAAATCGTTCAGGATAAAATTGATTTTAATATGGGGAGATACCAGGTAGCCTCAATCTAATCCCAGAAAAAGTCCTTAAAATAAAAGAGGAAGGCAGAAGAAGGATTCAGAGAGTGTGGACATGAGGACTCCACTTACATTGCTTGTTTGAAGATAGAGGAAGGAGCCAGGTATCAAGCAACACTAATTACCTCTAGAGCTAAAAGCAGTGCTCAGCTCCAAGTCTTCAAGGAAAGTGAGATCTCAGTCCAACAGCCACAAGGAACTGAATTTTGCAAACAACTGAAAAGAAAATGTAACAGAACCTCCCCTCTGTCCTACAGGAATGGAAGACAACCTGCCAACATCTTGATTTTATTCTGCTGAGATCCATAACAAATGAACTTCTGATCTACAAAACTTAAGTAATAAATTCTGTTGTTTTCACGGGTGAACTCCAATAATTTGCTATGGCAGCAACAGAAACTGATGCACCAACTTAGAACATAGATGGTAACAAGATGAGGACATGCAAGGAAAGAGGAGGGAGCTAAGACGTCACACTACTTTAATTATAATGGCCATTGAGAAAGACAAATCATGAAACTGGAAAGGAGAAGAAAGAAACAGAGGAGGTGGAGAAAGAGTCATGGCACAAAGGGCTGGAGAGAAGGCAATGACATTTGGGGCCACAAAACCAAACCACGGAATTGGTTCCTTCTCTGTTGTAAGTAGCAAAATACAGAATTCATTCCATGTACATAATTGGGACGTGGAAATGCACACCTTAGTTCATCTTTATAAGGCATTTTCTTAATATCACTAGGAAAACGTGGTTAACATAAAACATTACAATAATATAGCTCTTGTTATACATATTTTATTTATTTACATCTGCATCATTACCAGCCAACAGTTATCTAACAAAAACAGACACAATAGAGTAAAATTCAGTGTGTTTGTCAGAAATCCTTTACTTGGAAGCAACAGAAAGCAGCCAGAAGTAAGAACCTAAAACATAATTCCGTGTTAGAATTTGAGGACATCTCAGAGAATCCAAGAACACAGCAACCCTCCCTCAGGACGGACAGGATGTAGAATCCAATGAGGTTGGCCATTCCCCACATGTCTCTTGACTGGGCTCCTGCTCAGTACCATTCCAGGTTGCTTTCTCACTAATGATGGCCTCTCTCTGTTCTTGGTCCACAGGTAGCATGGGGTTATAAGAGCACCAAGTTTTAATTTCTTTCGAGGTCCCTGAAGAAAGATTCGCTTGCCTGTCTCTGCCCCAAGTCCAAACCAAGAAAAGACATGAATAAGGGTTTGAGAAGCCCTGAAGTCCAAAGAGCTGATAACTAGAGCTAAGCTGTTCAAAGTTGAATAAAATAGACATGCCAAATAGAGAGAAAGATAATTCAGCCTTCCATTGTCATCTGGTTCTGTTAGATCCCTTAACAAATTGAATGACGCCCACTCACAAAGAAGTGGTACTCTCTTCTGGAAGCACTCAAGTACACCCAAAAATAGCATTGTATATAGACCCTGAAATGCTAGCCAGAGCAATTAGACAAAAGAAATAAATTAAAGGGATACAAATAGGAAAAGAAGAGCTAAAATGATGTCTAATCATCAACAGTATGATTCTATATATACAAGACCCAAAACACTCCATAAGAAAGATTCTAGAACTCATAAAGGAATTCAGAAATGTAGCAGGATATAAAGTTAACATCCATAAATCAATTGCATTTCTATCCACCAATGATGAATGGACCGGAAGAGAAATCAGGAAAACTATCTCATTTGTGATAGCCTTAAAAAGAAAAAAAAAGATGGGAATTAATCTAACAAAAGAGATGAAAGACCTCTGCAATGAAAACACAGAACACTAAAGAATGAATACCTTAGAAGATGGAAAGATACCTCATGTTCTTGGATAGGCAGAAATAATATTGTCAAATATTACCATACTACCAAAACTGTTACACAGATTTAATGCAATTCCTATTAAAATTCTAATGATGTTCTTCTTAGAAATAAAAAAAAATCAGTCATGACATTCAAGAGGCCCAGAACACCCAGATGCAATCCTTAGTAAGTAAAGTGATGCAAAAGGTATCATAATACCAGACCTTAAATTATACTACAGAGCTATAGTAACAAAAATGCATGGTGTTGGCACCAAAAAAAAGACATGTAGACCAATGATACAGAATAGAAGACACAGAGAAAAACCCACATAAATACAGTTTTCTCATACTATACAAAGGCACAACAAACATACAATAAAGAAAAAATAGCCTTTTCAACATGTGGTGCTGGGAAAACTGGAAATCCATATGTAGTAGAATAAAATTGAAACTATCTCTCACCCTGCACATAACTCAACTTAAATTGGATCAAGGACACAGGCATTAAACCAGAGACCTTGCACCTACTAAAAGAAAAAGTAAGCCCAACTCTCCACCATGTCAGCTTGGGAACAGACTTCCTCAATAAGACTCCTAAAGTGCAAGAAGTAAAATCAAGAATCAATAAGTGGGATGGATTCAAACTAAAAAACTTCTTCATAGCAAAGGAAATAATTAATAATGTGAACAGAGATCCTAAACAATAATAGAGAATCTTTACCACGTGGACCTCAGATAGAGCATTATCTCTAGGATATTCAAAAAACTAAAAAAATTCAACACCATAAAAACAAATAACCCAATCAGTAAATGGGCTAAGAAACTGAACAGACACTTCACAGAAGAAATACAATCTGTCAACAAATATATGAAAAAATGTTCAACATCTCTAGCAATTAGAGAAATGAAAATTTAAACTATACTGAGATTTCATTTCACTCCAGTCAGAATGGCAATTATCAAGAATACAAGCAACAATAAATATTGGTAGGGATGTGGGGGAAATGTTCACTTACACATTGTTGGTGGTACTGCAAATTGGTGCAAGCATTCTGGAAAGGAGTAGGGAGATTCCTCAGAAAACTTGGAATTGAACCACCATTTGATCCAGTTATCCCACTCCTCAGTTTATACCCAAAGGACTTAAAATTGGCAGACTACAGTGACACAGCCATATCAATATTTATAGCAGCTCAATTCACAATAGCCAAGCTATGGAACCAACCAATGTGTCCTTCAGCAGATGAATGGATAAAGAAAATGTGGTATATATACACAATGGAATATTACTCAGCCATATAGAAGAATGAAATTATGGCATTTGCAAGTAAATGGATGGAACTGGACATTGTTATATTAAGTGAAATAAGCCAATTCTTAAAAAAAAAAAAAAGGCCAAATATTCTGTTATGTGGATGTTAACACAGAACAAGGGAGGTTAGGGATAGAAGAATAGAAGTTCATTGGATTAGACAACATGGAATGAAGGGAAGGTAGTTGGATGGGAATAGGAAAGACAGGAAAATGAAATGGACATAACTTTCCTATTCCTTCATATGAATACAGGACCAGTGTAACTCCATGTCCTGTACAATCACAAGAATGCAATCCCCATTCAAATAAATTATACTCTGTGTATGCATAAAATGTCAAAATACTTTCTATTGTAATGTATAGAAGGGGGGAGTTCATAACCCACTTGAATCAAAGTGTGGAATATGATATGTCAAGAAATTTGTAATGTTTTGAACAACCCACAATAAAAAATTAAAAAAAATAAATAAAAAAAATTTAAAAAGCAAATTAAACAAATAAAATAAATTGCATTTTACCAGCTATGTAGGTGTCCCTTAGCCCAATCATATTGACATTTAATATTAGTCATTAATTATACAACATTTATTTGTAATTTTATATCATTTAACTATTTTTAAATGGCTCTATTGAATAATTGCTTCTCAAAATTCCTGAAAATGTAGCAGGCAGTTGTCATAAACTAGTACAAGTCAACTGTCTTATGCAATTCCAAACCCAACATGAATCATTTACTAATTTCTGAAAAAGTAATAAAAGCTAATTATGAAGTGCAATATGGATCACAGCTACTTACAATATGATAGGAGACAGAATAAAAAGCTTTGAAATTTTGTTCCCACAGAAGAGCAAACATCTGTGTGATTGTAGCAGGTTCCTCCTGGGCATTGCCTATTTTGGTCTACTGATGATGGTTGTGAGCTGGACAGCAGTTTGTTTTGATGGTCTATAAACCAATTAAATTTGATCATCTCTAAATTTATTTTTTATTTTATGATTCATTTATTTTAGTTTACAATAATAAAAACGATTTTACTATTTCCATTTGTGTAGGAAACACGACCTTTTTATTATATATCAAAAGCCTCAACCTTCTGACACCTTTTTCTTCACTGAATGAATGTTTATGATAAAATTTTTGGAAACTATGGAATTTCTTAGGAATGTAGCTATTTTCTAATAGCTTGATGTACAGTCTTTAAGCTTTAATAATTCTTCCCTAGATTATAGAACCTTAATCTTCTGAAACATAATAAACACTATAGTAAAAAATATGAAGATGAGATAAGAAAGAAATGTAAAATTGATGAAATAACTCTATAAAATATTTAAAGGATGTCAACAATTAAAGCTTATTGCCTTTATGTAATAGGCAGCACTTGGTGTTTTGGAAATTTGGCATCTGGTTCAGAGAGCTAACAGCAGAACCAAGAATGGAAAGACAGAATTCAGCATGTGGGGAAATTTCTGAATGTTGGATTGGAATCCAATTAGACTTTTCAGATGTGGATGCCCTATGGAAAAAAAAAATATTTTGCACAAATATAAACAGATAATTTCCCAAGAAATTGCATTCACTTTCAGTCTGGATCTAGTAAGTTGAGGTAGAAATAGGATGCAGAATGAGAGACTAAAGGATAATCCAGAAAAAAAAAAAAAAAAAAAAAAAAACATGGCTGCCACCAGCATAATAACTGTAGCTGGTGGCAACCATGTTTTTATTTCTGAATCATCCATTAGATTCTTATTAAATGGAGAGAGGAAGCTCATCAAGATTTTCATAATATTACGAGCTTCCTCTCTCCATTTAATTGTAAATGATCAAGAAACAAGAAATCAATGCGAGATGGATTGTATGTGGGAGAGAAGAGATATGGTAGAGAGAGATTTGATTTGAAATTTCCAGCAGCTATTTTGTGATGATCTCACTTCTCCCATGTTCCACCTATAAGACAGAAAATCATTCATATTAGAGTAGGTAGAGTGGGTACTTAAGAGTCAGACTGCCTACACTCAAATCCCAGCTCTATTAATTACCAGTTATGTGAACTTGGGCAAGATATTTGAACTCCTTATTCATTAATTCCCCCATGTATATAATAAGGATAAAAATAACTAACTCATAGGGTTGTTGTAAGAATTTAATAAATTGGTGTTCCGTTTAATAAATTAGTATATACAAATATATTGGAAATGACAGGATGATTATAACCACTGTTTTCATTATTGTTATGCTATTTTTATGAAAGGACAATAAGTTATATATGGGGACAACCTAAAATGTTGAAAGGTGCTGCAGTCCGGCTGCAGCAAAATAACCGGGGGGTGACAAGGAACTTGTGTAGATTGATACAGCAGGAGTGGGAGTCTTTTATTGTAGGACAGGAGGGGTATATATACTTTACACACAGCTTATCTTAATTTACATAAACTAGATACAGCAGTCAACCAATAAGGAATCTCCACACTTAATGGCTCACTGGCGTTACTTCACAAACCACTCCCTCTGGCAAAATGCCAGGCGCCATCTTGACTTGTTTACAGACCCTAACAGAAAGGATGTTAGCTAAAATAATTCTAAAATTAAAGACCATGATGATTGCTTAGATGGTTCCCAGAGGACAATAATCTGCAATATTAAGAACTATCTATCAAAACAAGAAGTTGGAAGAGTGACCCCACAAAACAGATGCAGGAGATAAAACTCTGCAGCTGGACCTAATAGTAGGAGCTTGTGGCAGGACTCCCATGATTTAACCTTGTCTGTCCTGGTAGGAAAAGGATCTGGGCAAGCTGCCTCATAATTTGGGGGAAACTATCCCTAGATGGAGCAGTTTAATTGAAATTCCAAAATTCCTACAAATTCTATTATTGGATCATATCATCCTTACCCAATGAACCTAGGGCTGTTTTCTGTCAGCTGGGGGATATTTTTTTCCTCCGTGTGCTCTAGGCAACTGGATTTAAATCTCTTTAATTCCTAAGTGAAGTCATTTAAAAACCCATAACTCTTTTTCCTTTAAGTTCTATATGGGAGTGGTCTGGGGTAAAGAAAAAATGTTTGAAGGCTTAATTGAAGGACTGACCTTGCATTCACAGCCACAGGAGAGTGTAGGTTGTATGTGTGTGTGTGCATGTGTATCAGAGGGATGTGTCTGGTGTTTATGTGTACCCACGTGTGTGAGTAAGGAGAGGTCTGTGGACCCATGGCAGCATGAATCAATGTCTAGAGAAGAACAGGACAACACCCATGGTATGGCCCAACATGAACTAAAAAATCCACAGACCCTTGGAGAAAAGGAGGAGGAAACTGGACCGGAATCATAATGAAGCCCTAATGACAGCATGTGATCAGCTATAAGTTCAAGGATAATCCTGGAAAGTTATTTGAGGTATTTGGAAAAGAATATCATTAGATAAATGACATCAGAAGAAAAGTAGATCCTTAAAAAATTAAAATCAACAGAGACATGTCAAGGTAGGAAAAGCTGAAATAAACAAAATATTTGAAAAACAAAGTATTTAGGCATGGACAGTACCAGAAACAGGAAAGTCTTAATGAACATCATTTTTATAGACTCAGAGAAAGCAGTCAATGGCATAAACATGGCCTCATCCTCTCTTAGCTAACTTCTCACAGAGGAAGAACTTCAGAAGGAAATAAACAATCCCATACAGTACTTCATTTGGCTAACTAGAATTGCCCAAAAGGGCCATCACTTTTCCTCATAATTCTATGAAAGTAATCCAATATTTCCATTTTTTTCCCCAGGATGCATTGATCACCTATGCCTCCCCCAAATATCTATTCTGGTTTTGGTGTTTTGGGTCTAAGGAAAAAAAATGTATAACTTGTTGGATTTAAATGAAATTTTCAACCAACCTTCCAGTTTTATTTTTATAGTCTTCGTAAGCTCAGCCCTAGGACAAAGCTTTCCTCCATCTGCTTTATTTATAGGAGCAGATCCACCCCACTTCTGTATCTACCAAAGACCTGAAGTTGTGCCACCACCACCTCTGAACACAGGCAACATTCTAATATCTCATTAAAACTCAAGATCCATGTAGTCTTACAAGCAGGAGCACTGTTACTAAATTGACTCTCACAGGGAAAAACAGGTAGAAAGGAACCTTCCATTTAAAGTGGTTGCTTGAATATTTTACTAGCATAGCCGCCATCTGTTTTGAAACTTAAATTTTATGACCTCACTGGGAGAGATCTTCATTTACAAATTTGTGATCTGAAGTCTTAGAGCCATAGTAACTAGCACCAGTTGTGATAGTAATTACAGACAACAAAATGTGTTGCCCACGATCAGACTGTAAGAAAGATATTTTTAAATCATACTTTTTCTTCCTCTACCCCTCAAAATAGTTCCTACCATTTTACTGAAAAGTTATAAATGCTGTTATGATGCATAAATGTTTTAAAAAGAAGGGAAAACATCTATTTAACAAACTTATGTAAAATTTTAATATTATTTATACTATTTACTTAGCATTTTGTGAGTACTAAAAAAATATTCTGTTTTTTTTTTTTTAAATCCAAATTTAACAAAATTCTAGAAAGTCGTCATTTAAGAACAATTAAATATCTTGATTTGTGCCTTGATTCCTTTTAAGGAGAGAGGAACATATTTTACAACTCAATCAACACAGAACTGCCCCCCCCCAAAAAATATATATGTATTGTGCTATAATTTCGATTTGAAATACTACAGACATATATCTGGTTTCCAAGTTCATGAAAGTCTCACTCACTTGGTACTCCTGTGTTCAAGTGTTCTTTGGGCAGTTGATCAATATTTGAGAAACTTAACTAAATTAAATAGCAGCCAGGTTTGTGGATTCACTTTATGCATTTACTTACTGGTCTGCTCATCAAGTGCTGTGCCAGGAACTCTGGTAAACCAGGCTCACAGTTTGGTAAGTGAAGTCTACTATAATCTAATTAGAAATGTAACAAGGGGATGACTATAGCCATTGACCAATTTATGGTTGAAATTTAAAATATAATATTAAACCTACATGACATTACAGGAGAGCTTGGTACCACTACCCTCAAAAATGTATATCTTTCCCTGCCTCATTCACTGTGCCATAATTTGCTTATGCCCATTCACTGTTCACCCAACTGTTGTGATTTCCCCTTGGCATGAGTTGATGCACATGGTTCCTCCAGGCAACCTCATCTTCAAAGACATACAATTCAAGGTGTCCATTTGGGATGAAGCTACCCCAGTAGTGGACGGTGGTAACTGGGTTGTGCTCTTTTCAAAAACTATTTGTGACGTAACGGCCCTAATTGGGAATGACATGGATGCATGATGGTAGGTGGATCGAGGTATAGACCTAAAAACTTTATACTTACACTTCCAAACAGGAAGGTCTGCTTTTCAGGGAACCAGACCCTATTTTGCTCTTCAGTGTTGTAACACCAGGAGCCAAGAAAGAGAAAAAGAACAGTGGGAGTAAAGCACATTGGACATGTCAATAAATGAATGATAAATTATTAAAGCATGATTGGAAATATTGCCATTTTTCATAGCTGTCACTTTAAGTATAAAAGCATCAGCACATTAAACTAGTTACTGCTTTTTCATAATTGAGACTTTAGCTTCTAGCTGTGCCCTGCAGCTTTTCATTAATCACTGGGACTGAAGTTCAAGCTCAGTGACAGCTTAGAAGGCATTAAACGGGCAAAGTATTTTCCAGGTACAGTTAGGAAAGGCCTTTTAGTCCTATAATCCATAGCTAATTGTTTTTCAAAGTCTCTAAACACAATCTACTCCTGGCGTTTCCTAGTGACAGAATTAGCTGCAAACTGGTTTTCTTTTTATCTTCCCAGGCTTTCTCTCACTGAAATCTATTGAGAGCCTATTGTTAGCTGCATAAAACAGGTGCAAAATGACTGTGATATGTAAAACTGTAACTGATACTTAACCAAGGAAACATTTATTAGATTGCCTCTGAAACAATACTTCCTGAATGCTTATTCTAATCATACCATTTAATTTGTCATAAAAGAAACAAGATGGCATGAAACTTTGCATACAGGCCGAGTTCACTTTTTAATGGAACAAGGGGAAAAAAAAAAAAAGACCCTGTTGGATTCTTTTAACAAATGCAACTGAATCTTCACCCAACACGAGGTCAGAATGCAGCTTCCCACATTCACTTGAACTCCAAGATTCCCAGCCTAAGCCCTCTGTTGTACTGTTTCATCTTTTTTTTTTCTTCCTTTTCTTCACAGTATTGTACATCAGGTTTTAATGGATGTGCCAAAACATTCTTTCTTTTGTATAACAAATTATCAAGAGCATGGAGGTTCATTAATTATGTCATCTAATTGGATTGAGGCAGGTGCAAAATACCTCAGATGAAGTGGTCACTGGCAGGAAGGCCTAAGTGCAAGCTTTTCTATTAGAACCCAGCATGTCTCCAGACTCCTGGAATTACTTTGTACTTATTGATTAATGGCCATAATTTATTACAGTGCAGAAGATCTTGCATTGAGTTAAATGTGTGATTAATCAATTTTCCATCAAATTATGAGCAGGAGACCAGTTGCCAGAAAGAAAATACCAAGTGCATTTTTCCCAGGGTGTAAATATATCAGGACTTCAGCTAATAACTGTCTATCACTTGCTTAATATTCCCTGTCACCCTGATAGATGTCATCTCCACAAATGGGTCACAGGTAGCAATGATGGAAAGACCACCAAACATGTTTTATAGCTGCCTTGTTATATAATGAAATACTTTTTTGAGTCCATTTCCAAACAATTTATTAATGCAAAATTCATTTCTGCCTTCAGCTTGAAATACATCATGGTTAAGTCAACAATCTTATATTAAACTGAGAACGAATATTGAGGAAAGAAAACCTTAGGCAAAACAGAGATGGATTTTGGACTTCCTGTACATGGGAGCTCATTTTTATTTTCCGTCAAAAAAATCCAGGCACGTGACTAATTGTTGTCAATTCTAATCTGCTTTCCAAACACAGCCCATGTGTGGCTTGGGAACACTAAAGGAACCTAATGATGGAAAAGAAAATGCATTTTGTTCCAAAGTTTAACTTCTCTGATTAAATCGCAAGTATTGTGAGGGTTCACAAATTACTCGTCCCTTGTGAGCAAAGGGACTTCACCTTACAGTCAACTAGGTAGATGTGATCACCTAAAAAGTACAAAGTAGTGAGGTAACCCAACAGTATCTGAATCAATGGGGTTTAAAAAAAATGAACTTGTACTACAACTTACAGAAACAAACACTAATTGGGATAGGTAAAAAATTAATTGGAATAATTAAATATGAATTTGACAGAGGTAATCCACTGGAGCTACCCCAAGCCAGAGATAGTAAAACAATACTTGTATTAACCTTAAAGGAAGTTGATTCATACATGGGCAACATAAGAAGAGTCCTAAAAAAAAAGCTAGAATAGAAGGATCTTAATGATCACTACCATATGGTTTACATGTAAGGTGTCCCCCAAAATATCATCTTGAGACAATGCAAGAATTTTCAGAGGTGAAATGGTTAGACTGTGAGAGGATTAATCCATTGGTATGGATTAACTGGGTTATAATTGTAAGAAGGTAGGGTGTTTCTGGAGGAACTAGGTCACTGAGGGTGTGGTTTATATTTTGTCCTCTCTCTCTCTCTCTCTGCTTCTGTGTGGCCATATCCTGAGCTGATTTCCCCCACCATGCCCTTCCACCCTGACGTCGTGCCTCACCTTGGGCCAGAGTTATGGAGCCTGCCATCTATGAACCGAATCTCTGAAATCATGAGCCAAAATAAACTTGTTCCTCCTTTACATTGTTCTCATCAGGTCTTCTAAAACAACCACGCTTCCTTGTCCTGGAGCAGGAAGATCTGTGAACCAGGGCTTAAGGCTTATTGTTGATCCCAGTGAGTGTCTCAATATGCTCTCTAAGTCTAGACCCCAACTGCCTAACACAGAGGCTTTAACATCAGAACATCCACTCCTTCTTTGCTAACCCATACACACTGAGCCACCCTGGTTGAAGTTCGCTCTGTGATGTCCCTCTAAGTTGCATCCTGACATTTTAGCCTTTGGGCCTTGAGGGTGGAGAAAGAGAATGGATTCCACTCTACCTTATCTGAAATTGGAAATTTCTTTGTGTCTTAAGTCCAGAGAAGCTTTTCTTTGTGTCCACAGTATTCGTTCTTTTATAGCAACAACAGTGCTCTTCCTTGGCGCACCTGGTGTAAAGCTTGGACACCTCTCTCCCATTGGCACAGTCTCTGGAACAGAGGGGATTATCAAGTCTGTAAGCCTGTCTTCTCCAAGAACAGTTGCATCTTCTTATCAGCTCTGGATTCCCCAAGTTTCTAGAGAACATGTGAAAGTGGAATAAGAACAAAAAGATATATCAACCTCACTCCACTTAAGTATTTGTGTAGGACTTGGGAAGTATAGCATGGAAATCGTTCCCCAACCCCCTTTAAATGCCATGAAAGAGGGTCATTTTAATGGTTTCTTATTCCCAATTTCACCCTCCTGTGTTGTGTAGAATTTTTAAGTATGCTAGTGTTAGATGTTTTATGTGAGGTATTAAAATTCTGTAATTCCTCAAGCTCAAGACTCAATCATTTTAACACCTATTAAATCTCTCTAGCTAGAAGGGATCAAACTTTCTTTTCTTGGAAGAAGGAGGATTAGGGTTTTTCATATGCACAGCAAAACATATTCCAGAAACATGTCCCCAGCTCTGTTGAGGGGCAGAAGTGGACTTGTCAAGTTGTAGAACTTTCAAGCTGCATCTCAGGTTGACACCAGCTTTAATATTTTTCTTTGGTCACACCACATCTTAAGGTGGCCCACAAATTCACCACACAAAAAGAAGTTTCTACCGCAGACAGGGGAGGTAACATAAGAACAGAGAGGAGAAGTTGGAATCTTTGTGCAGTGCTGCTAGGGATGGAAAATGGTACAGCTCCTATGGAAAATCACACAGATGTTTCTTTAAAAAAAAATTAAACATAGAATTATATGATTCAGCAATTGTACTTTTGAATACAAACTCCCAAAATTGACAGCAGGAACTTTAAACATGCATGTGTGCACCCAGGTTGATAGCAACATTATCCACAATAACCAAAATGTGGAAATAATCCAGGTGTCCATCTACTAATAAAAGGATAAACAAAATGTAGTGTGTGCATACCATGGAATACTATTCAGTAATTAAAAAGAAGGAAATGGTGCCACATGCTACAATATGGATAAACTTCAGTGAAATAAATCAATCACAAAAAGACAGATATAGTTTCCACTTATATGAGGTACTAGGGTATTCAAATCCACAGTAGAGAGAAGGGAGAATAAGGGTTGCTAATGGTTGGGGGAGAGGAAGTGGGGAGTTGATAATTAATGGACATAATGGACAACCAAAGTACCAGATGAAAAGAGCTTACGAGATGAATAGTGGTGATGGTAGCACAGCAACACAAGTGTACTTAATAACATTGTGTGTGCCCCAAAATGGTCACAGGAGTAAATTTTCTGTTATATGAATTTTATATGTTGCATAAATCTTACCAAAAGTAAGTGGAAGCAATACATGACTTATGTAAAAGAGCAGCAAATGGTGAAAAAGAGAACACATGAGAGGTGGTCTTGCTCATGTGGGCTTGAACTCTACTCACGTATGGTACAGACCCAGGAGACGTATGGCCGGTCCCCTTTAGAACCATGAAAACTACCACTGAGCTCCAGGTGGCGAGGGACTGCACAGCTCAGTGTGTGACCTGCCATTGCTGAGTATACTTCTGCTTCTCCTCCAGGAGCCCAGCAAGTGGAAGGGCCACCGATGGGCAGACCCTGGGCAGCAAGCACTGTGCGCACCAGGGCCTAAGTCTGTGATTCGTGTGGACCACCAATTGTTCACTAGCGGCAGGTGGGGAATCCAGGTCAGGGGTTTGAGGTGTTCATGACTGCTGCTACAGAGGAGAGAGGGATGCCCCTTCCAGAGGCCTCCGGGATACGGGGATAGCTCCAGGTGAAGTGTTGCCAGATCTTCCAGTTCTGAAAAGGAGTACCCAGAATACAGACACTTAGGAGAAAAATTTGATTTTCCAACATTGGCAAGAAATGCCAAAAAAAAAAAAAATTAAAAATGAAAGAAACAAAACTTTAAAATCCTATCTGTGTTTTAGCCTGGCAACACAATGAGGCTTTAAATCCACTTTATTCTTCCTGCTGCAATGAATTAGGCCAAATCCTCTACCAGTCTGATTCCTTTTCTAGACTATTCTGGTGAGAAGTTCTTTCTCTCTCTCTCTCTCCTTTTCAGTCACAGATGCCTCATTCATGTCTGTTCATTCACCTAACAGATGTCTTCTTTATTTTTATATATACACATGTATGCATATACCTACACTTTTGACTGCTACCATCAGAGCTACTTGAGAATAGAATAAATGATTTATTCTTAAATCTACCCACAGTACTTACTACAGTATGTTGCACTCTTTATTTGCTTAATATGCAGGTGCTAAATGTATGAATATATGAATCAAGGAATGTAACCTAAAGGGGGGAAGGATGACAACCTTAATTAACAACCTGCCTGCATTATACTCAAAGTATAATCCCAAAGTCCAAATCAGTTTGGAAAGTTTTTTTTTTAATTTATAAATCTATTTATATGCCAGGCATAGTGGTGTACACCTCTCTTCCCAGTAGCTTGGGATTGTTATAAAAGGGATTTGTCAAATCACGGTTGGACTGAAACTAGATTGGCCATCAATACAAGGGTTCAGTGAAAATCAAGGGAAACTTTCTGTGCCATCAATTGGCTTTGTGTAATTTGGAAAAGAGTACTATGTATTTTGTTACTTATAAGTGTGTGCTATCTATCCTTTATATTAGGAAAATCTGCAGCCAACACATGCACATACATATATACACACTCAGACACTGTGTCTGAGTGTGTATATATGTATGTGCATGTGTCATCTCTGGGATGTTCTGTGGGAAGAACTAAGCGCATATTTAGATCAGGAGAATGGAGGCTGAGTTGGCATCAACAGACTCATGGAGTTGCAGTCACTTGCATGTGTAGCTAAATTACTGTTAGCCATCCACATTTAGGAAAGGTTTCTATAAATATTTCACCTGTCCACTGAACTGGCCTACTCAGTCCAATGCCATAAAAAGGCAGGGACAGAGACTGAGTTCTGACATGGACCTACCTGTGGTGCTCGGAGCAGGATGCTCACAGGCTATCTTATAGAAACAGGGACTGGAAGTCATTCTGTGGGAGATTAGCAGACATAAATAATATTAGAAGAGAATTGCCTTTGAGAGTGACATCCAAAATTCTTATCTGTCAAGAATATTGAGGAATTACAAGTTGTTAACTACACAATATTTTTTCTTTGAGGGGATGCCAGGAGTTGAACCCCAAAGTGCTTAAGCACTGAGCCACATCACTAGCCCTTTTTTTATATATTATTTAGAGACTGGGTCTTGCTGAGTTGCTTAGGGCCTTGCTAAATTACTGAGGCTAGTTTTGAACTGGAGATCTTCCTGCCTCAGCCTTTGGAGCCACTGGGACTACAGGTGTGAGCCTCCATGTCCAATACTAATTTTTTTTTTTTTAATATGTACCTGTTTAGAAAAGCAACTGTTTGTAGAAGGGGAAAAGAAAAATATAAAGGAAACATTTGCCCTATACTTTTTTGTTTTCTTGTGCATATTCCATAAAGCTAGAATTCTACATTTTAACTGCATTTTGGAGAATATTTTAGAACATTTCAATAAAATAACTAAAAAATTATGATCATCTACTGTGTGCATATATGATAGGCTGTAATCTTTAATCCTTGTAATTTTTGTTAAAAAAAAGAACTATTTTGTTAACAGGACAAAGTCAGATGAAAATTAAGAAAATATAAAGAAAGGGGTTAGGGCCAGGCAATGAAATCAATAGAAATTTTAAGATAAATTTTTTTTACAATTTTTACATTACAATAAAAATAATTGTTTACTAAAAAGAGTCAAAAAATAAAGAAGAGGTACAATTTAAAAAAATAAAATAAAATAAAGAGATACAATTCAGACAGATTAGTATCAACTATAGGGAAGCCATAGTGCTTGTTCCTATAGGAATCAGCTGGGCTGGTTGGCGTGAGAAGTACCAGAAGAAGGGTCATGGTAAGAACAGGGACCATGACATAAGGCACGGGGTTTCAGTCCCAGTACATGCAACAGTTCTTCAATACAACATGAGCAACTCACTGACTCTTCTAAATCCATTTTACACCTAACAGGGTTCTTGCCTTTAAGGAATTTGTCCTTCCACCCCATGCCACCCCACCCACTCTGCAAATAAAAACTGCCTGTCTCATCCTGGCCTTGCCAAGGACATCCACATCTGTACTCTGTCCACATAGCTCCACTGCAGTGATTCTGAGGTGTTCAAGTTGGACCAACTCATTGCAAATTTCGTGCTCATTTCCCAGATTGTGGTGGCTGTGGTCTAGTATTAGAGAAATATTATTTCTTATTTAAACATATTGGGACACAAATTAAGGACTACTTAGAGGTAGTCTTCAGGAAAGGGTACCAAAGTCAAATGCTTTTATACATTATGGCCATGATATGGATGATGAGCTTGGGACCTTGCTTATTCATTTTAAGGATGAAATATCAGAAACAAATGTTGTTTATCTCTTGGAAAATTTGATTAAAATTCAAGAAAATTTAAGTAACTTAGACAAATTATCAGAAAAAGGTGGGTGGAGCAATCTCAAGAAACATACATTGAATGTTGCAATTTTAAAGTAAATTAAATCACTTATATGTAAAGTTGGAACATTAAAGTACTTTAATATAAAATGTACATGATTATTAATAAGCTTTAAGGTTTAATGCTCAGGCAGAGGCTGCAAATTAGTGACAGCAATAAATATTTCAATCCAGGTTTTTGTAACCTCCCTTTGGGAGTTAAATGGTAGAACTTGCTGAACTTAAAGTAAAAAAATTAAAAAGTTTCAAATTCATCCATAGCTTTATCCTTGAAATTAATCAAACTACTTTAAAACTGTAAAAAAATTATCCATAAGGATTTTAATGACTAATTTGTCTATATAGTAGATTATCCACTACACAATTTAAGAGAAAAAAATATATCTTGAAGACACATCAGAAGAAAACAGTAACATTGGTCATAGAAGGAGAAAATGAAACTGTAAAATGAAATCTTAATTGACATAAAAATTGTTAAAAATGAAAAATAGAAAGCACAAGGAATGACTGATGTAGGATTTTCCTGTTTGTGAGATTCTTTTTTACTAAAGCTATAAATAAAAGAAATTGGTTTTCACAGTGAGGTTTGGACCTCAGAAGCTATTGGTAAGCAGTTACCTATGGTCTTGCCTGCGGTGCTGGTGCTGGGGATGGCCCACAGAGAAGAGTCCAACCAGGGAGTGAAGATGCTCTCTTTCCAACTTTAAAGTGATTTGAGGCTCTTCTCCCAGTGTCTCCTTTTCATGCAAGTGTACTGGGGAGTGTCCCCTAACTGAGTCATTTTATCTACCCGTTAACTCAGGACTGGAAACCAAACCAGAAGAGACCGAGAAAGTGTGTGAGGCTTGGTGGGCCTGGGGCTTTCCTGGGGATGAAAGGGATGGCAGAGGAGGGATGGGAAGGGTGGCCGGTGGGAGGAATGCACCTTGGGTGGAGCCTTCACCTCAGTCCATTTCTGGTGTGTGCCAAAGGTCAACAGCCCCTGACCTGGCATAACTCTTGAGTTTGGCATGAAATGATGAAAGTTTAAAGGACTCCCTTTAAACTTGTAACAGGCACAAATTCCAAACTCCATGAGGTGCTTTCATCTGCAGAGCTCCAGAGATGTTAAGGAAGGGCAGAGAGTGAACAGTTTGAAAATAGTTAGGTCCCTTCAACTAAAATTAGTTTCTGGCAAGAGCTCTCAGAAACACTGGCCTACATTTTCCAGAACTGTTGTTCTTGTGCCTTTGCCTAAGTGTTTTTGTAGCTTTTGAAACAATTTAAATATCCATTTAATGTCATGTAGATGCTGAAGTCATATATCACTTTAATAAAAGAAATAACAGGTATCCTATCAACATCATGCTAAAATAAAAGTGTATGAAGACAGTTACCTGGGGGTGGGGGTGGGGAAATCTTCTGAGATTTGAAAGACGATTAATTTTTGCACTAATGACTAGCACCTTCTCTTAAAATTAACTTTTGAGTCATCAAATTATAAAATGATGTGAACGTCTTTTTGATATAAAGTAACAGAACAGATTCATTTAATGAAATCAATTTAGTAGCTGTGTGTGTCTTACCAATGTCTTTAAAGACATCTTTTTACAAACGGCAGTCAGGTTGGAAAAAAAAAGTCTTTGTTTCAAAAAGAAACAGTCTCTTAAACCCTTGTAAGTATAAATTATTATTCACAGTACTGTCTAAACAGAAAGAAATTCCTTGACTCAATGAAGCCATCTCAAAAAGTTTCAGTTAATAGAATATTATGCGCTATTGTACCCATGTGTTGAGCCAAATCTTACACCTCAAACACAGAGTCACTTATTAGATTTTATTGCAGGAATCTTTTATATTATACTAAGACTTTTTTTAATAATGATACATGGAAAATTGGAATTCAGCCAGAAAAAGTTTCCTTTCACCTAATCTACCATTTGAACAAAAATATTTCCTGTAGCCATTACCACTTCCCATTGTTTCTGTCTGTATTAAAATTCCCAAAGCACAAAATTATAGTAGATAATGAAATTAGAAGCACTATCAAGAGCTGATCTAAAAGTGACCTTTGCACTCGGACACTACTTTTCCTGGTTCTGCAGGAATTACTGTGTGCACTTATGGTAGTAGCATGAGGCAGAATGCCTGCTAGGGTCCCCAGCACAAAAGGAATCAGCAAATCCATGAATCCCCCTCCTGTTTGTATCTCAGTTTTAAAGGTTAAATGTTAGTTTGTTTTCGATGCTTGATGCTTTGGTCACAGATGCTTCTATAGGATGGTGCGGAGTAACTGACTTCTTCCTGGTATGAAATGTAAAGATAAGAAATTCCAGTTGAGTGTGATTTCATTTGTCTTTTGACCGTAAACATTACAAAGCCTATGAAATAAATGAATAATTCAATTCATTACATTCATAATATATTTATGACAGGTATTGTGCAGAGCACTATGTTATTATCATGGTAAAGCTTAAATCGAGTCAGTAAAACCACACACATACACACACACATACAACTAAAGAAAAGATGCACATCAAGTTGGACTAATGAAGAAGGTATTCCAGGAGAAAAACACTGTCCCCTGTGCCTCAGAAACAGGTAGGGCTGATGCTTATGGGCACGCGGCAACACAGCATCCGATTGATTGAACCAAGGCACCACAGACAATTGGAAAGCCTCTTTCACTCTGGCTGTTGAAACCTCTCCACGGATGCCCCCTGCCCTAATCTCCCCAGGATCTGGAAGCCTATGGACTAGAGCCCGGCACAGCAGGAGCCCTCTGCTCCTTTACTTTGGTGGCCTGTGCCCTTTTTAGATGTTTGGTGCTTGGTTATTGGAAGCCAGGCTGATCACTGGAGACTGAGTAGCTAAGAGGAGGTGAAGGTGATGGGGAATTAGAGGTGAGCTAGAAGCAGATCAAAAGTTAATTGTTTGAAATATAATCAGAAAACTATTCCCTGAACACAAGAAAATGATTCCCTAAAACCCAAACACCTACAAGAGTTAAAATAAAATAGGTCTCCCCAAGAAGGTACATGGCAAACTGGAGAGTGTGCCCCAGAGATGCCGAAAGTTGCTTCTCTTAGGCACAGTATTACAATGATTTCTGATCTTCCAAGTGATTTTGGAAATCTGGATTTGTATGGACTATGTATTGATTTCTAAATGTTGGCAATGAGTACCAGTAAAAACCAAAACCCAGATGGGTCTCGCCCTGCCGTCTGCTGGTGGGATTCAGCTGGAAATCCATGAGTTGACAACTTCTGACTTAAAATCTTCATTCTTTTCTGATGAGGCAGGAGCCTGTGATTTCTCTTTTACTATAAAGAGTGCTAGTTGAAAATCAGTGTTTTATGGCCCTTGTAATTTCATCAGTTGGCAAGTATACAGAACGCTGTAGAATTTTATGCCTTGAATGGGATCAGATATTTGAACCTGTTTCACAAATTAACATAGGAGGCATTCTTGGGGCCAAGCAAAACAACATAGGGTTATACAAAGGTCATCACTGATTCCTTCCCCGACCCCTTGTTAAGTGTTCAACAAGTATGTACCATTTAATAGGATCATAAATTGGCAATTCTTTTCTCTCTGACTTACTAAAAGTCTGGTCTAGAATTTGTACTAAGAAAATTCCAGAAAACCAGGCAAATACTAGAAAAATTGTACTACAAAGCATGCTTAAATTCAGTAAAAATAAGATACATATCCCACTTCATCATTTAAACAAAGTGACGACAAAGACAGAGCCTCATAGCCAGACCTGAAGTCTTCCAGTGAAATCTTCTTGGATGTTTAGAGACTCGGAGTCAGAATTTTTTGCAGGGTCCACTAGCTCTTCCCTCAAACTCTCCCTTTCCCTGAGTCCTTGCTTAGGGTATGGGTAGACATCCAAAGCCAATCTTGGGTGAGAAAATTCAGAAAGAATGAAGAATTTTGAATTTAGAAATGCCAACCTACTCATATATATATACAGAATTATTCCAAGTAAGGCAACAGAAGTTATATTCTCTTACCCAGAAATCTGCTACTGTAGCTATGGATGTAAAATATCCTTTTGTTCACTGAAATAGAAGTTAATTTTAGACTTAGGATATGATTTTAGAAAATACATATGCCATGTTGCATGCATGTAATCCCAGTGGCTCAGGTGGCTGAGGCAGGAGGATCACAAGTTCAGAAAAGGCCCTAAGCAACGAAGCAAGACCCTGTCTCTAAAAAATTATGAAAAAGGGCTAGGGGATCTGGCTCCATAATTAAGCACCCCTGGGTTGAATCCCCAGTACCAAGAAATGAAGGAAGGAAGGAGTATACTTCAAGTAGAAATGAAACTGTTTCAGTTAAATATTTAAGTTACATTCCTAAATTTTTTTTCTAAAATGGACTCTAAAAATCACATGGAATTTTTGTTTGTTCCTTAAATATGGCCACATGTGTAAGCACATGCAAATGTACTTTATACAACTATTGTAAATATTTTCAGAAGTCCAAGGGAAGTTACCATCCCTAAACCATTCTCCCCATATCCTGAATATTGAATCAATGATCACACAAACAAGATATGTCGATTTCCCCTCCTCATGAATCTGATGGAACAGCACAGTGTCCAGGAGGAAGGACTTTGGCATGAGAAATCTGGGGTCCACCATGCACAGCTGCATGAATGAAAAACTTCACAGTGCTGATGACAATACCTGTAAGTCCCCTCAGGGGTCATCAAAAGGTTTAAGTGAAATGACGCACAGCTACAAGCAGACAACATGCTTTTACAAGATTCATCGACACATTTTAGGTTTTAAAATTATTATGTTTATCAGATACAATAATGAAAACGAAAATCTCACTGGAAGAGTTAGCACAGTAATTCAAATTTACCCTTGTATTTAGTGGCTGTTAAACATTTATGAATTACAGTAGAGCAAGAGAGGGTAAGAATATTGCCCTCCTCGAAGAACTGTGAAGAAAAACATGCCAGAGAAATTGAACACTCACTCCACCTAAATGTAATAATTACATGTTTTTCCCCCTTTAATAACTGAAGAACAGTTTTTTTTTTTTTTTTTTTTTTCTCCAGGCCCTATGCCTGCAATTTCAAGACATTTCAGTGAATGAAGAAGGTGATATCACATAGTTCCATCAGGAATTTGTTTTAGCTTTTGCATCACTGTGATGGAAGTATCTGACAAGACCAACTTAGAAGGGGAAAAGTTTATTTGGGGCTCACTGTTTCAGAGGTCTCAGTTCAAAGATGGCCAACTTCATTGCTGTGGGCCTAAGACAAACAAGCACATCATGGCAAAAGGACTCAATGTAGGAAAGCTGCCCAGAGAGGGGGGAAAGGGCAACAGGGAATGAACACCCCTCCAGGCTACACCTACAGTGACCCAACTCCGTTAGCCACCTCTTGCTGCCTGCAGTTATCACCCAGTCAGTCCATTTAAACCAGGATGGACTGATTAGGTCATAGCTCTTGCACTCCAATTATTTCACCTCTTAAACATTTCTGCATTAACAGGAGCTTTGGGGTACCCCTCATATCCAATCCATAGCAGAAGCTGATATAATAGAAGGAGTATGGCCTTTGAATATGTGAGGATCTATGTTTGACTCTTAATCAAACTGCACAAAACTGTTGTCATAAAAACTCACAAATGACTTCTCTAGAGTCTAGATTCTTCACCTCCAAAATGGGCACAAGGTAACTAACTAACTCACAGGCATTTCAAGAATTGAGTAATCAAGCAACTAGCCCCACTCCAGGCACAGAATACTCAAAACATGTTAATTACCTTCTCTGTTTCTTCTTTCTCAGGCATTAGAATCACTGAGAGCTGAACTTCCTCAATTCCTGTACTCAGCTTTAATTAAGCAGTGAGACCCTTAAAGGGGCCCTGCCTTCCTAATTTTGAGATACCCTCCAACTCCCTCTTCTACCACCTTCTCAGTTTCTAGATCTTTCACCCTTTCTCTATCAGAAACATAAAATATAGAGAAACAGTCAAACTATTTGCACTGAATCAATATAAATTTTCATTCAAAACCCTTTGATGCCATGACTTTCAATCAGAAAAGCTGGCAACCAAGTAACTCATTTACTTAGTTTTCCCTTTCTTTTATTAAGCATACTCAATTATTTGGGTCACTCTTTGTCCACATCATACATTTTATCTACCATTCTTCTGACACCATTTCCTATTTCCTAAAAACATTAAGAAATGTTTTCTTTGTAAATTGTTTCTCAAAAAGACATAGAATCTAGTTACTATGTGGTTTCTTTGTAAGTGATAAATAATTTTACCTAAGGACAGTTATGTATCTGCAGTTGCATGTGATAAGCAACTGCAGCAGCAGCCCCATCAAGATCCTTCAGGAAATGTGCAGATCCCAGTTAAGTTCCAGTGCTATGATATATGGTGGATTTTCTTTTCACTTTTGGTCTACCGGAATACATAGCTGCATGAAAGCAGTAAGTATGCTTGCTATGGTTTGGTTGTGAGGTGTCCCCTCAAAGCTCACATGTGAGACAATGCAAGAAAGTTCAGAGGAGAACTGATTGGGTTGTGAGAGTCTTAACCCAATCAGTGAGTTAATCCCCCATAGGGATTAACTGAGTGGTAACTGCAGTGGTGGGGTGTGGCTGGAGGAGGTGGGAATTGAGGCATGGCTTGGGTGGGGGGTATATATTTGTATGTAGCCAATGGAGTATCTCTCTGTTTCCTAATCACCATGTGAGCTGCTTCCCTCTGCCACACTCTTCTGCCATGATGTTCTGCCTCATCTTGAGCCCCCAAGGAATGGAGCCATCCTTCTCTGGTTCAAATAAATTTTACCTCTACAGTTGTTCTGGTTGAGTCCTTTTAATCACAGCAACAAAAAATCTGATCAAAACTATGCTTTCCCATAATTGTAAAAATCTAGTGGATCATCAGGGAAACCAACAGAAAATAAGAACAAAAATAGATCTTTTAAAATCTCCAAGAATATATTGTTGAGTAATGCCCAGTTAACAGATTGACTCTAACGATTTCAACTATTAAAAACCTAGACTAAGTTATTATCCTTTTCAGGACATCTGTATATGTGCACTAAATGTAAACTTTATATAGGAACCGTTTTTCTTCCAGTTTCCCCTTTTTCTCTGTACAGCAGGCCTCAGCCTCTATCATCTTATGATAGCAGCCAAATGTGTT
The DNA here is from genome assembly GCF_047511675.1 of Marmota flaviventris. NCBI lineage: Eukaryota > Metazoa > Chordata > Mammalia > Rodentia > Sciuridae > Marmota > Marmota flaviventris. The sequence continues at coordinate 116,047,097 of NC_092505.1, forward strand.
GCACTGTAACTCCGAGTTAAAAGTACATTGGCCTATTTTCTGAACACAAAATTGGGACATATAGTCGGACAAAAGATTTTATGCCTCTTCCAGTGAAAGAGATAGTCTGGAATAAATAACTCAGACACCAAAAATACAGGAAATTCTAAGATGTTTCAATAATTTTGGGTGATAGAGAACATTTAGAATCAGGGCTGTCCCAGAAAACTCACAATGGAATGGCGTGATCTGTACCTTGCTTTTGAACATCTTTTTCTCCTGTCTTTTGGTTTCCAACTTACTTCTAGATTACCTAATGGACTCCAACTGTGCTACATGGAACATTGAAAAACCCATGTGTTGTGCAAATGAGGGCAGGGGCTGAGCAGTACACCTTCTAGGACTGCTAGGGGCAGAGTTCACCAGGGAAAAACAGAAAGAGAAGCACAGGGCTAATCCCTGGGTGCCTGTGATACTTTAGGGCAGTGTAGGAGAGAGCCTGTATTTGCCATATCAAGCTACCTGACTGAGGAAGTTAGGGCTATTCCTCCAGCACTTATGGCCAGGCTGAGGGGCAGCTGCAGGGAGAGTTCCAAACCCTACAGTTGATCTGAAGTTATAGCTATCTATTATTGCATCAAAACAAACCATGAAACACAGTGCCTTAGCAAATATTTTATTATTCAGGGAAATCCCAGCTAGGTACTTCTATTTAATATGGCATTGATGGAATCTGAGTTGTGCTCAGCTGGTCAATGCATTCCTCCAACAGGGCCTCATTAGCCTGATTCCTTGATAGAGATGCTTGGGAGGACAGGTTGAGGCTGAAGGTATCAACCATAGGACCAAAACATGCCCTCTCCCTGTAAGGAACATGATAGGCTTTTTACATGTTGGCTTGGACTCTCTGAGGGTTTCAGTGAATAAAGACAAAATTGCATGAATTTTAATGACCTAGCCTTAGAAGTCACATGGTGTCAGTCAGCTGTACTCTATTGTAAAAGCAGTCGCAGGCTTACTCAAATTCAGACCCCATTCATCAACGAGAAAGAACATCAAATATTTGAGCCATGTTTATAAATCAGTCCTAGGACTGAGTGACTTAAGCATAGAGACCGAGTTATGTAGAAGGCATACAGTTACATATAAGGCAACACTTTGGGTGGGTGGCAGCCTGCTGGTGATCACTCTTGAACAAGTAAAGCTCACATCTGATCATGTGTCCCAATTATTCTGACTGTCAATAACAACTAAAATCTATTGCTATTTGCTATTTGTACATATTCTTAAGGTAATTTTAAAAAATTACTCCTAAAGGAATTGCAAAATTGTAAATAATAAAGTAACTAAAAAAAAAAAACACCTGGTCTTATGATTGGAGTCTCAGATTTTAAATATTACAAACTGTCCATGTTGGTTTTATTCCTTCTATTTTAATTGGTCTGTGTAATCCTCTGCACTCAACCAAATCAGTCATTGACCTACACATAGGTCAAGTCCTATGAAGCTTTCCTTAGCACTCACAGTCCAAAATAATGTCCTCCCCCTCACAAAAACTTTTGTCATTTGTATAAGTCAGTGGCTTCCTTTATTGATGTTTGGGTCTGTATTATCCTAATGCTTAACTAAGACCTAAGCTTCTTAACTACAGGAATCACTGTTTTCCCTCCACAGTGTCTGGCACATTGATTGCTAATTGATTGATGATTAATTCAGTAGTTGATTGATTGATGAACTACTCTACATAGACTATAGGAATTTCTTTGTTGACAAATAGCTGTTTAAATAAATGTAAAAGAATAATTCATGATCCTCATTTGAGGTCATTTCACATTTTGCATTTGGAGCTAACCTCTAGATAGGAGTTTACAGTTCTCTCTGAAATGAATGACTAAGCTGAATGAATAAAAGATGATTATTTGCCGTAGTATCGCACCTCTTGTTTCCTGGAATATAACCCCAGGCCTCAGCTTCCTCATCTGCATATAACAGAGATAGTCATTTCTGCCCTACAGAAGGATGTGTAAGGATTAAATGAGATAATACCTGAAAATGTTTAGCACAGTACCTGGGACTTCATAAATCCCTCCCTTAATTAGGAGAGCAATGATACTTTCAGGAGAAAATATAATTGCTGCTGATATCAGTATCATTAATATGTCCTCTGTCATAAGGAACCTCAAGACATTTGTTTTGTTATTTTATTTTTCTTTCAATGCAATGATTCTCCACAGATTGGAGATCAGTTGTTGATCTAACCAGTTTTCTTAGTAGTTTTGTTTTCTATTTTAATAAGGGGTCAGGAGAACGTGTCCAATAAGGTTCAGAGTCAACCCTCCTGTGTCACGATTGTAGCTCCAGGGCTCATGAGCTCTGTTACTATGCACATTGCTGAATTTCACATTATCTCAGTTTATTCATCTCTAAAATGGGAGTGATACAAGGTATCTGTCATAGTTATTATAAAAATTATTATTAGAATACAATATGTAATGCTTTACATGCCAGGATGGGTTTGGGTAGAGAATTTCTTCCACTCCATAAACATAGAGGTGGAATTTACAGTTTGAAAAAAACTCAGAAGCAATCTAGCTCAGCTCTTCAACCACATAACAATGCTCTATAAATACTTCCCTTAAATGGTTTTTCGGGCTTCCAAAGAGGGAAAGCATAAGCTCAGGCCAACTTTATGAAGATTCAATTATATCTTAGTGTATCCAAATTTTATTTAAAATAATTGCACATTTTGATCCAGAACCTTCTCTCTGGAGTACTCAGAAAATTTTTCTTCCTTTGGTTAGCTTGAAGTTTATTGTCATCTAATCCCAGGGGCTGCCATTGACCTTCCCTTCCTGATGTGCTCTGACCCCTAGAATGTTTCCATGCAGTTCTCTCACTACCAGACTGGGCCTACCTTCTTTTAGTGGTAACCACAGATGAAGACAATAACAGGAGCATTCAACACAGTGTCAGGTTACTACATCTTTGGTTCTAGTAACTTAAATTCTGATGAACGCAGCCCAAGTGTTGACTTTGCAATTCAGTTGTACCATCGTCTAACACTGTTATTTTCTTCCAACTACCTCAATGATTGTGAAATTTTATGATAAAATTATACTCAATTACACGGACTTAAAACTTCTCTTTATGTCAAGTTTTATTTTTATAAGTGGAAAATGCAATTCTGGTTACAATCCATGTAGTACATGTAATCAGAGGAACAACTCATAAAACAAAGGAATCTGGGGCTGAGTATATAGCTCAGTTGATAGAGTGCTTGCCTAGCATGCATAAGGCCTTGGGTTCAATCCCTGGTGCTACCAAAAAAAAAAAAAAAAGGAACAAAAAAAAAAGGGGGAATACTTTTATATATTGTCCATTTCGTTAATAGTTTAAAAAACATTCACAGTAAAAACAAGCATTAATATTAAGATTTTAAGAAAACAGCATATGGAATATTTTATCCCAAATAAATATATATTGCTTGAAAATAAAAATACATGTAATGGGTTATTTTTATTTTCAGTTTTGCACAACAATGTGTAAATGTCAAGTTGATCTCTTTATTTTAATTCTTGAAACTTTTAGTTGACAAATAACAACTGCATGTATTTACAGGGTACAGTGTGAAATTGCAATACCATGTATATACATAATGCAATGTATAATGATCGGATCAGGGTAATTGTCATACATTAACAGCATTTCTTTGTGGTGAGAACAGAATTCTCTCTACCATTTTTAACTAATTACTTATTGTCAGCCATAGTTACCTTCCCACGCTATATACCATTAGAAATTATTCCTTCTATTCAGCTTCACCCTGGTTCCTGTCAACCATCCCCTCTCCATTCTCCACTCTTCCCAGCCTCTGGTAAGCACTATTCTACCCTCTGCCTCTATGAAATCCACTTTTTAGCTTTCATACATAAATATATATATGAGAACTTGCAGTATCTGTCTTGTCTTGCATAGAATGATAGTTGATTATTTTTTATAAAAAAGTTAAATTACATGACGTTTTCAACCACCATTGAGAAAGTAGTGCATTTTCCATACTGATCTGGTTGGAAAATGTTGGTTCAGCTATCTACAGTTGAAGCATCCAAACTTTTTTTGATAAAGTTGATTCAGCCAACTTTTTTTTTTAAACCAAAATGATTTTTTTTTAATAAAATAATTTACTGGGCCTTCAAGATGACAGTGAAGATAGTATTATGGGTTGTTTCATTCCTCCTTTTCTCAACCTCTTTTGGGTTTACCAACTATGTGATCATGCACAATAGAACAAAGTTACAGACTGAAGGTGCTCAGAAAACAATAATAATAATAATAATGAAACCAGTAAGCAAAGTGTTGTAGGTCTCGAAAACATAGTAATAAAGAATAGCAATAACAAACAGGAATAAGGAATGTTAAACAGAAGGGGGAACAAATTCCTAGGCAGGGAAAAGATTCTAATTTGGATTTTCCTTCTCAGCCCTTACACTAGCAGTTCTGGAATTTTCCAAAGACGCCTGTCTTATTTGTGGGCAGTCTGACTGTCCCTATTCTAGCATAATCAATTATCGTCACCAAACATGTTAACAAGTGTTGAGGCAAGTAATTTGTGGCTGTGTTTAGGGGTGTGTAGTTAAGACCAGCTCTTTTAAACCACAAATTGATTATGTTTAGGTTAACAATTGTTTTGATACTATGTCTGATTTCTTACGTTATCACTAATACTTTGCAGGAAATTCACACCTAACATCCAGAAGAACCAGCTTATGAGTAATACAAAGGAGACTCAAACACCAAAACACAATCATTTAAAATGTTACCTTGGTAACATTCATCTTTTTTGATAGATCTTCTCAATTTTATCATTTCCTTTTTTTTTTTAAAGAGAGAGAGAGAATTTTTTTTAATATTTATTTTTTAGTATTCAGGGGACACAACATCTTTGTTTGTATGTAGTGCTGAGGATCGAACCCGGGCCGCACACATGCCAGGCGAGCACGCTACCGCTTGAGCCACATCTCCAGCCCTATCATTTCCTTCTGAAAAGAGGATACCATGGCTTAGTGTGTGAGCATCAGCCCTCATTTAATTTCCTTCTGGACATAAGGCTGATCAGAGGTTCTAGTCACCACGCCTAAGAAAGAACAGCCCTGAGTCTAAAGGCATGAAGTAACTGGATAATGCAGGCATTCTTTGTGTTTAAATATCCAATCCGTGTTTCACTAAAAAGGAATCCAAATGACATAGTACCGCATTACCAAGCAAGCTGCAGAGCAAAATAATGCAGTCCAATTTAAACAACCAAATACAGTTTTGAATATCATAACTTTTCATATTGCACCTCATTTTATTTATTATTAACAAGATTTCCTCATTAAGATTACTTACCCAAATAAATTTAGAATGCCCACATCTTATGATTTTCTTCTTGGCAACCGGAATACCTAGTTATAGAATTCAAAACTTTTATGGATTTCCTCACTCATTTAGGCAATCTGGGAGCTAAAAGACACAGAGGGTATCTATCTCCTGCAGAATGAGGTACAGCAGTGAGGTTTTTCTTTACTCATAGTGAATGCTGCAGGAAGGTGATACTTTCTCTTCTGCGTTCTCTTTCCCTGGAGAGCTGAGATTTCATACTCTGGTAACTTCTTACTGGAAAAGAAGAGGCAGAAAGTAAGTCTGTGAAGGTTTATTGGCCAGAAGAACAGAGAATTTTGATTTCAGAACCAAGAAGTTTCATTAAAATTTTGCCTTGTAATATAATCTAATGATCAGATGATTTTGTCATCTACTTAGTGCTCAAATAAGAGGAACATGTCTTACACTATGGATTTTTTAAGGTAACCTTAGATTTTTTAAAATCAAGTCTATGTATTGGAATTTTCAATATCCTTCTTAAACTTAGTTATGATTTATCTATTGGGTGATGATAAATCATATTAAATTTTGATTTATCTATTTTCCTCCTAGGATTAGATCAAATGACTGTGGAAAAATAGAACCCCCAAACAAGAAAAGCAACATAAAAGTACTTAAAATGCCAAAATGAATACCTTGTATTTAAAAAGGAGTATTCAATAAAAACAGAAATGCTTCCCTTTACACTTATCTTTTTACAGATTATTAAAATTACCAAAGCAGGATGAGGTACCCAATACATATTCATATCATTACAACTTGGTTTTGATTGTCATTCTCATGAGGCTGTACACACTATTGAGCTCTTACATGACTCGGTTTTTCATTGATGAAACCGTATGTTGCTTCTGCTGTCAGTGATGTGTAATCAATTTCTGCAGGTTTATTTGTACTGTCGACAGCACAAAAGCAAATTGAGATTAGCATAAATAATTGTAGCATCTAACCTTTTGGTTAGCATGAAGCCATATGTAGGAAATAAAGGTAAGATGCTGCAGTGGCAAAGAATCATCAGTTCCACGCGTAGTTGTTGATGGACAAAACCTATGAAAGTCAAATGAAATAAGAACAAGTGTCCTTGTTAATTAGTGTTCAAGCATACTAATAGAACTGTACACTTGAGCATTTTAGAGAGGTAATTCATTATACAAATAAACTCAGGAAGAAAGCTCCCATGTGAAGAATTTTCATAAAAGTGACATCTTTTCCTGGAGATGGTGGAGTGAGGTGATGGAAATCTCTAGTGTCCTTTCTGGTCTCTTCACCTCTCCATCAAAGATGCCCATGTTCTCTTCCTTTGTCTATGAAGAGGCTGCTTACTTACAGGCAAAATGGGCTTTATGGTGGTGGTTAAGAAAAGAGGTAGGAGATTACCCTAGATCATCCCCATGAGTCTACTGTAATCAAAAAGTTTATTTTAAGTAAAACAGGGAGGCTAATCAAAGCAAAGATCAGAATGATGCAGCTGACCTTCAATATGGAAAGAGCCATGGGGCAACCCGGAAGGGCTGAAAGGGACCAAGGAGTAGACCCTCTCCTAGAACTCACAGAGAACTCTGCCTTGCTCATCTTTGATATTAGCTCAGAGACCCATTTTAGACCTCTGATCTCCAGAATTATAATATAATAATTTCATGTTATGGTCATTTGTTACAGCAGCAATTGAAACTAATACTGGCTTCCAGCTATAAGAATTTATGGATGAAAATGAAGTTATCTCAAGCTGGAAGGTATAGCAAACAAGATGCAGAAAATAAGTCACTCCCAGTTAGTGCTGAAATCAGAATTCAATTGGGTCTTTCTCTACCACTACTCTTGTTAGGGCTAAGAACTTGGAAGAACCTCATTGCAGAATCTACAGAGTCTGTCTTAAAGTGAGGGAAGACTGCTTTTTTCATGGTCAAATCATTAGGAAAAATTAAACTACCCCAGCACTGAATTTTTTTTTTTAATTAAGCTAACATATGCCAGGTTCTATATAAAAATAAAATGCTTAAAAGACTGTAAAAGAATCTCAGAAATGTGCATGGCTCTCAAGATTATCCAAGTGCCAAGAATTTTAAGCTATTATTTTGCACTGGAGGTGTTCTTAGACGGGTCAAAGTCAGGCTAAAAGAATTCATACACAATGGCATTTTTTGAGATAAAGAGACTTTTCTGTAAAAGCCCATTTTAATTTGGGTGAGTCAAAATTACATCCTTAGTAAGAAGAGTGGTAAAACTAAACATTAATGAAGAAAAAGCCTTCTAGAGCTTGTGCATAAGCAACAAAGAAATGAATCTGAATGAAAATTCTCAAGAAAGATAAAAAGAATTACTTTTAAACGGTAAACAATATTCATGCTTTATTTTGACCAAACTCTGACTGAAAAAAATTGAAGTAATTTTGAATCGGGCATAATTAATTTTTATTTTTTATTAATTATTATTATTTTAATTGTACATATTTTAGGGTACAGTGTGATAATTTGATACATGTATACAAGGTAGTTAACATGTCCATCTCCTAAAACATTTTTAAATATTTTTTCTGGAGCTAGAAATCAAACACAGTATCTCATACATGGTAGGCAAATGCTCCACCACTGTCACTCCCAGCCACTAAGATTTTTTATTAACATGTAATAATTGTACATATTTATCCATTGAACTATGATATTTTAATATGTGTATAATATGTAATGATCAATTCATTGGTAATTAACTTTTCCATCTCCTGATCATTACCTTGTCTTTGAAGCTTTCAAGCTCTTCTTTTCTAGTTATTTTTAAAATATATAATGTATTGTGAAATGTGGTCATCCCATTGTGCTGCAGAACATTAAAGATTATTCCATTCAACTATGTTCTGGTCCCTTTATGCAACCACCCTCTATCTTCCCTCTACTCCTTCCTTCCAAGTCTTTAGTAATTAAATTACTGTCCTACATTCAGATTAACATTTTTTAGCTTCCACATATGAGAGATGATATGCAGTGTTTATCATTCTGTGTCTGACTTATATCATGAACATAATGCCCTCCAATTTCATCCATTTTTTTTCTGCAAATGATAGGATGTCATTCCTTTTTTAGGGTTCAAAAATATTCCAGTGTGTGTATGGGCCATATTTTCCTTATCCATATTCATCCACTGATGGGGTATCTAAGCTGATTATATATACTTACTACTGTGAACAGTGCTGCAATATATGTGGGCATGCAAGGATCTCTCTGATATGCTGATTTTGTTTCCTTTGGATATATATCCAGAAGTAGGGTAGCTGATCATATGATAGACCCATTTTTATTTATTTAGGAACCTCTAGACTCTTCTCCATAATAGCTATATTAATTTATATTCCCAGCAATAGTGTATAAGAGTTTGTCAGGGTATAACTTCTGACATCCAGATTAAAGTGATCAGACAAAAAAGAGACATGTTAATTCACTTTTTAAGTCTAGTGGATAGCTGATATTACATTTTTTTTAGCTCTACAAGGTCCTTGCCTGTTCAAAAAAATGTTTAATCCTTCTTATATTTGATATTCCACAGCATTACTTGAAATAGTCTAGCAAATTTCTTCCACTCTGCTTAACTATCTAACCCATGGTTACAGCCAACTCATTCTGCAGACAGCCTTTTCTCCTACAGACATTCATTTGCATTCAGAGACTCTGATTATCACTCTATCTTTCATAAGTAGCAATCCCTGCTCCATCCCAAACCAACAAATCCATCCAAGGCCTCCAAAACCTCAGAAGCTGGATCCCCTTCCCAAACATTCTTTTCTTTTTTCACTTTGTCTCTTTGTTTTTTCCTATGGTGCACTATAATTACCATAATAGTTGGGCTCATAATGCCCTATTTGTACATGTATATTATTCAATCAATCTTATTCCCCTTTACATTCCCTTCCTTTTCTCTCACTTCTTCCCTCCCCGATCCACCTGTCTATTCTACTAATCTCTTTCCTATTTTCTTTGTTATCATTATTTTAATTAGTGTATTATAGTTGTAGATACAAGCAAGATTCATGGCCGTATATTTGCAGATGGACCTTCTTGATGCCAATCTCTGAGAAAATTACCCTCAATGGTCACCAGACTAACACTGTTTTTACCACTAGTTGCTTTCACTTCACTTCTCCAAGATATATCATCTTAAAACTCTCCTACTTCCCACTTATAAAAATCCCCATTGTAAATAATACTAATACTAATACTACTAATAATGGCCTTGTGTTATGGTTTTGATATGAGGTGTTCCCCAAAGCTCATAAAGTTTAGTGGTGGAATGATTGGGTTATGAGTTTTAACCTAATCAATACATTAGCCCCCTGACAGGGATTAAGAGGGGAGTGGCTGCAGGCAAGTGGAGAGTGGCTGGAGAAGGTGGGTCATTAGAGTGTGCCTTTGGGGTACATATTTGTCCTTGGTGAGTGGAGCTCTCTCTCCTCTTTCCAATTGCTGGGTCCTGAGCTGCTTTCTTTCTCCATACCTTTCTACCATGATGTTCTGTCTCATCTTGGGCCCAGACCAATGGAGTTGGCCATCTATCGATTGAGACCTCTAAAACTGTGCACCTCCAATAATTTTTTTCTCTTCTAAAACTGTTCTTTTTTTTTTTTACATAGAAAAATATTTTATTAATGATAGCATTTTAAATTTAAATATCTAAGGATAAACTTAACAAAAATCATGCAAGATCTATACGCAGAAGATGAAAAAATTAAAGGACATAAAAGAGCTGAAGAATAGTTACATCATGTTTTTGGATCTCAATGTTTTAAAGATATGTTTTTATAAAAATGATTTAAAAGGTTAACACAATCAAAGCTCCCAACAAGCTAAGAAAAATGAAAAGCTGCTTCTAAAATTCATTTGCAAATGGGTAGCTAGGACAGTTTTAAAAAGAAAAAGAGTGAACAAGGTGATAACTTATTCTATGGGACATCAAAACATACTATAAAAAGTGTGATCCTGCTGTGGAATCAGCCAGTGATCAAGGGAACTAAACAACCTTAGAAATAGGTTCCCTGAACATACAAGAATGTAGTATAAAATTAACGATGCTGTTTTAAATACATAGAGATGAGCTATTTAGTAAATGCTTTATTTAATAAAGGATGTAGGGATAACTGGCTTTCCATTTGGAAAGAAAGTAAAACTGATTTTTTTAACTTTATTTCATTTATTTATTTATTTATTTTTATTTGGTGCTGAGGATCGAACCCAGGGCCTTGCACTTGCGACGCAAGTGGTCTACCACTGAGCCACAACCCCAGCCCCAGTAAAACTGATTTTTATTTTTTTTTATTTTTTTTTTAATTTTTTATTGTTGGTTGTTCAAAACATTACAAATTTCTTGATATATCATATTCCACACTTTGATTCAAGTGGGTTATGAACTCCCACCTTCACCCCATACACAGATTGCAGAATCACATCAGTTACACATCCATTGATTTACATATTGCCATACTAGTGACTGTTGTGCTCCGCTGCCTTTCCCATCCTCCACCATCCCCCCTCCCCACCTCTCCCCTCCCCTCCCCTCCTCTCTCTCTACCCACTCCACTGTATAACCCTGAGGGTCTCCTTCCATTTCCAAGCAATTTCCCTTCTCTCTCCCTTTCCCTCCCACCTCTTATCCCTGTTAAATGTTAATCTTCTTCTCCTGCTCTTCGTCCCTACTCTGTTCTTAGTTACTCTCCTTATATCAAAGAAGACATTTGGCATTTGTTTTTTAGGGACTGGCTAGCTTCACTTAGCATAATCTGCTTTAATGCTATCCATTTCCCTGCAAATTCTATGATTTTGTCATTTTTTAATGCAGAGTAATACTCCATTGTGTATAAATGCCACATTTTTTTTATCCATTCGTCTATTGAAGGGCATGTAGGTTGGTTCCACAGTCTTGCTATTGTGAATTGTGCTGCTATGAACATCGATGTAGCAGTGTCCCTGTAGCATGCTCTTTTTAGGTCTTTAGGGAATAGACCAAGAAGGGGAATAGCTGGGTCAAATGGTGGCTCCATTCCCAGCTTTCCAAGAAATCTCCATACTGCTTTCCAAATTGGCTGCACCAATTTGCAGTCCCACCAGCAATGTACAAGTGTACCCTTTTCCCCACATCCTCGCCAGCACTTGTTGTTGTCTAAAACTGTTCTTGTCAAGTCTTTTGTTCACAGAAAATCTGACTACAACTTTGTCTCTTTAAGTTTCCAGATCTCTCTCTCGACCTCTCCTTTATTAAGATAGAATAATTCATTTCAGTCTTTTCTTTCTATGGAAATTACTCTACCAAGCATGACCGTAGCCTTGTAAATGCCATATCTAATGCTCCTTCCACAATCTATTTCACGTTCACCTTCTTCAGACCATTTTCTCTATGGATCTTGCTTGCTTTCTTCAAGCTTTGAAACTACTAATCTCTTTCCACTGCTCTGATTCTTCTTGTTTTAATGGATCTTTTTATTTTTTTTAAACTACTTTTGGAATTATTTCCCAAGGTTATTTCCCTTTTCTTCTCATTCACTGGGGCTAAAAATTCTCTTAATTTACGTAAAATGCAATTTTAAATCAATGAGTCATAATTGCATGGTTGGTAGAAAAAGTGGTATAAATAAACATTAAGGAAGAAAAAACACTCTAGAACCTAAGCAAATGTATTTTAATCAAAACATGAAGTTGACCTTCTCTTAGTTTTCTAATTGTTTTTCATTTTATCTTCTGAGGTTCTTTTAATATACCATTTTATTATCTACCAACTGATAATTTTTCCAATTTCTTATAAAGCTTTAACCTCTTATTATTTATTTTAGTTTCTTAATTGCACTGTCTATTAATTCCAGGGGGAAAAAATTAATAGTGGTGGAAATCATGTTCTAAAGTTTCTCCATATACAAAAAATTATATTTGAAATATGAATATTTTATCATGTAAAAAAGTACCCATCTATTCCCCTTTTACTAAGAAATTATTCAAGGATGAATGCTAAAATCTTGTAATGTCTTTTTGAAATCTTTGGGCACCATTATAGATTTTTGTTTTTCAGGTGATTAATGCAGATTAACTTGTATTTGAAACAGTTCTTGTATTTTAAACAGTTCTAGGAGACCAGTGAAATCTCATTCCACATGTGAGAACTGAATTACTGAGATGTTTAGAGTTATGCCAAGATCAAGATCACAACAAGTTACAGAAAAAAAAATAGACACTGTCCTGATGTAAAAATCAATGTATATTCATCCCCTTTATCCTAATTTTGCTTCCCCCAGTTTCAGTTGCCAGCAGTCAACAACTGTCTGAAAATATTAATCACAAAATTCCAGAAATAAATAGTTCATAAGTTTTAAATTGCATGCTCTTCTGAATCACGTCATGAAGTCTCAAGTCATCTCACTGTCCTGCCCAAGGAAGTAGATCATCCATTTGTCCTGTATATTCACACTGCATATGCAATCCCCACCCCAATGACATCAAGTTTATAGATGCAAGATCAGGCAAAGCAAATGATCCTCTTCAGTGGGAGCCTGACACTGTGTCATTCACCTCCTGCCAGCTCTTCATGAAGGCCTCAGATCAACTCGCAGAATCACAAGAAGGGTGACTCTAGTACAATGAGATATTCTGAAGAACAGTCTACATTACATAACTCTTATTACACACTATTTTATAATTTTCTCTTTTAGTATGAGTTATTGCTGTTAATCTCTTTCCATGCCTAATGCATAAGTTGAACTTCAACATAGGTATGGATGTATAAGAAAGAGACCTAACGTATATATAAGTTGCTCGGTGTTATCTGGGGTTTCAAGCATTTGCTGAGGTTCTTGGAATGTATTCACAGTTAAGGAAAGTTGAGTGTACTCTGCACTTTAGCAATGAAGAAGAGAGAGAGAGAGAGAGAGAGAGAGAGAGAGAGAGAGAGAGAGAGAGAAAGGAGAGGAGAGAGAAGAGAGGAGAGGTGAGGAAAAGAGAGGGGGAGAGGAGACAAGACGAAGACGAAAGGGAGGAGGAGGGAAGGAAAGCAGGCAAGGAGATAGGGAGGGAAGAAAGGAAGGGAAGGAGGGAGGGAAAGAGAAAATATAAGCAGAACATTTTATTCAACCAAAATTGAATATGACAATTCTAAAAAATGAAAAAAAGTCCAACTGATCTGGAAAATGAGGGTAGAAAGCAGGATTTCTGACTCCTCAGCCATCCTGAATGCTTGAGAGTTCAGTCTCTAACCTGAACCAGAACCCTGAAGCGTTGGAAAGCCAAAGCATGATACTTCTTCTGTTGCACACACTTGGCTCATTTATTTGTTGTACTTTTTATTATAAAAGTTACACGTGTATGTGATAAATCATTGTAAACACCAAAGAATAGTATAAAATGAAATTCAAAATTTCCCTTTCTCACCTCTACTTCGACTCAGTCTGCTTCAACACTGTCAACTCCACGACTTCTTTGTGTTAACACTATGAATCTAAATAAAAAGCTTATACCTGGTTTTCTTAATTTATTATTTTACCAATACTTATAGACTCTTCCTTAAAGGTAAGGAACAGTCTTGTCTTACTTTCTCAGCAAGTTTTGTTGTATTAGTTTTTATAACTCTATTATCAATTTTTATAACTTCATATTAGTTATATAATTAGTACATAATGAACTTGCATTGACTTTGCATTGACTGTAGCAGAATGTTAAGTAGTTATTTCTTGCAGGATGGGGAAGTTTCGCCCACTACACCAGCAGAGGCAGCCACTCATCAGCTCCTTTTCTCTTCTTTCAAATGCCAGATGTGGTCCAGCCTCTCAGTATTTGCACCAGAACCCCCATGTCTCTCATTATTCATATTTTTGAGATAAAAACAATATGAAAGTAAATGGGATCTTTTTCCCCTCCATTTCTCCTAAACCATCTTCACAAATCACTAACAATTTACTAACTGCCAAGCCCAGGGTCTATTAGGATCCTCACCCCACTTAACATCTCTCTACACATTTGACACTACCGAAGCCTTTGACCGTCTCTCTGCTCCCAGCTTTCATTACTCTGGTTCTATCTTTTATAGGTTCTTGCTGACACTGTAATAGCTGGTTTCTAATCTCTTTCCCACCACCTCCAGTTTTATTTCCAAAACCCACATCTGTCAATTCAAAAAGGACTTATTGAATTACCAAAATATAAGCCATAGTTCCAAGGTAAATGCTCATAAGATGAGAGTAAGTAAGCAAAGTAAATTAAAAATCATATAAAAAGGATGATTTTAACTATATATGATATGTGTAACATGCATACTATGCATATATGTTCATATTTATATGAAAGTAAAAAGATAGCAGATGCTAACGTGACATTTTCTGATGGCACAATACTGAATGCATATTTTCCAAATGAAGATTCATTACAGTTATAATTTAGAATAAAATGTGTTGCATGTAAGCATTAAATTTTGTTTGATGGAAGAGAAAAAGTTCAAGAAAATTACAGAGCGAGGCTATCGATCTAGTTAGGTTTTGAAGGTTGAACAGGAAGTTTTTAGGTCTACAAAAAAAAAACAAGTGCCTCTTAGAAGTAAGAGCATGAGAGGTTTCCACAGAGGTGCGAAAGCACATTCAAAACTGAAGAACATTCTGGCAAGGAAGAGAATTGAGTGGAGTCCCATTTGATTATATGATAGTTTGTTCTCTCTGTTCCCCCAGACTTGGACATAACAGGTATTAACAGTCTTCGTTCCTTGGCTGGATTCCAGAAATTTTTTTCTCTATCTCCCTGCTTCCCAGGCCATGGTTTATATGAATTGTTTCTAGACAGTAGCATGGTTAGTGGTGGATGCAATAAAAAACACAAGTAATCTGCTTTTTAAATTTGCTACTAATTTTGACAGAATTTTATCTTGCCATTTGTTGCTCATCCTAGCACCACAAGTTAGAATATAATGTTTTAGCAAGAAACAAATGCATGGTAAGGAGGACCAACTCACTCTCCAAAGCTCCCTGGGTCCAAGCCAGCACAAGGCTATTTTCCAACCAATGTAACCATCCAAGGAGGCATTGATTTTGATGTGAATGAGCAGGTCAGGGAGAATGGAAAGAAGGCTGGTCTGGGAGGTAGGGAACTTATACTGAGGACTACTAACTGATTGTAGGACCTTGGGAAATTTCTGAATTTGTGCCTTCAACATCCTTGTTTGTAAAACAAAGCTCTTGGATTAATCCTTACTTCCTTCTTACTCCAAAATTCAAAATCTATAAAAAAAAATAATCATGTGCAAGTTCACCTTACTCTGTACCTCATTTTGCCCACTCGTAAATTGACCTTTAATGTCTCTTCTCACTGACTTTGCTTTTTACATTCGAATAACTATGACAGTTAAGATAAGGCAAACTTGAGATCTCAAACATAAATATGAAACCAGGTTGCTCAAACATTAGAATCAACTCATTGTAGACAAAATGTTTATAGGCCTAGAAATTCATTAGACTAGTCATTTAAAAAATAATACTATTATATTGTAATATAATGTTCATCTTCTCTATAAATTGGTGAGCTATGTCTTTACATTGATTACTGTAATCATGACTGCATGCCTAAAGTATCGAAGCAATAGTTGCATTATTATCTGCAAAAATGCAAACAAAGCTGATAAAAATAAGTATCAAAATTTTTAGTCTTTTCTCCATGAGATACTAGCCTTTAAATCATTAAATGTGTTACTTTCTTTTAGAAATTAAAGTACTAAATATGAGCATGTATCTCAGCAAGTATTAAAAAACATAATATATTAAGCATGAACCATACACAGAGTTATATTCTGGTTTTTAAAAAACGAAACATGATTTTCCCTTTGCGGAGCCAATCCTGTTTAGAGTGGTGCTCATAATTAAAATAACAGTCACAGCTACTGCTAAAATACTTAAAATATTTTAAAAATCTAGCAAAATGATAGTTTATTTTTACTAGGTTTCATAATAGTTTTCTACATTCAAGTAATATAACTAAATTTGGAGGAATCCCCAAGACCAGGTATAAAACCCAATTACCTAACTTGATTATATATATTATTATTACTTTGCCAAACATTATAAAAGTGGTATTTTCTTTGAAGGAGTAGTGCTTAGTTGTTTGTTTGTCCTTTTTTTTTTTTAATCATCACAGAGCCAATAGAAAACACCAAAAATAATTTTAAAAGTTTGGGATCCCCATAAGTAACTATGGGGATTCTGATTTATGGTTTGACCATATTGTAATTGCACATACATGAATGCGAAAGACAATGATATTTTTCAAACAGGAATTTTCTGAATTACTCCAAGACCAAAAAAAAAAAAAAAAATTAAATCAGATCTCCAACAATTTAACACTAAAATTAACAAAAATCTTCCCAATACATCTGTGGGCATAATGAAGTCTCTTTTTACAGTGCCAAATAAATAGAAAGATCCATCAAATCAGGTGCTTAAGTTTGAAGTCCAAAAACAATAAGCAACAACAACAAAAAAAACACTAAATGTTTTTGCTTACAACCAAACCTAGATATCTACCACAATAAACTATATTTTTAATCTGCCTGTGCTATGGCCAAACATACATGAAAGTCAAAGCATTTATTTTCAAACAAATGTGCCCAGCTTAGAGGTGTGATAGAATTTTTAAATTAACACCCAACTTCAAAAATTAAAATTTCAGAGATTTGCTGATTGACTAATAAACTATAGAGCTTTCAACGTAAACAGAGGAATAGTACCCATAAAATTCTCTTTTCTAGATTTTCAGAGTTATCATGAAAAATACAGTGCTTTGTAAACAGCAACAATTGTTTTTTCATGTTGATTGAGAAAATCTATTAGCATGAAACAATTTGACCATTTTCTTCTTTGTGTTATTAGAATTTGAACACGTATGAAAAACTTGGTCAAGTAACCACCAAAATTACTTCCATGCATCAGTATTTTTAAGATACCAAAAAAATGATATTCTATTACCATGATGAGGCTAGAATTAATTTAAATAACTTTGGGCTTGATTCATGAAAAACAAAAATACTTACTCGGTAGGGGGGCATTATTTCTGCATTTTTTTTATATGCACAAGTCATGGTCTGCATTCAACTTCCAGTTCAAAAAGAAAAGTTGCAGATTTATGTAGGCAGGTTTTTGTGTGAGTGCACAGTTCTAAAGTGAAAAATAAATAAGCCTGTAGAGAACTTGTGCCTTTTAGCAGAGTGTTAAAAGGATGGCAGGCTGAATTCAAGCCAAAAAAAAAAAAAAAAACCTCATCTCAATAAATTATTACCAAAATGTTAGCAAGCACTGCGTTGTGACACTCAGACAGCAGGGACATAATGGTGACACAGAAGAAAACTGACACATAAATCACTTTAAAATAGCCCTTTACTCGGTCCAGGGAGAAACTTCCATCCTCAGCTGAATCTCGTCTCCCACCTTTTCATCTCTAGGATAAAATGGCAACTGTCCAAATCACTAAAAATAATTTAAAATAAATCCCTGGCGATGTTGCTACCAAACTTAGGAAAAAATGGTTCATGATTTAGAAAGAAATAAATGCAGAATGTGTAAGAAAATATCTTTTTGAAAGTGTTTTCCTTCTTAAGTCAGAATTGATAGATCACAGGTTTAAACCAAACCAAAGAATTATCTGAATATTGTTTTTTTTTTTTTTTTACTTAATTTAGCCTTCTTAATTCTACTTGGGAAAAATATTTTCATAAAGTATAGAATACAAAGAATGGATTACATAAGTAAAATAATTTGACAGTATCAAGGCCATTTCAATAGAGGCAAGATTCATTTAATTAATGAAAAATGTTCTGAGGATTTTATGCATATTTGTAACAGCCAATCTGAAGCATTCAGACCATATCTGAAAGTTGTTTTTTAAATAAAAATACATCCAAATATGTAGCTAACAAAATTTTATATCTTTGAATAAAAATGAATGTGTTAATAATGATCATAAAAGTCATTCTAATAGTGAATAAGGTAAATCAACATTATTTATAATCTTTAAATATAAAGTAGTCTCTTGTTTTTTGAAGACATACTTGAAAAAATAGAGTAAGCAACAGAAATAGTTAAACAATTTTATTTCAACAAAATATGGTAAAATATGTCTTAACTCTGTTGTTTCTCATGTCTTTAAAGAAATCAGTTTTGTTGCTTATTCTTTCTTAAACTTCCAGGAAATCTTAGATATTTCAAGGTACATCCAGTGACAATTCTTTATGTTCCATTTTATTTGGTTCCTTTTAAATTTTATCTTGAAAATAAATGGAGAATAAACCTAGACATTCAAGATAATTTTATTAATCCTACAAAATCTATTGCATAATAACCCAGAGAGCACTCAACACCCCTTGTCAATTTTAAAACACAAGTATTACTGTTACTTGTCTTAAATTTAGCATCCTCTAAGCTGAAGGGGGGAAATCAACGTGCAATTTAGACAGTTACCAAATTACCAAAACCATCGCAGCAACTCTTAATGAGCAAAACCATTAACAATTTTCCGACTGGAGCCCCTGTTCAAATACCTTGGACACCTTGTTAGCACAGAATGAGGTGTTCAATCAAGAGACTGGGAATTGGAAGTACCAGGGCACAGTTCTGAGTGGTGATTACAAGGGCGAGAGGGCGAGTGCCAAAGTAACAGTCTTCTACCCTGCAGGAAGCTGAGGAACCTTCAAGTCTACATTTGTAAATCAGGCCCGATGATTACAGCCGTCACAAGCAAAGAACATATGAAACAATTATTTGCACCATTCTTTCACTGTTTTAATTTGCTCTTAAAATGAACAAGATGATCCCCAGAGTCACTGGCATTTTGTCTTTAGAAATTTAGAGCCTTGCTCTAGGATTTTTCAAGCCTGTAAGCCAAGGAAAAGACTAAAGGGATCATTTCAAAGAGCATTCTTTTCTTTCTCACAAGCTATTTTTTATTCAGGTTTGCTGTAACTAAAAACGTATAAAATATTCTGCAGGAGTTTATTTGAGATATTTTAGTTGTTGACTTTTTGAAATGTAAAATATGTTTGTTGATTATTAAGTTCGAATTTTGATGCTATTGTTTTTCATTAAAAATGCAGTGACTTAGACCCTGAAACTCTTGCATTAAATTAATAAGGAATAACATGTTTCCTGTTTTGAACTGTCTTAATCCACTCTTTGACCAATGACAGCTAGCAAATAATTTACTTAAAGACTTTTAGGCTATAGTATTTAAACTGCCCTTAACAGTTAATAGTGGCACGATATCAAACCTGTGCTTGTAAGAACATATTTAATCTAAATGTTATTTTTAAAATAAGCATTATTTATCTTAAATGAAAAGTTGCACCAGAAATACAAAACTATATCTTTCAAACGTCAATATTTTGGATTGATTTTACTGCTATCAAGCACATATTTTTAATTAAATTGACTATTTAAATAATTTAAAAATTAGGTGCCATAATCAAATGTGTTTCTAGTTAGAAAAAGAAGATACAAATATACTTATTTAAATTTTTTTCTATGCCACAAAAACTGTTATAATTTTAATTTATAAAATATGTCTGTGTTTTCTCAATTATTTAGTGAGTAATGTAATAATTTTTAAAGGGATAGTTTTGTTAATTAATGACAGACAGGAGAGACTACATATAACTGATTTTATTTATATGTCTTTATAATTTAATGAACAATTTTAATATGACAATCTGAAAAAGACTTTACAGAAAAACTTAAACACCAATACTTTTATTTCTTTTCATGCAAATATATTAAATATGAGGTCCCAAGAAGGTCTGTATTTTCTTTAATAGTTAGATACTAAAAACTAGAAAGTGTTTTCTTAAAAGCATTTTCTCCACTTCTGAATTTGAAAACATCTTAAGGTCTTGTTTACATAAGCAAGAAAGGAGAGTGATGCAATTTTAACTACTTTAAACTGATTTCTGAAAACTCTATTAAATAATATGACTGAATTTATTTTTGTATATTTTTATATTTTCCCAGAGTGACTTCTATTTTTCTCTCAATTATTATTTTTGTCAGTTTGTTTGCTGAAGGGTGCAATATTGAATTTCCAGAATTTGATTTCCCATATTAAATCAATGGTTTAAAATACCATCAGCTCATATGAGAGATTACCATGTAATTTTGTAATGTATTACAATCACATCATTTGTCCCCAAACCCACAGTGATTATTGTTAAATGCTCCTTGCAACCAGTGAAATCGTTTTCATCCTAAGTTATCCAAATGTAGAGGGCGCTGTTGTTCATAGATTTTGAAAGTGTTACATAAAGCAAAACATACTCAGCTAATAGTTTATTATTTGTTTTTCAAAACTGTCTATAAATTCCAATGGAAGCATTAACGTATAAAGTCTGAATTTAAATTTAAAGTAGCCAAGGAAGCGCTTCTGCAGTATGCCATTAAAGTTGTATTTTAACATTATGGAAGTAAGTATTTTTAATCATCTAATTAATCTACAATTCATTTTAAACATTTTGATGATAGGATTTTCAAAGGGAAATAGTTCTGTTTTCTGTCATTGTAGTTATGGAAAACAATTGCCTTGAGTACAGGAGATACATGCTGAAAATGCAGGGATGTCATTATTTCAAATGGCACAGGATAGCAGGGGGAACAAAACAAATACAGCAAAAAAGTGGTTGATTCTCCGTGGAGGACATATGTTTTCTGTATTATCTTTCAGGTTGTTTTTTTTTAATGTTTTTCAAACTAAAACTTGGATGGAAATACTCTGATTTCTTATCTTATTTATAATTTCTATGGTCACCCTTAATGATTTTTTTTCTAAGTAGATATGTATTTTTAATATTTCACTGAACATGCTAACCTCTGTATGGTTAATTTTAGTGCAGTTCTAAAATATAAAGTTTATCCTAATATATGACAAAAACCATTTCTTTCATTAATTACTTGTGATTGAGCAAGAAAAATAATTTTTTGAATAACTCATATTTAGTTCTCCACACAAAATGTTACAATTGAGCATATAATATAGTGACTTTTATAATTTTTAAATCTTTCCTCAAGTAACATAAAATGATAAAAATTCATTTTTTTGGTTGTTGTTATTCTATGACATTATGGTTGCTCTAAAGAATTTTAAAACACGGTCCAAAACCATCACAAATTATAGTCAATTTTGTTTTAAACACAAAATTTAGATAAAATATAGGTATGTCTTAAGAATTTCAATTTTTAAATCTGAAATGTTTTTTGCAGTTTCATATCCAAAATGCTGAATAAATCCTTCATAAAACTAAACCTCTCCTTGCCACTAATGGTTAATGCTGAATAAAACTGAGAATTCCAGATTTAAAATGCATTGGCTTAGAAAACTCAAGCCAGACACTGAAAATGGGTTACATTCTAGTATAGTTTTTATTCTTAGTTTTTTACATTTAAATGAGCATTTAAATATTTTCATTTTTTTTTCCTTTAGTGGTATGTGTATATTTAATCCATATAAACATAGATGTTCAATTGAAATTCTTGCTGAAATCAGTTAATGAGACAACATTCTTTGTTGTTAAACAAAATCACAACGAGAATAATTTTTTTTTTTCTTTACATTATTAAACACCATCAAAGCAGCAACACCAGCTCTTTCTCCTTTTCATTTTAATCTAATCTGCAGAAAGGAAAAAGGAGAGGATGTTAGAGTCTGGTGCATGTAAATATGCATTCTATGCAGAACCATGAAACTAAATCACTAGAAAAACACAAATGGAGCTTCAGGAAAAGTTTTGAATGTAGCTCAGGCATAACTTTGCACCACTCTAAGTTATTTTAAAATCAAAATAAGCATGGCAGAAAGCAGAAGAAGAAAAAGCAGTTCACTAAAACGGCTCCTAACTTGCCCTTTTGAATAGGGTATCTGAAACTTTGTCTGGTTAAACTGTATCTAATCTAGCACAAGTAGGCATTGTCTGATTTTTATGGTGTCCATGCATGTTCAAGAAGTTTTCCACCTTAAAAACAAGGACGGGGAGTCGAGGGGGGTAGGCCAATTCATAACTGAGGAACAGTTGCCTTTTATGATTGGCAAGTTCTTTAGGACCAAGATACCCCCCAGCCTGACTGACTAGGACCCTGAGATGCAGTTCGGCCCTGTCTTTATGTCAAATCACTGCCACCAAAACAATGGCTCATATTACATGAAAATCTTGTGCAAATGAGCCATAATGGGAGTGAATGACAATCTCGTAAGACCATGCAGCAGGGTCCTCCTTTGATCTGAAATACTGTTAATCTTTCTCAAACATAGCACACTAAGTATACTTGGCAAACCTTATATGAGAAAGTCCCTATAGCACAGATCCAGAGATAAACAAGCCTTAAGTGAAAAAGATACCAAGAAAAATTTCCAACTTGGTCATAAACTGCTATTTACTTGAGTCATTTTTATTGTGTTTGTTATTGTTGTTTTGAGTAATGGCTGATTTTGTTTAGTTTTTCACAGAATAATTACGTATCATATATCCTTATTTTTAAATCTTTGTTACCATTATTACTGGGTATGAATTTTAAATAGCTGATGCTAAAAATTATTTTTTAAAAGACTTTTGGGGGTTCTAATAACCGAGAATGTCTGAAACACCTTATTTACATAGGCTTTTGTCTTTAAACACAGTGAACTCAGTTGAATGGCTTTATATGATATTGTGCCAAAGTGAGAGATAGAGAGGGAGAGAGAGAGAAACTTTCAAACATTATGTTTCTACCGTAAGAAAGGAATGATTGAGGTGTTTCTACTTCTAAGGTGATTTAAACGACCATCGAAATATCTCACAAGGAGTTAGAGATCAGCTTTTGGGTCACAAGAGGACTTTGCTTTTGCTCTCCAATATTAAAATCATACTGTTTTGTTGGGTAGCCAAATATGTATGGCACATGTAGTCTAATGCAAGCTGAGTCAATCATGGTAATTCAGAGCTGGTAGGAAATATGCCTCTTCAGTTCTGCTCTGCTTTTGAAGTGTTGCCTAAAAATCAGCCTTGGGCTTCAAAGAGAGGGGGATTATAGCCTTTATCCAGCAATTAATATGGCTGGAACTCAGAATGTCAGCGTCTAACCACGATCCTGGCTGGACAGTGGCATAGCAGGAATTCATTCTCCTTCAAGACTTGGAATAAATCACACACAAAAAAAAAGAATAAATAAGCAGTAAAATATTACTAATGTTTGGCAGGAAAGAAAGGGGGGAAAATCCAACCTTTCATTTCTAATAACTCGCCAGTTTTTTGACATACAGGCAAACCTTCCCAAAAAAGTGATGCTCGCAGAACTCTAAGCAGCCTTATCCACCTAGATCATTTTAATCTCCCACCAACTGTTAAGCAGAAAGAAGGGCTATTAGACAGAAACCTATTCCTCTCGCCTTCTAACATAGATCAGGTGACAACCTCTCCAAGTTCCTCCTCTCTGTCAGAGTTCAAGGGTTCAAAATGGTCAGGATATCAAACAACTGAAAAGCAGCAGGATTTTACAGGAAGTGTTTAAGTGCATTAGATTATGCAGAGTGGTCAGAAGACTTTGGTGATAGGTTTCATTTTTCATTCTCAATCTCATTCCAAGTGCCTACTAATGAGAGCCTAGAAGAGTGATTCCCTTCAGCTACTTCATGACGATAGAATCCAAGTATCTAAAATACTATAGATTCCTACTGCATGTCCTGGTATGTTTGAAGTTGAATATTAAATTGCTTTCATAGCAATTGGTTATTTGGAATGAATGTCAACATCATATATTTGGTCTGAATGCAAAGAAATGTCATCTCTTCTAAGAGTTGTGAACAAAACTCAGGAGAACCTCTTATTGAGTTTGGGGAATTTCTCCTTTAGATTAAGTAGGATCAGCTCAACTTCCACCTACAGACCTCAAGCAGTCCACCCTTTCAAATCCTTCACCCTTTGTTGCTTTGTGTTTCTGTACAGATTTTTCCATTGAATTGAAGGAAAATACGATGCATATGAAGTATTTACAGAAGAATATCACTGTATCCTGACAGGCTAAGGAATGCATCTCATTAATAAGCAATGTTTATTGCTCAGTACAGAGATTTTGTGTGGAAGACACTTGAAGAATGATCACTATAAAATCTAATATTAACAAAAAATTTAATATGTAACAGCCTCTTGGTTATCATATATATATTTACCCCTGAGTCCCACACTAAATATAGAAACAAGATCACAAAGGCATTGGCTTTCTATATTCTTTATGTATTCATTTCCTCTTTTTATATCACTTTACATTTGGCAATCACACTGAAGGGTCTGATGGTCTATATTACATTCACAGAAAGTTGGAAGGATGAAAAAAAGAATGTTTGAGGATTAAATGCATCAGAGAAGGTGAAGGGATACCCACAATCCTGTCTATTGAAAATTGGGATGGAATGTATACCAAGTTGAGGAGAATCATCTTCTCCTTTCCTTTTGGCAGCTTACTGTTAAAGTAGTGTGAATTCCAGGTCCTGGTTCAAAACTCAGGCAGCCTGCCGAGGCTCATTTGCCATAAAACAGCCAAAACCATAGGGTTAGAAGAAGTAGGTCCAAGAAAGGATTCAGGAGACAGGGAAACAAAATTCTTCCACCATTAAAAATAAATAGGAGTTGGGTAAGGTGGCACATGCCTGCAATCCCAGAAGATTGGAAGGCAGAGGCAGGAGGATTGCCAGTTCAAAGCCAGCTTCAGAAAAAGCAAGGAGCTAAGCAACTCACTAATACCCTATCTCTAAATAAAATACAAAATAGGGCTGGGGACGTGGCTTAGTGGTCGAGTGCCCCTGAGTTCAATTCCCACTACCAAAAAAAAAAAAAAAAAAAAGAACAAGGAAGAAAACCTGTTTTGTAGATTTTACCTGAACTTTCTAATAATATATCATTCTCTGAGATACACATCATTATCCACCACGCCTGGAGCTTGAGGGTGTCAACTTACACAAAGCTACCATGGAATACACCTTCCATGTGTTTAGTTAGCAATAGGCCCAGTTCTTAGGTCCAAACTCTGTAAAACCAGTTTCCAAAGATGCATTACCTATTTACAGTTTGTTACTAGATCCATCTACAGTCCCTAGCCTCTCCCACCCCAGATATAAAGACCTATAGGTTCATAAATTCATTATAGATTCATTAAAATGAATTGATGCATTTTTATACAAATCCACATAGTCATTAACTAGAATCTATTTATTTGCACTATTCTCTCAAAACATCTCATCAGTTTTGTTTTTCGTTTTTATATAAAGTCAGCATTTTCCATAATAATATGCACTATTATTTTTTTTAAAAAAAGCAACAACAAGAACATGTGGTTACTATTTACTTTAAAGCTAAAATTTCTGTAGAGTTCTCAACACTTCCTACTAACTCTTATTATTACTAACACTAACTCTTATCATTATTATCAGCTAAACTGATTTATAAGTCTTCTCACCTGGTATTTTAATATTTTATGTAATTTTTTTTGGTAATACATTTCCATGGCCTTAACAACCCAATAAAAATAAAAACAGGAGGCACAGTGGTGCACACCTGTAATCCCAGCAGCATAGGAGGCTGAGACAGGAGGATTGCAAGCTCAAGGTCAGCCTTAGCAACTTATGGAGGCTCTAAGGAACTTAGCAAGACACTGTCTCAAAAATGGAAAATAAAAAGGCCTGGGGGTGTGGCTCATTAGTTGAGCATTTCCATGTGTTCTTTCCTTGTGTCTTTCTGTCTATAGGAGAACAGTAACTCCTACCCACAGCCCTTCCAGCAACATCTGTCTCCTGGTCCATCCCTCATTTTTTTTTTTTCCTTTGCCTTGGAGCTCATTGTCACCAGAATGCTCTTTTCTCACTCACCCACTGATGCATTCTGTGCACAAGATCCACCAGCTCCTCCTTTAACAACAGAGGAGGTGTTCTTGCCGGGGGAGGAGCTCTGTGGTGAGCACTTGCCCAGAGGAAGCAGTGTATCTCCTGGTGAGGTCCTACCCTCCCGTGCCCTTCAGGCCTTCTCTTCCACACTTTCTTATTCTTCCCCTTTTTCGCCTGCATCTCTACTCTGCTCCTCAAGGTTCTGGAGCTGGCTATTGAAATTGAAATATGTTTAATTAAGTAAATTTTAAAATTCATGCCAGTTGCACGAGCCACATTTCACATGCCCAGTAGTCCTGTGCTAGTGGCTTTAGAACTGGACAGCTAGATCAGTAGCATTTGTCTCATTGTAGAAAGCTCTCTTGGACAATGTCCAAGAGCATAGAAAATAGAGAATGCTCCAAGTCCATTACTCACTAAATGTGACCTTGGCCCATTGTTTCTCTATTGTGCTTCAGTTTCTTTATCTAGAAAAGTGAGAAAAAGAATGGCATCAGTTTCATAGGCTATTGCATACGAAGAGCATATATTATGTAAATTGGCATGAAAAAAAATTGACTGTTACCTGATTTATGTAAATTGGCATAAAAATGAATATATAGGTATAGGCATGGGTATAGAAGTAGGTATAGTAGAGATAAGATTATTTTAAAACAATTCCTTTTATCTTTTCCATAATAAAAATTTCAATCCTCCTTAAGCTACTTTTTACAAATTTTACCTTGGACAAGTCTAATTCGTTGAATTTACGTCCCCAGGTCCTCTTCAGTATTTACCCACATTTATAAGTTAAAGAAATCCATGTGTATAAATTTTACATATACTTTTAAAATGATATTATTATATAATGACTGTAAATTCAAAGACCGTAAGTTTGTTTTTTGAGCACCAAGCAAAGATACTGGGCACCCAACAAGTAAATTTTGTTGATTGGATTGCATTTAGTTACAGACATTTGATTGACTTGCTTTTGTGTAAGAATCCTACATTCAGCCACATCAAACTACATCCTCATCTCCATGTTCAAATACCATGCTTCCTTTTTTATCTTCTGCTCTCGAGTTGGTTAACATGTGTGTTTCATTGTCTCTTAAATGTTCGAATCTCTATTATCCCATCTGAATTCCTTTGGACCCTTTTCCAGTTTTTAAAGATTGTTAAATAATCTTCCAATCAGAAAATTGTACTTTCCTATCACTAGTAATTAAGAAAATTATGTTCATAGACTATTATCTGAAATAATATAATTCAAAAAGTAAGAAACAAAGAATAGTAAACAATAGTATAACAAATATTCTTTGTTCTGTGTAACGAAAAAAGCATTTCTCTACTAGATGCCAGCACTAAGATATTTTAAATTCATATTTTTAAAAGTTGTTAGTTTCTTCAGTTTCATGGGACAGCACATGCCTGTAATCCTAGTGACTCAGGAGGCTGAGGCAGGAAGATCATAAGTCCAAGGCCAGCTTGGGTGAGTTAGACTCTGGCTCAAAATAACAAATAAAAAGGGCTGGGGTGTAGTTCAGTGGTGGAGTGTCCCTAGGTTCAATCCCCAGCATTCCCCAGTCACCTGCAAAAAGTTGTTTTATCAGTGAACATATTACTCAGTAAAAAATACTAATTATTAAGTTTTTCAGACAAGAAGTCCTTCTTTATCAATTTAACTATGTTCAGAAGTAAAGGCATCATGATTCTCCCGAGTCACTCTCTGAGTTCAAGATATTTTTTAAATATACTATGGGTACTTATTATCATTAGATTAAATAATATTTTCCTTTGAGCAAACCCATTTTGCAGAAAAAAATTAAATTCATACAAAAGATAAAACGAGACATGAGTATTCATTTAAAAGATATTTGATTTTTTCAATTTTATTTGTGATAGATATGTGTCCATTGTACATGTTAATGGGATTCAGGGTTCCGTGTAATATTGCAAAACAGGCCTAGAGCACACACTTATCAACTCCAACCTCCTTGAATCTGCCCGCATTCCCCAACCTCTAGTAATCACTAATTTACATTCAATTTGACTTTTTTTAAAGCTCATACGTGTGCTGTTTATTTTGCTTAACATAATATCCTTCAGTGTCATCTACTTTGTTGCAAATTGTAGGATTTCATTCCTTCTTATGGCTGAGTAATGTTACATTATACATATAGACAATATTTTCTTTATCCATTCATCCATGAGGGGCATCTAGGTTGATTCCATAGCTTAGCTATCATGAGTAGTAATGCAATAAATATGGACATGCAGGTATCTCTTTGGTATACTGATTTCGTTTTCTTTGGAACACAGGTGGAAGGTGAAGTGTGGTAACTTGATCTGGTTTTAGGTTTTTGAATCAGGCCCCTCCTGTTCTCCAGAATGACAGTACTAATTGACATTCCCACCCACTGTGCATGAGAGTTCCTTTTTCTCCATATCCTAGCCAGCACTTGTTCTTTTTGTTTTGTTTTGCTTTGATTTTTTTTTTTTTTTTTTGTTTCTTTTTTAAATCACCATTCTAACTGGGATGAGATGATACCTCATGGTAGTTTTGATTTGCATTGCCCTGTGGCTAATGATATTCAGCATTTTTTTCACATATTTGTTGGCCATCTCAATTTCTTCTTTTGAGAAGTGTCAATTCAGACTATTGGTCTATTTTTTAACCAGAATAATTGATTTTTTGTAAAGTTTTTTTTTTAGTTTCTTTATATTCTGGATATCAATCCTTTTCATTTTTATATTTTATCAGTACTAATTAAAATAAGCATTCCATATCATTTAACCTTTAGGAAAGCTTATGACTTTCAAGTACTGGAATTTTATTTCACATAAAATTGATTTATACAGAGACGATTTGTATGTATATATGTGTATATGTGTATGTACATATACTAAACACATAAGGACTAGTACCTTTTAAAATGGGGGCTTCTAATGTCAGTAATTCAGTGTACATTCACAAAGAAGAGTACTGAGCAGCCATTGAAAGAAAAGTAGATAGCAATAAATAGATAGGTGGAATAATATTGTTAAATATTTTTTTCAAAATTTCAGAAAAGAGTGAATAGTTTACTCCTCCTAATAAAAAATTAGAAATATATCCATACACATTTATACACTTTACATTATTTTGACCATTAATGGAAGATAAATTTTTTCTGTTTGAATGGTCACCAATTTTTCAAATGCATTTTTAATAAAAATCAATGCACTGAATTTTGAAAGTTTTAAAACATCAAAAACAATAGAAAGAAAGAAAACTAGTCTTCTACCTCAGTTCCCCAGAAACAACTTGCTGAGAGCCACGGCGGAGTCTGTATGGCCCCTGGCATTTTGCCAACAGTATTGATTGACAGGCGAGGCATTACTATCCGCCTCTGCCACAACTTTTTTGAGTTCTCGCACTATTTTGGAGTTCTCTTGGGGATTTCCGGGGATTCCCCAAGAGTTCCCATTGGTTGGGGAAGTGCAGGAGGAGGGATTTCCGGGAGAGATATTTCCGGCTGGGGGTTCCTGGACAAGCCTCGTGGCGTTCAGGACAATTCCCCGGGAGCTGTGTGAAGTGTTTTCCTACAGTTTAAAAATAAAGTTTGTTCCTGCTTCAGTGGCTAGTGATTTGTGCCCAGCCAGACTGCGGCAACAACTATTTTCTTTACATTTCTATTTACCTCTATTTCTAAATGAGTATCTTGCATTTATATCTCACGATCTATCACTTATATGCATTGTGTGCTTACTTCACATTATGGTAAGTACCATCTCACACAGACACTTCCTTCTTTCCTCCTTTGTGATTACACACTCTACAATTTATATGTTTTGAATTATATAAATATTGTTCCCCGCTGAGTCAAATATGCTATCAGTATTTTTCCTTTCTTACAGTACTTATGTTTCACAGGATCAATATTTGCTTTTTTTAAGTCAGTATATTATTTCGCTTGTTGTACTATTTACCTGTAGTTCATTCCCTTTAAAGTTTTCAACAAAATGGTAATACTTATCTCAATGCCTTTTTTCCACATTGTCAAAATGAACCAAATCAACTAAAAGTTATTTCCCCACGAATCCTACTCTTTGGGGTTTCTGGTTTCTCATGGAAGTTGATGTGATGGTTTTTTAGGCTGATTACTGAACAGTTATTTGGAAACTTTTCTTTGCATTTTTCCTGTGTTGAAACATGTGTCTTTCTTTCTTCTTGGTTAACTTTTGTTTTAGTGAAATAGCAGTTATTTGTTGAGAGTAAGTGTATGGAAGAAAATTTGCTGAAACCTTATAGGTCTGCAAACATCTTTATTCTCCCTTGACTAGAACATGGCTGCAGACCGAATTCATTAGGTTGAATTTATTTTTATCCAATTTCTTTGCTAATTACTTGATGGACCTTCCCCCATTCAGTTCCAGGGGTTTTTCTCATTTTATTATCTGTTTTCTCTGTTCTTTCTACAATTATATTCATGTTTATGTTGGACTTCCTGGCATATTTTTTAAATTTTCTTTTACTTTCTAGTGTTCATTTGTTGTCTGTTGAAAGTACTTCCTCAAATATCTCCCCCATTTATCTTTCAACCCTTCTTCTTATGCATTTAGTTTAGTTTTTATGCCCAAGGGATGTTTCATTTTGATCCCTTTTCTGAAATGTACTGTTCTTGTTTTATATAAGCAATAGATTCTTTTTCCTCTCTGATGATACTAGTATTTGTTTTGTGTCCTGAACTTATCTTTTATACTGTACTTTTTATTTGTTTTAATCCCTGTATTAAATCCCAAATCTTTCCTAAAATTTCTGCAGATTTTCAGTTCTTCATTCACATTTAAGAGTGAGTCACAAAGAAATTAACTAGAGGCGCTGTTTGCACGGGAATAGTGTAAAGATAATTGAAAGCACCTTTTATTGCTAGACGTATGCTTGAATGGATATTTCCGGTTATAGTCTGTCTTCTGAATATGAGCCTGGCTGCTAGGGATCTTGTGGCCAAATGAGGTAATGCATCTGCAGATGCTACCATTTTACTTCTTTCCTACTCCCTTCTTTGTCTTGCTTCCCAAGTTTCATCCCCTTCTTTGTGATATCTGGATCCTCCAAATTCTGAAGCTTGCCAATTTTCTGCAGGGAAGATTGTTGTACTTCTTCCTGTTATCTCCCTCTGCAGGCATGTAGGTGTCTGCACTCCATTCTCCCAAATCAACCATTACCCTTCCATCTGCTTCCTACCTTCAAAACTCTCTGAAACTTCTCTCACGCTCTTTGCCACATTTGTTTATAAGATTTATATGCTTGACAATGCAATTAAGGTAAGAATAGGAGTGAAAAATATATTTTTATGCTATTTTTAATTGAAAAGGTGGGTATTATTTTTTTAATAAAGGGCCCTAGAAGTTCAAGGCATGTTCCTATTCTTTTCTTTTCTTTTCTTTTTTAAAGAGAGAGAGAATTTTTTTAATATATCTTTATTTTATTTTTATTTTTTTTTAGTTTTCGGTGGACACAACATCTTTATTTTATTTTTATGTGGTGCTGAGGATCAAACCTAGCGCCCCACACATGCCAGGCAAGCGTGCTACCGCTTGAGCCACATCCCCAGCCCCCTGTGATTTTCATCACCAGGAAATATTAGAATAAATAAATCTTCACATCCTGTGAAGATTATGAAGTAGTTTCCACTGATAACATGCCACATAGAATGCCATGACTGGTGCAGAAACAACTGCATGTCTGCTTCCCCAGAAGCATGTCTTTGTTATTTAAAAATGGTTGTTGAATGAATGAGATCACATTTCTAAGAAATGACAGAAATATATATATGAACAGTCACAAAATGCACACTTTCTGATCTACTGATTGTCTTTGGAAAAATTTATCTAGGTCAATCTCATCATGTCTATCTTGTCTGAGATCATTTGTTTGCAAGTCAAATCGATCATAGCATATCTCCTAGGAATATAAATACTAAAAAAAGACATCTGAGTCACATTGTAACTTATCCATGTTTTTCTCGGGGTCACTGCCTCTGCTTTCTCATACCCAGGTCAATGATCTCTCCAAATAGTAATGTCCGCCTTAGATCTACAAAATCACCAAGTGGGTTTCTCATAACTAAATGCCTCAGTATCTATGTTTCAATCCCACTTCCTGGGAGATTGAATCTGTTTGGCCTGATCTAGAGAGCACTCACAGTAGGTGCCCAAGAGGAAGTTAACTGAAGTACTAGAACTGTCTCTTCTCTGACTACTATAGGTGGAGAAATTCTACTAGGAGGAAGCATGAAGATCCAGAGAAATTTATCCACACCTCTAACAGAAACAGAAGTGCTCAAGATGGTATCTAGTACTAGCTATTCATGTTAGTTGGAGCAGTCTATAATGGCTGATCTCAGCATAACCCTGATACCATTAAAGTTGTTTTAATTTCAGTTTTCTATGGATCAAGCAAGAGAGGGGGTATAAAGGGTGATCATAAAACCTAAGCTATTTCAGTGGACACAGACCCTATAGCCTTTCTGAATCCTCAGTTTTGTCTAAATTTCATAAGGCATGGCCAACACAGAGAGAAGAACTAGACAGGTCAGGGAACGCTAGGACCTCAGGCTCACGTCTTTGTTTTTTGTTTTGTTTTGAGTGGCAAGGCCTGATCAGGCCAATACGATTCATTCTCCCAGGAAGTGGGATTGAAAATGGATACTGAACCAGTTAGTAGTGAGGAGCCAGAGACTAAGAACCAGGGAGGAAATTGTAGTATACTGCAACTAGGTGCACACAGTCTATTCGGTATGATAGCCAGGCCTATTGGAGGTTTTTTTTTCAGGTGCCCTGGCTGTGGCCATATTATATAACACAAAAGAGTGGAGAGACCATGAGGAATGAGTGTTTAGCCCAGCAAGAACAATAATCCATGGTAACAGACACCCAGGCTTAGTGTAGACAAGAAAGAGGAAGGAGGAGACTCAATATATGGCAGAAGGAAACTACCAATTAGTTCTAGGAAGAAATATTTTTTGTAGAAAAATGAGGTTTTTTTTAATTTACATTAAAAAAAAACAAGTTGGATATCTAGGTTTCAATGTACAATTCTGACAACTACCAAGTTTCTTAAAAGCACGTGTTAACCAAAAGAACCACATCTACTCATAGAATCAGGCCTGCGTAGAGTTAATTTCTGAAGCTATCTACACATAACCTAATGTACACACAGGACACATCCGACCCTCTGCAAAGGAGTATGGATTTTAATTATTCCCCCCAGGCCAAAACCCAATATAATCAAGAATGAGGAATGAGCTTCATATACAAGTTTTCCTCAAAACAAAAAAGAAAAAAATCACAGAATATTTAAAAGAATATTTAAATGTTGGAATTAAATTATAACTATATTATTTTAAAGATGAGATAACAATTTGTTCAAATGTTATAGATACTTCAATATAGGTACATAACTTTTCTAAAAATTTCTTTTGAGGGACAGGGAGATTTCTTAAATTTTAAGATATGATTTGTGGCTAGCTATCCATAAACACTCTAGCTAATTCTTATTTTATTTCAGACCATAATTGGTCAAAACATTTAATTTAGATTTCTTTCATAAAACACCAAAATTGCTTCAATATGCCATCTAGAAAGTTTCATGTAACTAAAACACATGATAACAATGTGATCTTTCTGGATTAAATAATATCAACAGCAGTCTTTATGAACTATTGTGGAATAGGTAAAATGCTATATTTATTTCAGATTGTATTTGTGCCAGTGATTTTGAAACTCCTTCCATGATTCTTGTGCCCAGATTTTTTTTTTAGTTCCTTTGACTTTGTGCATTGAAATTTATGGTGCATTTTCCAGTACTCCCCGCTGCGTGCTTCATCAGGTCCTGGCTGCCAGGCCACTAGGAAACAAGAAATGAATGCTGGAAAACCCTGTGGCTGTTCTTAACTAAAGAACTGCAAACATGACCCAAGTTCTCTGCAAATCCTCCTAGATTGTCAGAAGAAAAATGGCAACAAGCTGCAGCCATTCAATGAAGCAATATTTCCCTTATTACTTGCAAAGTCTTTTATTTAGCCTCAACAGTATCATATTTGAAATGATTTTATGACTGGGGGCAATACTTGGGTAGCCATCTGTTCTCTCAGATTAGCTGTCAGATGAGTAGAGTGTTTTTAGTCAATGTTTTCAAATTGCTTTAAAATATCAACAAATTCAATATTTGTTCATGACATTAGTGGGGAATATTTTCATAGTTTATCTCAAACAAAAAGTTGGATTTCCCAATAATTTTATATTGGTTCCAAAGCCACTTGTACAAATGGATAGATTCTAAAGGACATTTAAAAAAAAAGAAAAGGAAGGTGGTAGAAATATCAAGATGGATTTGATATACCAGCGCTATCTTTACACTTGCAATTTTAAAAGCAAATCTTTAATTTGGAGATTTCTGCCTACCCACCATTACAGCCCCCTTCAGGGCAATGATCTATCAAGTTCTGACTGTCTCAAACTGTTTGCACCAGATTCCACATCGATCACACTCACCCTTCCTACACTTTTCACCAGCGAGCCAAGAAACAATAATTTTCAATTAAGAAACTAGAAGAAGACTTGGGGTTTGATTTATGGTGCATGACTAATTATCAAATAGCTGGCCTAATGAAAATTAAGCTGCTGGTTACTACAAAGATTTAACTTCATTTTCTTGAAGAGATACTGATATGATCCAGAATGTAATTTATTGAAGTAGTATGATGCATTTTAAAAGTCATAGACATGTAAATGAGATAATTATCATTTTTAAATGACAGGGCTAATTATTTATATTATGATGAATTTTATATTCAGAGTACATATACACCTGAAATAAAAGATTATCTTTGCTTGCGATAATGATTTTCACTTCCTTGTTATGCTACTAGAATATCTAAAAATATTGCACATAGTGTACAGGTTGGATAATCTTTTCCATAAAATAATTAAATTTAATAGCTTTAAATTTTTTTGAGAATTACTTGACATAAATTATTCAGAATGAGTAAATGAATGAAAACTTTAAAACCATTAGTAGCAAGCGAATGTGACAGGTCGTATGTATATTCTATGTTACATATGATTTTTTTCTTAGATTGTTAAATACAGAGTTGTGAAATGCTCATGTCAAAGATCATAAAAACACAGAAATGCAGTTTAAGGTGGCCTTTGTTCTGTAAACAACATGATGTGCTACTTCATTACATATGCTGTTTTCTAGCATATTAACTGGAGCTCTCTTTGAAAATACTCACCTCTCCATCCTGGGTCTACTCCAACTTCCATTGCACTGTACAACTAACCTGCACCATTTCTGTTCCCCAAACATGACCTTCATTTCTCAACAGTCTCCCTTCACTTGGGTAAGTCCATTCATAAACTTCCTGCAAACTATATCTTCAAGTTCTGCTATCTTTCAACAGCAATAATAGATGTCACATCCTCCATGGAATGAGCAAACGTTTCCCCTTCATCTTTCCACCCCATCTTGAAAGAATGTCTCCTTCCTTTGAAATCCTACAGCATTATAGAGTCATCAGTCATATTCCTTGTTCTCAATCTCAATGCTGCAATGGGAACTTGTAATGTTCTGGTTCTTTATTTCTATGGTGAATATTCATGGCATATGTAGTATTTTCAATTCATGACAATTTATCAAACTGTACTCTTAGAGGCACTTTTCTAGATGCACATCATATTTCAGTTAAAGTATTTTAAAATGTCACTTCATCCCAATTCAATTAAATGTGAATCTCTGGGGATAGAACTTCAGGCCTCGGTGTTTTTGAAAAGTTCCCTGATGTTTCTATCATTCAACCAGCAGTTCGGAACCACTGACCCATTTGATATCTAGAGAAGTGTATCTTCCTCTCTAGATAAATAATTGTCAATTGGGGTAGAGAAACATGAACACGTAACCAGAATGACCACTACTAGACATCATGTTCTTCCAAGAATTTTCTGACCCTTTATAGATGTTGTCCCTGAAATCTGTAATCACTGCATGTTTATTACTTGTTATTTCATAACTCTTAATACAGACTTATAAAAGCAGCATTCTCCCCTTTTGACTACACACTCCTTGAGACCAGGAGCTGGATCCATTTTTCAATATGTTCCCATAGCACTATTTTGCTATTTCTGAGGCTACTATTAAAAAGAATAATGAGAAAGAAACAAAAGTCAGAGTAGCATAATAAAGGGACTCGTTTTGTGAGTCTGTTTAACTATGTCCTGTAAGATGGCAAGAATATAGAAATAATCCACTAATTGCCTAGAGCAAGATATATTAATAATCTGAAAATTTTTCTTCACATTGTTTTTCTCCAGCAAAATTAATTTTCAGCTGTCCTCTATACTGCTACCACATTTGTTTATATAGATACTAATTAATAAATTTCCATGGGAATAAAGCATGTCAGTTGCAGCCCTCAATTCTGCACATTCTGCTTTACCTACAGTATGGGGAGGCATCATTAGGGGGTTCTTCTTCCTGCTTAGGAGGATGTAAGCCACCTAAAAAATTAAAGTTTAGAATAATTAGTGAAGAACAAAAGACAAAGTCAAAAAGATATTTTCAAAAAATGGAGCCGCTGATAGGTCCAGTCCACACAGGAGTTGAAGCTGGACAATTAGAAAATAGGTCCCATGGTTTATTTAAGGGGGCACATCAAAGGCAGGGGTAAAGTTTCAGGGGCAGAGTCTTGCTTCCTGATGTCTTGCAGCAGGTTGATTGGCATCTTGTCAGGCCACACACATCTCTGACCTGCAGCAGGTCACCCCATCTCTGGTGCTGTGTGGGTCCTGGGACAGAGCTTTAATAGGGCTTACATTGTGTCTGGATGGTCAGCCAGAGGAAATGTCCACTGGAAGTTCCCAGACACCAGATTCTCCTATGCATTAGGCTGTGATGTCGACGTAATCCACACACAGCCCACGGATGGCTCTCGACACTACAGAGCTGTCTTTGTAAAGTACAGACCTAATTGAGCTCCTGCCCTATCTAGGAGCTTTGCCACATGCCTACCTCCGCAGTCCTTGCTATTCAAATTGATCTTGAAGGTATTAGTCATCTTCCTGCCACTGTAATGAAATACCTAAGATAAATAGCTTATAAAGACAAAACAATTATGTTGGCTCACAGTTTTAGAGGTTCCGGTCCAACATTCATTACACGAATTACACCATTGCTTTGGACATCTGCTGGGGGTGCATGAGGACAATAGTGGGGTGTACCTAGTATAGCCAACTGCTCAGCTCATGGCCAGGGAGGAGAAAGAGGATGGTGGATCCCATAGTCCTCTTCCAGGGTACAACCCCAATAACCTAAAGTCCTCCCACAAGTTCCCGCCTCCTAAAAGTTTCCACAACTCCTAACAACACCATGCTGGGGACAAAATCTTTATCATATGAACCTTTGGGGTCATTCAACACAAAGGACTAGCAGTGCAGGGTAGAGCCTATGAGAAAGGCCAAATTCAGGCTTCACACCAAGAACAACTAAAACAGAATCTGCATTTTATAAGCTCTCCAATTGAATTATTTGCACAAAGTTTGAGAAACTCTGATGTTAAAAAACAGCAAAAATGCAGACCTTTCTTGTCTGCCTCAACCTTCCAGCCTTATTTCCATCTAATCCTTCATACAAGACTGTGGTGGCAGCCGTGAAAACTGACATAGGGTTTCTGAACCTAATGTACGTTTCCTAGCATTTTCCCACACTTTTATCTCTATCATGACTCCCTTCCACACATTCGCCTTGTAATTCACCTGGAGAATTTTCCAGTTAACTTGTGCTCCTCTTCTTAGAAGCAAGACCTTCCCTCTATCCTTGGGTAGAGTTGGGTCCTTTTTTTTTTTTTTCTGACTTGCAAAGCTCTGGTTTCAGAGTTATCATATTGTACTGTAAATAGTACATGCATTCCTATTTTTCCTTAGACTGTGGGCTCCTTGACAGCAAGAATTGCATTCTGTTGAGTGTTGCATTCCTATCTGAATATATTTTAAACATCAAGAATTAAGTCAACAGATGCTTTTAAGTGCCTAGAACACACCATTCCTGTGGACAAAGAATTGCAAAATGTTCCTTTTCATATTCAAAAGTACTTTCATTGTGGTTATTGATTGATTTCTCTATTTATAGTGGAACAAGACTTACATAGAAATACAGAATTAGAAGTGACTTGGGACATAATCTAACTATCCACTCATTCTCTTTCAAATAAAATGATCCAGGTTAACCCCTCTATGTTTTGTATCCAAACTGAAAGTTAAATAAATTATTTCTAAATAACTTGATGAACTAAGTCCCATATTGAGCATTATATTCAAATGCAACCCTCTTTAATTTTTATAAGTTACCTAAAGCATTTAGCACAGTGTTGTTATGAAATAAGTGATCAATAAGAGATATGTTTTCTTTCTTCAGCCTCTCTTCTCTGTAGCTTAAATCACTCATACTGTAGTTAAGCCCGCAATGTCTTAATTCAATACTTAAAACATAAAAATTAAAATCAACCTCCAAACTTCATTTTAGTTAAATGGTGGCAAAAAGACCCAAGGAATAAATAATTTTCTCACTTGTTTTACTTATTTACCGTACTACTGATGAGAACAGGCAGAGTTTTATTTGTAAGAACATTAAGAACTTTTGTAGTACAATATTTAGTAATCTATATGTGACAAAGGAAACACTAAACAAGGTTATAGATGGTTGGTCTGAACATCATCTACCCACAAAAGTCCAACTTCCTGTTCTATCCCTACAGGACCCCTCAAGCCATATTAGAGAATGGTTATAGAGAAATAATTTTAACTGCATAAGAGCATTTGGCCAGCAATTTTCTATCATCATCAAGCAAATAAATGCCACAGTATCAAGTCTGTGTTCAATGAATAAAGCTTTGACTTGGTATCACTTGCACCCTAAAGCAAAAGAAGAATTGCTACATCGTTTTCATTAGCCAGGTCTGCAAAACTATCTTTGAAAAGAGAGTTTACTTTTTTAATGGATTTCCTAGTCCTGATGCTATTCTTTCATTTCAAATTTTATGTTCTGAGTCAATTTATCCTCTTTTTGTTAATCATTTACTTGAGATAATATGGACACTATTCAGTAATTACAAATTGTGGAGAATGGGACACAACTGTATCTTTTGATGGCATATGTGTTTGTGCATCAACTAAGATTCTTACTCTACAAGTCAAGTGATATAAAATTATTTCCAGATACATTGCAGCAAGCTAATATCTGTAACATACATAGTGTGTGTAAATATAGTGCCACAGGGTGTGTGTGTGTGTGTGTGTGTGTGTAAAGATCTTACTCTGAGACAAAGGGCAGGCTTGCTTCTTGCTTGCTGGAAAAGCAAGCTCTCCAAAACCCACTGTACATGCATCAACTGGCTTCCCTGCCTGCCCCCACCAGATCTGGGCCAAAAGACCCAAGAGCCAGAGGCCACGATCAGTAACAGGGTGATTTATTGACTTTTAAGTGGAAGAAAATCAAATCTCAAACCTGACACTTAGGTGCAAAGGAAGTAGAAAAATGTAGTCCTTACGTGCCCTGCTGAAAATTCTGTTCTGTTTTTAAAAAAGCTGCTTGCCATAATTATCAATGTCCTCATCACTTCATTTAAGTTAAATACATTTTATTGCTTCTTTATTCCAAGCAATGCAACTAAAGGCATGTGATATTGCTAACTCCCTCAAAGAGCAAGGAAGAAAATAAAAAGCTTCTAGCAGATGGTGTGAATGATTCCTGCATTGCCCAGAATTATCATTGAGACATTGATCATCTATTTGTACTAGCTTTCTGCTGACTTTGAACAGAAGCTGCTTAACATCTGATGACATATAACTCAATTAAGAGAAGAGAAATTTATGAGTTTCACAAAGTAAGAAAGTGTTGACCCTAGAGAATGGGTGTCAGTGGCTTCAAGTAAAACCCTGGAGATGGTCATGGTCGTAGGGCAGCTTTTCAAGAGAGGCCATATTACAAGTGATTTTGATGGTGCAAAAACAATACTGTGCTGGGGCTGGGGTTGTAGCTCACTGGTAGAGCGCTCACCTAGCGCGTGCGAGGCTCTGGGTTCGATCCTCAGCACTACATAAAAACAAATAAATAAATAGATGCATTTAAAAAAAAATACTGTGCTAATTAACATGGACATCAACCATTGTGAACCAAGAAGTGATTCAGTAGTCTATGTTCAGGTGTTAAGAAGTTTTAGGAATCCCTTCAATTTATTGTTCTTTTATGTTTCTCTTTATGAGTAAACAGAAATAAAAATTATACCCAAATACATCTAAAATATTTCTTTACACGAGTATAATATAAAAACAGACAGGATAAGAAATCATTGAATCATAATTGAATTGTCTTAAACATAAAATAAGGCTCTGTCTTACAAATGGTGACATATTCATGTTAATAAGGTAAATTCTGGGATGTGAACACAAGTATTGTTTCCAACTTGTGAGCCCCATCCTTGAAAGGAGGCTGATATTACTTCACCTTCATGTGACTCTTGTATACTCTTTCACGGTCCTAGAGCATTGCACTGACCAGCTCATACCATGCTGATGAGGGAAGACCCAGGGAATGGCAGATTGGTAATACAAAAGGAGCACAGGCTCTTGGATAATTACAGAAAGCAAAGCCACCACCCTGTTCCAGACACCTTTGGACCTCTAGACTGTTACAAGTAAGTGAAACAGGTTCTTGTGATGTTGTCGGTTTATTTGTTACAGCAGCTTCACCTACATACTAACTATTGCAATGAGTGGCGATTTAAAGTTGATATTTAAACATTTACAAAGTTTACTTTACAGTAAACTTTGGATTCATTGAGCTTTATTTATCAGAGAAACCATAAAGAAGATACTGTTATTATCCCTATTATTGTTAAGTAAATGGACCTTCATAAAGGTTAGGTAATTACCTGAGGTAACACATAAATGGAGGAATTCAGATTTTCCACCCCTTCAGACCAACCCAGAACTATTTTCATTACTATGTTCTTACTGTTACCAACATGAAACCCCATGAAGTATGTTTTATTAGTGCCAACTTTTGATTAATATGGCACATTTACATAATTGTAACTCTGTAGAGCAATGCAAGCACCTAATGTCCAAAAAAAAAAAAAATTAACCATAATTTTGACTTAGTGTGACCACAACACTGAACATTTATTTGATCTTAAGAAGTGGTTCAAAATAACAGGGATGATTGAATATTATCTCTAAGTGACCAAAAAAAAATGTATCCAACCATAAGAAGATAATGAACACAAACTCATTTAAATATTTTAAGCACATAAAAACTTAATTATAAATACTATATTACTTTTTGAATATTTTCAGTATAATTCTATGTGGAAAAGGCAAACTGGAAAGAGAAAGGGAAAGGATTTATTAAGCACCCATTATGTGTCAGACATTATGTATTTTATACAAAATATTACATCCTTGACTTCTCCTCTACCCCACTTTCCAGATGAAGGATTTAGGTTCAATGAGTTAAGCTTTTGCTAAAGGTCCTACAACTGGAAAGAAATGGTGTTAAGATTTCTCATCCAAAAAAAAAAAAAATCCATGTATGGTAAGAAAGTATTTGGAAAGTCAATTCAATATGTTTTTCCAGCATAATCAGCTGCCTCCCAGATTCACTCTTGACCTTTTCCAAACTTGCTTCTCATCCAGGGTTTCCTTCCTTGGTGTGTAGCAAAATCACCATCTGGTTATGCTAAACACCATGCATTTCCCTCTCCCCACCTCCTGCTCTATCCATCATAGACTGCTCTCAGTGTCACTTCCAGGATCCTCTAAACTTCTCCCTTCATGAAGCTTCCTTCTCTCCCCAAGACTGTAACAAGTAACTGATCTAGCCAGATCTGTTCTTGACCCCTCTAATCTTTGTTCTCTGTTGCAGCTAAAGTAACTTTTCAATGAAAACTTTATGATGTCAACACAGGCTTAAAATACCTTAAAGGTTTCACACTAATCTTTGAATAAAGTCCAAATCTGCAAGGACCCAGGAATTCATCACTTCCAGAATCATCTCTCAGTTCCTCTTAGTTGTCCAGCCACATTCAGTGTTTTTCAAGTTTCAGTGTAACATGATCACTCAAATGCCCTTGGCAATGTTTCTCTAGCTGAAAGTATTCTTTTCTACCACAATCCATCCAAAATATGTCTATTCTTCCCGCCTCATTCCCAGTATCATTTCCACAGGGATCCATCCTTGGTCCCATCTAATGTCAGATATCCATATTTTTCACTCTTACAAAAAAATACATAATTCCCTCTAGATAGAGTACTTTTTAAAATTTATTCATGTGAATATTTAGTTAATATTCATCTCTCCCAGGAGACTATCAGCTCCATGAAGGTAATAATCTCATTTGGATTTTACTTCTGTTGTACATGCAGCACCTGGGACAGGTGTTCAATAAATAATTCTCATCAGATGATCAAATGGACTGAAAAAAAGGGTGACACTCATGGTGACGCTAGCAACCATAGTCCAACTGTGACAACATATGAAATAACTTTGTTTTCAGCCTGTTTGGGTCCAGATGCATAATAAGGTCAAGGTACATTCTGCAATAGAATTGTAAACCAATCAAATTTACCTTTCATCCACCTCTTAACCTTTCTGATCCTTTCTTCTCTCCAGTTCTTTCCTATTCCCTCCACATGCCCAGTCTCTTCTTTTATTCTCATGGCCTTACAAGATTTATATTTAGTTAATTGATACTCAAGGCATGGTATAAGACACAGGAACAGTGATAATTCCTTGTAGGAGATAAGGATGACAGAATAGATGGCAATAAGTACTGCCCATCTATCATGTGCCAATCACCATTCTTTATGACATATTCATAAGGCTAAGACTGGATGTGAATCACAGCACTGTCCAGTGAGGTGAGCAAAAATGTAGAAGCCCAACTCTCAGCAACCAGCCTTTCTTGCAGGAAGTGCCTCCATTCCTCTCTGATAAGGTAATTGAGGGATTATCCAATGCATAATAAGAAGCATGGAAAGGAAGGCTGTAAAAGCCATTTGTAGTTCAAGCCACACTCTCTTCTCTGCCAGAACATCTGGTTAGAAGGAAAATGCTGAGGAATTAAGCCACAGTTAAGGCATATGTTTGACCCAGCTATCTGAATTACCTTTTATAAGAACTACAGATTCTTATGTAGACTGTTATTCTCCTACCTCAAACCAACACTGTGGTAGAAGTCTAAAGCAAGCACTGGATTAAGTCAATGTTAGAGGCTCCTCGGTCTCATTTATGAACACAATGGCTGAGATGCACCTTTGAATGCCTTGATCAACCTAAGCTACGACTGAGAGGCAGCAGAAAACCAGGGTCACTAGGGAAAAGAGCCTCCATCTAGTTCCATAGATTTTCTCCAAAGCTTCTTACAGCTCAAAAAAATGGATAGTGTTCTCTCCATTACAGATGAAGATACTGAGTCTCATGGGACATCCAACAAGCACACATGAGAATTATCTTTGTTCTGTCTGTCTGGGAAACCTATGTTCCTTTCTCTGTGCTATGCGGTTTCATGATAGGAGGCAATAACACACATTTGCAATCTGCAGATCCAGGATGCAGAGTCCAGAAGGGAAAGGAAAGTTCTTCTGAATAGGTATTTGGGGAAGAGAGCATGAATCACTGCATAAAGAATATTCTCAAAGAGAGATGCCATTTCAGAAGGAGCGAGGTACATAGTTTGGCTGAACCAATCAATGGCTATGTACCAGGGAGAGATGCTGAAGAGTTACCCTGGAAATCCATGCAACTCCCAAAGTGGGACCAGAACTACCTAACTCTATGCTGGCTCTACTTACATTTAGGTGAGACAGCTAATCCATTCATCACTTACTTACACTCTGAATCCTGGGCATCGTGGCTCATTCATGATTCTCATGGAGTCCTTTCTGCACAAAGGTCAAACAACTTTTCCATCATATTTTCAAAATTAATTTAAAGTACAACAAAAATTTGTAAGTGAAGATTTTCAATTTTCGTCTTCAGTGGTGTTATAATTGGAATCTGGAATGTCCCGAAGTCTCCCATATTGGGGCGTTGTATCCCAATGCAGCAATATTCAGAGGTGGTACTTTTGGGACATGATCCAGTGACGAAGGTTCTGACCTCACCAGTGTGTTAATCCACTGATAGACTAATAATTTGGTGACATTATGGGAGATGCTAGAAATTTCGGGCTGTGGGACCTAGGAAGTAGAGAGTAGGGATGTGCACTGGAAGGGTATTTCTTGTACCCAGCATCTTTCTCTCTCTCTCTCTCTCCAACTTTTCTCTTTCCCAGTTGTCATGAGCTGAGCCGCTTTCCTCCACCACACCCTTCCTCCATGATGTTTCCACTTTGGAGCCAGACAACTGTGGACTGAAACCTC
Source organism: Marmota flaviventris (assembly GCF_047511675.1). Lineage (NCBI taxonomy): Eukaryota > Metazoa > Chordata > Mammalia > Rodentia > Sciuridae > Marmota > Marmota flaviventris. Next base: position 116,091,814 of record NC_092505.1, read on the forward strand.
TGAAACCGTAAGCCAAAATAAATCCTTCCCCCTCCAAATCATTATTCTCAGGTATTTGCCATGGCAACAAGAAACTTACTAATACAAGTGTCCAGACAGTTAATGCAAATGTGTAAAAGGTAACCATCTATGACCGTCCCATAGCTAAATAAACTGGATACTGCTCAATGCTATTTAGACAAGAAGAAGGAGGAGGAGGAAGAGGAGGAGGAGGAGGAGGAGAAAGCATTCAACTGAATCAAATTGCCAGTCAACAAAACAGAAATTCCATTTAAAAGCTATTATTATACTACAGATGGCTGATTGTTGGTTGGAAATAAGAGAGTGGTCTCATAGAAATGATTCCAGGGACAACTGAAAAGGTGGTAGGGGCTTCAGCAAGCCAGACAATGGAATCATCTAAGGGTATTTGAATCAACCTTTAATAAACATGGAATGTGCAATGAGGGAAAGGGCATGTGATGTACTATACTAGAACTTTCCACACATTGATTCATTTAATGTTCACAACAACCCCATGGGGTGGGAAAAGAGAGATTCTCACTTGACAAGTGAAAAAAATTGAGGTGCAAAGCAGTTATGTGACTTGATGGAGGCCACTCAATGATACAGACAACATTTTAACCTGGAACTTATGGCTCTGGAGTTCATGGCCTGAAGTCCCACCATCCATGTCTGGATCTTATGCAGCTCTTCATGTTGAAGGATTTACTGCTCACAAAAATTTTAAGACCATTTGTTGGTAAACCTATACCTCAGCTAATTCTGCCATCAGAATCTCTGATTTGTTCAACTAACATTTATTGTGCAGATATGGTTCTCAAAGTACTAGAAGCAATCCATGAAGCCTTTATATCTAAAGCCAGAAAAACTCACCAGTGTGTTTGCAACCTAACCATCCATGACTGTCCCATAGCTAGATAAACTGGATACTGCTCAATGCTATTTAGACGACGACGATGATGATGATGATGATGATGATGATGAAGAAGAAGAAGGAGGAGGAGGAGAAGGAGGGGGAGGGGGAGGGGGAAAGCATTCAATTGAATCAAATTGCCAGTCAACAAAACAGAAATTCCATTTAAAAGCTATTATTGTACTACAGATGACTGATTGTTGGTTGGAAATAAGAGAGTGGTTTCATAGAAATGATTCCAGGCAACACATCTATTCAGAAAAATTACCACTCCTGGATCTTGGTTACCCAGTTGAATTAGTCTAGACTCTAAAGCAGTGTTTGTCAAGGCCCCCTGTTTCATACTCACGAGCAATTATTTTAAAATGTAGACTTAACATGTACAACTCTGCTATATCAGAATCTTGCAATGGGACTCTGGGGTCTCTGTGTTTAAAAAGAACTCACTATTTCATTCATTCCCTGAATTATGAGAACCACTAGGAGACAAAGGATGGGAAAAGAGACCTAATGACTTCCCAGAAAATGTTGAGGTCTATCAAACAGAAATTCATAGGAAAGAATAAAGTAATGATCTCTAAAACTCAACCTTGGAGGTTCAAATTTGCTCTGACTATTTTTAAATATAATAATGCCATTTTATCTTTAAAATTTACAGGAAATAATTTAGCCCTCTAAGATTATATCTTTGCATTTAAATTTCTAGAGACATGTACTGGTTAGAATTTCCTTCTTCTGCAATGAACAAAACCAAAGCATTTTAGACAAATAAGAGTTTATTTTCCTTTTAAAAGTCCAGAAACATGCAGTTTCAGGCTATGTTCAAGGACACAATCTTAGCAGGGGTAAGTTGAGCATCCTGGCCTTTGGATCTATTCTCACCACACTGCTTTATTACCTCATGGCCACAAAATGGCAGCTTTTGTGCCAGCAAAGCATTAAAGCAGAACAAGAAGGAGAGAGGAAAGAACAGTGTCAGTATATGTCCCCAAACCCTTCCAACAGATATCTACTTGGGTTCATTCATCTGAGTGGTATTGGAATATCATATCTCAGAGGCTGAAAAGGGAAGAAACAGGATGACTTTGAGAAGATTAGATGAGGATCCAGCAAGCCACTTCCCATGGGCCACATGCTGCCTGAAGTTTTTATAAATAAAGTTTTGTTCAAACACAACCACACTGAGTCTTATCCTTAATGTGGGGGTGTTTTCATGCTGTATCAGCAGAGTTGAGTAATTGCAAAATAAATCAGCTGGCCCACAAAACCTCAGATATTGGCTATCTTGTCCTTAATAGAAAATGTTTTCAGACCCTTGGTTTAGACCAATAATGATCTTTGGTTAACAGTTAGCACATATGCATTAGGGGATTGGATAACAGAAATAAATACCAGGTAGGCAACCCGAGCATTTGCTACACTGTACGTCCTGAAGTAGTATTTTACCTATTGCCCCATCTGTAAAAGAAAGAGGTACACCTCCTAAAGCTGAATATCCCTCAAAGTCCTGGCTAGAATTAATAGGTTACATGTGAAATACTAGTGCAGTACCCATCACACAGCCCAGGTTCAGTGACCTCAGCTGTTAGTGCCACTACTTACACAAAACCTACTACATTAGCCTTTCCGTTGAACTGTCACTTCAACTATCTTTGCATGTTTCAAACATTGAAAGTCACTTTTTTTTTTGTTTTGAGACAGGGTCTCTCTAATTTGTCAAGGCTATCCTCAAACTTGCAATCCTCCGGCCTCAGCCTCCTGAGTCTGGGATTACCAGCATGTGTCACCAAGCCTGACTTCACTTTCATTTTAAAAACTATAAGTACAGGAATTGTATTTGTCTAACAACCTTTCTCTTCTTGGATTACGGTAATGTAGACTCAAAGGCACATTTTAGATATGAACATAACAACTGATTACGTGTTCTAGCACACACATATTGACTTAGACCTATTTATCAGATGTATATCATCAAGTCCAAAATAACTCTTCATTTGCTTCACATACACAATACAGTGACTGGTGTATTACTGGAGATCTTTCTTAAAGAAAATTGGTGTTCATATGGGCATCCTTTCTTGCATGCTGTTATTTTCCTGTAGGGTTCTTTTAGACCTCACACAAATATTTCAACAAGACACACTTAGCCTTTAGATTTATCCCAAAAGCACACTTGGCAAAAGGGTTTATGAGACCAAAAATGCTGATATATAATTTCTCTATATTTGCATGTATTCCTTATTTCTCATAGTCAGTGAGAAAATATCTGCAATGCTACTTTCCTTATGAAATAAATGGAAAAAAATGTGTAACTAACAACACCAGGAAAAGGGTTTTTTAAAAATATTAAAACATAATCACCAAAGGCTGCACTCTTCTATTGTATGATTTTTTCCAATCTATAATACTAAATTTCTGCATTAAAAAGACATGGACATCTACTTTCACAACGTAATTTGAAACACAGTGAAAGAAATATTACATGCTGAGAAATGAAATTGAAAAAATTTTTTTTGACTCTTGAAGGAGAACTATCTCTTTCATTCAGGTCCTCCATTTTTTTAACTTAAAAAATAAAAATCTACAAAATATTTTGGTAAAATCTGTGGAACTCTGTGGGGGTCCAGGAGTCAAGGGACATTACTTCCCTGCATTAGATGAATAACTCATCAACTGGCCCCGTCCTTATTTAGCTCCATTGATGTGACAGGGAGATCCACATAAAACTGATTCTGTATCCACTGCAACCTCTCAGGCTTGTTTTGGAATTATTAATCCAAATCCAGAGATGCTGAATAGAGAAGATGAGAAAGAGCTGCTTTAGGCTCACAGAGAAATATTTAGACATCACTGCCCCCTGGGCTCTGAACAAATACTCTTCTTATGTGACAAGTGTCCATAAGAAGGCAAAGTCATCAAGTAAAAACTTGGTCTGGAACAGGACTTTTGAACTTAGAGACATCATGAGAAGCTTTGCCAGATACCATTGCAAACACTGATGCTGGGAGCAGAATTACTCAGGTAAGAGAAATACCTTACTGGGATATTTGTCCCATCCTCAACCATAGAAACCCATAAGAATTCAAATATGAAACTCAAAACTTGAAAATGTACTAAGATATTCCTTCCCATGGGAACATCCCATCTCCTTCTTCTAAGATGACCTGAGAGCTGGCTGGTTTGCCGTACTACTCTGGGCAATTTGCCTCTCCTGGGCTTGGTGAATCTTTCCACCATCATGCGGCTAGCAAAGCCCACTGGTGACACTCTATTATCTATTTTTATAAATATTTATGAATTCAGGTGCTATACTACACAGGCAACCATTGTTATCAGTTTTGGCTCTTTGCTCTATGAGAACGAAACATCTTCCCCCGGCTTCCAGTGTCTTCCTGCTCTCCCAGGACCTCCTCAGGGGGTACCCAATCTACATCTTTTCCTGAGAATTTCCCCTGCTCTGGACCTTTATTCCATTCTATCAAGTGCTTTCCCCATCAATATTCTGCAAAGTCATATTACCCTTGGACTCTATCTATGTGCATGCTCCTAATTCATCCAGAAAGCAGTGACTCATGCCTCCCACACCAAAGCAATCAACCTTCAGGGTTTATCCTGCCTGTTGGCGTTTTTTTTTAAGTTTGGTCAGGTTCATAGCCCAGATAACAAGTCACTAATGGTGAAGTGTCAGTTCTTGATGAAGAAGAGAAGCAAGATGGACAGTGGGCAAGAGGGCCTTCTTGACATCTCACAGTTTATCAGCTAGAGTTGTATAATCTTTAAAACTTCATGTTCTTAAAAAAAAGTTTTTTGAATTATTATTATTTATTGTCATTAAATTATCCCTTTATGTGTGTAATCCAAGGATTTTTAACTTTATTTACAGAGATATGTGGCCATAACCATACATTATAATAATAGAGAAAAAAGGGGAATTGATCAATTGCAAATGGATAAATAAGAAAACAAGCAAAATCTAGTCTTTTTAATAAGGTCTCTGAGAATGTCTTAAATCTTGCCGCAGTCCGGCTGTAGCAAAATAATCGGGGGGTGACGAACAACTTGTTTAGATCGATACAGCAGGAGTGGAAGCCGTTTATTATAGGACAGGAGCGGTATTTATACATTCCACACAGCTTATCTAATTAACATAAACTAGATACATCAGTCAACCAATAAGAAATCTCCACACTTAATGGCTCGCTGGTGTTACTTCACAAACCACTCCGTCTGGCATTTTGCCAGGCGCCATCCAGACTTGTTTACAGACTCTAACATTAAATCTGATGGACATGATTTATCTATGTGTAGATTTAGAAGGAAAAATGTTGCATTTTTGTTGGTGGGGATGATTGGGTTTTGTTGTTGTTGTTGTTGTTATTGCTGTTGCAAGGCTGGGTGTCAAACTACCGAACTATACCCTCTATCCAGGAATTGGTTTTAATGAGTTTGAAATTCTCCCAATTGAGAGTGAAATTTTGTATTTCAAAAAAAACTCCCATGTTATTACAGTACTATTCATAACAGCCAAGAAACAAAACAACCCAAATGTCCAATGACCAATGAATGGATTAAATGTGGTACATGTACACAGTAGAATACTACTCAGCCATTAAAAAGAATGAAATCCTGTCATTTGCAACAGCATGAATAAAACTGAGATCATATGGTAAGTAAAATAAGGCAAAAACAGACAAGATAGCAGGGTCTCACTCATGTGGAACCTTAAAAAGTTAATTTTATAAAAGTTGAGAATAGCATGGTGGTTAAGAGTATCTGGGAGCAGGAGGAAGATGGAAGAAATGGAAAAGGGTTGGTCAATGGATTACAGTTAGCTAGGAGGAAGAACTGCTGGTGTGCACAGTCGGTGGTCTATAAATAATGATAATGAACTGTATACTTCAAAGAAAGCTAGAGGAAAGAATGCTGAATATTTTCACTTACCCTGACTTGAGCATTACACAATGCATGCATGTATCAAAACATCACATGATGCCTCATAAATATGTACAAATTTTATGTCAGTTAAAGGAAAGGAAAGGAGAGCCCAGTCTTACTACTCTGAATGTCATTGAAAAACAGCAAAAGGTAATTTTACCATCAATATTTCTACTGCTTCTATTTGCATAATGAATGTATTATTGTATTATGTAAATAGGACGGTTTGTTCTTTCAGTGAGCATCAGTCCAGTCACAGAATAAGACTCTAAAAACTACATCACAGTGGTTCCAAAAGCACAAACCCCATTTACGTGGCCTTCCAGTTATCTATAGGCTGGACACCATTGATGCTTTGTACACTTCAAGGATTCATACTTGGCAAAGAAAGAGATTGTAGAAATAGATGTAGCCCTGGGAAACAGTTCTATGTGCCTCATAGGATTAAATTCTAATAAATGACTGTAATTTGTGTGCTGTTAGTCCTGCTCTGGGAAAACACTAGTCACCAAAATCTGACCAAATCTAGACTGAGCAGAACAGTTTTATTGGAAGCAACATGGATCTTTCTATTGAAAAGAAGAAAAGATGACAATGATCCAGTTACCATGTTGTCCACTCTCACATCCAAAAGTGGACATCAGACATCTCCTATTAGAGAAACCCTCAGGAAACGTAATGCCTCTGCAGTCTCCTGATCAAACGCCAGGCCAACCTGAGTTGAGCAGTACTCAGAGTCTTCACTGTTGTTTTTAAATCTTCTCAAGGCTCTCTTAGGTATCATAAGGATTTTTTTTTTTGTATTTATCAATATTAACCAAAAGCAAGCCCACTCTCTAATCAGGAAATGGCTTTACTCTTGACCATTTTAAGTCTTAGCATCTGGTTCACTTCTGTAAGGAATCCATGTGATAAAACATTTTCCCATGGAGTCTCACTATTTACAGAAAAGCTTTTGCCCCAGACGAACATCAAGAAGTAGTTGTTCACAGAAATTCTATCACTAAAGCTGTGAGTAGAGGAGAATTTCATCCGGATTTTGATAATGCAAACTGCCTTCATCGACCACAGCCAAAAGTACTAACAATTTGGATAAATGAAAAAAATGAAAATTATATGGGTCCTTTCATAAATTATTGTCTGATAGTTAATCCTGTCCCTTCATCATTCCCACAAGAATTCCCAAAACACTTTCACAACTTTCAAATCAGTTTTGACTCATTGGATCCATCTTGGGTCCCAAACCTTTCCAGATCCATACTGTTTTAAAAGTCCCAGGGCAAAGACAGCTGCAGGTCCCACCAACCCTGCATCACCTATTTCTAAAGTCTGGCTACAGGCTGGTTCTCCTGAACCGTCCCAAGTAACTGTCTGTGCATGCAGATTTATGTGACAATCAACACCCACGCATTCCCTTCCCCTCCTCCCAGAGGAAATTCCCAGATACGGTTTTCTACAATTTTTTTTAAAGGCATTCCTGTTTAATTTACCAAAGTTCATGAGGAATGACATCAAAGGTTGACCTAGAATAATTTATTCCCGACAAGTAAATATTAAAAATATTTAAAATGTTTGTTAAATACCAAAAATTTATATTACAATGCATAGAATTTTGACTCTAATAACTTATAGCTCCTGTATATTTTATATATAGGTTGAATAATATTTCTAGAGAAGATTGTTTTTAATTATATGATTCTTTATCACTTTCCCTTTGCAAACTAAAAATTATCATCCTTCCTGTATATGAAAAGCAAATTTATTTCCTGTTGTTCAAAGACCCTTAAATACATTTCTCATAGCAATGTAGGTTTTCTGAGTCACTCTGAGCCCAATTGCAAACATGTATTTTACATACTTATTATTGTGGGAATTTACTGATTATCATTTGTTCCTACAAAACTGTGCTATTGGGCAGAATACAGAGACAAAACATTCTCCCTGACACCAAGAAATCTTAAAATCTCATAAGGGAAATGAGACAGTGGCCAAAGTAACTCCAAACAAGGTGATTTGTGATCAAAATCAGGTGGGTGTAGTACACCAGCACTCTGATTGTTTTCCTAAGGGAATACCAAGTCTAACACTTTTTTCGTAAATTCCTATAGGAATGAGATCTATGTTCAAAACTAACATGATTATTTTAACCTCTTATGAAATGGCAGTGTGAGTGGGGGACGTAAAGGATCTAAAGGATCTCTTCCTAGAACAAATTCTTGAGGGATTTTCACAGAAACTTTTTAAGAAATATGGATGCCTATTCAATTTTCAGACTTCTAAGATCAGAACTTTTATTATAAGTTCCATATACTCAGCACCAGCAAATGAGCAAGTGTATAACCCTTGAGTCTTCACACTGTTTAGCTGAATGCAACAACTGGAATGTAAATCCACAACTGGATCTCTGAAGAAGTGGGAAATTGGCTCAGTGCATCTCCTTATATCTCTCCTAAAATGCAGCGACCAAACATAACGCATTAAAATTCTCCCGAGATGGGTTCCATGTGATCACTAGAAATTCCAGACTCATTCTAAAACTGCATTACCTACCATTTTAAAATCTACCCTTGAGTTTCAACTCCTAGGAATATATGCTATAAAAGTCTCTGGACAAAGTTATTTATTTATGGCATTTTATATATTATATTAAAAAATTAAACAAGTGTTTAATAGTAAGAAAGTAGTGAATGCTTACCTAACAAATCTAAGGCCTAGGGTTTGATTCTCAGCACCACAAAACAAATAAACAAACAAACAAAAAGTTAAATTATTATGTTGTCTTCACATTAAAATAAGATGAATCTATATTTATGGGCATACGAAGATCTCCAAGATAGAGAAAAATATGTAAATTTTATTAGTCTACAAATTTGTTTACATGTACATTAAAAGAGGCCTGTACAATACTTACCAATCTACTATCATTGCTTTTTTGAGGGTAAGAGAGTAAGTTTGAGAGAGAAAGTGAAGATTGACTTGTTTTTATTTTAAGGTTTGTATACTGCTAAACAATTTTACATGAAGCCTGTATTTATTGTGTCATATCTTATAAACACATTTAAAAGACATGATTTAGAACAACTTTAAGTTACAGATCTTTGCATTCTACTACTTACAGTCTAAGACCATCTACATTCTCAACAGTTTACCATAATGCTGGCAGAGCAGGGAACAGAAGTGCACACCTGTAATCACCGCTACTCAAGAGGCCAAGGCAGGAGGACTGCAAGTTCTAGGCCAGCCTCAGCATCTCAGCAAAACCTTGTCTCAAAATTAATTAATTAATTAAAAGAACTAGAGGTGTGTGGCTCAGAGTTGGAATGCCCCCGAGTTCAATCCCAAATACATGAAAAAAAATTTCAATGGTGGTAGGAAAATAACAAACAATAGAAATTGTCCCTAAAATTATAATCTTTGGAAAATATTTAAATAATTCATAAAATGTCTGAATTTCAAAGCAAAAGTCTCCCTCTTGTCACTCTAGAATATTCAATTTTTTGTGTCTAAGGAAGAATTTTCCATGTGGTTGAATTCAGGAATGCGGCATTATGATTCAGGTGGGGTCAGACTCACTGAGAAAAATCTGGATTTATTTTTTAAAAAGGTAGATACATGTCAAAAAGTCACAGTGTACCTATTCTTCTGAATACCCCAAAATTGTTCAAATGGTATTCCTTGAAGACTCCAGGGGATAGGGGTCTGGAGAAGTGTTACAGAGGAAAAATTGGCAGTGTGGAAAAAAATTTCATTGTGGAATGAAATCTGCAGGTCTTAAAAATGCAGGACAGAAGCTTAGGGGCCATGCTTCCTGTATGTTCACGGACCTGAGCAGATGTGCTGGAAAGAGCAGAGGGCAGCAGGTGTGACTTCTAACTGACCAAGAAGTCCTGGACCCAGACGTACCAGTGTCATTAGCACAATCCCTTTTCTGGAAATCGTAGTTTTGTAGCAGCAGCCTCAACCCCAAGCCAGGGAGGACACACGCTGACCTTCTCACCAGAGCAAGCCAAGGGCTAAGCAGGATTAGGCGTCAGTGAACACAATATGCACACAAATGCAATCCAAAAAAAAAAACCCACTTTATAACCATCGTAACATTGTTATTGTGTGTGTGTGTGTGCGTGTGCATCTGTGTGTTTTTTTTTTCAACTTTGTGAGATACTTTTCATTAAACATAACCTTCTGTTTACATTACATTACATTACATGCACTGCTTCCCTTAAAAAAAAAAAAAAGACTTTTAGTTCCAACAATTCCATTTGGAATAGCCATTTGGTAAAATCTTAGTGTTTTTTAAAGTTTGGAAAAGAGATGAGTCAATCCAAACACCTCTCTCAGTCTCTTCTCGATAACCATCAGGTTAGAACCATGTCTTAAACCACGTGGACTGAGAATTTATAAAAGTAGATTATTATTGCTTTTTTTTTTTTAATTGAAACTGCTTCCACACTATAGCAAGTGAGCTTGTGGAGGACACGGCCTGATTCATAAAAGTAGCAGTAGCAGAAATGCGAACTGGGGCAAGGCCCTTTCCCTCCCACTGTGAAATAGATTCGGAAATGCCAAAGCAATGGAGCCTGAGAAACAGTTGAGGCTGCAGCTGTTCAGCAAGGCCTCTGACACGTGGTCGCTGCCTGGAGAATTTAGTTTGGACCTCAGAAGGAGTATACGGCTAGGTATTTGGTTTGCAATTTAGGAAAATATAACTTTTAAACTCATCAGTATCAAAAGTAAGACGTCTGCCATCTGTTTTCATTCATTTACACTCAATTCATCAAAGAAATCTTAAGTTCCTTGTCAGCAAAGGGAATGGAAGTGTTTCAAAATAAACACTTAGGTCTTTATTTTGCAACTTAGAAGAGGAAGACGAAAGTGTTTGAACCAGCAAGCAAGGCTGGCCCAACAGTTTCCTCTTTCTTCAAAACAAGATTCACCACTATGCGTTCATATAAATTTTAACAGACAGTTAACTCACTTAAAAAAGGGAAATTGTCCTGGTTTATCCTTGATTATCCAAGTTGGCAAGTGATATTTAACACACTCCAATGTGTGTGCACATACGTTTGAAAACCTCTGTAGGCAATTTGGAACGATTAAGGGGGAAAAAAAAAAACTTTAATGAATAGCTCAACACTGGATATCCAGATAACATCAGAGGAAAATTTTCTGAGATGTATATAGAAAAATTAATATGGCACATGGATAGCATGCTTTTGTGAAACATTCCTTCCATCTCTTAGATCCCACGTGAGGTTGCTGTTGCTATAGTAACTGTGTTTTTGTTCAGCAGAAAAATACTTAGGTACAGAATGCTTATATTTACTCACCCAATTCTCAGTGATATCAAATAGAAACAATAAATGAAAATTCTCAGTGGATAAGCCATTCTTGCCCCTTAATTTTAAAATTATTATTGGGAATTCTATCCAGTATATTTTCACACAAATATTATTGTGATTCATAAGCTTCATCATCTCGTAAACAATAGCGACTGAGCTGGGAAGAATTTTTAACTTCTCATCATTTAGCCATTTGCACGCAATACAATATTCTTAAAAAAATATATCAACTGTCAGCCATGAAATAAAAATTGCACAAACATTTTTAAATTTTAGTTTTAAATACCAGTGGTCTGGGTTCTGCCCTCCTCCTTAGCAGGTCTTACAAAACGTCCTCAATGGCACATATTGCTGAATAAATACCTCCACACACTACATTTGCCAACAAAGTTCTAAAATCAACTTTGTAAATGTCACGAGCCTTAATGCTATTGTGGCATAAATGGACAGCGTTTCTTGAGTCCATTTGGCAAGGACCGTGAGTGCACTTTGTTTCCCCAAGAGAAGAAAGAAGAGTAGTAAACCATTTTTGCAGGATGTCATTCTCCCACAACAGTTTATGAAAGAAACATCTGTGACAAGAATCTCTAATGCTTTTCTCAAAGCCACAGCTGACAGTAAAAGAGCATTGCTAAAAGTGGCAAATCAATCCCATTCCGCCCTTCTCAGAGCATGACACCTAATTTGCTATGTATCACATGTATTTTCCTCACATGTGCTGAGAGACTGTGACACTGATGTGGTGGCTTTCATCCAAGCCTCAGCTGAATAAACACTCGGGCCATGCAGTGGGCAAACTGGCATCCTTAAAAATGTCTTCTATCCCAGCGAAGTTAACTTCACCTCAGGGAAGCATTTTTTTCTAAGTTTTTGTGTGAAACTTTGACATGTAAATGCGATCCCTGAGCCCCTTGGAAAACCTTAAATCACCTGGCATGGAGAGAGCACATTTTGTATTTTTAAAATCAGTTTTCTTGGTGTAGTATTGTTTTTCAATGACTACCTGAAAACATGCAAATCTAACAGACAAAAACTAATAACACTCTGTAGGCTTTCTGATCAAATTATACCTTTGGAGAACATGTACTTTAATAAGAATCATAGAATAAGTGTATAATGCAAGTCTGAAACATGAAAACACTGTTGTGGTGTTTTTTTTTTTGGTAAACATTTTATTGACATAAAAAAATGCACACCCAAACACTTACATACCTCAAGGGTATGGCATGATGAATTTTGCAAACTGAGTAAATAGCTTGTGATCAAATAACAGAATATCATTAGCATCACAGAGGTCCTGGTTATACCTCCCTGAAACATGAACATTGACACTGGAATCTTTAACAAATGGAAACTCCATTTAAATGATGGGGAGTTTGACTAAAGAGAATACATACATCAAGGTCCCTGTAGCTAGCGTGAATATCTCTTCTCCTGCCTTCTGTGAGGCTGCAAGTGACTCCGTTTTATCTTTCAACAATCAAGGAAATCATCAATTACCACTGTCCCCAAATTATACCCCCTCCATTTTTTTTAAATCCACTGAAGTCTTATAAAAATACTGGGGTGGAAAAAATGCAGAAGTGTGTGTCATATCTGCCATGAATTGTTTTGATTACTCTATTTTGCTTCCTTCTAAAGAGCTTTAATGTAAATTCCCTTCTCCAATTTAAATAATACTTAACAGGGAAGAATAAATATGTTATAATTTCCTGTCTCTCAGATTTCTCCTTAATATGATCATTCCTACAGCAAAAGAATGCACTTTTAAGAACCTAAAATTAATATGGAATAAATGTGTTTGTCAACACATCTTTGATCCACTGTGCATGCTTAGAGGCCAGGTATGGTTCCAACTCTCTGGGTGGAGCCTGGAAGGAAGCAGCCCAGTCCCTATTAGAAGTCACACCCCACATTCAGGAAACTCAGAACAGAATTTTGGTAGGCTAGATGACACCTTCAGGCAAGGTTTAGAAACACCTCAATGTGTTCAGAACTAAATATTCTCTGTCTTAACTAAAAGTCCAAACATTAGAATGACTCTTGCCAATCTTCTCAACTCTTACATTCAAATAAATGGTAACTTTTAGCAATTCTACATCCAGAATTGTTTTAAATCTGTCTCTTGCTGTCCTTGCTCACTCCACTGAAGTCCTTGCTCTTTTCTGAACATACCATAATATGCCATTTCCTCTCTCTCGGAATGACTCTCCCTCTGTTGCCTTGTAAATCCCTCCTCGGCCTTCAAAGGTCATCTAGAAATGGCTTCTCCTCCAGGTGCATCCCTGACCCAGCACAAGTCCTGGAGCAGAACCCTCCCTGGCTTCTCTCGTAGGACACATCACCTCATGTAATCACCCAGTCTGTTTTTATGCCTTCAAGGAGAAGATGAACACTCAAGCTAGAACAAGGTTTTCAGATCTTTATATTTGCGATACCTGGTTTATCATCTGAGACACACCATATTGCAAACAAATACTGAAGAACTACAAATATTTGCTGTCTGAAAGTCATGAAACATTCAAAAGATCACCTTGAACATATCTATCTCAGTCTAATTGCTTATCTTAAAATTGGATGGGCTTTAATTTGGGTATAAGAGACAAGTTTCTGTAAAAGTCAGCCTCATTCTTTCCAGTAGCATTGACCATGAGTTCAGGGTCATCGGGGTCTGAGAGCAACACAAGTCAATACAATATTGGCTTTCTCAAAAGATGGAAGGATATACTGTGTGATAGAAAGAATAAACTCATGGCAGTTTTTTTAATGAAAATTTCCATTTAAAAAGGAAAGAACTTGGGCTAGGGGTGTAGCTCAATGATAAAGCACTTGTTTAGCATGTACAAGACATCAAAAAATAAAACAAAGACAAGAAGTTAATATGTTGGATGAAATCATATCACTTATATTTAATGTATTGCCGTCATTACGAAAAACTGTTATGTTATGTTATTATAACATATCATAATCTAGAGCCATACCACTCTGAAGATGTCCAATCTCATCTGATTTCAGAAGCTAACCATGGTCAGACCTGGTTATTACTTAGATGGATGATTTGGTCTTAGAAAATGTTCGTGCTTCCCATAGGGTACAAATTTTTTAAATTGTTGTCAAATATCATTGTATTTGAAAGAATTAGGATTAATATATTTGTAAGTGATTGGTTACTGATACAACAAAATGAGACACTTTATAGTTATAAGGTCAGATAATTTTTTAAAAGACTGACTCTTTCCTTGCACCCATTTTATACCACATCTCAATTTGAGATCATTATCCAGAGTTCTTCTTCACTTATGATATTTATGAGTGAGCAATGACCATAATCTTCTTACCTGTAAACACTAGCCCTGATCAAGAACAAGACTGGGCTTCAGAGACTTGACATCTAAAATTGCTTATGGAAGATGCTGAGAGTGCTCTCTTCCCAAAAGAAAGAACTGGAGAAAGAGCAAAGATACAGCACACACAGGAAACGTCATCTGAATCATTTTTTATCCATGAAGGGAACTCCATCCTCCCAATCATCATGTATAAGACTTAAGGGTCAAGATTTGATATAATTTTTTAAATGTACCCTGAGGTGCTGAAAGCCTTAAGGTTCACCAGCAGTGTAAATCCAATCAGAGGGGACTTCACAGAGACATCCCCTCTCCTACACTGAGGATGGAACCTGGGACCTCACGCATGCTAGGCAAGTGCTCCACCATTGAGCTGTACCCTCAGCCTCTCAAAGTTTTCAAGGGGCTCTTTCGTGAGGCAGGTTAATCTGTAGACCTATTTCAGAGACTAATGGCAAGTTTTTACTCAATTAGTGTATTTGTATTAATATTATGAGATTTGTACAGATTTAGTTAAAATCTATGCATACAACCCATGCTAAAAATCCATAGTATGATTGACTTCAAAATATCTTCCAGCAATTATTAAATGATTTTATGCATGAAATGAATGTCAGCCCTGTTCAAAGAATAGTGTTAAGCTGGTGGATTAGAAGAAGGACATACTTCCCAGAAGATCATCAGCTCAAGATTTAAAAAGTAGGAAGACAAATTTCTCAGCAAGGTGGGTGATAAGGGAACTCACTGAAATCCAATACTGAACAGTAAAATAATCATGGAGACACAAGAACATTATGTAAGAAATAGTACATTCAAAAGTGGGTGCGGTGGCGCATGCCTGTAATCCCAGCAGCCTGGGAGGCTGAGGCAGGAGGATAGCAAGTTGAATGCCAGCCTCAGCAAAAGTGAGGCACTGAGCAACTCAGTGAGACTGTGTCTCTAAATAAAATACTAAACAGGGCTGGGGATGTGGCTCAGTGGATGTGCCCCGGTCAAGTTCAATCCCCAGCACCCCAAAAGCAAAAGAAATAGTACATTCAAGACACATCAGCCACCAGCCCACAGCAGAGGGGTGGCAGGGAGTACAGGCAGAGAGAGAGGGCAGTGTAGTGAATAAACTTGGTCTGGAGGAGCCTGAAGAAGAGATTGGGAGGCTGATCTTAATGGATCCAGAGTTGGTAGGGAAGTTGTTGAGTAAAAACCAATGAAAATTGCATTACCCAGACACAGAGAGTCCAGCAGACCAGAGTCCCAAAGGCAGGGGCCATTTTTTAATGGTCATGTAGGAACAAGCAAAGACAGGGAGCTGCAGCGTAAGTGCACAGTCACTATTATGGGATGCAGAGTGTGCCTGGACAGTACAGTTGAGACAGGTGCAGGGACGACTGTGCCTAGGGTGATCTGGGGTGGGGATACTGAGGAGAGAGAGCTCCCTTTCTTGGGAACATCCCTTTATAAGCATCTGAAAAGATGCCAGTGACCTGTCAGAGAGGCAAGTCATCGCTCCAGGTCTGATCATGGGCAATTCACATCCATGATGGTCAGTGTGGGAATCCTGCAAGATTGCGACTCCTCATCCTAACAGTGGAATTTCGGGGAGGCCCCTGAGACCTAGCAGACATGGGCATCTCCCCATCAACAGGGGATGTAGATCAAATGTAAATACCCCCAGACAGAGTTCCAACGGTCAGCCCAAACAAATTCCCAGCTCTCAGAACCTCCAGTTTAGAGCCCTGCACCATCCCCTGTAGGGAGCACAGCAGTGGTCAGCCCTCTGTCATCTGCCCCATCCCACACTGGGAGACAAAACAGGAAGCCGAGAGCTACTACAACCAGGTGAGGAACACAAAGACGTGAGCCAAGGGTTACAGAATCCAAAGACAAATACAAAGAAACGCGCAGCAGCATAAGCAGTGAATATCCTTCCTTGCCAAAGAGTTTTGACTACTTCAGTGGAATAACACCTTTACTTCTGATTAGAAAGTTATCCCCTTCTGCTTTTTTAAATTTTATTTTTATTATTATTTTATATTTTTTTCATTCTACATCATTATAAGTAGTGTGTGTGTTCTCATTGCACTAATAGTGTGTGTGTGTGTGTGTGTGTGTATATAATAGTCACATATTTTTTCTTTCATTTTAATTGCTCTCTTCTTCATCTGTTTATTATTTAGCCTTGGTTTGATTTTGGTGGAGTAAAATTTTACATCAATTTGGTTTGTTTTGATCTTATATTTGGTTTTGCTTTTTGGTTGTTGTTGTTGTTTGTTTGTTTTTTACCCCTTCCTTGCTCTCTTCCCTCACTAAGAGACGAATTTTCCTATTTCCTCTTACTCTTCTTTATTTTACTTTTATTTTTTAGTTGTTGGTAGATCTTTATTATATTTATTTATATGTGGTGCTGAGAATGAAACCCAGTGCCTCACACAGGCCAGGCAAGGGCACTACTGCTGAGCCACAGCCTCATCTCCTCCTCTGACTCTTTATTTATAACTTCTAGTTACTTTTTACTCCACCCTCTTTATAGCCATCATCTGCTACATATCTCTTGCATATCCGCTATTCACTTTTTTAATATTTCAAATTTTCTCTTGCCTTTCTATCGTATATTCTAGTCACTGTAACTTCACTCTCTGAGAGAAGTAGATAGTTTATGCAATTCCTATCCATTCATATTGGTTTGATTATTAATACAGTGGGTGACATAGTAGACCTGCTATTTAATGTCTAATCTAGTTGTTGCTTATAGTTGGTGCTGGTATCAACTAGTGTCCCCACCATTCCTACACAGGTGGTAATTAGTATTACAGATATCAAAGTAGACACTGACATTTAATTTAAAGCTGTATATCTGTTTCTAACATTAGTGCTATTCCCAGCTTTCCCCTTGCACTGAGAGAGGCTGGAAAGTGATTAGAACACTCCAAGTTCACAGACCCGAGACCTTGCTGCTGAGCAACACTCACAACTCAGCCAATAGCAAACCTCACTCTATACACAAACTAGTCCCACTCAGGCCTCAATAATACTTCAACTCAGAGTATCAGGGAAACAAAACCCCAGACCAACAACCAGGACTCAAGTAGGACCAACCAGAGATGGAACTCAGGTCCCATTTCCCTGCCCATACGGGAAAAACAAAGAGACGTCTGAAGAACAAAGGACACATGTATAGAAGAGAAAGTGGAATACAACACAACTGATGTGCAAGTCCAAGGTGTATGGCAACACAAAGAAACAGGCCAAAAAATCTCCCCTGAAAACTCACATTTCACCCATAAAGGAACCACAGATACGAAAGTGGCCCAAACTCTGGAGAAAGACTATAAATTACTGATTGTTAAAATGGTCAATGAACTGAAAGAAAACCACAGGCATGAATTAAGAGAGCAAATACAGAAGGGGAAAAGACCATTTCAATTAAAAAAAAGAGAGAGAGATTGAAAAGAAACCAATCAGAACTCCTGGAAATGAAAGACACAATGAATCAAAATTAAAAAGTCACTGGAAAGTATCACCAACAAAATAGATTATGTAGAATATAGAATTCCAGGCCTTGAAGACAGGGTATATAAACTTGAATACTCAATATGCAATAATGGGGAAAAAAAACCATGATCATAGTAAACTAGAACTCTGGATAACATCAAGAGACCAAATCTGAGAGCCACTGGGATAGGAGAAAACACAAAGATATAGGCTAAAGATGTTAAGAAACTCTTCAGGGAGATAATAGCAGAAAGATTTTCTCACCTTAGAAATGAGATAGATATCCACATAGCAAAACCCAAATAAACAAGACCCCACACAACACAATCAAAATGCCTAACATAGAAAATATGAAAACAATATTAAAAACTGTAAGACAAAAATGCCAGGTCACATTTAGAGACATACCAATCAAGCTGATTTCTGCCTTCTCAACTCAGACCCTAAAATAAAGGACAGCCTGGAATGACATATTTTAAGTTCTAAAAAGAAAACAAGTACCAGCAAAGACTGCTATACCAAGTAAAGCTAACTTTCAAAACCAATGAAGAAATAACTTTCCATGATAAGGATAAATTAAGAATTCTTGACCACTAAGCCAGCACTATAAACAATACTTAAATATAGAACGCACACTGAAGAATTCAAACAAACAAAAATTCCCATATAGACAAAGTTCACAAGAAGAACAATTAACTAAATGAAAATCAAAACTTAATTATATAGCAAACCAGCTAAAATGGCAGGAAAAAACAAACATCTGTCTATAATAATACTCGATATAAATGTTCTCAATTCCAAGTTATAAGATCCAACTATACAATTTTTTTCAACGGTATCAACTTATAGGCAAAGATACACATAAGCTAAAAATAAAAGGATGGTAAATAATACTCAATGCAAATGGAGTCTGAAAACAAGCTGGAGTAGCTATTTTCATATCTGACTAAGCAGATTAGATTTCCAACAAAAATTAGAAAAGACAAAGAAGGCTACTAAATACTGCTAAAGGGAACAATTCAACAAGAAGATAAAATGATAGAAAATACTGATGCCCCAAATGACAGTGCACCTAAAAACAGGTAATTCACTCTTTTCTCAGTGGCTCATAAAATCTTTTCCAAAATGGACTGTTCTAGGACACAATGTAAATACAAAAAAAAAAAAATGATATAATCCCATGCATCCTATCAGGTCACGATGGAATGAAAGTAGAAGTCAGCAGCAAGAAAAATTATAGAAACACACACTCTCTCATGAAGATTGAACAATGTTATTTTAAATGAAGAATGGATCATAGAAGAAATGAAAAAAGAAATCAAGAAAATTTTAGAAATATGAAAACAGAGATAAGACATAAGAATCTCTAGGACAGTTTGAAGGCAATTCTAAGAAGAAAGTTTAGAGTGTTAAGTTGTTAAGTGCCTACATCTTAAAAAATTGAAAGATCCTAAATAATATAATGCTCTACCTCAAGGCCTTATAAAAGAAAGGAAAAAAGTAATGACAAATTCAGTAGAAGACAGCAAACAATTAAGACCAGAGATAAAATTGAGAATAAAAGAAATTTTAAAAAAAGAAATACATGGTATTAATGCAACATAGAGATGGTTCTTTCAAAAGATAAAGAAGATCAATAAATATTGACAAGGTGACTGATAACTGTTCATAAGACATTTAAAAGATGGGAACATAATTTCAGTGAATGTACATGAGATAACTCAGACCAACCTTCTTTATTTCTTATTTGTTCTAATTAGTTATACATGAAAGTAGAATGCATTCTGACATATCATACATAAATGGAGTATTCTTCTCATTGTTCTGCTTGTACACAATGTAGAATCACATCAGTTATGTAATAATTTATACACATAGGGTAATAATGTCGAATTCATTCCACTACCCTTCCTACCCATACTTCCTCCCCTGCCTTCAGTCTCCTCTGCCTAATGTAAAGTACCTCTATTTTTCTCCAGCACCAACCCCTTATTGTGAATTAACATCTGCATATCAGGAAAAAAAAAACACATTTGGCCTTTGGTTTTGGGGAATTGGCTTATTTCACTTAGCATGATAGTTTCTAGCTCCATCCATTTAATGGCAAATGCCAAAATTTCATTCTTCTTTAAGAATGAAAGAAAAGAAGATTTAAGGCTGAGTTTTTATATACATAAATTTATAAATTTATATATATAAATTGCATTTGCTTTTACCATTCATCTGTTGAAGGGCACCTAGATTGGTTCCATAGATTGGCTAATGTGAAGTGAGCTACTATAAATATTGATGTGGTTGCATCACTATAGTATGTGGACTTTTACATCCTTTGGGTACAAAACAATGAGTGGGATAAATGGGTCAAATGGTGGTTCCATTCTAAGTTTTCTGAGGAATCCTCATACTGTACCAATTTGCAGTGCCACCAACAATGTATGAGTGAACCTTCTTCCCCATATCCTTGCCAACATTTATTGTTGCTTATATTATTAATAATTGCCATTCTGACTGTAGTGAGATAAAATCTTAGCAGACCAGCCTTCCTGAGAAGATGACTAAGCAGGCAGGAGTAGCATAAGATATATTCTTAAAAGTATCAAGTAAAAGAATAAGGAGATACGAGGCCGCAGTAGGAGGCCAAAAAACCAAAGAGAAAAGTGAAAGTCATATATAGGCATATTTCAGGATCTAAGACCACAGATAATTTTTGCAATTAATCAAAACAATTAAAGAAAGATTGAATAATGCCAATAAACTTGACAATGCCAATGAAATGAACCAATCCCTACAAAACATTGGGAAGAAATTGGTTTAAGAAATCTGATCAATGATTTTCCCACAAGAAAAAATCAGATCTACTTGATTTCATTTGGTAAATTCTACTATAATATGAAGGTAAAATTCCAACATGTAAATTCCTCCAGAGAAAAGAAAAACTCATACTCCTCCATCCATCTTAAGCCCAGCACAACCTTGACAAAGACAGGACAAGAAAAAATGAACCCCCCCCCACACACACACACAGAAAAATCCTTAACAACCAGCATTAGCAAACTGAAACCGTAAGTATATAAAAGTGAAAATTCATTGTAACTGAAATTGTTTTATATCAGAAATTTACAGTTGATTTGATAATAAATAATCAATATATTTACCACACAAATAGATTAAGGTTTAAATTTATGCAATAATCTTAATAGATACAGAGAATAAATTTGGTAAAATTCACCTTCTGCTCATGATGAAAAATATTAAAAAAAAAAAACTTTGGCCAAAATAGAAAAGAATTTTGAAATACCAAAAAGGAGTATGTAACAAAAACAAACAAACAAACAAAAAACTACAGGGAATATCATAATTAGAGTGAAACATTGCAAAATTTTACATGTAGATTTAGAACAGAAAAAAAGATATCAGTCTATTTTTTAGTAATATAAATACATCATAAACAGTGCAGTAAGACATTATATACATTTTAAAAAGCAACAAAGAAGACTGTCATTCATATCAGCTAATATGATCACATACATAAAAGTTCACCAGAATCCATGTCACTAAAATGAATAATTTTGTTAATTTTCTGAATAAAAATTTAGTGTGTAAATTCATTGCCTTTTTATATGCCAACCACAAGGAGAAAACAGAACTTTAATAGATCCATTTGCAATAGCCTTCCAAATCTTCAAGTGCTTAGGATTAAATCTAAAAAAAAAAATGTATAAGACTTCTATAGAAAAAATTACAAAATGCTATTGAAACACATTAAAGAAGATTCACAAATGAGATGGACCTGTGTTTCTAAACTGGAAGACTCAATATTGAAACCACATTGGTTCTGCACATACTATTCTGTAGATTCAATATAATCTCAATCAAATGTCAGGAGGGTATTCTGTGTGACAGGCTAAACCTAAAATCTATATGGTGATGCACAAGAGCATACCAGCAAGATAATCTTAGAGATAAACCAGGAGAGGACTGGCTCCATCAGCTTCCTATGGAAAGTGTGTAATTGACACTAACTAAATAGGCCAGTAAAGCAGAACTCATCAGAAAGTTAGCATGTGAGTAAGAGGAAAAGAATTGTCTTCAAAAACTCTTTTTTTGGAAATTAGGGAAATATTAATAAAAATTATTCTGAGAAGCATACACCCATCAAAACAGAAAAAGTTAAAAGCCCATCAATATCAACTGTTAACAAGGATGTGGGGCAATAGCAACTACACGAGTGTGACTGGCACAAACACTTTGGAAATTATTGGGGCATTATGCAAATTGCAAGCATCTCTTTCTTTATACAGGGTAACACAGCTAGCGTCCAGCTGGAGTCTACTCTGAAGAAGGCAAGTCAACTAAAAGCAGCTCAAATCCATCAAGACCCAGTATGAATAAATAAATTTGGCATATTCATGAAATTAATCACTATAGAATAAAAAGAAATAGATGGATGTTAAATTTATTCACAGTGACACAGATGAACCTTATAAATGCAATGCTAAATACAACATCAAAATATAGTCACACTACATTTCCATTTATATACAGTTTGAAAACATTAAAAAATAGGATATATTGTTTAAGATTCATTTATAAGTCTTGAAACTTTTAAAAAGGTTCCTAGTGATGATTACAATAAAAGTCAAACTAATGTTTACTACTAGTGGGGAGTTCCATCAAGGGACTCCTAAAGAGTTTCTGGATGCTTAGGGAAAGTTCAATTTTGTACTTGAGAGGTGGTTACTTTGCTAGATCATATTTCACCTATTCTTTCATGTTTTATGTACATTTTTAGTGTTTATATAATATAATTCATGATTATGCAGACCTCCATGGGAAGAGCATTGCAGCCCAAATCTTCCTTACTCATCTGCCTTCAAGACTTAGAAACTGAGCCTTGTCTATCGTAATTATCCTGTGTTTTCTGAGGTGTCTGTTCCATACATTCAGGCACCACCACTTCCACGCCATAACTCACTGGAGCGAGCTATCAATCTACCTTCCACCCTCTTACTGAATAATACCAGTCAGGTGACCTCCAAAAGCAATAGATCCAAATTAACTCAATTACTTCTCCCTAAACCAACATTCCTCATTAGCTTCTCCTCAAACTTATTTTACTTTTGCATATTTGTGCTTACCTAACCCAAGCAAAGCCCACTAGATCCTTTCCCTTGGACATTTCTGGATTAGGATAAATGGGACTAGTCATATGAAATGTGTGGGAGTCAGAGGTGGCAAGATGAGGAATGACTTGCAACCACACATCCCTTCAGGAGGAGGCCAATCTGCAGGATGAGAGACCCCAGGTAACTAAAAAGAAGCCATAATAGAAATCAAGTAGAGAAATAGAGTCCTGCTACATTAAAGTCCAACAGTGTAGCTGTTCCTGAGGTCTAACTTCTCACTTTCCTTTTCAACAATATGAATGATCTTTTTACTCAAGTTAATTTGACTTTTGTCTTTATCTAAAAAAATGAAACACTGCTTAGAGGATCTAGATAAGCTGCTCCTACTCACTCTTCAGGGTGTATGGCAATCACCAGGAGATTCCCTGCACTAACAATGACTTCCTCTAATGTGTGTTTTAGTCAGCTTTTTGACTGCTGTGACTAGATCTGATAGGAACAATTTTAGAGGAGGAAAAGTTGATTTGGGGCTCACAGTTTCAGAGTTCTCAGTCCATAGATAGCCAGCTTCATTGTCAGGACTTGAGGTAAGGCAGAACATCCTGGCACAAGAGTGTGGTAGAGGAAAGTGGTTCAAGACATCACACCATGAAGCAGAGAAAGACCCCACTAGCCAGATACAAAATGTGTACCCCAAATGTTCAGCACCTGGGACTCATCTCTTCCAGCCACACCCTCCCTGCCTGCAGTTACCACTCATTTAATCCCCACCAGGGCATTAATTCACTGATTGGGTTAAAGCTGTCATAAATAAATCACTTCACCTCTGAATGTCCTGCATTGAATCACACATGAGCTTTTGAGGGAAGAGTAATATCTAAACCATAACAATGTGGCCACAAAATATTGATTGTTTTCTAATTTATATATGATTTGCATCTGATATATCAAGAAAATTAACAATGAATTATTTACATTACTGAATTACATATAATGCTTGGACCTATCCAAATAAGAATAGAATATTTAAAATATGTATTTTCAGTTTAAACACAGCCCTTAAAAAGATAAACATGAATTAACTTGAGATAACATGTTTAAAATTTGCCTAAGAATGTTCATCTTTACATTGATTTTTGACAATTTGATCAAAAGCAAGAAATGGAATTTCCCTTTTCTTATATAAAATATTTGTAAAAATGCATGTATGTATATGTCATTCTAACATCTGAAAAGTTCAATAAAGCAAAAGATGATGGAAGAAGAGGTCAGATAAAACAGAGATAAAAGAAAGAAAAGACCTTTTAAGGAATAAAAAATTAGATATAAGAACACAAGCCCATTCATACCACATCATCCTTATCCTATCTAATATTTACTTAAAATGAGCAATCTCCATGGCAACCAGTGGATCAAATGATACATGAGCTGACTATGAAGTGCAGACATTTGTCTTTTTTATACTAAAATTGATTATATAATCAACACAATCAGTAATAGAATTGTATTGTTGTAACCTAAACATATGAGGGACAATAGATTTTTAAATATGTGTTTTCTACAACTGTAGTTGATAACATTAATATTATTTTTCCATATATTTCTCACCACCTTTTAACCTCCAATTTTTTGCTTTGGCAATTTAAAAATGAATTTTAACAAAAATAAAGCCTGTAGGAGGATTTACTTAACATCCGGTGTGATGGGCAGAATAATGACTCCAGATGACATCCATGTCCTAGTCCCTGGAGCCTGCTATGTTCTTACATGCAGAACAGACTTTACAGGTGTGATTAGGGTGCAGACACTGAGATGGAAAGGCGATCCTGGGTTAATAGAGCAGCTCAGTGGAAGTTCCTGAGTCCTTAAAAGAGGAAGCCCTTTCTTTACTGAGGTCAGAAAGAGATGAGAAAGAACAAAGGCAGCTCAGGGTGCTGGTTCACTGCTGATTCCGGAGGAGGAGAAGGGGCCACCAGCAAGGGCAAGCCAGTGGCCACCAGAAGCTGGACAGTATGTGGAAACTGATTCACCTGTAGGTTCCACACAGAGAGGCAGTCCTGAGCACACCCGATCTTTTTCCAGTGAGCCCTGGGTCGGACTTCTTATCTACAGAACAGTGAAATGATAAATATGTATTGTTTGAGACATTGAGTTTGTGGTAGTTGTTGTTGGTGGTGATCCTTAATGTCAGCAATAGGAAACTAGGAAAGCAGGTGGACCATTGGTGAGACTATAAGAGGAAAGACCACAGCCGTGACAGAAAGGGAGAGGGAGAGCCCAATTCTCCCTCACCCCTGCTGCCTAGAATGGGATGATGTATCTCAGATAAGCACATGCCCCTTCAAAGGAGTGGCAGGTCAGCCTTAGAATTAGCACCTTATGCCCGGCCCCCAAGAGCCCAGGGGAATAGTCCAAAAGACACGTGAAGCTTTGAATTCTCTGCCAGGCTCTGTTTATCCCACACTGAGCCTCAATCGGCTGCTCAAGCTATGCTGAATCATAATTAAGTGTGAAACAGGCCCAGACACGCACATCAACCTTAAACAAACTACCCAGTCAGTAAAACAGTAAATTTATTTTTCCTACAACATTTTTTGGGGTGTGGATGTGTGTGTATCTATTTACATATATTTTTAATAATACAGAGAGCTTTTCCTTAAAATAGTATTTTTCTTTCTGAAAAGCCTGTCTCACTGTGGCTATCAGAGGAGGGAGGAAATGGGGGCTTAAGTGCTTCCCCACTCATTACGGCATTTAAACATGAAGTGACTTTTAAGGGAAGACATTTTCTTTTCTAAAATTAAGCACGCCATAGAAGTTGAACAAGCGTTTATACATAATATCAGATAGAACTTTCTCAGGGCTGTCTGAGTCTAAGCTGAATTCTGGATCCTTATTTTAAACAGACATGAAACAGGTGTAAAAAGAACAAACGACACTGTAAATGGATGAAATGGACTCTTCCAAACAAGTAGTACCATGCTTGTTTAAAAAAAAAATATTGTTTCCCTTTTTATAATAAAATGAATCCTAATTGGTTCCCTTTATTGCTTGTTGACACTTTATAGCTAAATATGACCTTATTTTAACAATTCCTGGGCACCCTAGGGGTTCTTAAGATCCTATCAGGGGAACCCTGAACTCCTCCTTTTCCAAGGAGGCCAGATTTTCTTCCTATACTTCAACATAAACACACCCCGAAAGACAATCCAGAAGCAGGTGCGAACCTTCTTCTTCAGGTTTGACAGACTTTGAAGAAACTGCCATTCCACTCCTGTAAATATTTTTCATTTTGGAAACTATAGTTATGTTCTTAAAGATGCTCTTTAAAAAAAAAAAAAACATAATAGTTTATTCAGATTGTTTTAAATGAATTAATACATATTTTTTTTTATCTTTTTAGTGTCAATTCCTAATTGAGTCAATACCAACAAGAGTCACATGAAGAAACGACTTCATGGTGTCCACAATTATTTTAAGAGCACACAAACTTGGAAATCACTGCTTAATCTCAATAGTCCTCCCAACTCCGCAGAGAAAGGCAAAGAGGCCAGGGGCAGTAAAGGGTTCTAGGAGCTAAACAGGTAGTTTTGTGCTCTGGTTTGTCAAGATGCAGGAAGTGCAGGATGATGACCACAAGGTAAAAAGGGTGGAATTCCTTAGTATCATTTCTATGTTAATTTCTTAACATTTCACCAAGATTTTTCTATATTGTTGTTTAGTTTGTGGCTTGTTTATTGTGGCTGTAGATCTGTTTTGCTTTTAGATTGAGTTTTGATATTGAATTCTTGTTTTATTTGAATGTATACTCACTGATTCAGGACTCCTACACATATTCACATTTGTTTCTCTATCCTCATTTCTACTCTTGCTTTTCCTTTTATTTATTTATCTTTTTTTTTTCATTTTCTTTCCTTTTTTTCATATACTTTTTCAAAGTTGTTATTTTCTCATGCTCTGAACTTTGAGGGTTAGGGTTTATGATTAGCTTATTTTGAATGTCACATACATCGATAATTAATACAGTGGAAGGTACAGACAACACCTATTGTTTATTTTAAGCCAGACATAACACATGACAGAAATTGCTGATCATATTGTACCAATTAACTAGATATCAAAATAGGAACTAAGTACCTAGTCTACTGTTACATATTGTTTGCATACTTTGTTGCTATCATTAGGCTCCTGCCTCCATGTGAGGTACACTATAGAGGGACACTATAAACCCATAAGGTAGAAAGTCTATAGCATCAGATCCATCCAGATAGATGGGTAGATAAACAATATAAAAAAGCAAGGGAACAAACCATCCCAAATAACCCAGACTACTATAGCAGTAGACTCCATTGACACCACGGTGGAGGAAATGTCAGAGATGAAATTCAGAAAGTTCCTGATTAAACTGGTCTACAAGGTAAAAGTTGATGTAAGAAATGAAATAAGAGAGAAAACACAAGAAGTGAAAGATCATTTCAATAAGGAGATAGAGCTTCTGAGCAAGAATCAGTCAGAAATCCTCAAAATGAAGGAATCAATAAACCAAATTAAAAATTCAATTGAAAGCATTACCAATAGACTAGACCACTTGGAGAACAGAGTTTCAGGCAAGAAAAACAAAATATATAATCTAGAAAATAAAGTTGTCCATGGGGAAAAGATGTTAAGATATTATGAACAGAACCTCCAAGAATTATGGGATAAGGTGAAAAGACCAAGCTTAACATTTATCAGGATAAATGAAGGATCAGAGATATAAACCACAGGAAAGCACAGTCTTTTCAATGAAATAATATCAGGCAACTTCCCAAACCTAAAGAATGAAATGGAAAACCAAATACAGGAGGCTTATAAGACCCCAAATGTAAAAAATTACAACAGACCCATACCAAGATATATTATTATGAAAGTGCATAACAAACAGAATAAGAATATGATTTCAAAGGCTTCCAGAGAAAAGCAAAAGGTAACATTTAAAGGAAGACTGATTTTTCAACCTAGACCCTCAAAACTTGGAATAATATATGCAAAACTCTGAAAGAAAATGGATGCCAGCCAAGAATACCATACCCAGCAAAACTAAGCTTAAGGAATGACAATGAAGAAAAAAACTTACATGATAAAAAAAAGTTAAAAGAATTTACAACTAGAAAGCCTGTACTATAAAACATACTCAGTAAGACATTTTATGAAGAAGAAGTGAAAAAAAAAGTGAAAACCAGTAAAGGGAGAAGCTACACTAGGAGAATAATCAATAAAAAAAAGAAATTAATTCAAATTAAAAGCCAAAAATAAAGTGACAGGGAATAAAAGTCATATCTCAATAATAATAATATTGAATGTAAATGGCCTAAACTCATCAATCAGATGACATAGACTGGCAGGTTGGATAAGAAACAAGACCCAACAATATACTGTCTCTAAGAGACTCACCTCATAGGCAAAGACATCCACACACTGAAGGTAAAAGGATGGGGAAAAAACATATTGCTCATATGGGTCTCGTAAACAAGCAGGGGTTTCTATCCTCATGTCAGATAAAGTAGACTTCAAGCCAAAGTTACTCAGAAGGGACCAAGATGATTATTTCATACTGCTTAACGGAGTTATACATCAACAAGACATAACAATTTTAAATGTTTATGCCCCCAAACAGTGGAACATCTATCTACCTACACCAAACAAACCCTTCTCAGTTTTAATAATAAAATAGACCACAGCACCATAATACAAGGCGACTTTAACATGCCTCTTTTGTTATTCATTACATGCCCCTCCAAACAAAAACTAAATAAAGAAGCTATAGAACTAATGAGTACAATTAACAATTTAGACTTAACAGACATATGTAGAATATTTCATTCATCAAGGACTGAATACACTTTCTTCTCAGCAGCACACAGATCCTTCTCTAAAAAAGACCATATCTTGAGCCACAAAATAATCTTAGCAAAAACAACAACAACAAACAAAATTAAAATAGAAATAAAACCTTGCATTCTATCAAATTATAATTACAGGAAATTAGAAATCAATGATAAAACAAAATATAGAAGCTACTCTAACACCTGGAGACTAAATAATATGATATTGAATGACCAATGGATGGTAGAAGAAATCAGTAATGAAATTTAAAAAAATACTTAGTGGTAAATGAGAATCACGACACAACTTATCAAAATCTCTGGGATACTATGAAGGTAGTAAGAGGAAAGTTCATTGCACTGAGTCTATTCTATAAAAGAATACAAAGTCACCAAATAAATAACCTAACATTAATCTCAAAGCCCTAGAGAAAGAACAAAACAACATAAAAGCAGAAGACAGGAAATAATTAAAATCAGAGTGAAAATCAATGAATTTGAAACAAAAACCCATAGAATTCAAAAAATAGATGAAACAAAAAATTTATTCTTTGAAAAAAAATAAATTGATAAACTCTTTCACAAGCTAACAAAAAGAGAAAAGTCAAATCACAAAAATTCATGATGAAAAAGAAAATATCACCACAGAAACTATTTCAATAGTTTAATAATCAGAAACTGTTTTGAAAATCTATACTCCAGTAAAATAGAGAATCATGATGACCTCAACAAATTTCTAGAGACATATGACCTACCCAAATTGAACCAGAAAGAAATAGAAAATTTAAACAGATCAATTTCAAGTAATTAAATTAAAGACACCATCAAAAGCCTACTAACAAAGAAAAACCCAGGACCAGACAGATTCTTAGCTAAGTTCTACAAGACCTTCAAAGAAGAATTAATAGCAATACTCCTCAAATTATTGCATGAAATAGAAAAGAAGCAAACCCTTCCAAACTCTTTCTATGAAGCTAGTATTACTCTGATACCAAAACCAGACAAAGACACATCAAGGAAAGAAAACATCAGACCAATATCCCTGATTAACAGAGATGCAAAATTCTTAATAAAATCCTGGCAAATTGCATACAAAAACACATTTAAAAAATAGTGCAACATGATCAACTGTGATTCATTCCAGGGATGCAAGGTTGGTTCATCATACAGAATCAATAAATATAATTCATCATATTAACAGACTTAAAGACAAGAACCATGTGATTATCTCAATAGATGCAGAAAAAGCATTTGACAAAATTCAGCATCCATTCATGCTCAAAACATTAGAAAAACTAGGATTAGTAGGAACATACCTCAACAATGCAAAAGCTATTTATATGCTGAACCCAAGGCCAACATCATTCTAAATGGAGAAAAATTGGATGCATTCCCTCTAAAAACTGAAAAAAGATAGAGATGCCCTCTTTCACCATATCTATTTAACATAGTCCTTGAAACTCTAGCCGGAGCAGTTAGACAAAAGAAAGAGATTAAAGAGACAAAAATAGGAAAAGAAATACTCAAACTATTCTTATTTGCCAACAACAAAACTCTATATTTAGAAGACCAAAAAAAAAAAAACACCAAAAATCTTCTTGAACTCATAAATGAATTCAGAAAAGTAGGAGGATATGAAATCAACACCCAGAAATCAATTTCATTCCTATACACAAATGACGAATCAGCTGAAAGAGAAATCAGAAGAACTATTCCATTCACAACAGCCTCAAAATAAAATAAAATACTTCAGAGTCAATCTAACAAAAGAGGTGAAAGACCTGTACAATGAAAGCTACAGAACACTTCAGAAAAAAATTGAAGAAGACCTTAGAAGATGGAAAGTCCTCCCATGTTCTTAGATTGGCAGAATCAATATTGCCACAATGGCCATACTACCAAAAGCACTATTCAGATTTAATGCAATTCCCATTAAAATTCCAGTGATGTTTTTCATTGAATAACAAAAGCAGTCATGAAATTTGTTTGGAAAAATAAGAGGAACGGAACAGTCAAAGCAATCCTCAGCAAGAGAAGTGAAGTAGGAGACTTCATAATACCAGACATTAAATTATACTTCAGAGCTATAGTAACAAAAATGGCATAGTATTGGCACAATAATATAATTGAAGATCAATGGAACATAAAAGAGGACACAGAGAAAAACCCACCTAAATAAAGTTATCTCACACTAGACAAGGGTGCATAAACATACGTTGGAGAAATTGCCTCTTCAACAAATGGTTCTTGGGAAACTGGAAATTAATATGTAGTAGAATAAAATTGAAATTCTCTCACTCTGCACAAAATTCAATTCAAAGTGTATCAAGGATGTTGGCATTAGATCAGAGACCCTGATGCACCTACTAGAAGAAAAAGTAAGACCAACTCTGCATTGTATCGGTTCAAGAACAGGTTTCCTCAATAAGACTCCTAGCACTCAAGAAGTAAAACCAAGAATCAATAAATGAGATGGCATCATACTAAAAAGCTTCTTCACAGCAAAGGAAAACCATCAATAACATAAACAGAGAGGCTACAGATGGGAAAAAAATCTTTACCACCTACACCTCAGGTAGAGCATTAGTCTCCAAGATATACGAACTCAAGAAAACAAATAATCCAATCAATAAATGGGCAAAGGAACTAAACAGACACTTCACAGAAGAAGAAATATGATTGATCAACAAATACGTGAAAAAATGTTCAACATTTCTAGTAATTAGAGAAATGCACATTAAAACTACACTGAAATTCCATCTCACTCTAGTCAGAAAGACAATTATCAAGAATATGAGCAACAATGAATGTTGGTGAGGATGTAGAGGAAAAGGTTTACTTATACATTGCTGGTGGGACTGCAAATTGGTCTAACCACTCTGAAAAGCAATACGGAGATTCCTCAAAAAACTAAGAATGGAATTTCCATTTAACCCAGTTATCCTACTCCTCAACATATATCCAAAGGGCTAAAAATCAGCATACTACAGTGATGCAGCCACATCAATGTTTAAAGCAGCTCTATTCACAATAGTCAAGCTTTGGAACCAACCTAGGTGAATAGATAAAAAAGAATAGATAAAGAAAATGTGGCATGTATACACAATGGAATATTATTCAGCTATGGAAGAATGAAACTATGGCATTTTCTGGTAAATGGATGGAACTGGAGAATATCATATTAAGTGAAATAAGTCAGTCCCATGAAACCAAAGGTCAAATATTTTCTCTGACATGTGGATGCTAACTCATAACAAGGGAGGGTAGGAAAGGGAAGTATAAAAGTTCATTGGATCAATCAAAGAGAATGAAGGGGAGAGAAGGGGATGGGAATATGGACCACAGTAGAATGAATCAGATATAACTTTCCTATGTTCATTCATGATGACCAATGTTACTGCACATCATTCTTAGGTGACCAAGAATGAGATCAAAATTGTAATGGGTTGCACCCCATGCATGTATATTATGTCAAAGTACACTCTACTATCATGTAGATCTGAAAACAATAAATTAAATAAAATTTTTAAAACATAAAAAAAAGAAAGAAAAGAAACTGACTGTTTTGAACAGCTAATAAAAATCAGAGCAGATTTTTATTGGTAAAGAGAAATTTTGTATAATGTCAAACCTCATTTTCCATTTTATCTTTGAAGGAACTATCCCATATGAAAGGGACTCTTCTCTGTATAGACTTCCTGATAAACAGATTTTGTAGATTTCCCATATTATTCGGGGAGATTTCAACATCATGTCTACTTATTCCACTTGGGAAAAAAATGAGAGGGCTAGTCATGAGTTAGATACAAATTTCAAACTAAATCAAGAGGTAATTTCTAAATAGATTATATCTTCAGGAGAAAGAAAAGTCAATGCTTAGAACTTTTAATAATGACATTTTGAGTTTTTACTTTGGGGCACTAATCTCTAGATTCTTTCTTATCTCTCAGTATCCCAGAACATGCACTTTCTGATTCCATCCAGTTCTTTGTGCTCACACTTAACGAATACCACTTAACCCTTTAAGAAAACATTGTCACAAATAACTGGCATGAAAAGAAGATAATGATAAATGTCCTCAGAAATATGCAAAGAATTTACCTGCAATGCTCTCAGCCTTTCTTACAGTTAGCTATGGCTCTGCTTCCATGGTAACTGGTGGCTGATGTCACATGATGCTCTGGTTGAGAGGAAATCCCAGATTGTTGAGCTGTATTCCTTGGAAATCTCTTCAAGCCGTTTGGAGGCAAATTTCTATGGTGCTTCTTTCCTTTTTATTTCTTTCTCTCTCAAACTGGAATAGGATGTTTAGTTCTCCTGCCACCATCTTGGAAGTTGAGATCACCTTAAATGGAAGCCAGGAAGAAGCAGAAAAGTGAAAGGAGGCTGAGTCATTTATGATTGTGGAGTTATTTTAAAAAGTAACCATTTATGTTGCCTAGACTATTAGGTGGGCAGGGATGCCTGCTTCTGTTATATAAACTTGAACCTGATCCTCAATGATATGGTGCTCTTGGGAATTCAGAAAGGAAATAATGAAGAATGTTTTCACTGAGTGCTTTTAGTAGTATTTAAACTAAATGTACAAGATTAAATAGAATTTTGTCACGTGACCAATGCCGCAGAACTCCGGGAAGATTTCATAGAGGAAGTTGTACTTGCAATATGTCAAATTGAATGGAAACAGTCTGACAGCTCCTTCCAGATGCTTTGCACACACAGTCTCAATTAAAAGGCCATGACCCTTCATGATAAATCTCCCTTATCAGAGATCAAGGTCAAAGCCAGTTTATTTATCATGGCCTTGCCTACATTTTATTTTTTTTTTAATTTGTGCTTTTTAGGTATAATGACAGTAGAATATGTTTTGACATAGTATATGTACATGGACTGTAACTTCCCATTTTTGTGGTTGTAAATGACGCAGGGTTACACTGTTGTGTATTCATATAGGAAATAGGAAAGTTATGTCCAACTCATTCTGCTGTGGCCAATGAACTTCTATTCTCCCTCCTCCCTTACTGTGAGTTAGCATCTGCATATCAGAGAGAACATTCGACCTTTGGTTTCGGGAGATTGCCTTATGTCACTTAGCATCATATTCTCCAGTTCCATCCATTTACCAGCAAATAATTTCATTCTTCTTTGACCTTCATAATTTCATTCTTCTTTGACCTTGTTTATCAGATATTTGCATTTTGTGAATCTCAGTATCTCTCTTCCCTGACCTTGCCTACTCTTAATATGCTTAGTAGTAACTCCTGCAGCACCGAAGGCCCACTCTTTCATCTGTAATCACTCATCATCTGCTATCCAAAAATTCTGTTATTTTTTAAAATATCCTCATAATATGGACAATAGGCTTTCTGATATCAGAGAGTGGTGTTCAAGTTCCTAGTGATGTTTGTTGACCCTGCATATCTTACAGGTTCAATCATGAGAAGGTATAATTTTCAACTTTCCTCAAAATGTTTTTTATAAATTAGTCTGGCACAACTTCCTTACTGATCATTAGGGTAGAAAATAGATAAATATGTACATGGTAACTCAATAGTGCCTAATGGCTTATAAAGGGTTTCCTAGCCCTTTTTTGACAGTTTTGTAACAACTTGGTGAAGTCAGTATTATCCAAGCACACTTTCATTCAATAAAGAACATTCTCTTACAGACTGCGAAGGAAGTAGCACTACGTATGTGAATAATGATAACACAATGGAGAAGTACCAATGTAAAAGCCAGGACACATCCCAGGAGGTCTATCCTATGAAGAATGTAGCAGTTTTTCATTGGGGTGGACCTGAGAGTTCCCAGGCAGGCGTGAGAGGGGAATAGAATTGTAATGAACAGTAGCTGGAAGTCAGGAGGAAAGGGCATTACAGGAAGAGCAAGAGAGTGTGGGTAGCACATAGGCCTGAGACAGTATGGTCCATTTGAGAAATTACATTTGGGAGGAGCCAAATGGCAGAGGAAGTATGCAGAACTTTTCCAGGGAGCTGCCTAGAGACCAGGAAGCCAGACACTGTACGTACGCTGGCTACAGCATTTCTGTTTTATTCTATAAGCAAATTTACCAACAGATTTCAAACGAGGAAGTTCTGTGATCAGATTTACAGTTTAAAAATGATTCTGAATGCAGTGTCACAAATGACCCAGGAAAACAAGAGCAAAAACTGAAAAAATGCAGAATTCCAAGACCCATGGTAAAGCCAAGCAGCACTGAGCCTCCTATCACAGCTACAAGTACTCCACAAGCTCATTTTGTATCTTAGAAATTGTACTTAGTACACTAAATACAGAACAAAACATTATCTTTGGTATTAAAAAAATGCATCCCTTACCATCAAAAAGAAAAGAAAGGAAGAAGGGAAGAGAGATACTGAGATTCACAAAATGCAAATATCTAATAAACAAATTATGTGTCTTCTTTTCTATCATTGCTGACTTATCTATTTGTCTTATTGTTCCTTCATTAAAACATTATTAGCTGTTTAAAGCCTTCACTTAAAAACTAACAAAAATAATGATATTTTTCTTTCTCATTTGCTCTTATTTCACCTTTTATAAAAACTAAAATGGCACTTTTGTTCATTTCAGACATCATCAGTAATATTTTAGGCAATATCAACATTAATCAAATATAAAAAGGTATCTTACTTTCTTAACATAAATGTAGTATCTGAACATATATTTTGACCTTTCAGCTATCAAGAAAGCTTAGTTGCACCATGAGAATTTATTTGAGACTGGATAAAATGAGTTAACTGGGTAAAACGTCTAGGTAAGCAAGATGAGGTAGAGCTTAAGTATTTCCTTTGCCAGCAAGTACTTCTATTCTAACATGCTAATGTATTTTCTGGAAAAATGCCAAAGATATCATGAACACTTTTTTCCTCTCCATGCATATTTTTTAAAACATATACTATGAACATAAAGATTATGTCTCCTTTTGTCTCATGGAAATAAAGATAGATCAATCACATAGTGTGTTGCAATAAGCTTTCTGAGGAACCCCAGCAAACTTTCAACTGTACTTTTAGCCAGTTGTGGTCTTGGGCAAGTTGCCTTATCTCACAGAACCTGCTCCTTTAATTTTGAAATGAGGATTATAGTAACACATGGTATTATATTCAGGATGACACAATATCTTGTGTATTCAGAGTCTTACTGTAAGTGACTTACGGTGCCTGTCATAGACTAAATGCACGATACATAGAGCTATGACTGTTACTAATATTTCTGTTATTGGAAGTGCTTTCCCCTGCCTGATGTAACACAAAGTCTTACGTGTTGAAGGAAAAATCCTTTTTACCACAAAATTCCTATCAATTCAACATTTCATGTGTCAGAGCTGTATTTTAAGGAAGCATTATAGTGTGTTAGAAATCTACCCTAAGATCTCTTCTTTGGCAGATTTGTAACTTTAACTGCCAAATATTATTTAAGATTATCTTTGGTACTATCCACTGCAGCATATACAAATAATGTTACAAACAAACAAAAAGATTCTAGGACCCCAAGTTCTGTGTAATACCCAAAGATGATTTTTAAGGGCAATGAAAATCAAAGATAACCAGACACACAAGGAAAAGAGAAAGAATTCCGAGTCAGAACCTACAGGATAAAAGGTGACTTAACATGTTCACATTATCACAAACAGATCACAAACTGCTCTGCTTCCTCCATTTAAAGAGTTACTCCACAAGCTGGAGACCTTCTGCCCGGTATGGGAAGCTAGATAAAGTGACACAGATGTGAAAACTGAATACAGTTTGAAGAAATAAAAATTACAGCAAAAGAGGATATAATAACAACATAAAGGCAAACAATTCTAAGTGTTCAACATAATCAAATAAAGTGTACAAAACAATATTTAAAAATTGAAAATATGCTGGGTGGGCATGTTTGACAGCAAGCCAAACATACCAATACATTAATAAAAAGTAGCAAAATAGAAGATACATCAGGAGATAATATCCAGAGAACTGTCGATATGAATCAAAACATGGTAAATATAGTCAAGAAGGTAAGACAGGAATGATAGAGGGGGGGAATTCCAGAAGAAAATGATAGTATTTCTGCACCTCATTGCATGGTCTAAAAAAGGTAAATACTGACCATACCAAAAATAGAGACAAATTCATAATTGGAGGGGGAGATATAGCCCTCTTAGTTATTGGGGAAATAAAATAGAAAAAGCAAATAAGAGTGAAGAAGATGTTTAAATGTAATTAACAAGCTTGATTGGACATTATATCTTCCTATTTTAGAATACATATTTTTTAGCACATATAGAAGATCTAGAAAATATAATATAAACAGTTCAATGATGTACATGTCGACAGAGGAATAGAATCCCATGAAGAATCAGGGGAAAAAGGAAGTGCTGAGATTTGGGCCTTTTCTCACAGCTTATCCTAGATAGTAATAACATGAATACCCTAGAACAATATGTTAACCTAAGCCTTATGTACATCTTGTGTGGGATTTATTTTTCACAGTGTTTTTTAAACAAATGTGAGCCCTGAAAGTAAAATTTCTGACCACAATTCAATTATGGTAGAAATCATTCAGATACTCTAACCTGGAAAATTTCCTTCCCATATCTTCAGAAATTAAACGTTTTTAAATATCACATGGATCAAAGAAATATCATAAAAGAAAGTACGAAGTATTTCCATCTGAATAGTAACAAATATTACTAAAGCAAAACTTTCAGGGTGCATCTAAATAGCATGTAAAATAAAAGTAGCATGAAATAACATGCATTAGAAATGAGAAATGTTGAAAAATAGTAAACATGTTAGAAATTATCTAGAATAATTAGAAAAATAATCATTAATTAAAACCAGAAAAATGGGAAAAAAGAAAAAGATAAATGCAGAAATTGATTAAAAATTCGTAACATAAAATAGAAAAGAGCAAAAAAGTTATGTGTTTGAAAAGAGAAATCTTGTGTAAGAATGACAAAGAAAGGAAAAGGGAGCAGGGAGAGAGGAGAACAGGATTTGAGGAGTGAGCAGAAATCACAGCAGAGGGTGCCAGCATGAAGCAGATAAAAAGCAGATATTATCGCAAATTTATAGACAAATTCCAAGAAAAGTCTATCTTTAACGAAATCTGACTCAAGTAGAAATGGAAAACCCGAATCATACTTTGAAGTAATTGTTAAATGTAACATAACTTACACACTGAAAGACAGTTTACTTTTATTGCTTCACATTAACGATGCTATATTTTATGGTCCAGAAATTCTACTCCTGGCTATATAACATAGAAAAATTAGTGCAACTATGTATCAAAAGGCATACATTAGAATGTCCACATCTGCAACATTCTCAGGGCCAAATGCTAGAAATAAATATCTACCAACAGTATAATGAATAAGAAAAATGTATAATGAAAAACATTTGGCAGCAAAAGTAAATGAAATATAGCTACACATCACAGCATAGATGAATGGACAAACATCACTCAAATATACAAGAGGTCTGTTTATTGACTAGGGTTGTAATTATGCATTTGATTAATAATTATTCATCAAATGTTGAAAGCAGTTTTGTGAAATTATGTGAAATTTTGTAATAGAAAATATTAAGAAATAAAACAAAGAGAGGAAGGACAGAAGACAAGAAGGAAAGGGAAGAAATGAGGAAATTAGATGCAGTAATTCCTATTTTCCTAGACTAATACAGTTTTGGGTGTACATAGGATAATATTTCAGTATCATTATAAAGACAATATGTAATTCAAGATGCCATTTTAAGAGCTAAACAAATATTTAGTTTTCTTTTATCATTCATGCTGAAATAAAACTAAAGATATTTGCTGAAAATGAGAAAAAAACAAATGTAAATATTTATGTGTAAAATAAGTGTTGCGCACTGTACTTTATGAAGAAGTGTACTAAATTCTGGGGATCCAGAAGGGCAAAGAATAAACCTTGTTTTCAGAACTCTGCAGTTACTAGAGGACCATAAAAATAGGCAAGTGAAATAATAACAATAATAAAAACAAAATTTGAAAGGAGGAAGCTATTGGGTCATTGATAATAACTCAGATTGTGGGAGTAAAAACACACCTGGTAATGTTTCTTAAAGACCTAACAATGCAATCTTGAGAGTTTAAGTTTGAGAGGCAAAGAGAGGAAATTACCCATACTTGTATCATGTGCAGATATTATTTTATGCATATAACATATAATCTCATATTAACTGTAGGGCATTCCCTACAAGAAACCCAACAGTGAATTCAAAAGTCAAACCAAGTCTCTCTAACATCAACATCCATACATATTCATATAAGTCAAGAAATGAAGCTGTAATCACTACTCACAAATTTTTATTCTATTCAGATAGATAACAATTGGTGATATATATATAGACATATTTGTATATGTATGTAGATATATGAGATAACAATGTAATCATCATTAACAATAATATGTTCTTAAGAAAAACCTGTAGGGAGAAATTATATAATATTTATATTTAAAGGACTTTGGAGCTTCCATTTCTCTCAATGGCAGAGCAGCTTGAAAATACTCACTGAAGATAACTAAGAAAATAAAAACACACATGAAGGCTGGGGAAATATCTCAGGGCCTGGCGGCATATGGAAGGCCCTAGGCTTGACCCTCAGCACCACAATGGATTTAAAAATAATACAAAAAATATCTATTAAATCTTAAAAAAGAAAGAATAATGCCAATAATGTAGTAAGTAATTCCCAGCCCAAGAACCAGAGAGGTAAATATGCTTTTTGGATTGCCTTCCTCCTTTATTTGCCAAATTTTAAGTGAAAGTCTCATCAGTTGAGTTGTCCATTTGTTTGTAGCAACACACAGGACTAGAGACAAAAGTTGAAGTCCAGGGTTCCTGAAGGACAGACCCCTTGACAAGCTAATTCTCACTAAGCTTGAACTCAAAAAGCTGCACTCTAGGAGTTATTCCAATCATGAAATAAGCATTTCTGTAATGGATTGTTAATTGTCTTCAAGTTATTTCTATTCCCCAAAGTAGAATTGAGTTGCTAGTGTTCCAATGTAGCAGAAAGAAAGAAAGCCCTCTTTGGAAGACGATATTAACCACCAACAATTTCTACAAATAATATTTCAAACACAATGACTACATACAACAGAAAATAACCAGACATGTGTGAAAACATAAAACTATGGGAAAGGCATAGCTACTACTCTTGTCATCTCTAGAGCTAGAAGGGAAACTCGCATTGAGAAAAAAAAAATAAGTGCAAAAGTCTTGCTGGTAGCTTGATTTATTCTGAAATTTTCAATTGCCTTTGGAAAAACAAACAAACAAACAAACAAAAACTCCAGGGACTCCAGACAGACAGAATATCCAGTAGCTTTAAATTGTAAGTATAATGATCTCAGTTCTATATCAGCTCCGAAGGCTTGTGAAATGTTGTCATCATCACATTCCTACCAGAATATATTCAGTTGGGATTTGATTCTCTGAAAACTGAGACTTTTCTCTTAAATCTCAAAGAAGCTGCAATGAAATCAAAGTTTGCGTGAATACTTCATATACGGAAAGAATCAATGGATACCTAATCAAAGTTTCAGAAAACCCTTTATTCCACTCAATGAGATATTGATGTAGGTATATTTAGTATGGAATTTTTTTATGGTGAAGATTCTATGATTAATATTATTTCTTAGCTTTGTGGAATTTAAGTTTATTTTATTTTATTTATTTTATTTGCAAGGTCAATTATCTCTGAAAACGGCACATCAAAAACAGTATAATTAAAAGCATAATAAAAAGTATGTTGAAGACAATATAACACACATTTCCATGGGAAGCTAGTTTCTTAGGCCAAAAAAGGCAAAAGTAAAAAGAGCCTGGATATTTTGTTTTCCCAAAGTGACCAGATGAGTTAAAGAAAATCTACTCCTTAGTCAGACAAGAGAGCAATCCCAACAACTTTCCTCTTTTGTTAATGCCGCTTAATTAACCATGTGTTAATTCAGCCCATCCAAATTACAGGTCAATTAACTGACTTAGATTTTACAGATCATTGATTTTTTTTTTTTTTTTTTGCTTATTTACTAACAAATGTCAATCATTGAGTATAGAGTCTTTAAATCCTTAAATTTTTAAATATCATTTCACCCACATGACAATTAACTTCCAACTCAAAGATCTCTGTTTATATTAGCCTGTTGTTTTAATTCCATCATCAATACCTCTCTGCTGCCTAATTTCACT
Organism: Marmota flaviventris; assembly: GCF_047511675.1. NCBI lineage: Eukaryota > Metazoa > Chordata > Mammalia > Rodentia > Sciuridae > Marmota > Marmota flaviventris. Next base: position 116,133,054 of record NC_092505.1, read on the forward strand.
CAAAGTATTTAGTCAATCTCTTCACCAGGGACATATACCAAAAAATACCAACTTATTTAGAAAGAAGTGATTATGGCATAAGTTAGAATAGGCCTATTATTAATACAGACATAATTTAGAAATCCCCTGAATGGGAAGAATTTGGAGTAAAGTTTTATCAATAAAACATGAGGAGTTTTTCTTACAGCTCAGAAATATGAAAACATTACCTCATGAGTAACTATTTACCTCAAATCGCTTCACTTTTATTTATTTTTAATTCTTTTAAATTTTTTGGTGGTGTTGGGAATTGAACCCAGGGCTTTGTGCATGCAAGGCAAGCACCCTACCAACTGAGCTATATCCCCAGCCCTCATTTTTATTTTGGAATGGCATTTCTCTTCAAATGAGTTACCACAAAAATATAAAATGAGATCTAAAAAATTATAAATATGTCTTTATTTCCTAAAATATTAAATAGTAATTATTTGCCTAGTGAAAGTAACTACTGAATATCTATTCGTGACACTTCCATAATTTATACCATGAAAGTGAATTTCATTCATGTTGAGTGATACCTACTGTTGTGTTACATAGTAAGCTTCATTTACTCATAAGTAAAATCATTTAAGAAAAGTTATTAAAAATTATTCCATTCTCTGCTGGGTTTAGGCATTCCATTTTTTTCTGTACAAGATAATGAGTGTTTAATTTTGAAGCCTGCAGAGATACAACAGCTAAAAGATCCGGAGCTCCAAAATAGGGAAATTCACTACAACTTCAATTTGCTGCAAGCTACACATATATCCTTTGAATTTAGAAGTACTATCTGTGTTATTAAAACTAGAATTTTATTAGAAGCATTTTATCACAAACCAACTCTGTAACTCTATTAATGCATAGGCACCCTTCAAAAGCTAGAACCCCATATTTCAAAACCTTGTAATATTTACCCTTTTATTTATCAAGAGCAACTTCTTGAGAAAAAGAAAAAAAATGAATGAATTTGGAAATAAATATATAGTTCTTTGCTTTGGATACAAGTTTTACTTGGTACATTGTAGCAATGAAAATAATAATGTGTCAATGTTACCTTAGGAATGGGACAGTTAAATTACAAACTACTCTCCACAGAAACTAAAACAAAGCAAACATACAGAAAAACCTGCTTGTAGTATATTGATCCTATACAATACTACAACATTCCCTGTGTTTAAATTATTACCTGAATACATGTCAAGCCAGTAGCTCTCTTTATCTTAGAGGGATGGGGGAAGCAAAATTTTTGTTGAGCAAAATTATGTTGTGAAGTTTTGCAAATAAAATAGCTTACCTCATCAACTTCCTTGTGAAAATGGCTAGACCATTTCAACTGTATGCCATGGTCCTATAAACTCTGTTTTGAATCAGTTACTTACAAATTAGCCTATTTCATTCACACTTCTTCACTACTAACTCAAAAGACATTTTTTTTTTTAAGAGGTATGTGACTATTTTCAACTTTTACAAAAGTATTTCATAATTGAAGACTGCTCTCACTATTTCTAGGGAGGTCTTGACAATATTTTTCTTCACAATCCCATATATCTCTTGCCTATGACTTCATGAGTAATATTAATTAATGGCCAAATTGGCACGTCTGGGATACTCAAAGACAGAGTGTCATCAATCCATCCATCTTCACCTAGAATCAGAGACATCGAGAAGAGATGCGCTGTTTTCAGATGCTGTCTGAGCGCTCTCGCTCTCTCTCTCTCTCTCTCTCTCTCTCTCTCTCTCTCCTGGCTAAGTGCACCTTGAGAATTTTACCAAAACTACCTCCTCCATGTGCACATGTTTTGCTTCCAAATCTGAACTAACCACAGGGAAATGTAGTGCATGATCCCTGGCTTAACCAACCTGGAACTTTTGAAGATCATCAAATCTTCTAAAAGCTCAGCAGCTATTCAGAGTTCGGATTTTTGCACTGCCACCCAGATCTATTTTACTTTCAACTTTTAAAAGTAATCCTGCCTCATCTGTGGAAGGGAAGGAAAACAGCATCCTCGTGGGGCAAGACCCTAACAGCTTCTGTTTGGGTTTCCTTATTCCCAGGCAAGACAGAAGCAGCAGCTAGACTGAGCTTCCTCTCCAAGTTTCCAAAAATATTGCTTCTAGAAAAAGCTGAGAAAATAAGAATCCACAGAGGAAAATCCCATTCGCCTGCCATAGTGGTTCATGTCATTACCTTGGGGCTCTAATGGGTTTTAATCACCTCCTGGGACTTCTTTGTTAAAAGAAAAAGCTTTGTAGAATAGTCCTCCCCCTTTCCAAAACCTCACTTTAACTAGACCAAGCCTGTTTCTGCAGACATCTCTTCAAAAACAAAGTAGATATCTGTTCCACCCTTTACCTCCTTCGCTATGTAGGACACATCTGGTCAAAATTTGGTAGTTAAAACTCTGTGTATTCTTCCAGGTTTCTTTTCCTTACTCTTATATTGGGCAAATATCTATCTTTATTAAATTTGTTTTATTCTCAAACTGAAAAGTTTCGGTATAATTTTAAAATGTATATTTTTTACACATTTATTCTATTTTTTTTATTTTATTCCATCTGCTATAGAATGGAAATTTTGTACAAAAAAAAGGAATTGGAAAAAATTCTGAAAGACTAATTTGCCTCACATCAGAAATAAACTTTTAAAAATTGATTACTTAACTAAAGAATAATTTAAATATAAAAAGCTGTCTACTCAGAAGCATCACTGAATTATCTGACTGCTTCATGAGGAATGACACCCTAGAGAAGAAACAGTTTTGGCTTTTTTTTTTCCCCCAGTATGAGGAAAAGCCTATTCCTGAGTTCTGACTCCCAAGCACACGGATGTTCATTTTAACTCCATAGACTGCAGTACTGTATCTGTTTATTCATGTGGCTTGGTTTAATTGCTAATTCCGTGTTGTTTCTGAGGTACTTAAAATTCAGTAATGAAGACTCACATAATGAAGTATTATGTAGACTAATTAATGAATATATAATGCCACATAAAGTTATTGCAAATGCCAACTGTTATCATTGTACATGTCAGACTTAATTTTGCTTCTGAATCCACTGAGCTGGGTATCTAATTCTATATTCACGACTTCATTTAGTGTACGGCAAAGGCCCTCCGCTCTTCCCTAGCTTCGCAGCAGCGTAGAAGCCTTCCACGTATCAGAAAATCAGAGAAACAACCTAGGCTTTCAGTAAGGAAATCCACAGACTTATTTTAAATCATAATTCTGCCAGTTAGAAACTCTCTGATCCTGCCCCTCTCCTTTTGGAACTCCATGCCATGAGTTTTGAAATGCAGATAATAACATACATCACTTGACACATATTTGCTGAGTATAATATATGTGGTGTCCACCCCCTTCTCTGACACTGGGGACATAACAGTGGTGACAACACTAGCCTTGCCTCCAGGAATCTAGTAGGAGGTAGAGTGTGTGTGGTGCCGGAAGGAAGATGAGAGCCAGTTACCATGGAAGCATATTAGAGGATCAGCTCATAGCATCCTGGGGAAGATAAACTTCATATTGCTTATAGGGCAGCTGACACATTGCCCGGAACTAGAGCAGACCCTAAGAATTATTAATTTTTCCTTTTTTCCCCTACATAATATTGCCTAGAAAAACTGCAATTATGCATGAAATGTCAATAGTGTCAAGGTTCAGATGGTTGTGTAGGCACCACAGTATTTCCTAATAGGTGAGATTTACCTTTTTTACCAATAGCCCATAAAAGACCTTTTATGCTACCTTCATTTGGCATTGGAGAGAGATTTTTCAAACTGTTTGAAAAAAACCAGAGAGAAGGACCAGGGAAGAATCTAACTTTATAATTACACACTTTCTGATTGCAAGTTGTTTTGTTTGTTTGTTTTTACAATAAGTGTTACTACATGCTTTTAAAAATTGCAATTCAAACATACTAAATACTAGTAATATAAAGTTTGCCACCTCAACAGGCTTTGTTTTGTTGTGGTACTGGGGGATTGAACCCAGAGCCACTTTACACTGTAGGGAAAAATCCTACAACTGAGCTACATGGCCAGTCATTTTCAAATTTTACTTTGAGACAGAGTCTCACTAAGATTCCCAGGCTGGCCTCAAACTCACAATCTTCCTGCCCTCAGCTTCCTGAGTAACACAAATTCTTCAAAACTAATCAGAAGACTCTGATATGCATTGTTTTGCTTAATGGTTAATAAAAAAAAGTATTTATATATTAGTTATTTAAGAAATTCACATTAAGAAGAGACAAATACAGTATAAAACATATTAATTCATCAATCCTCCTGCTAGGGCTGCTAGGGCTGGGGACATAGCTCAGTTGGTAGAGTGCTTGCCTCACATGAACAAGGCCCTGGGTTCAATCCCCAGCAACACACACACACACACAAAAAAAACCCTCCTGCTACATGGTCAGCATTCTTTGTTTCCCTGTTAATCTTCAAAGGTTATTTTTCTTTCAAAAGTTAAAAACATGTGCCATATGTGGTGGCATAAGACCTGTGATCCCAACAACTTGGGAGGCTGAGGCAGGAGGATCTCACGTTCCAAGCCAACCTCAGCAACTTGGTGAACTCTAAGCAATTTAGCAAAAACGTGTCTCAAATGAAAAATAAAAAGAACTGGGGATGTGGCCCCATGGTTAAGTATCCCTGGGTTCAATCCCCAGCACTCCCCCAAGAAAGGAATATCTGAGGGCCCTTCACACATGAATGAAGTAGTGAAAACAGAACTAGTGTTAGGTAGTATGACTAACTGAATAATGAGACTACATTTGAGGATCAAGTGAACCATGTTATATTGCTTTGATAATACCAAATAACAAAATCACTTTGGAAAACAGTTTGACAATTTCTTACAAAGTTAAAATATACCCTTACATCATGACCTAGCAATCCCACTCTGTGCATTTACCCAAATAAAGTGAAAATTAATTATTACATAAAAACCCATGCATGAATGTTTATAGTAAGTCTATTGATAATCACCCAAAACTGGAAACAATGTCCTTCAACTAGTGAATGGATGAAAAAACAAATTGTGTTGTATTCCTATAGTGGAATACTTCTCAAGAGTAAAAATAAACAAACTACAGATACATACATCTTGAAGATATCACATAATATGAAAACCAGACTCAAAGGCTACATATATATAATCCCATTTACATAACTTTCTGTAAAAGACAATAAATACTATAGAACAGAAACCTGAAAGAAGTTTTCAGGAGCCGACGCAGGGTAAATGGTTGGCTACAGAAAGACATGATAAAGTCTTGGAGAATCATGGCACAATATCTTAATCGTGATCATTGCATGACTGCACATTTTGCCAGTCACAGAACTGTGCATTAATGAAGGTCAATTTTACTGTAGTTCTTAATAATAAAATAAGCAAAACTCAAACAAAGCAAATAACTAGACATCCATTTAAGGTAAGACTCTGCAATGCCATTCATAGGTATTTACCCAAGAAAATTAAAATATATGTCCCAAAAAACTACTTTAAAGATATTCATAGCAGTTTTATTCAAAAAATAAATAAATAAATAAATAAATAAAACAAAGATGAAAGCAACCCAGATGTTGACAACTGGAGAATATATAAACTGGCCTATTCATACATGGGATACCTTCATAAATATTATAAACCAAACTATTGATATGTGGACTGGTATGGATAAATTTCACACACATTATCCTAAGAGAAAGAAACAGGACTAATGCTCTGTGATTCCATTTATATCATATTTTGCTTGGACAAAACTAAGCCACAGTAGAGAACATCAGAAAACAGTTGCCTCTGGAGATTAAGAGGGAGACTGAGAGGTGTATGAAGGAAGTACCTGGGCTGTGGAAATGCTCCCTATGTGATAGTGTCCCATAAGCACAGGGTATATGCGTTAATCAGAGATTTACATTCCACATTTAAAACATTCCATTGCATCTACATTTTACCCCCAAAAAACTGTAACTAGGTTTTTAAAATAACAAACACAAGAAGAATCAGAGAATCCATTCACTGTTAATGTCAAGAACATTTCCCTTCTGTTAGCCCAAAGAAATTGAACCCTTGCATGCATTGTAGCTGTGCTCAATGCTATTCACATAATGCCAATGTAAATTTTATTTATTGGATTTTCAACTTTTAGGCTGAGCCTATATTCAAAAACAGAAAAATTTTACTTATGGTTGCAGAGTACAAATGTTAACAACCTTGACAAAAAAAAATGTAAATGTAATAGCATGTTAAAAACAGAAGTGAGTGTGAATGGCTTAGACTAAGAGAATGTGGGACATAGAATTAGGGATGGAAACTAGACTTCAAGGAAAGACTACTGGTGCTATTTTCCATTCACAGATTTCAGATACTGACTAACACTAGTGGTACAATAAATACAGCTATCAATGTATTATCTTAGACCCAAGATGTATCCAATAGTAGAACTAAAATAATAAAATAGCTAATAAAATTGGGCTCAGGAGAGAAGAAATAGGGGTTGGCTTAATTCTCATCTCCCATACAGAAAAATAATTAAAATTGTCTTAAGTTGATAATTCAAGATATTAAAGGTATCTGCATATTGTTTTTAATTGAGCTAAATGAGAGAGAAACTTAAAACAGAAACAATTAAAAGGGTTTCCTCTAGAGACTGAAAATTAAGGCAGGAAAGAATAGAGCAGAAAGTTAGTATTTTTTTTATTTTGACATTCTTCATTTTTTGATTTTTTTTTTTACCTAGACAACATATATATTACTTTTATTTAAAGTGTTAAAAATCAAGAAAATTTAAAATGGTTCTCAAATGTTCTATCAAATTAGAAAGTACTTTCTCCTAACAAAAGCTCATCACTAAACCAGATCCAGCAATACACCTTTAAATGATAAATAAAATTCTCTCTATCAAGTTTTTAGTCGCTGTTGAGATGTAAATGGGAATCATCATCATTTTCTTGTGTCTCTCTGATATGTAAACTTTTACTAGGCACCATACAGTAGAATTATCACATTATCCAAGGTAACCCCTCTGAGGAGCTCATTTCCTGGGAAGGAAAATATTTTCAGCAAGTGCATGAATGTTCTCTAAGCACCATTCTCAAAAACAGCGAATGGTGACAAGAACAGACTTCGTCTCAACTTAGAAGGATGAGTGAGGCAAGTTTCTTTCTCCATCAAAATAAGGCAAGACCAGGAGAGTTGGAAAAATGGGTTCCAGGTGAGAATGCTCTCAGGGAGTTTTATATGACACAAAGGAAGGCAGAACACATTCATTTTACTCTCCTCCAGCTGTTCTAATGGCATGAAGTGCTGCTATCCTACCCATACACATCTGCTTACAGACAGGCATCTGCAGACTATTGCCTCCAGGTGTTTGCCTGGAGGAAGATCCTGAAAGTCAATGCAAGCTGGAGGCCTTGCCTCCAGGCCAGATGCTGGCCGGCAGAAACCTGCAGACCTCTGCAGGTATATTTTGAGAAATGGAGTTGAGATTGACTGAGTTTCAAAACCAGAAAGGGCATAAATTAAAAGCTTAGGAAATAGGCTTGTAAGATATTTTATATTTATATATTTAGAATAAAACTTCAGCTTCTATTTCTTCTCAAAGAAGAAACATCCTGCTATTTATGCTGATTGTTTTCTCTTTGCTATGACAAATGGTCAAGCTGCTGGGAACTTAGAGATCCTAAATTGACAAGTCCTTTGGAATGAAGCAACTACGGAAAACTCAGACTGAATGATGATAGGAACCAATGCAATATATATTTCACTGGGGACTTCCTCTTCTAGCTTTTAAATAATTGCTGTCAAAACGACAGGAGAAAATATCAAAATGTCATATTTACAAATACCTGAGTCAGCTTCTTCAAAAATATTTCTCCAAAAAAAAAATTCCTGAAATTGCCTGGATTAAACTGAAGAGAAGAAAATTTAATAGTAGAAGATTAAGTTTTCTATCAAATAGAGATAAATGCCACTTATTTCTGCATCCTGGTTGTCCCCCTGAGGGTGCTCTTGTACTATCTTTCCATTCTGTCACAAGTTCTAGAAGAGTTAATTAATCAAAAATCACAGTGGTAGTCAAATTCTTACTTTGTTGCAGAATATTAATTATATACATGTATAGTCATGGCTACAAATTTTTGAAGAATGATGGCAGGCTATCACAAAGGAATAAGGATGTGTTTCTTTTTTATGTCTCTTCCTTAATAAACTTTAGACCTCTTTAACTTTTGATTCCAGATATTTATATTTTTAGATTTTTCTTTACCATTTGTTGAATGCAAATTTCCTTTAGTAGCAGGGAACAGGAAAGAAAATTCAAAGAAAGACAGATGCTGATTCTGTCTTCAAAAACATTAAGAAGTAAGAATGATAAGACAAATATAAAACCATAATGAAATTTGACAAACAAGAGAGATTTTGATGAAGTATTAAGGGTAATGAACTGGAAGTATTACTTACTGCTGGAAGAAGCCACAGGTTGCATGAAGAAAGTAATATTTAAACTGGATCTTGAAGATAGGTCTGTGACAGAAAAAAAAAAAGAAGAAGAAGAAGAAGCATGGTATATGGCTTAGTGGTAGAGGACTTGCTTGGTACATAGAAAGTGTTGGGTTCACTCTTCAGCTCAGGTATCCAAATATATATTTTCCATATATGTATGTGTGTGTGTGTGTGTGTACACATATATATGGAAAAAGTTGATGTAAGGTTCTATTTTTTTGTTCTTGGAAAATAGCTAAAATAAGCAAAAATGGTAAATTAAAACTTTTATGGTAATTAACCATTGACAGAAAAGGGGACTAGCAAAAAAAAAATGTTCTCTGAAACTCTATCATGTTTAAAGTAAAAATGTAGCACTGTGCTTACATGTTTCATTGTATTTGAAGAGGCTGCCAACAGAATAAGGCAAGAAGAAGAAATAAGTAGCATAAGAATTGGAAAAGAAAAATAAAAGTGATTATTCATCCATAAGATGATTTTCTATCCGAAATATCCAACACAAGCCGTAGACAAGTACCAAAATAGCTAATATCATTTATAATAGCAAAAAATAAGGAGTAGGAATACTGGAAATAGTGTTTTACATTATTTGGGAAGCAAAAGTATACAAAATGTATTCACTAATTTTTTTGAATTTTTAAAAAGATTAATATTATATTCATATACTTTTAAAATAAATGTTATATATGTATGTGTATATATGTATATATACACATACATACATACACACACACACACACACACACATATATAGAGAGAGAGAGAGAAATATTCTAAGTATACATTACCTCAACTCAACTACTCATCACAATAATCAATTGAATGTATCCTATTATTGTTTCCAATTTTGAGTCCTATAAACTGAGAGACATTTAGAAAGTGGAGGAGTTAGTATTTGAACTTGTATCCAGAAACCAGACTTCTTTAAGGCCTCTCTATTCTAAGTAAGATTAAAAAAAATCTCATTCACAATACCAATAGAATCAATAAGGTTGTTGGGAACAAATCTAACCAAAGAAGTGCTAGATCTTTACAGAGAGAATTATCAAATTTTTAAATGATATTTGTAAAAGCCTTTACAAACTGGAGAGAGATACAATGTTCCAAATGTGGAAGACTTGACAGAAAAAAAAAAAAAAAGATGCTATTTTCTCCATAGCTGGTGTATGGTTCCCAAAGTCAACCAAAACATCAATACATTTCAATTTAATAGGCTTATCGTATTCATATGAGAGTATAGGGTGAGAATGGGCAATACAAAAAAGTAGGAATTAATTTAATATATATGAAGACATGCCATAATAAATAAATGATGTGGCATTTTTGTACAACAGATTAAAAGCTCAGTGAATCAGGATTGCAAGCCCAGAAACAACCCCATGCATGTAAAAGGATTTTGCACATGATGTTTCAATGTAATCAATGAAAAATATTGTACTCTAAGAAAATTGGATACCCATAAGGGACAAAATAAAACAAGATCACTAACACACTCCATAGGTCAAAATAAATTCCAGATGGATTATAGACTTAAATAAAAAAAGAATAAAATATCATGAAAATTTTTACAACCTCGTGGTGGGTAAAGGTTGTTTAAATAATGTAACTCCTATCAAAAAAAAAAAAAGAGAGAAATTTGTGTGCTTAAAAACTAAATTCTAATACTATGAAGGCTTTTGCATTTGCAAACAAATAAGATGAGAAGATAATACTGGCAATATCTGTAACTCACTGGGATTTCTTTGGCACAAAAATGGGCACAGGTTATAAATAGGCAATTTCACAAGAAAAACTTCATGGGGCAAAGAAGCCTGCATTACTCTGCTCAATTTAACTAGAACCCAAGGAAATGCAAGTGTAAATTAAAATTACACTGAGATTCCATTTTATACACTTTAAGCACTTTACATTCATCAACTGTAAAGGGTCATAGAGTGCAATGGCATTTATGTACATTTTTAAGAATGAAAATTAATGCACTATTTTGTGCATAGATTTTATTTTAATGTATCAAAAACATGGGGGAAGCAGAGAAATATTAAAATAGCAATTGCTTCTGGAGAGGAAGAGGGATAAATGGGGTGGAGGAAGTTAACAAGTAACTTAAACTACTTTTTTAAGATTCAAAACATGGAGCTGGGGGTGTAGTTCAGTGGTAGAGCACTTGCCTAGCATGTGTGAGGCACTACATTCAATCCTCAGCACCGCGTAAAAAAAATAAATACAATAAAGATCTACAACTAAAAAGGCTCATTTAAAAAACTTAAAACTAAACATTAAAAAAAAAGATTTAAAGAAAATATGGCCAAATGTCCACATCTCTTACACTCATGTGTTGGCTACATACATATTTGTTTTATTATTTTCTTAATGTTCTGCTACTTCGTGAAACTTTGAAATATATTTTAATTTTCAGTTTTAACTTTCCAAAACTATATTTCCACAGTTTTGTGTGTGTGTGTGTGTGTGTGTGTCTTCTGATTAACCAAATGAATGTACTTGCAACTTCAATCAGAGAATACAAAGGATAAAAATCAATCCCTACCCTCAGGAGTTTACTATGAGCCTGAAAATCTATATGTGTAAAGATAGAAAAGACAATAAGGCTACAGAATGTTGCTATATGGAATTTAAAAAAAAAATCGCTAGTACTGGAAAAAAAAAACTAATTTAGAGTTTGGCTTAATATATGTTACATCTTTTTTCTAATTCTCTTTAAATTTCTCAGAGGAACCATATTAATCTCACTCTAGCCCCATAATATTTAATGTTCTACCTCTTTCTGCATCTATACCCTTAATACTAACTCCTTTTGAAAGGTTAGTATCACTGGGCATTAAGTGACCACATTACTTTTCCAAACCCACATTTTTATTTGGCTGGGCCAAACCAGACTCACTAGGAGTAAGACAGATGATTTGCAAAACATTGAGTCATTTCCATGGGTATGAGCAATAAGGGATTACTTCTTATAATTTAACAGTGGTCTCCATTCTCCAGCTAGAATGATAAATGGTGGCTGCCATACTTCAAAGCACCACTCCATTTACCCATTGGTCATTCCCTTTTAGAGGAAGCTCAACATGGAGACAAATATTTTCAAAGACAACTTAATGTGCCTTTGTAGCAGATGCAGAATTATAACTGGAGAAGTAGAAAAATAAATTATAGAAGAGTTTTGCAAAAATATTTTAGTTTTCCAAGTATGAGTGGTTGTTTTGTGAGGCAGGGGGAGGGGGAAAAAGAGAAAGAAGGAAGAGAGAAACAAAACAGAGAAAATTAATGGCTGTTCACTTAAGAATAGTGAACAGGATTGGATATTGGAAATAAGTGTGAATAATTCTTATAAATGTTTGGGTTCTGATCAAATGCACCTCTTGTGTGGCAACTTTTAAAATTGCTTCTCAGAGAAACCAAAATTTATTTTTGAAAACATAATATTGTGGAACAGGATACATAAAAGGTTTGTTGTTGCTGCCGTTGTCCATAGTGTCGTAAGAATCATGAGCAATTAAAATATAGAAGAGGTCTACTTTCATATTTAAAATATATATCTAACAGAGCTTTATTTCCAATAAAGGATATATATATCTTCATGCAGATGTGGGGATTGAATCTGAAGCTACTGCATAATGCAAATTACATACTTAGGAGCATAGAAAGCCACAATTTTCACAATATTTTTCTAAAACAAATTGTGAAGTTGTTGGAAAATATGTGAACACCAGTATCAGACTTATACCCAGCTTTTGGTAAGAAGTTGCAATTAGACTAATTTCTCTGTAACTATATTTATGTAGCTATGAAAGATATTCTAAAAAAATGAGAAAAGTATTTAAAAGATAGAAGTTGATTTCTGACATTTTCATTTCTCAGATGAGAAGAGACCCTCAGGTATTGCAAAGAAAATACAGAATGTACCAATATTCACAAAGATGTGAATGTTATTATAGCCCCTTTCCTCACCCCCACTTTTTGTTATACTGTTACAAAAACAACAAATGGGGCTTTCCTGCACTGGAGAGACCAGGGCTATTATGACAGGTCCTCCCCCCAGGACTCTGGCACAGTCTCAGGGTGTGGGCATAGGGGATGGGGTGATTGGGCCTGAGAACAAAATGAGTGAAAACTTCACGCTGTGTTCAAAACTAGGCTTTGCAATCACAACCAGCCACTGTCCTGAGCCAGCGAGAACTCTGCCTTCCCGTGAGACTTCCTAATCCCTCTGAAAAAATGATCCCAATGGACCTGCCGTTCTGAAATTTACGTCTGGCACAAATACAACTGGGTTTAATGAAATCTTGGCTACATACTTGTAAAGAAAAAAAGACACATAGTGGAAAGCGGTATAGGGCTCAGGCTGTGGGAAGTGTGTATTTGAACATAAAGTCTTGAAATCAGTCATGTTTCTAAAATACATGAAATTAAGTAATTGCTTCAATTTTTCTTTCTGTCTAGTGAAAACAAATCATTTTCTATGACTTTTCTATTAGATTTTTCTTCCTAGGTCTCTGTCTTCAAACCTGGAAGGACATTCCTTGTAAAACTGATAAAATCTTAATAATAAAAATGGGATCATTAAATAAATATTCAAAAAAATATTACATAGTCTCTATAAGGAAAATCTGCCTTATTGTTGACATTCTATGAGAAATTTAAATTTTGACATCCCCTCCCCAAATTATATTTCTTACTTAGATTCTTACAAAGATGTTCTATTTCCCCATCAGAGACTACTTTTAGCTTTTCACTATGTTTAACTGAGCGACAATGAGACTTGTAATGCAGGGTGTCTAGGCTTTGGCACTATGACAATTTTGGCCTGTATTCTTCTTACTGTCTTAAGAGCTATTTCTTTTTTGCTGCTCCTTTTTGCCAAAAGACCTCAATTCCCCAAAAGGTGGAAAGAATAGATGGAAAAGTTAGTACTTAGTAAGTTCATATGAAAGTACGGCCAAGGCAAGTGCCATTATCACATGTTTAGTAGCATCACTAGCCTCTTTCTTCCAACACCCGAAGCCTCACCCCCCACTCTTCCTCCACTCCCAATTTTTGGTTGTATCAAAGATGTCTCCAAACATCGCCCAAAGTCCACTGAGGATCAAAATCACTAATGCTATGTTTCATTAGGGATAAAGAAGAAACAAGTATTTTCTGCATTCCTATCATATACAAAGCTGTGACTTATGTCCCATGAAATTATGAAACTAAAGTGCTTGATTTCAAGGAGGGAACAATGTATGTGAAAAAATGAAACTCGTTTGGATGACCAGCTAAAGGTTAGATTATAAATACAAATTTAAAACAACATATCATAGCCTCCCTTTATCTGTGATTTCAACTTTCATGGTTTCAGTTACCCATGGTCAACCATAGTATAAAAATGTTACATGAAAAATTCCAGAAATAAACAATTCATAAGTTTAAATTACACAGTGAGGAGTGGTGTGATCCTCAAGTTGTCCCTACACAGGACAGGCATCCCTTTTTTGCTCAGTGTATCCATACTGTATATGGTACCCAACTGTTAGGCACCATCTTGTTGATCTGTTGTTTTCAGATCAACAGTTATGGTTTCACAGTTCCCGTGTTCAAGTCATCTTTATTATACTTAATAAAGCCACAAAAGTGCAAAAGCAGTGATCAAAGGAAGCACCAAATATAAAACATGGAAAAATAGACTAACTGCTACGATGTGGCATACAGAAGAGAAACCACATTACAATCATTTACATTCTCAACCTTGTAATCATTCAGGTGGATAAAAATTCTGAAAATATGCAATATTTGAACTAAGTAAACATAATGTGGAATTTTACATAAAGAATGTTACTTTGAAACAATAAAAAAATCATAACACTAAAATTTGCTGATCTTCCTTTATGTTACTAAGTTTAGAAATAAGCCATTAAGAAAAAAAAGTTTAGAAAAATTATCTACTCTCAAGTTTTTGAAATTTTTGATAGATCTGCACCTTCCATTTTGTCTCTGTCCTTCCCTATTGTTTGCATTTTCAATGAACCTCGAGGATGCTACAGAAATTTTTGATTTGCATGTATCCTAAAGCTGATTTTGTTCTACCTAAAATTATTATGAAACTTAAAAGTACAAAGTACTAAGATCTTAGTAACTTTAAATCTTAACTCTCAGTTTAACTAATGAAGTTTGATCAACTGTTGTTGAATGATGCAGGGTCTCTCATAGCCTGTTTTATTACCAACCTTCTATTATCTCCCCAGCCTTTCAATTTTACTATGTCCAAAGCAACTACAAAACAGGAGCAAATTATGTCTGTCCTTCCTAAATGAAAAACATCTAAGAAGAGTTGACAGTAAGCAATAATTTTGATCAATTTACATAATAAATTCAGGGGGAGATTGAAACATGCTGACAAGCATTATCTCGACTTTACAAAATTGGGTTTATGGTTTATACATTTATGTTATATTTGAGTACATGCTTCCTCAAAAGCAGGGGGACAGTAAAAATAACCTCAGAAGTTCTGGTTCATGTAAGTAACTTTAATGTTTATATAATGCAAGGCTTAATTGAGAGAAAATATTTGTGAAAAAATATACTATATCATGAAGGAAAGGATTGCACACATCGTATGTATTTTTCAATAATTAAAGCATTTGTCACCAATAGCAAAAGGATTTTTTAACTTAATAGATTAATAAAAAAGATTGTTTTACTTAATAAATGACTGTTTATAACTGTATAATTAGTAATGCTAATTATTTGTTATAAAATTTTTAAAAATATTTTTGCCATTTTCTTTTTTGTTCATAGTTGATGAACAAAACAAACCACACACCCTGATTAAGAGACAGGTTTGATTGTTTGATTCTTAACTCACTGTCCTCCATTATTATTTTCCAATTAGAACTAGAAAACATCAATGATTCTGCTAGACATGTATAAAATGTTCCATGTAAAATGCTGTCTTACCGTTGCATCTTTATTCAACATCAGCTTCCAGATGGGAACTATTTTTCATGGTTCATAAAGCCAAATCCAGCTGCTACATTTGGACCTACATAAGGAATCCACGTTTTATTGCCTTCGCAGTGCTTATAAAACAATTGCTATTGTGTCTTAAGTCGTGGTACAACTCACTCGTCCCCGTGCAAATGAGATATCCAAAAAGAACTTTTAATGTCTTTATAGTTGATTACTTAGCAGTGCTATGCGTAATAGGATCCTGATTTTACAACATTTTCTAGATATCTAAGCTACCTTAAACAAAAACAATCTTCAATGGTAACCGTAGAGTGAGCGAATTAACAAAAGTGTTCATACAATTTCCTATTAAAACCCACAATGGTTATTAAATACTTCTGTAATCTTAGCTTTATTAAGAGACAGGAAGTGCACAGTTTCCCTTCCCTACTCGCTCAGCTAATCTGGCTCTTTGATGGTCATGCGTTTGGAATAACCGTGGGGTTTCCACCACACCATAGTCTTCCCACAGCTAAATGGAATTAACCCTGTCAAGCCTCAAAAAAAAAAAAAAAAGAAAAGAAAAGAAGAAAAAAAGAAAGAAAAGAAAAGAAAAAAAGAATGCATCTCATTGTTAGAATGGAAATATATTTGGAGCTTTGAGTGAATAGCAGTTATATTAAAATACAGTCAATTTGTGCTTAGGACATTTTCGATAGGGCCACCAATAAAAAAAATTAAAAAATAAAAATCAATTTCAGAAAATGGGAATTACTCAGCTTGCAAAATTACCCATCGTTATTCTTCTTGCTATCTATAGATGTCAAACGTTAGGTGTCTTCTCAATCATGTTCATTAAACACTTTTTAGATTTTGAATTAACATCTGCTGAGTTTCACCCCCAACACCAAAAAAAAAAAAAAAAAAAAAAATCCTAAAAAGGAAAAAATATGTATAGATGGAAAAGTTAGTACCTAGTGAGTTAATGTAAAAGTATGACAGGAAGGCAAGTTTTCTATGAATTGGGAAGCAAAAGACTATAGTAAACCCCGGATAATCCCTGTCCTGCTGAGCGCTTGCCCCAGAGGTCTGATACAGCGCCAAAGCCTCTTACGCATACTGAAACAAAGCTCATTTCAAGCAGAATCCAGCCCCTAAAGCCACCATACTGCTCCCTGACAACCTGCAGTCGCACGGACTCTGTATTTGTGTTTCCTGCTGTTTATGTTTACTTCTTTTCCAAAGCCACAAAAGCCACAAGAACAAATGATTGTTATGCAATGCTTTGTACAGATGCAGGTAACTTGTGCTCTGGTCCCTTTTAACATGTACACGGCTTGTGCAAATAGGCTTTTAATATATTCCAAGATTAATTTGGTAATTATAAACCAGTTTAGAAACACATTAAACAACAGGTCATCTAGCCGCCATTTCCATTCTAGAAAAATTCTCAGATTGTGACCCTTGAGCAAAGATGAGCAAATGTGTATTCAAAAAGAAATTTATCCGAATTGCCTACTTCCTTTGCCTCCTCGGGTCCCAATTGATATTCTGTTTGGATTTTTACTACAGTCTTTCTGACCTTTGGCAAGGGATCATCTGACTTATCTGATCTAAATTTTTGGAATAATCTTTTAAGTTATTTTTTTAATTGGACTAAATAAAATATAGGTGATTTCAGGAAGGTACTTTTATTTTAAGTCGATTCTCTTCATTCTTCATAAAAATAGGATTATGTACACTGTGGCTACATAAATACATAGGCCGTGGAAGTGTCCGCAGTTTCTCTGATACAAGAATGTCACCTAAATCCCCTAATGTAATCTGACAGAGGTAACAGAGTACCTTTTTATAAAAGAAAAATAAATAAAGAAGATTAACTTAAATATAATCATATGTAAAATTCAGAAATGGGCTTTAAGCTTTTTATTATTCAACACTAACATAAGAACTAAGGATGCTATGTATTGAATATATTATATTATCTTAAAACTGTCTACTGGAAAAAAAAACTTTAAAAAGCAAATAATAATAATAATAATATTACTGCTACTAAATTAAGATATCCATTACTTTTGGAACAACCTTCCCGCCTGTGCTATGAATATAGTATCTTAAACACCAAAAGATGTGTTTGGATACTTTTTAAAAAGAGATATTGTGTAAAATTTTAGGTTATTCTATAAGTAAGTCATTGGTACAAGTTTTGAGAATCTAACTGGCTTTCAAGATATATGAGCTTTATCTTTTTTTTCAGTTATATAGTTTTTGTTTAGGGAGTTATTCAAATCCAGCATAAATTGACATAAACTTTAAAATTGGTCATGTTCCATTCAGAAGTGAATGCTTAGTGCTGGAAGTTCAAAATTAAAACAAACAAAAATAATAATTAAAATAATAATCTTGTAATCCTGTTTTCAGCCTTGATGCTAGAGAACTGTACACAGGGGCTATTTTCAGAGACTCTTACTCCTCTACCTAGGAGGGGCTACTTCCTCTCTAGTTTTATAAGAGTCTCAGTCACCAATGTGAAAGGTTGAAACTACCGAGAGACAGGAAAATAGGTGTGACTTCATAGCCCAAAAGAATATAAAAATACAAATGGGCATCATCCACCACCCCAATACAGCTTTCACCAGCACATTTGGCCATCACTTATCTTACTTAAATGATCATGTTTGTTGACTCCAGGAGGAGTACACCAAGTAGGAAAGGTTTTAAACTACAGGTTTAATCATTTCTTTCTTATACATTGTATGACAAAAATTAAAAGTTATGCTAAGGTCCTTCCAAACGGAAACGGTGATTGGTTGGAGCAGAAAGATGATAAGTAAACCTGCTGTTAGGAGACTGGAAAGTGAACCTACTGTCCCGGCTGAGACTTAAAAAAAAAATGAAAACAGCAAGAAAAAATTACAGGACTGTTGTTCTTCCTGAAATGATGTGCGGTTTTATTGTGTCATCACACAAACACATATGGTATATAATGCCCTTCTATTTTTTCCACCCCCATCTTTTAGTACAAAGGGAATAAAAACTATGGAATGGTATAAACTATTGGTTCTTAACGGGGAAGGGGGGTGGAGGTGACTTTGTACCCCGTGGACTTGAGCAATGTATGGAGACCTTTTTTATGTTACAAGTGTAGGGTAATGTCTGGCCCTAATGTCAACAGTGCCAAGGTGAGAAGAAACAACAAACACCAAAGCAGCACAAAACATCAGGATTCTCAAAGGAGATTTTCATTGTCTATTGTTTCCCTCCTTCCTGGAAGATGGTAGATAAGATCCAAGTTGATGGCAACTATCACTGTATCACTCACTGGTGTGACTTTGCTGATGCCTCTGACGCTCCCTCTGAAAAGCATTACAAGGGTCCAAGATTGTTCCTGTGAATACCGACTTTAGTTCAGGGTAGGGTCTCTTTTCCTTCAAACTTTAAGGTACAGGAAGTACTTAGTATAGCTTCTACCCTAAAGATCAGGCATTTTTTAGCAGCACAACCAGCATTTATTTTAATTTTTTTTATTTTTTGGACCTCATCTGCAGAATTACTTGTACTTATAAAATGGGAGAAAGAAGGAGGGGAGAAGCCAGA
The DNA here is from genome assembly GCF_047511675.1 of Marmota flaviventris. Classification (NCBI taxonomy): domain Eukaryota; kingdom Metazoa; phylum Chordata; class Mammalia; order Rodentia; family Sciuridae; genus Marmota; species Marmota flaviventris. Next base: position 116,152,112 of record NC_092505.1, read on the forward strand.
AGCCACAATCCATTGTCACTAGAAATACCTAGAATACTAGCTTCCCAAGAATGTCTCCAATGAAGCAGATCAAATGAAGTCAGAATGTGGTGGCAAATTCTAAATTCATATGCCATTCTGGGATTTAGTGGAACTTTATTCCCCCTCATTTAAAATTGAAGACAAGAAATAAAAATAATCTTGTAATCCAGTACTTCTCAAAATATAGTCTGACCATAGCTCCCAAGAAAAGGACTTAAAGGTCCAAACAATATTAGCACACAGCAAACATACAACTGACTGCCATCCTTAGAGATTCTCAGTACACATCAATATATTGAAGATTCTGAAAAATACTGCTATAAATGCCTCATTTGAGAAGTTTCTTTAATCTAGTGTTTTGGGGTGGTATTTTTGGTTTGTTTGTTTTTATTTATTATATTATTGTTGTTGTTATTATTATTATTATTATTATACTTGTAGATGGATGGCATGCCTTAATTTTATTTATGTTTGTATATGTTGCTAAGGTTTGAACCCAGTGCCTCACACATGCTAGGCAAGAGCTCTGCCACTGAGCCCCAGCCCCAGTCCTTAATCTAGTGCTTTTTAAACTTGACCAGTGATAGATTTTTGTGGTGGTTGATTTTGTTATCCTTATTGTATTTTGTTAATTTCTAAGAAGCACTAGTCCAATTGTCTAATGTAAAATAAAATGATTCACTTTCATTCCATCATAAATAGCATATAAACTTGCAAATTTTAAATGTATTGTAAGATGCAATTTTTTAAATTAAGATAATAAAGAATATTCCAGAATGTTCAAATTCCATTAATTACAAATTCCATTAATTACTAAAGATGGCAGAGAAGTTAAACTTCGTGGGGTAATACAAAATACATACCAATTAAAATTATTTCTCCCAATGAAAGCCAGATTTCTAAAGACATTTCATACAACACTAAATCGTCAAATTTAATCTTTCAGTTACAATTTCTGTAATTGAATACATGTAGTACTGAAAATCCTGTATTTCTAAACAATATGTGAATATTCTCCTTTTTTATTTTTAAAACTTAATCTCATTCTTGAAATCTATATTAAATATGCTCATTAAGAAGAGTTGGACCAGTAGTAAGAATTGTTCCACCTGCTTTATATGAGGCATCTTCCTCCCAACAAACCTAGGCTTCTTATAATGGGAATTATGACTCTCTTTTGAGAACCAGAATTCAAAATAAAGGCACACCTTTAGCCACTGAGGCAACTTTAAACATTCTACACTCTGAAACATTTTGCAGCTCTCATCTCCTTCATTTCTCCCCCAAAAAGTTTATGCAGTAAATGTTATTGCTCTCATTTACATGTGAGGAAATGATAAGGAATTGGCCCAAGATCACAAAGCCAGAAGATGAATCCCAGATGAACATTAACCCAGAGCTGTTTCTCTCTGCTCAATGCTGCTGCTGCTGCTGCTGCCGTCAGGGCTTCTGGGAAACTCTTCAGTCTTGCTCACAGCACTTTTCAGGGACAGCTGAGAAGTGCTCGCTGATCTCTGGGCTGCTTGTCCTTTGTGTTTTAGCTTGGCCAAGACATGAGAAGAGGCAGTGGAGAATAACAATTATTTGGATGTCTGGAAATTCTCAGCAGGTAAAAGTGACCTGTACAAATGATGTTTTTATCAAATAGATTAAGGTCTTCCTGCTTTTCTAGCTCAAGTTTTTTGGGTTTTTTTTTTTGGGGGGGGCATAAATTAACTTTGGTTAACCTTTCTTCAGTGTTTGTTGGCATTTAATAATATGTCATTTCTGTTATTCGCAGCTGTAATAATAATAGAAATAAAAATAATAATGAACTAGAGAAATATGAAGAAGTAGATGTCATAGAAAATAATGATAAATATTTTATACCAAAAATTTATCTTGGATTTTTATATTAATATAACATGATAATTTTCACCTCTTTTTCATTAAAAGATAAATTTGCAATAATTAGCTTCTTGTTACTAGTATAGAATTTACCAAAGAAAATTATGTGTGGGAAGAAGAGATAAACAAGATTTTTGTTTGGTTTTAACATTTTGTGTAAAAGGAATTACAAACTGCTAACAAAACTCTAAGGAGATTTTCTCTCACCTAATCTAATTTCTTACAGAAAGTTATCCGAGAAAAACAGAACATATATCGGTTTACTTCTTAAGCTGCTTCCTCTTTTAAGTAGTATGTTAGTGCCCTTAAGTATTATATTCAATTTTAAAAACCAAGGAAATGAAGCCTGTGTGTCTGATATGGAACTAGCAAAGTAAATTGACTCAAAATATAAAATGTTTCTATCTCTTTACAAACTGGTTATGAATATTTTAAATTCTAGTACCTACATGTACTTTAAATTACTGACATGCTTAGCTACACACACACACACACACACACACACACACACATATGTATTGGATTTCTACATGTATATTGATTATACATATTCATCACAATATTTGTAAATATTTCTCATAATTAATAAAAAGGGAAATTCTGTCATTTTCACTCAACAATGGCCAAAGTCTCTGCTGAGGTATAAAATAACAATGGCAATGATAGTAATAGATAACATTTAGTTAAGGTCTACTTTGTATTACACGCTGTGTTGATTTAGTTTAACTTTCACAACTCCAATGGAGAAATATTAGTACTGGTCCAATCATTATTGTTGTTGTTACTATAAATGAGGAAGCTGTTGCCACCAGCATCAGAGGAAGAGAAATTGTACCCAGACAATCTCATCCTCAGAACTGAAGCTATTCACCACAATGCAGTACTACACCCAGAAGTCCTTGACCTTGGTATTTGCCTTGTTGATGTGTCTCTGTTCTGCCACAGCAAACTGGTTTGCCAGATGAGTTTTAGAATTCACCAGAACTCCTGGAAGAACTTCAAACTAGGGATGCCTTGAGACCATGCCATATCCAACCTTCCGCCTGAGAGTCACTCTTGTTTAAAGTCACATCCTAAAGCTTCCCAGGAGCTGTCTTACAGGGGGAGGAAACCATCAGTCAGCCACCTGAACATCTGTAACTCCCAACAGCTATTTCAAGAGCCAGAGCTTGGCCCAGTGCACGTCAGGCCTTCTCTTGGGAACATAAGGTTACCCGCTGGTTCATAAAGTTGAAAACGAGCTCTTAGGCAAGTGATGAATGTGGCATCTCCGCACAAGATGTTCCCTGAGTGATGTGATCCTGTTGTTGGATATTTTGAAAGGAAATTAACTATGAAAAAAAAAAAAAGAAACAAGTTCTGGAACTCAAGCTAGCAAGCAATCTGTATGTTTACTATATTCATGCAGAACAGCAAAAGTTTCAGGGAAATTAAAGATACCCTGGAGCTATAAACTAGAAAACTTGTTACAGTGACCATAATCATTAAGCATAAAAAGAAAAGAAAGACTAAAGGAGAGAGGAAGAAAGGGAGGAAGAGAGGCAGGAAGGGAGGAAAGAAAAAACAGGGTGGATATTTGGGCAGAGGAAAGAAGGAAATAGTAAACTGAAAATTACAAAATGTGGGTCCCCAAGTCCCCCCAGGGTATCATCTTATATTTTTCCTAATTCTCACACGAGCTGAAACTTTTGTCTCTTCCTGACTTACTGCTGAGAAAGGTGCAAACGTGACCCGTGTGATGAGGCAGGTATCAGATGACAGATAGGACTTGGATGTTTTAAGATGGCATTTCAGTGATTTATGTGAATCTGTTTTAATACATTTACAGAAGCTTTATGAATCTAATTCGGACATATGTGACCTGAATTTTTATTTCTATATGTTGCTACTATTAGATAAGTCAATTTTTCTCAGAGTTGCATGGATATGTGTAGGTATAGGGACGTGTGTTTTCTGCAGAGTCTCTGAGGGTTGTACCCTCGGCAGGTTTGTGGCTTGGTGACATTAGACATAGAAGAGGATTTTAATTGAAATAAGTTAACTGGACATTTGTATATGTTAATTGTATTTGTAAATAAAATAGACGAGCTTGCTATCTAATGAAATTTAGTCTTCATATTTTTATAAAGTAAAAATAGTACCTTTGTATATCCTGATACATAATATATGTAAAAGTCATTTGTTTAATTAATATGCCATAAAATCATCTTGTATCTTTTATCATGTTCAACTGCATAAAATATCCAGTCATTGACTAAGTTGAACATCTTGGATATTTTAAATTAAACGAAAAGAAAGTACATGAGAGTAAGGATGCCTATTATGATGAATATAGAGATTTTGTAGATAGGATATTTCATTTTTATGAGAAAAATATAGGTGTGGTAGTAAGAAATGATTATTACATAGTTTTATAATTTAAACCCTCACTAATATATATTAACTGTTTTTAAAATTTATAGATAAAAATAATTTTTGTTGCCTTGAAGTTGAATATCAAACATCAAAGAAAACTCAACTGAACAAGGTAGAACCGTGTAAAGAAGGAAAGAAGTTAACTAAAGGCAGGCAGATGATGAGTTCACCTGGATTTACAGGCCATAGTCAAGGTCAGGAGTGCTTCTCTAAATGCAGGAGAAGGCCATGGAATTTATTTCAAGTCACATTTATTGAGGTATAACTTACAATATACATATATCATATATTATATATAGATATACAAATATCCATATATAATATAGATATATAAAGTTTTGTGTAAAAGCTCATTGAAAACCACAGTACATGTGTACAATTCTTAGAGTTAAAGGAGGCTGAAGAAGAAGGATTGCCAGTTTGAGGTCAGCCTCAGAAACTTACTGAGACCCTGTCTCCAAAAACAAAACAAAAAGGTCTTGAGGTTAGCTGATTGGTAGTGCACCCCTAGTTTGATCCCCAGTACCCTCACCCTCGGAAAAAAAGAAAAAAAAAAAAAAGAAAAAGATATAAAGGAGGCTCTTTATGAATTTGTATTGATTCTCCCTTTTTTTTTATCTCCAAGGGTGATATTTAGTGAATTCTATGGAATTAGGATGTTCTCTAGATAGAGATTATAGCTAGATGGATGGATGGATTGATAGATGGATAGATGTATATATACATATAGACACATACACATCTGGACCTATCTGCCGCAGTCCGGCTGCAGCAGAATAATCACGGGGGTGACGAATAACTTCTGTAGCTTGATACAACAGGAGTAGGAGCCGTTTATTGCAGGACAGGAGCGGTATTTATACATTCCGCACAGCTTATCTTAATTAGCATAAACTAGATACATCAGTCAACCAATAAGGAATCTCCACACTTAATGGCTTGTTTTTGTTACTTCTCAAACCACTCCCTCTGGCATTTTGCCAGGCACCATCCAGACTTGTTTACGTACTCTAACATTCCCCTGGCAAAATGCCAGGTGTTATTTTTGACTTGTTTACAGACTCTAACACCTATCTCATCACCCAGTATGAATATAATAAAATCCATCCTTTTCATACATAACAGTGTGATGATTACAGATAAATGTATAAGATGTGTAACTATCACAATCGAGATAGAGACTATTCCCATCACCCTATTTCACTACATCCCATCCACTTTGTGTTGTCCACCACTTGGAAAACTCTGGTCTGATCTCTGTCCATAGAGTTTGTCCAGGATGTCATGTAAGTGGAATCACGTAGCCACTGAGTCTTGTGTCTTTCTCTTAGTGCTGTTTAGATTTGTCTATGCTGTTGGCATGTTGGATGCTCCTAATAGCTGAAAGAGTTCCATTGCATGAATACAGCTTGCTTGTTCATTGACTGGTGGAAGAACGTGTATGTTACTTTTAGTGTGGGCCATTATGAATAAATTCATGGATGGCTTTCAAAGGAGTGACATGGTGGGATATAGACTTTTTAAAACTCTTCCTGACTCCTGTATTGAGAGTGAATTTTAGGGTATCTAAAGAGGGACCACAAAGATGGTGGCTGGTGCAATAAGAGATGTAAAGAAATCACTAGAATCACAACAGTTAATTCAAAACCATAATGTACAGGATTCATATTAATAAGGCAGTGGGGAAAGTCAAAGATGCCTCTAGTTTTTGTCTGAAGCAACTAGATTATTATTCACCCCTTCATTTCCAATTACCTATCTTCACGTCACTTTCCTATAACCTCTCCATGGGTATCTACTGGTGAAATTAAATTTGTGACATCAAAATTTTGAAAACAGGATTTTCAATGAAATGCACAATATATCATCCAGTCCCATAAAAACAAATCTTTCATGACAGAAAACTTCTAAAGCCTGGTAATAAGTCTCTACTACACTATCTTTCAACAAAACCCAAGTTAATTTCTCTTCAGAGTTAGATTTGGAATACTAGGATTAGATCAGATGATCTAGGAAATTTAAAATCCTGCCACAAGCACATTTTTGTCTAAATATTAACTTAAGAAAAGTCTTAGAATTGTGTGTGGGCACCTTGTTTCACTGGGATAGCTGTGGCAGCTGTAGTTCTCTGAGAGATTACTCCCAGCCCATAGAAGGAACTAAGTGTCCCCCCTGGAAAACATAAAGGAACATCAAGCTCCTTCTGAGAAGTACATGCTTGTTCTGCACTGCTTATAAGGAACTTTTACCAAATATCATCTCCAAGAGTCTGGGGGTGTGACTCAATGGTAGAATGCCTGTTTAGCTCACCTGAGGGCCTGAGTTCAGTCCCAATACACACACACACACACTTACTCCTAATTAATATAGATTGTTTATATCAGAGTAGGAATTTTTTATTTTTATTGTTTATAACAGAGTAGGAAAAATTCCTACTCTGTTCTCAGCAATCACTGAAGTAGAATCTATTAATACAGCATATTGTTCTTTTTTGCTGACATCCAAAACACATACATATGTAAAATGAGGTTTATATGAGCCATATTTATATCCAGAGCATGGCCTCACTTTGAGCTCCAAAGGATTTGAGCTACTTGTATCTGAAGTCACTGTACACATAAAATAAATTACCAGCCGTTGAGGACCGAGCTTCCCCTCCCTCCATCCTTCCACAGGGAGATAAATATGTTCTTTGAATGTTAAATCTACACTATTTTTATATTTCTGAAAAGGCTAAGTTCTAATAATTCATAGTTTTCCAGGTATGGATTTTTTATTTGCACCTATTTTTTTTTCTTTTTCCTGTATTAACAAAAGAATGTATATGTTGAAAACGCAGGATTATATCTGGAAAGCCTTCAGCATGCCTTTATAGTGGGGCAGCATCACACTGAGCTACAGAGACAATTACAGAGGGCTATGTGTGTGAATGATGTGTTGAAACACACATATCGGTCAATACCACAACACGCTGAATGAATATATGTATGAATATCCGTGATCCTTGTCCAGTGCTTCAAATTTATAAATTATCTTTTTTAGCCTCAACAAATACAGCCACTTATTCTTTTATTGCAAGAGGATGTTAGATTTTTAAGAGGCAAACTATTGCTAGACTTTGCCTTAAATGTGTTATTTTCTCAAGTTTTACATTTCGGACCACATTACCTAACTCAGAAGAACAATACAAACACACATTAATTGTTATAATTTTAAAAATAAGCTTTGAGATCTTACAACAAAAAATGATAACATGGGTTTTTTGTTTTTGTTTTTGTTTGCTGTTTCCTCCTATTTTTCAGTCTTTAAAAGCTAATGGGAGGAAAAACTTAGGGGCTTTCATGATAGAGATCACCTTAGTAATACAACTGTTTTGCTAAACTTTCATTGCTCTCACAAACTCATAGTGTATCTTTTTTTTTTTTTTAATTTTTTTGCATCACATGTCGTGTTGTGCATTGAAACAGAGAGACAGACCAAAAAAGTGGCTCCGGTCCTCCCAGGTTCATTTTGTAGCGAGGGAGATGTTACTAAAGAACGAGTCCAAGTCCGTTCAGAGCTCATGATATCAAAGAACTAGGCAAATATTTGTGCATATCGCAAACACATGTGTACACACACACACCTCCAAACATACCAACACACACATCTCTATCACTTCACACTCTTTCCCCACTAGATGTTCAAAATAGTATCTCCCTGCCATACAACCACAACCACACACACACACATGCATACTAGGTAATTAAAACACTCATTTTATTATTTCTAAGTAAATTTTATTGTGTATATTTAAGGCATATAGAGAGCAAGATGTTGGAAATACCTATGTAGTAAACTGAATACCGTAGTGAAACTAACGTGTCATCATCTCACACAGTCGCTCATTCTTTACCCTGTGGCAAGAGCAGCTCTATCCTAATCATTGAGCAAAATCCTTGAATACGTAATTATTAACTATGGTGCTCATATTGTATAATAGATCTCTTGAATTGTTTATCCTACATATTTGCTGCTTTGTATTCTTTGACCTATGTCTCCCCATTTCCTGCCTCCCCCATCCACCCCTAATAGTCACAGTTTTTGTAGGGATCTCTATATAGTTGGCTGAGTTTGTTTTTTCTTTCTACACATGAGATCAACCAATGTTCGCCTCTCTGTGTCTTGGTTTATTGTATGTAGCATAATAGTATAAGGCCCTCCAGGTCCACTCATGTTGTGGAAAATAACAGGTTATTCTCCCCTTTTAAGGCTGATAATATGTTATTGTATGTGTGTGTGTGTACTAACATACTAACATTTCTTTATCCGTTCATCCATGTTGGTCCCTGTGAATATTTTGGCTATTGTATTGATACGATGGACATGGAAATACAGGTATCTTTTAGAGGCAGTAGATTTTATTTCCTTTGGATATATATATACCCAGAAAAGGGATTGCTGGGTCTTATGGTAGTTCTAGTTTTAATTTCTTTAGGAATTTCCATTCTGTTTTCCATATATCTGCACCAATTTACGCTCCTGCCAATAGTGCATCAAGGGTTTCTTGTTCCCCATGCACTTGTGAACACTTGCTGTTTCTTGCCTTCTAAATAATAATAATAATTTTTACATACTTACAGGAGTGAGGTTGACTGATAGTGATTTTGATTTACACTTCCTTGATAATGAGTGATATTGAACACCTTTTCGTGTTGGCCATTTTTATGTCATGTTTTGAATAGATTTTTTTAGGATTTTATGCTTTCATTGGACATCATACCCTTCACATCATTATAGTCTATTTCAATCTATGACAAGCTGGGTTGCACAGTTTTTCATCTTCACTGAGAGTCAATTATTCATCTGTAAAGTGAGTCAATAACACCTGTCTCATAAGGATCTGATAACACGACGTATGTAATGGTCAATGGCTGACATTGGAAAGAGCTGAAAAAATGGTGGACATGTCCATCAATAGCAGTAGTGTCCTCATTGCTAACTGAACTCAGCTGCAGCGTTTGCCACCAACAATAAGCACAAGACCACCAGCTGGATGGCTGGAGCTTGGAACTCAGCTGTGCCACTTAAATACAATATTGTACTTTCAGAACATCCATGTGCAAGTGAAATTTTCCCATATAGTCAGTTCTGAGCATTTTAATTGAAATACAAAAGAATCCCTTCTATCAGATACTTCTACCAAAACACATTTGATTTGTTTCTGCACATGATATAGGGCCTTGGAAACACAAAGATACAGTAAAGGAAAAGCTTTGTCAAGTAGTAAACTCTAGAAATGAAAGTAATTTGTGTAAAACTGATGACAATATAATGTAAAAGGAAGTAAGTAGAAATTATTACTACAGATGAAGCAACAGTTTCTGAAGAAAAATGGTTAGGAAAGGTTTCGTAGGGCTTGTACCCAAGCCTTCATAATAAAGCATTTTATAATATTGACCTATTGTGTTCCCTATGTTATATTTAGAAAATATTATCCACAGACTTTATATATCTGCCCCTACATGTGTGTACAGATGTGCAAATGCTTGATGTTTTCCATTTGAACCACATTGAGAATTTTTTGCTCATCTTATGCTACACATTATGCAAGATGCTAAAAATAGGAAAGCATCTTAAAATACTAGTATGAATATAGGTAACATATGTGCTTATTGATACATAGATGAACATGAAAATCTGCTCAGAGAAGTTTTCCCAATTCATCTAATTGTGCCTTTTCTTTAATTGTCCCACATGACATTCTTCATAGAACTCTACACTAGTTCAAATTATGTTCTGACTCTGTTTCCCCACCCCACCCAATTTGTGGTTTTTCTCCATAGTTAAAATTAGGAAAGCAGAAACTTCCTGTGCTTTCCTGCTATGTCTTCAGTGCTGAGAATTATGCCAGACATCTATTCTGTGCCCATGAAATTTGAATTAGGTGGATAAGCTGCAAATTCACAGAGAAACATACATGGGTATTAGTCCTATAAACCCGCAAGCACCAGTACAATTCTTTCCAGCCACTAAGTTGTGGATTTAGTGGATTTTCAGAAAGCTTGTGAATTTGGTTGCCAAGTATAAATGACTCAAAAATGCACAACCAAATGAGATCCACAAATTCTACTGACACACCCAAATGAATCTTGACTCCTGTTTATCACGACTGTTACGTGCATCTTCTCTATCTATAAAAATAGTTATGCCATTAAATCCACAGCAAATATGGCAATGGCTTATGAAATTTGCATATGGGTAGGAGAATATTTCTTAAACTCTGATTCCCAACTAAATGTCTGAATTTATGTTGTGTTTAGCAGAGGGGAAAATCCAGCTTAACAGAAATTATAATCACGTATTTACCCATATTTTAATTATACGGCAATAATATCAAAGCCTACAACTTGAGCAGAATTTTTATTCATGTCTGTAGTTTAGCTACATTTTTCTCACCCAGCCCCCAGGAAAATATTCATGAGGTAAAACTGGCAATACAAAAATAATTATTTGAAAAACATTATATGAGGTGAGTTGTTGCTTCTCTACTGGATGCCAGTTTAAATTGAGCTAATTTGTTTTACCAGTAGCTTAAGAAAACCCCAGCACAGCAGCGCGACAATTATATCCAGGTGCAAGGACTTAATTCAACCAATTCTAGGTGGATCCTTCCCGTCTGCACGGTGGGCCCTGTTCTCAGCTGTGGCTAAGAACAGATGCCTTGAAAAGCTTCTGTAAACACGATCCAGTCAGTCCTTGAACAGAGATGTTGAAATGCTTCAAAAATATCAATAATAAATGTGACAGTCTTATGCTCATAATTCCAGTAGACACATCATGATGAAAGTGACACGGTAGGAATGTTTTTGAATATGTGAATAAAATAAGGAAACATGTTCCTTCCTATTGTGTTACCTCCATGTACAAGATACACACCCAGTTAAATTTATTTTTAATTGCAAAAATGTATATACACTTTAAGAGAATTTGTAAGGATATAGACATCAGCTGAATCGTTAACTCCGATATACATACAGCAAATGGTTTCTGAAAGGACTTCAGTGATGCTCCAGATGGGAAAATCCAGGGCTTCGGATGAAGAAAAGCTTCGGAATGAAAAAGCACTGGCTCAAGTTCATGGTGCAGGTTAGCAGTCCGATGAAGCAAAGTCGGGATTGTAAAAATCCAACAAGTTTTCTTATTTCTTAAATAACTTTCCTTAAATGACCCAGAGCAAAACAAAACAAAATATACACACAAGCATTTCTTGGTTTTAGGGATAGAAACTCCTAGATACTAGATAATATAATAATATAATAATAATATATAATAATATAATAATACTCCTAGATAATAATTTTCTCAGAACCTGTTTCCCCCCCACACACACTTATTACTGATGAAGTTAGAAGAGGAAACAATGTGTGACAATACTGTAGTAAACTCCCTTTATTTACTGGGTAAAATTATAATGTACAGGCATATACTACATTTGGGCATATTTAAAATTTGTTGCAAGACTAGCAAATATATATTCTTTACACATAATTACATAACATTCAGCTTTCCAGTGTTGCTATATCTAAATATATTAATAGATAACCACCAAAATTATTTTGAGTTGGGAATTACCTCCAAAGAGAAAATTATTTTGGCTACTCTGTCATTTTTCATTTTACCCAATCAAGAGTTTTTGATTGAAGTCCGTTTGTTTTTGTTTTTGTTTTTTTAACTTAAAACTTTTGATATTTAACCTGTGAACTCTAGACAAAAGTGTCATTTTGGTAAATTAATCTCTGGGCATTAACAATACTAATTAGAGATATGCCAGATAATTTGAATTAAACCATTGGAGAATGCTTATTCAGATGTAAGGGGAATAATCTGGACATTTTGAAAAACATCCAAATGGGATGCAAATAAAAAACTATCAAACATCCAAACCAAGTTCAGCAAGGCAGACAAAACCAATTCCCATAAACTGAAGGAAAAACATTAAAATCAGTGAGAGGTACTGAAAAGCTCAAAGTGCATAGCAACTTCCTTCATCTTTTGTTGGTGGGTCCTAAAGAAGATATTAATAAACTTTAATAGATAGACTAAAATCTCTCGGGCTGAGATTTTAGATCATAATAATCTAGCAATTTGCATCCTCATTATGCCCACTTTTCTCATATGTGAAAAAAAAAAAGTAATTTGGATGTGACAGTCAACTCATAACAGCGAGATCATGATCCCATTGTGCTATCAATATCTAAATAATAAAACTTAAAGAATCAGGTCTTCACTGCATCATTGTGCAACACATACATTATCATACAGAAAGTCAATGTCCTCTCTGAGGAATACTTGAAACACAATACAACTTGAAACAACACAGCAATGCAGATGGCCCCAAAACAAATATTTTACATTCACTTTTTCTTTCAAAAAAAATCCTTACTGAACACTTGCGTGTGATGATTTGAGATACAAAAATACATAAATAATTATGATCTGACAGGGACTCAAATTCTCATAATGAACAAAATATTATAATAAGCAAAAGTACTCTTCGCTAATTCTTGCTACTAAAAAGTCACATTATTTTAATGTTTTTAGAGTTTATTTGAAAATATTATATAAGTTGAAGCTAGTTATCTAGGTTTAGGTGCTCATTTCAAGTGAATGAAACGGTATTATTCTAGTCCATATCCTAAATATTTGATGAGGCCTGAGAATTTTGAATAAGAAAATTTGACTCTGTGAATTGAACTCCAAATAATTAAAATCATGTAAAAAAAAAAAAATCTCAATAAGATGTTTTTACACAATTATTAAACAGACATAAGATGAAATAATTGCCATTCTCATGTGGTTATTATTATATCACAGAACATGTTAAGCCTGGAAATGACCTTGGCATGATCTAGTAGAGCTCCCATTTCTCCAGTCAGAATATTAAGACCCAGAGACAAGGATTTCTACCAATGAATAACCCAGATTTAGACCCAAACTCTCCTATCCTGCAACCCAGAAAATTCAAGCACTAACTATGTTGACTCTCAACTGACATTTGATTTTTCTTCAACTGTAAAATATATGTGAAACTCTTGGTAGTGTAAAGAAAGTAGAGCTTTAGGTTCAACATTACATCCAACTAGGTCATATGGAAATTGCTTGAATCTCTATCACCAACTTCTCTTTTGTGATATATAATGTTGTGTGATAGGAAAATTGTTTTTTTTAAAAAAATAAAACCATGAAATAGGAGCTGGGGTTGTGGCTCAGTGGTAGAGTGCTTGCCTCAAATGTGCGAGGCACTGGGTTCAATTCTCAGCACCGCATACAAATAAATGAATAAAATAAAGGTCCATCAGCAACTAAAAAAAAAAAAATCCATGAAATATATTTGAGCCCTAAAGAATATTATAATTGCTGAAAGTAGTAAATGTCCCTGCATTTCCAAAGCATAGAAGAAAAAAATATATCTTCTTAAGACAGAAAAAGGAAACATTTTCTGGTATAGAACATTAGTTGGTTTTTGTGGGGTTTTTTGTTTGTTTTTTAATCACTGAAAATTGTGTTGCTTATGTTAAGGTAGAAGTGCCACAAATACCTAAGAGTGAACACCTAAGAGTACATATAAAACATATATTGTTCTCTACCCTTTTACTCCTTAGCACCCTAGCTGAAACTGTGAAACACTTGGAAAATTAGTCCCTTGTAACTGACATGAAATGGATAGAAATGATAAAGTCACGGAATATCATTTCTCCATTGAGTTGTTAATATGATTTTTAGTACTTTAACAAAAACAGTTTAATTTTAGCTTCAAAGGACATTGTTTTTAATTTCATTTTTTTTCTGCTTATACTTCACAATAGATAATTACAAGTGTAATCATTATTGGTCATTGGCCATTAATTTGTTTCAGCGTATGTACCTCAGTGGGCAGTAATTACTGCACAGCCTTCAATAAGATATCATTAACAAAATGAGAAGACCAGAGAAAATATGTTAATTACTGTAAGAGCTCCATTGGTTCCTCCCTGGAATAAACAAGTCTAACAATTAAGATCACACTCACTTTTTTGCCAGACTATATTATGCAGTGAAAAAAAAAAAAAAGACAACAATGCTATATAATTTGAAGAAAAGAAATTTGGAAGGATTCATATTATTTTCCCTTTAAATTCATATCAGCCACTCTAATGACCCAAAGACAGAAAGCCACTCTTACACCAAGCAGCTATTTCATAAAAGCTCATTGTTAATAATGAAGGGAAAAAATTAATTGACTACTGCACCTTATTATAATTAACATGAGAAATATCTCAAAATTATGGAAATGTTTTAATATTTTTTGAAGCATTTGTAGAGCAAGTTAAATTGATTTCCTATTAGTTGGCGTATAAATAGATTAGGGAATGTTTTAAATGCTCCAATTAAGAACTTGCAATAATCCAAACTCAGAACTTAATTGGTTTGGATAGCAAGTGTGGAGTTTCAAACCCTTCTTAGCATGGTGTTTCCAGTGGGTTGCTAACCCGAAAGCCTAATCAAAACTGTCAGTACAGCCTTCTGTAGCTTTTCATGTTCACTACCTCAGCTCATCACTCCAAACTTTCTAAGCATATTAATTCTTCTCTAGCGTTTGTCTTCTCTGTCTTCATTTCTCATTGCTGTTTGCTCAGGCCTTCTCTGCAACTGGGTTTGCTGGCCCTCAGAGCTCCAAGCCCTGCAGCTGTTCCTGCCTTTCTTTTATTGTCTTGAGCAAGGCACATCTCATTTTACCCTGTTCTTCTGCAGTTTTAGGCCTTTCCAATTTCCCTTCCAAAGGCTCCAGCTGTACCTTTTACAGCCCAGCTGTTGGGAGCCTTTCACAGAGACCCTGCGTCTTCCAGAAGAAGGCTTCCTGACTTCAGGCAGCTCCCACAAAAGTTCCTTCCCGGCTTCCCGATTTTCTGTTCCTTCTTGAGGTTCCCACAACCAATTCAAAACCTTCAAATCTCCCTTGATTGAGCCATTCAAGTCCAAAGTCTATTTGGATATGATGGTTATCACTTATAAAATTGTAGAATTAAATAGAAATTGATAAATAAAATATGGAATAAAAATAAATAAAATTGGAGGGTTGAATAGAAGTAGGATTAAATTTGAAAGGACCAAAATTTCTTACACAACCTCATGATCATATCTATGCAGTATAAATATCCCTGCAGTATAAATTCACCTTAAATTTTAAGTCGTGAATATCTTAATAATATTTGCAACTGATATTATCTAAAATGGGAACATCAGCAATAATGTCAAAATAATGTCAAAAGAAGACAAGCTAACAGGACTACTATGTTTCGATGTAGACCTTATTCCAGTAGCTTTTACAATATTTATTCAAAAACTTGAACCAATACCTGGTAACTGTATGAGTTCCTCTTTGAATGATCAGAAGAATTAACAAATGGTGAGAACTAATAAATAATGAAACACTTCCAAATACAAGTCCTATCAATGCAAATATGAAGCTCTCTGACCCCTGACCTTCTCCTTCAGAAGCCCTTTGCTATTCTGGATTCAATCTCTTGTTTCCAGTATGCCCAGATCCTTCCTCTCGCTCTAAGAGTACTTACATTTTGTGGCGATATTACCAAAAGTTCTCTATAGGTTTAATGCAATGCCAATCAAAATCCCAACGGCATTTCTTGTAGAAATAGAGAAAGCAATCATGAAATTCATATGGAAAAATAAAAGACCCAGAATAGCAAAAACAATGCTAAGCAGGAAGTGTGAATCAGGCGGTATAGCGATACCAGACTTCAAACTATATTACAGAGCAATAGTAACAAAAACAGCATGGTACTGGTACCAAAACAGGCGGGTGGACCAATGGTACAGAATAGAGGACACAGAAACCAATCCACAAAACTACAACTATCTTATATTTGATAAAGGGTCTAAAAGCATGCAATGGAGGAAGGATAGCATCTTCAACAAATGGTGCTGGGAAAACTGGAAATCCATATGCAACAAAATGAAACTGAATCCCTTTCTCTCGCCATGCACAAAAGTGAATTCAAAATGGATCAAGGAGCTTGATATCAAATCAGAGACGCGCCGTCTGATAGAAGAAAAAGTTGGCTACGATCTATAGTCGGTGGGGTCCGGCTCCAAATTCCTCAATAGGACACCCATAGCACAAAAGTTAATAACTAGAATCAACAAATGGGACTTACTCAAACTAAAAAGTTTTTTCTCAGCAAAAGATACAATAAGAGAGGTAAATAGAGAGCCTACAACCTGGGAACAAATCTTTACTCCTCACACTTCAGATAGAGCCCTAATATCCAGAGTATACAAAGAGCTCAAAAAATTAGACAATAAGAGAACAAACAACCCAATCAACAAATGGGCCAAGGACCTGAACAGACACTTCTCAGAGGAGGACATACAATCAATCAACAAGTACATGAAAAAATGCTCACCATCTCTAGCAGTCAGAGAAATGCAAATCAAAACCACCCTAAGATACCATCTCACTCCAGTTAGATTGGCAGCCATTATGAAGTCAAACAACAACAAGTGCTGGCGAGGATGTGGGGAAAAGGGTACACTTGTACATTGCTGGTGGGACTGCAAATTGGTGCAGCCAATTTGGAAAGCAGTATGGAGATTTCTTGGAAAGCTGGGAATGGAGCCACCATTTGACCCAGCTATTCCCCTTCTCGGTCTATTCCCTAAAGACCTAAAAAGAGCATGCTACAGGGACACTGCTACATCGATGTTCATAGCAGCACAATTCACAATAGCTAGACTGTGGAACCAACCTAGATGCCCTTCAATGGATGAATGGATAAAAAAAATGTGGCATTTATACACAATGGAGTATTACTCTGCATTAAAAAATGACAAAATCATAGAATTTACAGGGAAATGGATGGCATTAGAGCAGATTATGCTAAGTGAAGCTAGCCAATCCCTAAAAAACAAATGTCAAATGTCTTCTTTGATATAAGGAGAGTAGCTAAGAACAGAGTAGGGTCGAAGAGCATGAGAAGAAGATTAACATTAAACAGGGATGAGAGGTGGGAGGGAAAGGGAGAGAGAAGGGAAAATGCATGGAAATGGAAGGAGACCCTCAGAGGTATACAAAAGTACATACAAGAGGAAGTGAGGGGAAGGGGAAAAATAATACAAGGGGGACAAACGAATGTCAGTAAAGGGGGCAGAGAGAGAAGAGGGGAGGGGAGGGGAGGGGAGGGGAGGGGAGGGGAGGGGAGGGGGGATAGTAGAGGATAGGAAAGACAGCAGAATACAACAGACACTAGTATGGCAATATGTAAATCAATGGATGTATAACTGATGTGATTCTGCAATCTGTATATGGGGTAAAAATGGGAGCTCATAACCCACTTGAATCAAATTGTGAAATATGATATATCAAGAACTATGTAATGTTTTGAACAGCCAACAATAAAAAAAAAAAAAAAAAAAAAGACATACTATCAGACATACAAAACAAAAAAAAAAAAAAAAGAGTACTTACATTTTGAATTATAGTTCTTAGAATGCTCCCCTCACCTAAAGCAGAATAACACAGCTAAGGAAAGTGAATTTTATATCTCACTACAATATCTCAATGATGAATAAAGTAAAAAATATCTTTTTAAAAATATCTGTGAATAATTGTGAGATTAGACACCAAAAACAGATACATTAAAAGAAATGTAAATTTGTTCACATTATTTACTAGTTTTTTGCTACTTGTAATTATCTCATCTCGTACCAGATATTCCCATTAGTTTTGAAAAACACCCTATTCATTGAGCTGAGACAAGACCATCCTGAGCATTTAGAGCCTTCACTACCAGCATGAAAAGTTTCACATGTATCAATTTATTTGTTTGCAGAAGTACTTATATATTAGAGATGTGCATGTATGCACACCTTCAACTTGTGAATCTAATAACAAAACATATTTATTTTCATTTTGTGAAATTTTTTTCCCATAGAGAATCTCAGTGAGACTTGAGATCTTTTTTTTAATATGTATTTTTTAGTTGTAGTTGAGCACAATATTTTTATTTTATTTATTTATTTTTATGTGGTGCTAGGTGAGCACTCTACCACTGAGCCACAACCCCAGCACCAGAGACTTGAGGTCTTTTCACTAAAGATTTATGTCTTACAATAAAAAGAGAGAGAGAATCCAATGAATGAATTTTGTGGTACATTATTTCTATCTGATACACACATAAACATGGCACCAAATCTGAGTCTGGGAAATGTACTATTTCAAACTATAACTATAAATAATAGATATAATTATCAATAGTAGAAGGAAAGATAGATGATGCCATTAGAATAAAATCATTCTATGTGATTTTAAAGGGTATACAAACTTCTTGGGTTTTTTTTTTTTTTTTTTTTTTGCAGTGCTCTTTTTTTATTTTGTTTTGTTTTGTCTCCAGCCCCCCCCCCAAAAAAAAATTTACATTTTTTAAAGGAGCATATAATTAATTATTTTAATATAGTAAAAGAAATCATGAGCAAAAGTTAGAATGCTCATATGATGCCTCAGGTCTTTATACTTCTTTAAAATTTAAATATGTTGATGCTTAAAATCAAACTTAAAATTTAAGGTTGTCTTTTGCTACTTCGGGCCATGGGAATTCATAATTTAGAATGATAATAAACAGGTATCAATAAATGCAGGAAGCCAAAGCTGCTGCATGGCTTTGAGGTCATCTCTTCCTGTATTCTCCAACCCAGTGTTCATTATTTCCCCAGATTTATGTCCCATTTAATTGTGTGGCTTGGGGTTACCTATACTGGTAATTTTATTAAACTCACTGTTACAATAATTTTTAAGAATAATTTTTTTCATATTGTATTGGAGCATTATAATTATGCAGAGTGATGGATTTGTTCTGTATTAGTACATGCACAGGACTTAACAGTATAATTTGGTCAGTGTTGTTGCCTCCCTTCTCTCCTCCCTTCCCCTGGCCTATTTCCTGTACCCTACTAGTCTCTCTGTAATCTTCATGAGATTGCCCACCACCACCACCACGTTTCTTTTCCTTTTTTCTCTCTAGCTTCCACATATGAGAAAGAACTTTCAACCGTTGACATTCAGAGTCTGGCTTGTTTCAGTTACTATAACGTTCTCCAGTTCCCACCATTTCAACGCAAATGGCAAGAATCAATTTTAATACTTCTTTTTTCAAATGCATTTGTTAGAGTAGACACCTCCTTTTTATAGTTAAAAAAGAAAATTAACTATTTCCCCTTCTATCATTACAGCAAAAAGTGTCAGTTACTAAATTGGGGAGGCAAGAAAGTGAAACTCTCTTTCAATATTAAATATATAGAAAAAGTACTGTTCTTATAAAAACAAAGTTCATTACTTCTCTTGAATGCCTTTTGCACAAAACAATCACCTAGTAGATATGGGGTAAAGTATTTGATGACTGTTTCTTTAATTCACACTAAAATAAAAAGAATACCAAGTATAATTTTTCAGCTTTTATTCCTTGACTCCATTATGAAAGAGAACAAAGTCTTTTTTTTTTTTTTTTAAGTACACACCCTTTGGTCAGCAACTCCACTTCTGGGAATTTTTTTAAGGAAGCAACCAGGCTTGAATGCAAAATTACATGAACCTTGTCAGACTATTGCACATGTTCATGAAAACTAGTAATAACCAAAATGCTCAGGCATAAACTGACTTAACAAGTTAAATACATTTGATACAATCAAATAAGGATGATATAAATAAGAGGGAAAGAAGTTTAATGTATATTGCTAAGTCAATAAACAATATTGCAAAGCAGAATGTATTGTGCCTGACTCTGTTTACATACACACTTGTGCTATAGCCAGGAACACTAAACCTGCTTCCCCTTCCTAAGGGCACATAGCTAAACTACATTTCCTCATGCAAATAGCAGTGATGCCCACCAGCCTGTGATCTGAAACCCTAAGCACCTCCCTCGCTCTCCTCTCTTCCCCCTGACTAGGAACCAGGAGGCCAGGAAAGTGCAGTAGCAGACATTGATGGCAATGCCCTGTGTGGCTACGAGGAGCAGAGTGCCACTGCACGGCCACCCTGCTGCAAACCCCTCCTGCGTGAGAAAAAAAGCATCTATTGGTTTGTGCCACAGATATTTCAGAGGGTATCTGTTTTAGCAGTTAGGATATCCTAATATTATCCATAGAAAAAGAGTAAACAAAACTATATATGTCAAAATGCTAACAATAGTAGCAATTGATATTTTTATTTTGTGTGTGTGTATATATATATATATATATATATATATATATATATATATGGTTTCATTTTCTTTTACTTAAATATCTACTAATTTTGTGACCACAAAAAATGCTTTAAGAAGCTACACTGGAGGCTGAAGCAGGATGATTGCAAGGTCAGAGCCAGCCGTGGCAACTTAGCAAGCAAGACCCTGTCTCAAAATGAAAAGACAAAAAGAGGGATGGGGCTTGGAGTGTAGCTCACTGGTAGAGAGCCCTGGGTTCAATCCTCTGTGCAAAAACGAAACAAAACAAAAAATTATGAAAAGACAGTCTTTGTTAGTAAAAAAAAAAAAAAAAAAAACTCACAAACAGGATTTTTTTGTTGCGGGGAGGTCAGATACCAGGATTGAACCCAGGGGCACTCAACCACTGAGTCACATCCCCAGCCCTGTTTTGTATTTTACTTAGAGGCAGGGTCACACTGAGTTGCTTAGCACCTCACCATTGCTAAGGTTAGTTTTGAACTAGTGATTTTCCTGCCTCAGCCTCCTGAACCACTGGGATCACAGGCGTGTGCCACCATGCCCAGCTGCTAACAGGATTTTTGATATCTGAAGATACCATTTTCAAATACAAAAAAAAAAAAAAATAATGACTGTCATTAATTATTCATTAATTAATTTTCATTACATTTATACAATGCAAGGGAAATATGACACTTCACCAATGCTTCCTAAATGAGGAAATGTTCTGGTATGATCATATTGTTTAGAAAATAACTTAAAAAAATAGCTTAAGCAAAATATATAACTAATTGCATTATAAAATCATTTTTGCTTGGTTAATGTTCTTAACCAAACTGTGAATTATCCTCTTGGCTAGTGCTAATATGGGGCAAAGGCTCTACTATGAGTCCACTCTCCCCCTTTCAAATTCTGAACCAATTAAATAATACCCCACTCCATCTCTCCGACATCTCCACACTTGACTGGATCATCTTTATTAAATATGTCAGACTTGACAAATTCTTGAGCTCTTAGAATGACTTTAACTCCCTTTTTAAGCCCTTTGACTTATCAGTCAAAACTCTGTTAATGTGATTTACAGTTACACATGAAAACATCATGTTTAAAATAATGATAAAAGGTTAAGGTTTCAAGCTACAAATGCAGATGAGAAAAAGCAATGGAGTTTCGGGAGCTCAGGGCAGGCTTTCCTTGCTCAGCCATCTCTCTGCCTGTTGGCCCAGGGATCGCTATCAGGGACACCACAGCTAGAACCAAACAATACCCATTTCTATATTCTGGAGGATTTATAATCTGTGCACAAAAGCATGCTAAGAACTGTTTTTAAAAGACATGCTAGAAATGGTCATGATTTGTTAAAAAGAAAATAGCATTTTGTTTGTTCTTTACTTTGCCAAGGGTTTTACACTTCACTCATTCTTACTTATTCCCACTTTACAGATGAGGAAACCGAGGCTTAGGCCGTGTCAGTGTCACAGGCTTGTAGGGAATGGAGGTGAGCTCCTCCCACCTCCATCATCATGATCCATCTCAGGTAGCCTTTTCCACCGTGTTCCTTCTCTTCCAAAGTCCTTCCCAGGAAAATAAAAGACATGTACTGAGCTTTCTACCCACCTGGATGCCGCCTGAGGATATCTGCATTGCCAGCTTCTCCCTTCCCACTTGTTCCTGTTCATTCTGCAGATTTGACTTAAGCTGTTTCTCTTTGAAGATTTTTCTGCATTTAATAAGCTGCACTCTCATCCCTCAAATGTTTTCATCCTTGCAGGATTGTCTGCAAGCCATAAAAATACCTTTGACCAGCCTGTGAGTTCTCAGAGACAAAAACATGCTACAACCAGCCTGTTTCTCAGGAGCCTCACATAGTGCTTAGCTTATTACAAGTTCCTCCAAATAAATACATGAATGGATGAGCAAATGACAGAAGCTACTCTCAAAAAAAAAAATAAAAATAAAAAATAAAGAAATTAAATAAAATTATATCCACAATTTCTGAATGACTTATTGCAGTATGTCCAACTTTTCTGGTCCTCTTAGAATAGTCACTTGAATATCTCTCTACCTACCAAGAAATGACCTTCTTACCTGAGCTTTGCCTGACCAGATACCTGAAGGCTTTTTATTAGAGTTCATAGTTATTGCAAAACTGGGACCCCAATACTTTTCTTTATAAAGTGGTACAAGTTAACCTTTCCTTAGGGTAGATGTACAAATTATTAGACACCTCCAGCATGCATTCTTCCTAAACTTTTTATTATTTACAGAACATCTGCATTCTAAGGAAATGGGTTCATATAATGCAATAAATCCAATTTCTGGAGTCACACAAGCCAGCAGCCATTTGAGGGAAAGATAAAGAAAAAATAAGTATAATACAACCAATGAGTGCAGTGGGTGTACAGAGACGTGCTGCGTGGGGATGAGGAGATCAAGGAAAGCTTCCAGAAGGAGGCACCCCTTCATCTGAACCTTAATAATAAACAGTGTTAAGTAAACAACAAAAAGTTCCAAGTACAGGGTAGATGATATCCAGAGCCACTGAGATGAGAGGAAAAACAAGCCAGTGTTTGTGAATAACGGGATCTCCACTGGTAACGAAACACCAAAACCTAAGAGCCAAAAGATATAAAAAAGGAGCCAGGGAAGGGAGGATGAAGGCACAGACAAGAGATCACCGTATCATGGTAGTACACTGTCTTTGACTTCAAAGAATTATCATGAACACAAAAATTCATGTTCAAGGCCCAGCACAATGGTGCATGCCTGTAGTCTCAGCAGCTCAGGAGGCTGAGGCAGGAAGATCAGGAGTTCAAAGCCTGCCTCAGCAAAAGGGAGGCGTTAAGCAATGCAGTGAGACCCTGTCTCTAAATAAAATACAAAATAGGGCTGGGGATGTGGCTCAGTAATTGAGTGGCCCTGAGTTCAATTCCCTGTATACACACACACACACACACACAAATAAATTTTTAAAAAATTCATGTTTGATGCACAGATTTACCATTGAAACAAGTGTATATTATGTAATCTACCAGGATTTTGATGAATTTGTGCTAAGCTTTAAAGGGAAGTTGGATCCCACCATTGACATCTTATGTTCTTGGTTCTAGGAAGAAACCAGGTATTCCCTGCGTCCTTTCTGAAGGTAGATAGTGTGTCTAACAAGCAAGCTCTTCCCTCTTGATGGTCCTATTGGTATTTTTTCCCTTGCCCTTCCCAGTCCTGGTTTCGCATTTCCTCTTTTTTTCCTTTCTCTCTCCAGCATTTGCCTAAGATGCCATTTTCACAAGGGATTTGGAATAGTTTGGAATAGTTTCCCACAACTAAAAGGCCGAAGGCTGGGTCAGAGCAAGGCTAGCTTCTGCCATCTTCACCCATGGAGACACATCTTTCTCACCTCTCAGGATGGCATTCATAAAACACATCTGGCACCTCTTCTCGCCCGGAGTCTTGAAAGCATACAGCATAAACCAAAGTTTGGAATCCTCTGTTGGCAATAATCCATTCAGTGCAGCATCTGGAGTGTTCTCTTCTCTGAGCGCAGGCGCTGCCGTTTGATGGAGCTGCCCCTGGGATGCTATGAAGAGCAGGCGACATGCTATTTGGAGGCTGTTCCTGAACTAAAACCGACGTTTAGAAGTTCACAGGAGAGCCCAGACAGGGAGAGGCGCCTACACCAGCCCTGTTGTGACACTAAGCATGTCATTAGTTTATTCTAGTTAGCTATTTACATCCAGGTGCAACTCAAATGTAATGAAACCCAAAATTACGCAAAGCTTTATATATGATTTTTGGTCCTAAGTCAGAAAGCACCTTCAAGCCTGGGTGCCCACCTACAGTTCACAGCATAAGGTCCATGTAGCCAGAAGCTGTGCCACTGTAATTCTCATTTCTCCTTGGTTTAGCCTTTGGGGGTATAGTACCCGATCCTGTCTTTTCTACTTGAAAACATAGAAGATCTGAAACATTCATATTTTTGTTATTTTAATTACCATTAAAAATAAGCATCTAAACAGTGCATCTTATGATTTTTTGCATGAAATTAGTAACAATACTACTATCTTTTTAAGAGTAAGGAAATCCAAGATTATTTTAATCTAAACTGTCAAGGGAAATTGTTGACTATACTAAACTCTGATGTCAAATGATTTAATTTAATAATGCCTTATTTGCAAAGGAGAAAATAGTCACTTATTTAATAATCTTTTTAGTAACTTGAGTCTGAGACTTCAATTTGAAAATGTACATTGATTTTATTATTTCTAGTATCTTTTCAGAACAGCATGTTTTACCAAAATTATGATAAATACCTCCTGGTTATTCTGAGCATCTCTGAATAACTCAAATGACTTGTCTCCAAAAATGTATATGCAATTATTTATTATAAAAAATGTATTTCTATGTTTTCAAAAACATAATAACTAATATTTTTAGCTACTATCATAGTCAAGATTCTAGTTTGAAAGTTTTCTTGATTATATGCCAAATGACCTTGAGTCATTAAAAGGCATCAAAATAACTGCAAAATGTTTGTAAGTATAATATTAGCAACTATTTGTATATTTATGATAAATGTAGTGTTAAAGAGATGGACTTTAGAAGCAGAAAAACTGATAATGTTTCCTTAAGGACTAAAACCTAACTTGTTATTTCTTTAAGGAATTACATGTTTTAGATGTCTCCATGTCACCTAGGCAACACACTTCAAGTTCTCCTGATGCGAACTGACATGATACAACTCTTAAAACTTACTGAGTCAAATCCTATTTTGATTAAAATAAATGTTTTCAGATTTAAAAATATATTTTATGTAAGCTATAGTTTCTATCTTTGTATCTACTTAATAATGAAAAAGATTTATTATAATGCTAAAGTCACACATTTGTTTGTGCTATTTGGAAACTTTATGATTTGTTTTTAATTAAAGTATATTATACAATATCAAAATATTTCCTCTTCATTATGCCAAGAAACATATGGAAATTTGAACTCTCAGATGTTATGGTTTATTGTGATGCAAGAGCTTCTTGCTCCCATGTAAACATTTCCTGTGACATAAATTTGGATAGCTCTGTGCCCTGGAAAAGTCCTCTGTTATAGGTATCTTATGGTTTTGACTCCTGAACCATAACAGATAGAGAAAACCCAGTTTGCCAAATAAGTGATTATAAACATTTGGTTCACACCCCTAAGCTAAAGAAAGACATAACCACTGTATCATTTTTTTGTTGTTGTTTCTTTTGGTTGGTTTGTTTGTTTGTAATAAGAAGTTCAGTTGTAATATCTTCCTTTTTGTGCATTTGTTTTTCAACAGACTCTGAAAGCTTATTAGAAGTGGACCAGAAATTTTAGTTCTGCAGCCACCTACTCTGAGCACACAGAAGTAAACATCAAGAAAAATAATGAACACATTTATTATATATAATATACCAATATGTTAAGGGTATATGCTTTTTTAATAAACATTATTTTGTTTATTATGTGGTACTAAGGATCAAACAGTGCCTCACACATGCTAGGCAAACATTCTTCTACTGGGCTATAACCCCAGCCTGTTATATGCTTTCTTAATTTAATACTTCATAATCACAAAAATGTTCACTTTCACAACTGATGTGGATTATAACTTTAGACTTAGAAAAAGAAACCCTGAAAGTAACCCACAAAATATTGGGTTTTTATGATTTCTCACAATGCTTTGTGCTCTCCTGAATTATAAAATAGTAAACATAATTTTAAAGTTCATTCTAAATTCATCTTTAAAATATGACTAAAATATTATAATATTAATGGCAATATTTACCTGAGCATTTTTTCTAATAGGAGAATAATTCATACATTCACCTCAAAATTATTTTTTTTAATTTTTTTTTGGCATTAGAGATTAAACCCAGGGATACTTTGCCACTGAGCTACATCTTCAGGCCTTAATATTTTGAGATAGGTACTCATTAAGTTGCTGGGGCTGGCCTTAAACTCACAATTCTTCTGCCTTAGGGTCCCAAACTGCTGGGATTACAGGAGTGCGCCAACATATCTGGCTACTAATTTCATTTTTCCCCGACTTATTTGAGCCATAAAAATCACCTTGATAACTTGTTACAATATAGATTCTGAGGAACAATGGTACAGACTTATCTTATGATCAAAATGTTTTAAAATGTCAAATTTTATATTATGTTATATTATGCTATACTACATTCTGTTACAATGAAGATCAGGGCTTAGATTAATGTGTATGATAATGTTTCTTCCAGTTTTAATATTTTATGCTCTATTACTCGACTGAGATGCCACAAATTTATATATACACATACATACACACACACATATATATGTATATATGACATATATCTTACTTTTGTCACTATATAGAGTTATATATGTAAATATATATGCTGTATATGTATGTATATGTTACATATTGAAGTAGATCTACACTTAGACATTGGCATAGTCATAGAAACTGATAGTGATAGATAAATAGGTAGGTAGTTAGATTAATATTACACTAATTCTCCATAGAGTTATCAATTGGAAATCACAATCCTTTTTCAAGCAGATGTGTTCCTGAAATAGAAAGAATTCCTGATAAGTACAAGTGCAAAGTACCCACTAAAACTATCTTCTACATTTAGGGACTGCACTGATCACATGTGCACTCAACCCCTTTTCTTCTCCTGATACATAATACACACTGCCAACGTATGTGTATTTACATTCACTCCTTATGTAGCTTTTTAGCTGTTGAACATTTGAAATTTATTGCATGGCAAGTGTAAATTTGGCACAATAAGTGTTTTTAAATGAAAACTTTGAAAACTTTGACCTGCTTTTTACAAAAAGTCCAAAAAAATAAAAATAAAACTACAGAAACAATAAATTTGAATGTTGAATTTGTGCCACTCCTCTATTTCTCAAACTATCCTCATCGTACAGTGGTCCACATCTGTCTGCAAAGAATGTCTGCATGTTTTAATGTACTCACAGTCTCTGGCAAGTCTTTTTAAACACCCTTCAATTAACTAGATAGTAAACAACAGCTCCAACAGTAGAACATCCAGAGAGCTCCCCATCCACACGGCTTTCACACAATTTACAGGGAAAAACGTGTCACTGGAGCAAAAGTATCATGGTAACCACTGGTAGCTCCTGCTTCCTTCAAGGAAAATAATGGCTGGGACTGAGAAAACTTCTCAGTGGTTTCAGAAAATGTAAATGGGAGCCCAGATTAAGGTGGGTTTTGTGGTGTGGTGGTTTTTGTTTGATTTCTGTATGTCAGCTGTGATGATCAGTAGGACTTTTGTCATTTTGCAGTCATTTTTAACATCAAGAGCAAAATACATTAATTTCATGGCTTCTGCATGCAAGTCACTAAGTCCTATAGACATACAAAGAAACTTGCCCCTGATAATACTATTTTATTGTTTAATTTACTTTTATTCCAAATAACTCCAAAGTATTTGAAAACATACACAATAAAATGAGAATCAAAATAAATGTGGAAATTAGAATGAAATGAAAGGAAATGAGGTAGAAACAAAAGTAACAGTCAAGTTTCCACACAACATATTGTACACAGGTATGACATCATCATACTGTACCCCTAAACATGCACAGATATCATGTATCACTTAAAATGGTTAAAATAAGCTCATATTAATGTTAGTATTAGGCCAAAATTTAGCTTTTTCTTTTTTTTTTTTTTTTTTTTTTTTAACATTTAGCTTTTTGACTGAGCTTTCTAGAAGCCTCAGCCACAGGGAAAACAAAATTAGGCACAAAGTTTGCAGGCAGTTTACCTGAATAATGGAGTTTTCTGTGAAACTCATACCTGTAAATAATTTCTCTCGTGTATCTTCATTAAAAAATAAAAACAAAAAACTCTGATTTGATATAAAAGACTATGTACCCAACAGTTTTCCTCAATGAACGTTATTACTAATAAATACAATAAATAGAAATGCTTATTAAAGGATTATAAGTTGACAAAATAAAACTTACCACATAAACCAAAGTTATGTAACAACTAAAATAAAACATTACATATTGAGATTAGTCAAGATATATTCGTGCTATATTATACAACTATATATTGAAATGACTTAAGATATATTTGTGCCATAGTATGTTGTAGTTATTTGCAATAAGCATTAATCTCTGGGCACATTATAATTTTAGTGGTGCATTGAGGAATTTGTAAGACTTTCAAATTTTAAAACCTTTCATATGATATAGCAGGAGAGGAATGAATCAAAACCTTTGACACTGGTGGCTTGTAAATATAACATCCCTCAGAAGAAGATATACAATTGATCAACAAATAGAGGAAATTTTTTCAACATCTCTAGCAATTAGAGAAATGCAAATCAAAACTACTCTAAGATTTCATCTCACTCCAGTCAGAATGGCAGCTATCAAGAATACAAACAACAAAAAGTGTTGGTGAGGATGTGGGGGAAAAGGCACACTCATACATTGCTGGTGAGACTGCAAATTGATGCAACTAATCTGGAAAGTAGTATAGAAATTCCTTAGAAAACTTGGAATGGAATCACCATTTGACCTAGCTATCCCGCTCCTCTGTCTTTACCCTAAAGACTTAAAAACAGCATACTACAGTAACACAGCCACATTAATGTTTATAGCAGCTCAATCGCAATAACTAAACTATGGAAGCAACCTAGATGCCCTTCAGTAGATGAATGGATAAAGAAACTGTGGTATATATACACAATGGAATATTACTCAGCATTAAAAGAAAATAAAATTATGGGATTTGCAGGTAAATGGATGAAGTTGGAGAATATCATGGTAAGCAAAGTAATCCAATCCCAAAAAACCAAAGGCCAAATGTTCTCTCTGATAAGTGGATGCTGATCCATAATTAGGGGAACATGGGAAAAATGGAGGAACTTTGGACAAAGGGGAGGGTAAAAGGGGAGGGCACATGGGGGCAGTAAAGACAGTGGAATGAGATGAACATCATTACCCTAAGTACATGTATGACTGTGCATAAGGTGCGATGCTACATAGTGTACAACCAGAGAAATGAGAAGTTGGGATGCAATTATGTACAATGAATCAGAATGCATTCTGCTATCATAGATACCTAATTAGAATTAATTAATTAAATAAATATAGATATAATAACATCTCTCCTACAGAAAGATAAATTCCCCCATCACCTGACCTCCCCTTTAGCTACTCCCAGGCCTCTCTTCCCCTCCATAGTCAAATTTCTCAGTAGAAAGTCTACATTGATGTCTCTATTACCTCACTGCCCACTCCTCCACCATCTCCAAACCATTTTCCACCCACATTACTCCTTAAAAACTATTTTCATAAGATGCACTATGCTCAATTTTTACCAATTTTAGGATAGTACTTTTCAAGTTCTTTAACTGACACTTAAATGAGAAGAGAAATATTACTGGAACAAAATAATAAGATGAATTAGATATAAAGAAAAAAGCTGGTAAAAATTTTGACTCCTGCTGGATACACTGGTGCATGCCTATAATCCCAGATACTCAGGAGGCTGAGGCCAGAGAGTCACCCACACAAGGCCTGCCTTTGCAAACTAGTAAGACTTTGTCTTAAAATAAATTTTTGTTGTTATATTTATAATATTTTCATTGGTGAATTATAATTGACACAAGTTACACATTCTACGATATTCACATATACACAAAACAACTTGATCAATCTCATTCCTCTTTCCCCCGATCTACTTGTTCTACTCCACGGATTTCTCTTCTATTGTTATTACTTTATTTTATTAGTGCATTATAATTATATATATATATATATATATATATATATATATATATATATATATATGGTACCCTTGTAGTATGTTCATACAGTGACCTAGCATAATTGGTAGATATCGTACCCCAGTACTTCCCCATACCTTCCTCTCCTCCCTCTCTCTCAATCCTCTTCCTGTCCTCTATGGAATTTCCTTCTATCAAAATTTAAAAAAAAAATGTAAAGGCCTAGGTATGTAGCTGAGTGGTAAAGTACCCCTTTGTTCAATCCCTAATACTCTACACACAATAAAAGAGAAATTTTACTCTTACTTGGAATAAAAATGATTATTAATACTATATATGTTTACATGATAAAATTCCATTATTCTATTCTAAGAGCCACAAAATAACTTTTAATTTTAATTGATATAATTCTGCATATGTAGAGGGGACAGTGTGATAATTCACCACAAATTTACAAGGTGTAATGATCAGAACAGAGTAATTGGTCTATCACCTCAAACATTTATCAGTTCTTAGCCATGAAATGGTTTAATAAAATATAAAAGTCAGAAATATAGAAATCATATGTCAACAAGACTATATTAACTTTACAAAAATATGTAAACAAAATCATCATTTAGTAATAAAGGCATAAATAAACATTTATGTTTATATTAGTAAATTAATGGAAGCACACTTTGGGGGTTTTCAATTCATGCTCAACTTGTGTGGGTCTAATTCATTTTTTAAAAGATTATCTTGTCTGCTTTAAGAAAGCCATTTATAAATATTCCTTCTCATTTTTACTATTGTTGCAATCATCAAATTCCTAAAATCTCAAAATTATTGATCCTAAAAAGAATTATAAGACAACTTTATTCTCATGAACTAATAATGTCCAGAATCTTGTGTTAAGTAATTATTAAAAATTTATAGTTTCCTAAGTGTAATATTGAATATCTACCATGGGAAATACTAATATAAATAGAAAATGGTTCCTCTTCTGGAGATAGAGAAGGAGAAAGAAATCAAAGAACTATCAGAGGTATGTAGACAAGTTCAGGATATAAAGGAAAAGTTCAGAACCACCATCAATATGTCAGAGAATCTGAAGCTAAAGCCAGAAAGTGGGACTAAGCAGGGTCTCTCTAAAGGGCACTGTGGGCAACTGGGGTCAGAAAACTCTTTACTGAGGATACACTGGTGCTTCAGCAGATCACTGTCACTGCCACCAGATTCCAGTAGCAACCAACAGACCTCCAGTTATGACAATCAAAAATGCCTCAAGGCGTGTCCAAAATATCACCTGCAGGGCAAAATTTATCCCAATTACAAACGACCGAGCTAGAGTTAGAATGAGAGAGACAAGCCTCCTGAAATCCAGACCAAATCTGGTGTTGGTACAGAAACAAAATTAATCAAAGTTTTGAGAGTAATAATGATGATGCTATGGACTTTAGAGTAAAAGTTTGTCATGTAAAACATATAATCATTTTGCCAACAATATTTATTTTGTATCTTCTCCTTGGTTTTGGTTTTCTAATTTATTTCGCATATGACTCTTCTGAACCATTTCAATTCCTGTCAAGAAATAGAATGAGCAACTTTACAGAAAGCAGAGAGCTTAATCCATCTACCTTATCTCTTCTTCTACTCTATACAAGAGACATTATATCTTGTATAATATGCCCTTTGATACAAGAGAATCTGCAGTCTATGTAAAGACACTAGGGAGAATGACCATGTAGAAGATAAAGAACCCAATTAAACTTACCCAATGCTTTTTGAATGCAGAGCCATTAGGCACTGTGGAATATTATAAGCATTAATATAAACAGCCTCTGATTATTTCAGTTCTCCAACTAGAAAACTATAGAATGGCACAGTAGTAATTGATTTTATAAAAAAGATAAAGGCCATAAGCAAATAAAAATTTCTTCCAGAATATTTTTATTATGCCTGTTATTTTAAAAGTTCAAAACATCCAAAATAGTAACTTAAAGCATTTATTCTTGAAACTGTATAGGAATAGCCCACCCAGTCATTCTGTGTGATTAACCTTATGTTTTGATGATCTTTACACCAAACTTTTTGGCTTTTTTTTTTTTTTAGGTGGTGCTGGAGATGGAACCCAGGGCCAGGCACATGATAGGCAAGTGCTCTATCACTGAGCCCCATCCCCAGCCCCTCCTTTTTTATGCACAGCTACATGTATCATAATGCTGTTCCATGAAGAACATACTCTATACAGGCAATGGAAGAATGTGGGAAAGATCACAGGCTTTGGAAACAAGATCTGGATTTGACAACCCATCTGATCTTGAGGAAATTTTTTCACTTCCTCCTGCCTCCATTTCCATAGAAGAATTATGCAGATGAGAAATAGAGACAGAAAAAATATTATCTGACACATGTCCTGCAAAAGGTGTCACTTGGTGCGAAAAATAAGAAGAGACTGAAGAACACATGCTGCTATTTAAAGAAACATCTGCACAACTTGGATTTCAGAGAAGCAGGAAAAACTGTTGAAATTTTTATGATACCTAGAAAGCTTATTTAAGTTTTTCTTTGTAGAAGACCCCCCCATCACACCTTCAACCTCATGAAAAAGAGACAAAGCTACGATTCTTCTCAAGAAGCATCTGTGATTCACTTTCATTAGTTAGACAAGAATTCAGATGAGAGCTCAAATTTTCACATGACAAAATTAGCCTAATATCAACTTGGCAACTGTACAAAGCAGACTCTTCCAGTTGTCCAAATTAGCCCCCGATAAACCTCAGCAACATTTCCAAGGGATAATGATTCTGGGCCACTTACTTTTCCAAAAAGCATGCAAGAGTGAGCTGCAAATACATTCTCAGATCATTGAACACATAGACTAGGCATATTAGTAATTAGTATTACTGTTCTAATTTTAGGACTAGGTCTTTGTCAGATAACATGTTTCATTTTTGCTAATTAATATTGAGTCAATCTCCCTGGCAGTAAATTCTAGGGTCATTTGTATCATAGAGCTATCAAACCAGGTCATCTGAAAGAAGATAGATATCTTTTCCTGTATGGTTGAGGAATGAAGGAGTTCATATAAAAATGTCAAAATGCCAGCATATATGTGAAATTAAAGTGGAACAAGTGATCCCTCTTTTCCATCACTAAATACAGTTATTTGATCTGTTAAGACACAGAATCAATTCTTTCTAAACAAGTATGAATCACAAGAAATCAAATGGTTCTACTGATTTAATATAAAACTATATTAATAAAATAATGCTTCCTATAATTATCTCTATATCCTATAATTTCTCTATTCATAAAGAGGGTTCTCCCAAGAGACCTTGCAGTCTTTCTTCTTCTCTTCAAGTCCAAACAAATTCAAGGTATTTGATGAAGCTTTATTTCGGAATGAACCTAACATCACAAGAAACACAAGAAAAAGGCAAGTAAGACCACATTTTCATATGTTAAATTAGTTTTAATGTACTCTTTACACTAGTTTTTCCTGTTTGATTCTCTATGAATGTTTTAATCTAAAGTTAATTTCACTTATAACTCTCTCTCCATCTACCACCAACCCCCCCCAAAAAAAAAACACACTTAAGTGAGGTAAATGGTCCAAATATCCCAAGGGAAATCTTTTCCACTTTAATCCATGCAGAGAAAAAAAAAAAGTACATCATTCTCTGGTGGTTCAGCCTGTGTGCTATGTGTGAGAAAGGCTAGCCCTGTTGCTGCTAGTGGCAGAATAATCACGCTTTGTATTTATGTAATACCTTTCTTCTGTGAGTTTGCAGGATATTATGTGTCTTGCATCACTAATCTTCATAACATCCCGATAGTTATGGGAATAAATTGAAATGAGGACTGTATTTTTACCTGAAAGATCATGCAACGGGAAAAAATTGATAAACAAAGATGCTGAACACAGCTGATCTTGTTAAGAATGTATGGAAATGTCACAGGGCCAGACACTCATTCCCGTCACACTACATGCACCGTTCTCCATAAGCGAATCTTTCTTTCAATCTAGAGGCAGAGCCCTGACGGAAAGCTGAAAAGAAGATTCAGTGACTAGGCAGCAGAGTGGAACCTCAGGGCCTCTGCATTTTCTTTCTAATTCTGTTCCTAATTTGTGATGTGACCCCAAGAAACCCTTTGCCCTCTTTAAGCCTCAATTGTTTTACTTACAAAATAGTCTGGTGCAGACTGTGTTGCTCTGCATTCTGGCTCTGGCTTCCAGAATCTTTTGTAGTGTCTTTTAATTAATTTGTTCATCTATTCAACAAATACATATTGAGTATCTTCTATGTTTAAGGTACTCGGGCCAGACACTTGGAACTTGGAAAGAAATTAAGACATTATCTCAAATGTAAAAAATAGGAGCCAGAGCTCTTATAGGTATAAAAATAACTTCATTATGAACCAGCATATGTTAAATGTCATTGAGTTATGTAAATGATATATGAAATAAATTCTGAGGATTTGCTTCTGCCATGTTGGGGTCTCAGAAAGAGAACTAAATGAGAAGTAAAGCCTCGTCCATAAGTCCAGCTCTGCTACTTACTAGGTCTCTGTAAAATGGAAGAAATAACAGCAGAATTTGCAAGGTGGTTGTGATAAAATCATTGTAGGGGAAAGCACCTTGTAAATGTAAAGTTGTTTGTATTTTATAATTGTAACTCAAGAGCATTCTCTGATGTTCAGAATGGTCTGTGAATGATGGATATTTGGATAGCTGAAGAAAATTCTTAACAGAAAGACTGATATAAGCTGAGGCATAGAACAGAACCATTAAGACACAACTAGGGAATCAAAAGATTAAAATTCATAAGAAGAAGAATGAACACAATCAAAAGTTATAGGAAGAAAGGAGTGAAGGAGAGGAAAGGGGAAAGAAAGAAAATAAATTACATTGAAATTGTTACTTTAAGATATTTGGATGTTCCAAATCTTGAAATAACTTAAGGAAGCATGGTGGTTGATCTGTGGCTGGAATAGACTGCAGAGTCTACTCAGTAAAATCAAAATGATTCTGAAAATCTGACCTCATTGTTGGATGATTCCAGCACAGAGACAATAGGGAGGTGGAAGAGAAAATTCCAAATACTGTGCAGAAATCATTGAAGTAGTGAGGAATGGGGAAAAAGCCAACAGATGGTAGAAATAAGTTATATGAAGACTGAGAAAAGGTAACTTGTAGTTGGTTGAAAAAATTAATAGAAAGGGCTGAAGGTGTATGGGATTTCACAGTGCAATATAATGATGCCCATTTAGGAATCTCCTAAAGTAACATTTTTCACTCAGTGGTTCTAATTGACCTATTAAACTAGTCATCTTCCAAGCCAAGACCATGCACCACCATTCTCCACAGCAGAGACATGGTAGAGTACAGGTCAACTCCATGTACATAACATCCCTGTCTGTCCCTCCTTCCTCTTCCTCCTTCCTCCCCAACTCTTGCATTACATACTCACACAGATCTGCTTTGGAAACCAAACCAAAACTAGCTCAAACTCAGAAAAAGATTCCAGATTCTACCCTTGTGGATAGAACTATGGGCTATTTGAAAAGTATCACCACAGAACTGGACATATACGCATATATATATTAACGTTAGTGTTATTTTATTATTTTATCCATGTTGCATGGACATATATCAAAAATTGGAAGATATTCTAATTTATCATTTCTGGACAGATTAAGAGTGGCAAGAATTATCCTGTTTCCAGTATTATGAAACAGGCCCTCCATTTGACGCTCAGCTACAAAAGTGATAACCTCCTAACATAGATCATCATAAATTCTGTTCTTGGGTCCAAATGGATGAAAAAGTGTTGTAATTCATGGCACCTTGGGATAATAGGGCAAGGACATTTAAAATATGGTTTAGGAACACCACATGATTAACTAATGAGCTAGGAAGGAGAGATACTTTCTTTCAGTTTGTTCCTGGTTTTGTTTTTCACCTTTTGACCTAGTTTTTCTTTCTTCTTTTGATAACTGGTTTGCCTTTGATCAACAAGAGTGAATGTTCAACCATCAGAATGCAAGTCTTACTTCAAAGATCAGAACAATTTCTTGATGTCCAGTCTGATGAGTAATTCAGTATTAACTGGCCCATTTAGCTGTAGTATGTGGCTTCATTTTTCATATATATTTCTTAATTAAAAAGGGGAAAAGGAAACTTCTTAGAACATGCCATCTCTCTATGGGTCGAACTCCTTCTAACTACCAAATTATAAATGCAATGATGACCTTCTACATTCAGTATTTATCATTTACAGTGATCAGATTTCCTATTTCAAGTTTTTACAAGATCTAGTTTCTAAACAAAGGCAATGCCTTATTTGCAAAACCATTCTAACATATACTGATCCATTTATGAGTATGGATTACTTCTTCTAAAATTGTCACCATCTTGCTAAAACCCCAAACTGTTATGATCTTTTCATTATTAATATTATTTTCTCATGCTTGATTTTCTTATTATTGGCTCTGAACTAATTAGTGAATAACAGTGGTTACACTGATTAATGCCTATTTATAAACTTAAGGAATAAATTGTTGATTCCTACAAACAACCCCCAACAAAACAGGTGGAATTACCTCCTCCATGCTAGGTATATAATTTAATCCCTGCAAGTCATGTCTCACTTTAGAACTTCTTTCACATATTTTATTTCATTCAACTTTCATAGCATCCCAGAAAACTGGATCTGCCTATATGTTTGCCATTCCTGTTCTCAGACAAAGAAACTTAAGGTGAAGAAGTTTGTACAGTAATAGACATCTGTGATAGCTTGAGTGTATATACTTACATCAAATGTACAAAACTTCATCCTTTTAAAATGTGCAGTTTATTATATTTCAAGTATACCTCATATCAAATCATGTTGTTTCTACTGATGCTAATTTGAACACTCTGGAATCATATAGAACTTGGTTCAAATTCAGCAACTTACTACCTGTGCGAACTTACGGAAGTCACGGAGAATTATATAGGCCTTCACTTACTCATCTGTAAAATGGAGCTAATTATGTACACCTGTCCTGGTTGTTATGTGAGCATTTACTTATGGAAGTTGGTGCATGTAGTGTGACGGGGGAAGGAACATAAGTGAGAATCCAAGTGATGCTTCTAAATGTAGCCTTAGTGGACTCTGCCCAATTTAGGCATTTATTATTTTAGTCATTAATTCAGATTTTTCATTTTAAAGAAAATACATGCTTTGAAAAGAATATTGGGGTTTTAAAAAGTGATAGATAAACGAGAGTGGTTTAACATAGAGAATATATTACCAACCTAGAACATTCAGAACACTTCCTATTTTATTGATAACTTACCCAAAAAATGCTTCTGTAAAACATACTGTTGTGTCATACATTCATAAAGGATTAGAGCTACATACTTGATTATGAATAGGTCACTGAGCTTTGTTAGTAAGAAACTTTGACTCATTACAAGCTTTTAGTTGCATCTAGTCTTTAGTGGAACTATCAAATTTCAGAAACCAAAGATTGCATAATTCCTTGCTGTTGGGGGGCTCCACAAAGCAATAACTCTAGGAATTAGCCAACTTCATAATGACCCATTTGCTTTCATCTTTATAGATATGTGGAAGTTCAAAGAGAGCAGCTTATACATCTCACTAAGAAAGTTTGTAATGACTAATGGGCAATGTATTATCTTCTGTTGCCTTGCTATTTGGAAGGGACCTTCCTGTCATTCCAATTAACTTTTCTTACACCAGAAGTACTGATACAAAGCAGAAAGCTTTAGAATCAAATAATACCTTCTTCAAATTCAGCTACCTATTGCCTCTGTGAATTTAGGCAATTCACTTAAACCCTCTAAGCTTCCATTTGCTCATCTATAGAATGGGAATAATTATGCACATCTTTCTTGATCGCTAGAAAAACAGGTGGAATTACCTCCTCCATGCTAGGTATATAATTTAATCCCTGCAAGAGCATACATTTGTATGAACCTGGATGCAACAATAGGTACAGAACAAATGGATTCTATTATTATGTAACATTATGAGAAAAAATATTTCCATTAAAAACTCTGATATTTTTACATCCAGCTGAGCCAATTATAGATGATCATATACACAGAGATAAAGCATCATTTACACACATACATATGTATGTTCATTTATTTAGCTAGTATTTATCAAACTCCTATAGAACCAAACAGCAAGCTAAAAATGTCTATCATATTTTATATTTCAACTTAAGTGTAGCTAAATATTCTTCTATATCTTTTTAAATTTTTCAAAAACATCATTGGCAAAATAAGAATACCTTAATTCACACAAAAATAGCATACACATGTTCAAAGAAGAATTGGCAAAATAATGAATTTTTATTGGAATCCTTTTATTATAATGCCGAGTTTTTCTTTTCAAAGCATGTATTTTCTTTAAAATGAGAAATCTGAATTAATGACTAAAATAAAAAAATGCCTAAATTGGGCAGAGTCCACTAAGGCTACATTTAGAAACGTCACTTGGATTCTCACTTATGTTCCTTCCCCCGTCACACTACATGCACCAACTTCCATAAGTAAATCTGTCTTTCAATCTGAAAGGAGAACCATGACTGAAGGCTGAATAGAGGAAAGATTCAGTGACTAAGCAACAGACTGGAACCTCAGGGCTTGTGGATTTTCATTCTAATTCTCTCCCTAATTTGTGATGTACCCTAAGGAATTTCTCAGCCAGTTTCTGCCTCTCTTACTTGGTTTATAAAATGGCGGCATTTGCAGTCACTCTTCACCCTTACTCTGACTGGTTTTGGAGCAAGCATTGTGTATACAATTAAACCATTTACTGTGTAATTCTCCCGTTCAAAGCTGCAAATGTGTAGTAACAATCAACTAGTCACCCATTCAGCCTGATTAATAAGCTACTCAGTTTCACATTTCCAGTTGGTATTCATTGGAAAAAAAAGTTGGAGATTGGCCGACTCATCTGTGCACCACTCTGCATTTTAGCAGTGCTTAAAATCCCTCAAAGCATCCCATCAACCATTATTACTAAGCCAGCCATGCCTCCTTATCCCCTAAACATGTGAAAATTGGAGGATAATGGAAACTATCTCTTCCTCCAAGACAATGAGATGTCCCATCTTGGAAGTGATGGACTTCACTCCACATGTTCAATAGCCACCTACCATAACATGTTCAACAAAATTCTATTCAAGGATTAAACAAATTAACATACCCAAACTGAGGGATTCCAAGTTTCAGTTTCAGGGTGACTCAACATGCTATATTATCTCTACAATTTCACATTGAATTGAAATCCATATATCCATTTTGCAACAGTAGTTAATAATTTACTTCCAAACTTTATACTTTGGTGTTAATCTGAAATTTCAAGATCGTTGTATGTGGCAACCATAGCTGCTGCCTGCCTGAAGTAAATAAAATGTCAATGGTTAGAAATCAAGGGCAGCCTGTGATATTAGGCATATCATTTGAATATCAGTTGGAGGGATGTAGACAGTGACAACCGCAGATCACAAGAATGACAAAGCCTTGGAAGAGAAATAGATCTTTTAATGCCTTGACCAAACTTGACCTAATTTAGGGGGCTGCATTCTGTATGGTAGCACTAAAATCACTGCTGGAAAGAGGGTGTGTTATTTGTTCAGAAAGCCTGTTTTTTCACTACAGATGTGATCTACTTTCATTAGGGAAGTGATATATACTGGTCCATAATAGCAGAAACCAATTAGGAAGTTTTAGCGGAAATGATGTCCTGCTGACAGCTAGCCAGTCTCCCAGCATGATGCATGTTTATCATTTTCCTTCATATTCTACCTCACAGTGCCACATTTTAATTCCTGAGGGACTTCAGATTTACCATTGATCATCATCTGGTGACATCACCACATTCAGTTTGTAAATAAGATTTAAAGAACTCTGAATTTACTATTCTTTCAGATTATACCCAGCTGTAAGTTAGAAAATTCAGCAGTTTTCAGAAAGGAGTCATGAATACAAGATTTTCCTACTTCCCACTAAAGTATATAGGGAAAAAAATCCACATAACAAATAAAAGTTGAGGTTGAATTAAAAGTACCTAATATCAAAATTAGGGTGAAAAACTAATGAACTATGGGAAAGATATACTATATAATTTTTCTCTAGCAATCTAGACTTCACCTCCATAATTATCGACTATCTGAATAAAGGAAAAACATTAGCTCATCTCCAACTTAGACACCATAGCAAGCTGAAAACCAAGAGCTAATTTTTTCATTATACAGGTTTAAGATGCTGCATTTTTAATTGTTCAGAGGATTATTTTATAGACATACACATATATGCACACAGACTCCTCCCCAACTCCAGTATCCCAAATGTGCTCACTACGTCCACTCCAAGGCCTGTAAAAAGATGGGAGATAGCAAGCTCCATACTGGGATGTGTGCTCTAAGAATGTAAAATACTGCAAGCCCACTCCAGCTGCACAGCATGCTGGGATCTGTAGCTTTTTATCCATTCTGTTAGTTCAGGATGTTAAAGATCAAAAGGGAGAGAGATAGGGAGACACCCTAAGTGGAGCAGGACTGTAGAGGTAAATTCCTACTAGAAACTGAAAGAGAACAACCATCTGCCTTCTGAAAAATTGTTGAAAATGTTTTTAAAGCCCAGTTACAATTCAAATCAACAAGATCATGACCAGGGCGACCCAAGATTAAAAATCTTAAGTAAGGCTAGATCTTGTCTCATTGATAAACTAGTGTAACAGCTCAATCTGATTTCTGTGGGAAAAAAAATACACACTAAGGAAAAGATTGATAGCTCTAAAAACTCTTCATTTATTCACTGTTTAAAGGGGATTTTGTGAACTGTCTTTTTTTTTCTCATCCAGGCACTGAATGCAGAATAGAAAATGGAAAATTACACCGATGTTATCACTCTATGTATTTACTGTCAAGTATGCAAGACAGGTATGGATCGAAAATTAAACCTACATATTTACAAATGACTGTAAATAATCAGCTGAGCTGTGAAAGAATGCAGAATGATCTATTGCCATATCTAAGGCAAAATTTTGTTAAAAATCCTTGGTATTCTCATGCATGTCAACGTATATATTATAAATACATTAATGCATCTTATATGTATGCATTTGTAATATAGCATAAATTTTTTAAAAATGGAAAAAGACATTGTCTCTATAAAAAATTATAATTAAAGAGAATAAGTAAAGGAAAATATATACTATATGGAGAGAACACAAGGAAATTAAAGATGGAGTGGCAAAATAAAAATCCATACAGGATAAGAGAGCAGAACTGGACTCATACTGAGAAAATGGAATCAGTAATAAATATGCGAAGCAAATTAAGAAATACCTCATAACATCAAAAAGAAATGAACACAGAGATAGAAGTGATAGAAAAGATTATGGTTTTGCACAGCACAAAGCAGAGAACTAACACATAAATAACTTGCATTTTTTTAAAGAGAGAGAGAGAATTTTTAATATTTATTGTTCAGTTTTCGGTGGACACAACATCTTTATTTTATTTGTATGTGATGCTGAGGATCGAACCCAGCACCGTGCATGCCAGGCGAGCGCGTTACCGCTTGAGCCACATCCCCAGCCCAAATAACTTACATTTTTAAAAAGAGAACACAGCAAAAAGAATCTTTCTCTCCCTGTCCCGGAAAAAAGGATGAAAACAAAGTAGGTAGGGTGGTAGTGGATGGAACGTTCTAAACTGAAAAATATCTTTAGTAACTTACATCATATGATGCCCAATGGTGGATGACTGGAAGCATTGTCTCTAAGATCAAGAACACAACAAGAATATCTACTGAGACCTCTTCTATTCAACATAGTATTAGAGGTTCTAGCCAGAGCTGTTAGTCAAGAAAAAGAAATAACAGATATCCCAATAGGAAAGAAAGAAGTAAAACTCTGTACACAGATGACATGCTTTTATACATAATAACACCTAAGGAACCCATCCCATATATGAATATTCACATAAAAAATTGTTAAAGCTAATAAACACATTCGGCAAAATTGCAGGATATAAATCTGACCCCCACAAAAATCAGATATATTTTTACACACTTACAACAAACAATGTAAAATGAAAATTTTAAAAAAATCAATTGTATCTGTAACATCCAAAATTTTTAAAATAGTAGCAAATTAACCAAGGAAGCGTAAGATTTGAATATGCTAAACTACAAACATTGCAGAAGGAAATTAAACCAGACCCAAATAAATGGAAAGACATCCTGTGTTTACAGACTGTAAATGGTAATATTATCAAGACGATAATATCACTCAAAATGTTATACAGAGAGAATGCGATCCCTGTAAAAATACCAAGGTTTTTCTTTTTTTTTTTTTTCAGAAATAGAAAAAAAAAAGCATCCTAAAATGTATATGGAATTTCAGAAGATACTGCAAAGTCAAAACAATCTCAAAAAAAAAAAAAAAAAACAAAGTTGGAAAGCTCTCACTTTCCGATTTCAAATCTTACTACAAAGATACAGTTATTAAAGTAGTGTAGTACTGAGATGAGGATAGATAGAATTGAAAGCTAGAAATAAACTCTAACATCTGTGGTCAGTTGATTATGACAAGATGCTAAGATCACTCAGTGAGAAGAAAGTCCTCAACCAAATGCTGAGAAAACTAGGGAAAATCTTCTTGCAAAAGACCCTTATTTTGCACCATATATAACAATCAACTCAAACTGGATCAAATAATTGAATTTCAGAGTTAAAAGCTATTAAGCTCTAAGAAGAATTCAAAGGAGCAGAGCTGCGTGACCTTGGACTTAGCAATGGTTTCCTAAGTTTGACACCAAATGCACAGGTGAAAAAAGAACTAAGAGAGAGAATGGCCTGCATTGAAATTAAAAAACTTCTGTACATCCATAGAATCAAGTGAGTGAAAATACAACCCATAGAGTGGAAGAATATCTTTACAAATCATATCTTATAAAGAGTTAATATCAAATATAAATAAAGAACCTCTACAACCAACAACAAAATGACAAACAGTACAACAAGACAAATGAATCTAAAGGGTTTTGGAAAAAGTACGCACAAGAGTAAGGCCGGGTATAATTAAAAAACAAGAATTTTATACCCTTTCCCCAATGCTAGGGACAAACAAAGAAAAGAGAGCTCACTCATACTCTGCCTTTTACCCTGCTTACGTTGGAACCACCTGAAGCTCAAGACTCCTCAACCCATGAATCCCATCTCCATACTGCCTTGCTTGATCCAGAAACTTTTCCCACTACCTATCCTGGCTCAGCTTTTGAAACTTTCCACAGTGTAGTCTATTCTGCCACTCTCAGTGTTATGTCAAAATCCCTTTTAACCTCCAGTTGTTTTCTGAATGTCCCTCTTCACTGCAACTCTCTCAAACAGTGGTTGTTTTTTCTCCCATACTCCTCACTTGGCTATGAGTTGGAGCACATGTTTTATTTTATTCATTCATTTATTTGCTATGCTCCCTATTGTGACTCCCAAACTATTTCCCTTTCCTCACTCCTCTGTGAAGTCCCATAGCTTATTAGCCAGTGAAGGATCATTTGTCAAGTTCACTCATTTTTCTATTATGATTCCTGAGTCACGGCCACTCTAACACAATTCATCATAAATCTTAGTATTTTCACTATTAGCTGTGCTTCCTTATACCCTACCTTCTCTGCTTCCTTATGTTATCTCCTCCAACAATATTGCCATCAGCCCCTTCTCAGCCACTTACTCCTGATCTCACACCTGAGACCTGCACCGCCAAATACGAAGGATTTCAGCTGTGTGTGCCATTGAACACTTGAAAAGTGCCCATTGTAAAGGAGGGACTAAACTTTAAATCTTACCCAACTTTAATCAATTTAAATGTAACTTTTAAAAGTGGCATGTGATTTAATTTTGGAACAACTTTTTAAGAATGTTTGGCTCAACCTGGCCATGCGAGTTTACTTTTATAATTGTAAATGTTCTGAAACCTAAAGTTTAGTCAGCATTTTTTCTGCTGTGAAAAAGATCTAAACAGAACTTTTTCTGTTTAGATCGTTAGATCTAAACAGAAAAGACCTAAACAGAACAATTTTAGGGAGCAAAAGTTGATTTCAAGGCTCACAGTCTCAGGAGTCTCTATCCATAGAAGGCCAGCTCCATTCCTCAAGCATCAAGGTGAGGCAGAACATCATTGCATAAGAGTGTGGTGGAGGGGAGTAGCTCACATGATGATCAGGAAGCAGAGAGAGACTCCCCTCCCAGATACAAATATATACCCCATAGCTACGCCCCCAATAAACCACCTCCTCCAGCTATGCCCACCTGCCTCCAGTTATCACTCAGTTAATCCCATCAGCTGTTAATTCACTGATTAGGTCAAGGCTATAACCCAGTCATTTCTCATCCAAACCTTCTTG
Organism: Marmota flaviventris; assembly: GCF_047511675.1. Lineage (NCBI taxonomy): Eukaryota > Metazoa > Chordata > Mammalia > Rodentia > Sciuridae > Marmota > Marmota flaviventris. The sequence goes on from NC_092505.1 coordinate 116,196,867, forward strand.
CATTGTCTCACATGTGAGCTTTTGGGGGACAGCTCACAGCTAAACCATAACGCCTAAATGTAGATGAAGTATTTCCAACTGGAACTTAACTTCCTAATTGAGATGTTCTGTATATAAAGTCATACCAGATTACAAAGACTTAGGATGAAATAAAACAGCAAGTAGTATACTTCATGAATAACTTTTGGGTTGATTACATGTTGACATGATAATTTTTAGACATATGATTAAATAAAATATGTTGTTAAAATTAATTTTTCTCTTATTTATTTATTTATTTTACTTTCCAGGGAGCTGCTAGAAGACTTGATTTTACATGTGTGTTTTGCCTCATATTCTACCAGACTATGTCCTTGCTAATATCATTTGTACCCTCCTCATTACTAGAACTTGCATTGCCAGTAACTGCCTCCCCAAGTCAATTTCGAGGACACCACTTCTCGATCAAAAACTACCTTTCCAATTCCTTGGAAAACTTGAAATGGAACCACCATTTGACCCAGCTATCCCACTGCTCGGTTTTATACCTAAAGGACTTAAAAACAGCATACTATAATGATGAAACTACATCAATATTTATAGCAGCACAATTCACAATAGCTAAATTGTGGAACCAACCTAGATGCTCTTCAGTAGATGAATGGATAAAGAAACTGTGGTATATATATGCAATGGAATACTACTCAGCATTAAAAGAGAATAAAATCATGGCATTTGCTGGTAAATAGATGGAGTTGGAGAATATTATGCTAAATGAAATAAGTCAATCCCAAAAAAACAGATGCTGAATGTTTTCTCTTATATGTGGATGCTAACCCATAATGGGATTGAGGGAGGGAGCATGGAAGGAATGGAGGAACTTTAGATAGGGCAAACAGGAGGAAGGGAAAGGGAGGGGGCAAGGGAGCAGAAAAGATAGTGGAATGAGATGGACATCATTACCCTAAGTACATGTATGAAGACATGGATTGGTATGAATATATTTTGTATACAACAAGAGATATGAAATATTGTTCTGCATATGTGTAATAAGAATTTTAATGCATTCTGCTGTCATATATGAATAAAAAATTCAATTAAAAAAGACATGAATGTTGTGACTCGACTTTGTGTACAACCAGAGATATGAAAAATTGTGCTTTATGTGTATACTATGAATTGGATTGCATCTGCTGTCATATTAACAAACTAGAATAAATAAATAAATAAATAAATCTTTTTAAAAAAACCAACTACCTTTCCAGCTAGTACCTCAGCTCTGATAATTATTTAACCCTGCAGTGCCACCAGCCCATTGATCCCACACCCTTTGACTGTCTGTGCTGAACTCAACTTAGACCCCATGGTCCATCACAACTGTTAAGGAATGGCTAAACAAAAAATATAACAAAAGTCATGTAGCAATAAAATATATATAGCTAGCTTTTATTGTGATATCTGATAAACATTTTCTGCTACTTTATTTGAATCTCAAAAATAGCATGGAGTCATTATTAATTTTTTAAAATCTTTTTTAGTTGTCAATGAAACTTTATTTTATTTATTTATTTATTTATATGCCGTGCTGAGAATTGAACCCAAAGTCTCACACGTGCTAGGCAATGCTATGCCACTGAACTACAACCCCAGCCCCTCCAGTCATTACTAATTTTATTATCTTATTACTAGTGACAAAACAGAGACTTTGGGAGTGTAACTTGAACAACATCCTAGAGTTAACAGGGGCAGAGCTGGGTCTCTAAACAGGGTCTGTAAGATTGCAGAAAAAATTCTTTCCTGTACCTGCATCAGGATGGAAAGCATAAATACATAATGAGCTTTCACCTTAAAGCAATTGTGGCCTCTGACACTCTGCATGTTTTGACTTCTGGCTGAATTTTGCCTAGTCTTTTAACTTCTATTTCCTAACTTTGAATTTTTTTTTTTTAGAAATATAATTATGGCTTAAATTACTGCTCTGTTAATATTGATACTGGTACAGAAGTTCATCTTGCACAGGACCCAAAGCTTTTTCTGTCTATTCAAAGCCCCTTTTCCATAATCTACTTCAATGACCCCTGTGGTGGCCACAGAAGCCCATAGAAGCAGAATGGCCCCACCCTCCATCTATCTTGTCCAACCAGAACCTAACAGAATTTCAATCAGTAACACCTCTCCACACACAGGACTTCAGCTTTGAACAAGTGACGTAACAGTTGAGATTACTGAAGTTCAGATTTCACTGCAGCTTAGTAGAATCATGAGAACAGCTGTTTCTCTGTTTAATATTTACTCTCAATAAAGGCTGCCTGACCCTTGCTCTTCATTCACTTTCTTATCTGGTCTCCACCTGTTATGGTTTGGATGTGAGGTGTCCCCAAAAGCTCATGAGTGAGACAGTGCAAGAAGGTTCAGAGGAGAAATGATTGGGCTGTGAGAGTCTTCACCCAGTCAGTGAATTAATCCCCTGGAGGGATTAACTGAGTGGGAACTGGAGGCAGGTGGGATGTGGTTGGAGGGGATGGGGGTGTGTCTTTGGGATATATATTTGGTATCTGGCAAGTGGAGTCCCTCTCCCTCTCCCTCTCCCTCTCCCTCTCCCTCTCCCTCTCCCCCTCCCTCTCCCCCTCCCTCTCCCCCTCCCTCTCCCCCTCCCTCTCCCTCTCCCTCTCTCCCTCCTTCTCTCCCTCCTTTCTGATCATCCTGTGAGTTGCTTCCCTCAGCCACATTTTTCTCTCCATGATGTTCAGCCTCACTCGAAGGTCCAAGAGTGCAGTCAGATGTCCATGGACTGAGACCTCTGAAACCCTTAGTCCCCATATAAACTTTTCCTCCTCTGCAATTGTTCTGGTCAGTTCTTTTAGTTAAAGCAACAACAACAACAAAAAGAAACCTGACTAAAACATCACCCTTTCCATGATTTTATGAATTACTAATTCTCTTTCAAATAAATTGAGTTAATCTCTGTTGCTGGTGACTTAAGAAGTCTGTAATGCCTGTAAAGAACACAGGGCAACCTGTGGCCAACAGAGAACTCATGCCATCACTAGTGCCAAGAAGAAACTGTCATTGGGTATGGAGAGTCCTCAGAAAACTTGGAATGGAACCAGCATTTGACCCAGTTATCCTACTCCTCCGTATACACCCAAAGAACTTAAAAATCATCATATTGGGGCTGGGGTTGTGGCTCAGTGTCAGAGCCCTTGCCTAGCACCTGCGAGGCCCTGGATTTGATCCTCAGTACCATAAATAAATATATATATATATATATATATATATATATATATATATATATATATATATATTGTGTCCAACTAAAAACTTTAAAAAAAAATCATCCTACTACAGTGACATAGCCACATTAATGTTTATAGAAGCTCAATTAATAATAGCTAAGCTATGAAATCAACCTAGGTGCCCTTCAACAGATGAATGGATAAAGAAATTGTAAGATATATATATGGAGATACACACACACACACACACACACACACACACATAAACATACACAATAGAATATTACTCATCCATAAAGAAGAATAAAATTACAGAATTTGGTGGTTATTGGATGGAAATGCTAAGTGAAATAAGCCAGTCCAAAAAAAACCAAAGGCCAAATGTTCTCTATATGCAGATGCTAACACACAACAAGCGGGTTGTGGGGGGAGGATAGAAGTCCATTGAATTAGACAAAGGAGGAATAACAGGAAGGGAAGGGAAATGGGAATAGGAAAGAGAGTAGAATGAATCAGACATAACTTTCCTATGCTCCTATATGAATACACGACCAGTGTAACTCTACATTATGTACAACCACAAGAATGGGAATTTATACTCCATGTATATCTAATATGTCAAAATACATTATACTGTCTTGAATATCTAAAAAGAACAAATACAATTTTAAAAAAGAAAAGAAAATGTCATTAAAAGAAACTGTCATTGGGAAATCCATGTTGGGTAAGGTCTTCACTGAAGGACTAAAGCTTTGTGTTGACCCTTGAGAGCTGGATGGGAACTAAATGAGTCCAGGAAAGGGAAAAAGAGCATTCCAAAGAGAACATTTTCCACATATTGGAGAGTGAAGCAAATGAGTGGAGCAGAGGAGCCAGGAGGGTGACAGTGTTGAATGATCGTGGAAATGGCAGATTTCGGAGACTGTGGAACTTGGGGGTTTGAACTTCTATGCAGGAAACAAAGGGATTATGAATATGAATTAATATCCTGAATATGAAATTATAAACTAATGAACTATATGTACCATCATTTAAGCCTTTTAATAGTTATTTAACTAGTGCATTCCCTGTGTTATTGTTATTTTGTGGCCTATCACAGAAACTGATTTGAGCAATAGTTTTTGTCCAATCTCCTTCTAATGAGTCTTCATGAAATACAAGGTCTAGAGAGTTAAACACTGAGCTCACATTCCCTTGCAACTAGCATTCTAGATATCAGCCCTGCCATCAGATGAACTCATACAAGACTGGAATTGGGTCCAAAGTAAATGGGAGAGAAGTGACACCAGACACAGTTTGCTAGTGGAACTGAAGCATGGAGCCTGAAGCTGGGGTGAGGGGCTTTTCTAGAAACTTCCCAGTTACAAGATGGCTTCCTTTGGCTTCCTGTCATGGCAATAGCAGCAGAGCTCCCTGAGAAGCACAGTTCAGGAGTATGGTCCTGGAACCTCAGCCTACTGTCTACTTCCTGAGCCTCTCAAAGATGTAAACAGCCATTTATCCTTCTGTAACAAATCTGGTTCTGCTTAAATTGGCTACTCTGGGTTCTGTTCTCTTTAACTAACCTTAACAAATATTTATTCAATCTGTTCTAGTTTGGAAAAAAAAAGTTGTTATATCATGAATGGCTTGTTTATGAGTACCATGTGTAGGTACAGAAACACAGAGACATCTTTGCTTCCTGAATTGTGAAATATTAAAATTCACAGCCTTATTATCAAACCCAATGTCTTTCTGTTCTTTTAATGTTAAAAAAATGTCCTATTTATAAAAATCTTGTGGGATATGAGGTGTAATCCCAAGACCTCAGGTTGCTGAGGTGAGAGGATCACAAGTTTGAGGCCAGCCTCAGGAACTTAGTGAGACACTGTCACAAAATTATTTTCAAAAGAGCTGGAGGGCTGGGGTTGTGGCTCAGTAGTAGAGTGTTCATCTAGCACGCATGAGGCACTGAGTTCAATCCTCAGCACCACATAAAAATAAAATAAAGATATTGTGTCCACCTAAAACTAAAAAATAAATAATTTTTTTTTTTTAAAAAGGGGCTGGGAACGTATCTCAGATGTAAAGCACTCCTGGGTTTTACCTCCAGTATGGGGGTGTGGGGCACTCAATCACTTGAGAAGATCACTGTTAAAAAACGAAGTATGATGCATATGTCAATTTATTGTTTCTAGAATATTTAAAATTTTGTTACTGATTAATTAGAAAAGTATAAAGTAATTAATTATGCTCAGGATATACATATCTGGTAATTGCATCTCAATGGTATTCAAGATGATTTTAATACATCCACTCAGATTAATTGTTGTATTAATGGTACAATTCACCAAGAAAATTTTGTGATGCAGTTAATAGATGAGAATTTTTTTAATACAGGCTATTTGTAGAGTTCACTCAGGGATTTAAAGTTCTTTATCTCATACAAAAAGGAAATCAGACCCATAGAAGACTAAGAACAGCAAAAGTATACCACTCAGCTTATAAAAATGTAAATTTTGAAATAAAGGAAACATTTTTGTGGTTGCCAAGTGAAATAATAAAGCCAATATCTAAAATCTGTCAGTTTACCCTTAAATATACAGTGAGTGTTGGGTGTGTGGGTAGGCTAGCTTATAGCCAACTATTGGGAAAATGCCGTTTTAGTTTATTTTTGCTCCCATCAGCAGAATATAATTGTTTTGTTTTATTTGAGACTAGGTCTCACTATGTTGCTCAGACTGTGATCATTCCACTTCTGCCTCCCAAGTAGCTGACCATCACACACCCATTGTAACAAATAATGAAATCAAGCATTTGTATACTGTATCTGTTTCACATTGTAGGACTATATCAGATGGCATGTGTACATACGTTATGAATGTATTAGAAAATCTTTTCTATCTAAAATGGCAATTATCAATAATACAAATAATAATCAATATTGGCAAGAATGTGGGGAGAGAGCTGGGTGTGGTGGTGCATGCCTGTAATCGGGAGCTTGAGACAGGAGGATCAAGAGTTCAAAGCCAACCTCAGCAAAGGGGAGGCGCTAAGCAACTCAGTGAGACCCTGTCTCTAAGTAAAATACAAAATAGAGCTGGGGATGTGACTCAGTGGTTGAGTGCCCCTGAGTTCAATTCCCAGTATCCACCCTCTCCCCCAAAAAAGAATATGTGGATAAAAATACTTTGATATGTTGGTGGTGGGACTGCAAATTAATACAACCACTCTAGACAGTAGTATGGAGATTTCTCAAAAAAAAAAAAAAACAAGGAATGGAACCACCATATGACCCAGTCATCCCACTCCTCCGGTATTTATACAAAAGAATTAAAATCAGCATACTCCAATGATACAGACACATCAATGTTTACAGATGTACAACTCACAAAAGCCAAGACAGAAAACCAGCCCAGGTATCTGTCAATAGATGAATGGATTAAAGAAATGTGGTAAAATACAACTCAGTTTTACTCAGCCATAAAGAAGAATGAAATTATAGCATTTGCAGGTAAGTGGATAGAAGTAGAGACTACTATGTACAACTATAATGCACTAATAAAAGCAAAAAAGAAATTAAAGGAAAAGAAAAAATCTTTATTACTATATGACCATGTTCTCTACTTGTTTAATGCAATAATTATGCAAATTCTAATAAATTCATATTACTCTTCGCTCTGTCATGTTGATCTTCATGTATTTAAAACATATTTTATTGGTTTAAATATTAAATCATTAATCTTGAAATATTGTGCTTTTGGACAACATTTTTAGAAAATATGGCAATAGATATCGGAATGATGAAACCTTAGAAATTTGTAATCAGAAGTAAATTGAACGTGAAGTCAATTTGAGACAGTATTTTGAGGAACTGACCATGGACACAGCATTGACTTTGATTCTATGGCAATGATAGGTTCGCCTGAAAACACAACCACCATACACAAAAGACACAGAAAAATCATAAGATAGCTAAATCCAAAGTCATGTCATGGTTTTCACATGGTTTTCACACAATGAGCAGTGCATCTGGGCCTTAGAGCCACTTCTTAATGTGCTCAGGAATGAGGGACAAGAAGCAGTCAGTCTGAGCCTAAACACCTAAGCACAGGGTTCTCTTCTTATAAAAACACCTGCCTGCATGGCCTTCTCTCTTTTAAATTCTGAAGGTGAGTCTGTTTCCTGAAATTTATGCTCAAATGCAATTTGGAGTTCTTAAAAACATAATCTCCTTAACTTAAACATTTTGCATTTGCATGAGGCACCAGGGAATATGAACTGCTGCCCTAATTGAAACATGACTTAATAAGCAGTCCATGAAACCAGGAGAGCCCCTGAATGGTAATCCCAGCTTCAATGCCACTTGCTGTGTTTCTTTGGTTTAATTGAATAATGCACCAGAATTTTAGTCCCCTCATTTATTGAAAAGAAATAAACAGTGAGGGGAGCCACCACTGAAAAATGGAATAAATTAGGGTGGGGATTTTTTTTTTCGCATTTTTATGGTGATGACCTTTATATGTTAAGTCATGTTTGGTGAAAATGAAGTTTGTATGTGACATTTGAAAAGTCCACCTAAACCTATGGGTTAAGTCTTGGTTATTGGTTATTTACTTTGAATCTATTATTATAATTACATGATGGAGTAATCTGTTAATTAGTAATTCAACAAATTAAGATGGTAAGAGATATTAAGAACAAATTAAATTTGGATATGCTGATAGCAAAAATATTTCATAATTTACTGTTAAATGAAAATTTCCAGGGAGAGAGTACAGTATCTTCTAGGAGGTGTGCTTAAACAGAGACGTTCTGACACAGCCACATAGTAATAATTTCCTTCCAGAGCCTGACACCATGTTCATAGAGCACATGTCTCAAAGCCTGATTCAAATCAGGAGGTAAATCAGGGCAAACATCAGCTGTGGATGTCTTTTCTGGAATGTCATTTGGCTATCTTTGGTTACATCCAAAATTAATAAAGATTTTATAAACTTTTTAAGAAGGTCTGAAATTGTGAGCCAGCAAAATATTGAACTAGCAAGAACTGAGTAAACTTGTTGATGAAATATTATATAACTATTTAGATTAGTTTTTTTAAAACTGTATAGCAATAGATAAAAATATCTACAGTAGAAAGTTAAATGAAAAAGTATACACTAAAACTGAACATGCATGTGTATCCTGGGACCCGGCAGCTTCACTTTGAAATATATAGCAAACCAAATTGGGTTTGTATGTATTTACCAAAAAATGTATATACATTTATATTCACCAAAAGACAGGAACAGGAATTTTCCTAGATTTTATTTGTTCTGCTATCGAACGCTTGAGAGAAATAGCCCTAGGCCCCATTATACTTATTTTATTATTTTAATATAACTTTTATAAAAAATAATTATTGTTCATATTTTAAACCCAAAATAAGGGTTAGAAATTAATTCAATGGAAACTCAAATGGAATGATAGTAGACAGCAATTTTAAAAGTTAAAGGATCATGATCCTTTCTGACCTTAGGTGGGTGTGCACTTCACGTCCTTAAAGCCAGTCTCTGAAAATCGCTGTGCAGTTGGACACTACAAATCTCCGAGTGCCATTTGGCCAGCTGTAAAGGCCTGCACCTGTTGCCTTCAAGTGGAGGCATGACCGTGCCAGGACATGACACTGGGTGTGACTTTTCCCATTAACTTTGTGCTCAGCTCTCAGCTATGCTCTGGGAAACACCACTACAGTGAGACAGCAGCCGCTAACTTCAGACGTGAGTGAAGCCCCAGGACCCAGGAACTGTCAGCAGTAGAGGTGCAAAGCCCTGGCTAGAGATGGTGCTAGCAGGAGAGGGACAAAGATGACTGGGAGCCACAGGAGAGAAGCTGTGAGCTGTTCACTGGGTATAATGACTGTCCCAAGGTGAATTCATAAAAGTAACAAATCATGACATCTCATTATATGCTGACTTTAGTGTCAGCCCTCAGTCAGCAGGACTAACTGACACAAGCTAAAAATAAAACCAGTGATAAGAATCCCGATTCCCTTGGTCCCTGACACCGTGGGAACTGTGTATGGATCGGACTGCTTCAGCCTTTGACAGCTTCAACTACTTCAAATAATAGAGCGTCACTTAACTAGTTTAAATAGCTTGAAGATTCTGCAGTCACTACTTCAAAATAAAAACCCTGCCTGTATTTTATCTTATCTGAATACCACAACTAGTAAAGGGCAGAGGAGCTGAGAGTGCACCTCTACAAACACCATCAGAGAACATTTGGAAGCTCCAAATGTTCAGGCAGATACCAGGCCATTTGTCTCTCCTGTCAGAAGGAATGGGCTTGTTTCTGGCTTCTTCCTGGAAGACGATTTGTGGAGAGCAACAATATGCCTGTTGTTTACAAAACAGCATCTGTTCTTCCTACATGAAAATTATAATTCTTCTGTTGTTTCACGGAAAACTCCCCATGACCTCTCCCAATACAAACAGCAAAGCCTGCTCAGGAGACCGGGTCTGTCCTAGGACACAGGTTACTATACTTTGTATTGTGGAAGTAAAACAGGAAGAAATTGCAGTGGTGGCGAAAGATTTGCTTGTCCAAATACTAAAAATATTATTAGACTTAAATCACCATTAACCCCCAAAATAATCTCTTTGGAAAATTAACCCAGGGCTGAAAATTTAGGTGGGAAATCATCTACCCTGAGGGACTCTGTAATGTGCTACATTCCTACAAGGACAAAGTTTCAGAATTAAATATAGTAATGGCCAGAAACAACTTTATTTTTCAGTGTTTTTTTTTCATTTTTCCATTCAACACATATGACTCAGAATCTACTACCTATCAAACAATGGGAAATTACTAAAGAGGATAAAAACTGAATTGGAAGCAAAGTCTTCATGAGTTTACAATCTTACAGAAATTGATACCAATGGTAATAATTCAAGGAAATGTTGTGATCTTATTATGAATCACTTCTAGGGCTGGGATGTAGCTCAGTGGTAGAGCACTTTCCTGACATGCACAAGGCCCTGGGTTTTATCCCCAGTACCGGGGGAAAAAAGGAATGAATGAATGAATGACTTCTAAGCCAGATGCCTGTGATACACCAATATTCCAGATTCTAGGAGCTGGTGGTAGACTGGGAACATCAGATACACAAGCAAAAAAGTTACAAAACAATAAGTTAAGGACGAAAGCCAAGGTATATAAAATGCATGCTATAAAGTGACAGAAAATGTCTGGTTGAACTTCTCAGAGAAGTCAAAGGATCCAAATGACTCTGGCCCTGGACAGCTGAGTGGGTTTTAAAGGACAGGAAGGACTTTTCCATGGAGAGAATGGTTGACAACATGGAGGCTGATGACAGCAAAGATCTTCCAAGAAAAATAAATAGCTCATTATGATACAAATGTGAGAAATGAGGGGGTTCCTTCAGTTCTGCCAGTTCTTCTGATGTAAGTATTTAAGATCATCCTTGTTCACTGTCAGAACTGCTCTTTTGGACAACACAGTATATGATCTACTTAGTGATCATTCAGAATTACTGAAGAAAATGAACAAGAATAAAAAATGCATGCCACAAAAATCAAGATACATTTTTTTTCTTCGTGAAGACAGAAGACATCAGAAAGCTTCATTAAGGTTGTATCAAAATGTGTGAATTTAGGGCTGGGGCTGTAGCTCAGTGGTAGAACACTTGCCTTGCACGTGTGAGGAACTGGATTCGATCCTCAGCACCACATAAAAGTAAATAAAGGTATTGTGTCCATCTACAAGTAAAAAAAAAAAAAAACTTAAAAAAGGATATGTGAATTTAAAGGTAAAATTGTCAGCTCTTTAAAGAGTGAACTGGAGGAACGGCATGAACTGAGAGTCTGATATTATAGGACTGATCTAAAGTACGATAGAATAAATAATTCAGTTCTGCTAAAATCAACAAAATAGTAAAGAATGATAACCAAGGAAGACACTTGGATATCTTTTCTCATTCTCCAATGAAGCTATTTTCAAAAACTTTGCTATGTCCTTTAAGTTCCCAGCCATGCATGACAGACCCCAGGCGAGGGACTCAGAATCAAGCCCACCAAGACCTAACTTCAAAATGTGTCCAATCTCTCTCTTCTATCTTCATTTCTTCCCTTCATCTGTATAAATTTATAAGTTATACTCATGTTTTAGTCGGATTTTTTGCTGCAGTGACCAAGAGATCTGACAAGAACAATTTTAGAAGAGGAAAAATTCATTTGGTGCTCAGAGTTTCAGAGGTCTCAGTCCACAGATGGCCGACCATTCCTCGGGGACTGAGGTGAGGCAGAATATCATGATGGAAGGGTGTGGTAGAGGAAAACAGCTGGGGACATGGCACCAAGAAGCAAAGACTACTCTGCCCAACAAGGACAAAATATAAACCCCAAGGGTATCCCAAATGACCCCCCTCCTCCATACACACCTTACCTGCCTATGGTTACCACCCAGTTAATCCCTACGAGGGGATTAATATACTGATAAGGTTAAGACTCTCATAACCCAATCATTTCATCTCTAAACCTTCTTGTGTTGTCTCACATATGAGCTTTGGGGGGACACCTAATATCTAAACCATGACAACTCATTTCTTTAACTTTAAAAAGCTTCCCCCTAAGGTTCTGTCCCCTTTTCTCACGGCTTGTGTCTCTATATGTCTTGGAGAAATGGATTGCATTCACCATCCCAAGTCCTCTGTTGTCTCTATTATTAAACAAATGAGAAGCCAGGCATGGTGTAGCACACCTGTAATCCCAGAGACTAGAAAGGCTGAGGCAGGAGGATCCTGACTTCAAAGCCAGCCTTAGCAACTTACCAAAGTTGTAAGCAACTCAGCGAGACCCTGTCTCTAATAAAATATTTTTTAAAGGCTGGGGATGTGGCTCAGTGGTTAAGCATCCCTAGGTTCAATCCCTGGTACCAAATTTAAAAAAAAGCAATGAGAAAAACAAAAATCACAATAATAATTAGCACTGTGTGAGCCATGCACAGGCACCATGCTTTACACACCCTGGCTTATCAATCTCACCTCAACCCATCATATCGGTACTGTTATTATTCTTGTTTCACAGATGAGGAAGAGAACTTGAGTATCTGAGTCTCAAACAAACAAAGCTTAGACAGGTAATCAAAAAAAGCCACTCTCTGAGAAACATTAGCAGAGGGACCTCAGCTGTCACAAGGATGGCTGTATATTGATGACTCCTGATATAAATAATTCCAGAACTGATGGTTCTCTTTTAAGCTCTAAGCCAATCTTTAAACTTCCTACAGGGTGTTCCACTTGAATAGTCTGCTGGAAACCCAGAAGCTACATGAGCAAAACTGAACCTATAATTACTCCCTCCAATAGTTGTTCCCAAAACCCTCCTGTTAATCTACACTGCATACTTGAGAGTAAACCTTAATTCTTCTCTACCTATATTTCATCCTTCCTTTCTTTCTTCTTTCCTTTTTCAAACTCTAATCCTAGCTCTTCTCCAAAGATATACCTCCAAAAATCTCTCACCTAGCCATGCCTCCCTCCCTCTTCACTGCCTAAATGCGAGTCCCATATCGTCTTAACTCTAACACAATAATAGCCACAGATTTTAATCTTACAACTTCTCCAGTTCCTCCCCAACATGTCAGTCTCAGTCCCCTTTCCTACACAGCACTGACCTTGTCAGCCCCATGCTTTAAAACCGTAAAGTCTCTCTAAGCATGGTGGAACATGACTGTCGCTCTGGTAACATGAGAGGCTGAGGCAGGAGGATCCATGTTCAAGGCCAGCCTCAGTCACTTAGTGAAGGCCTAAGCAACTTTAAAAAGAACATCTCTCTAAATGAAAAGTAAAAAGGGCTGGGGATGTGGCTCAGTGGTTAAGCACCCCTGGTTCCATCCCTGATACCACACAAACACACACAGACTTTAAAGTCTCAAATGTAAGTTCCTTTTTTAATTTTTTCAAGTCCTCCCTGAGGAATAAAGTCATCACTACCTTCAGAAGTTCCCTGTTCCAATATTATGCCAAAAGTGTTCCCTATGTTCATGAGGGACATCCTGTGTGTTTCCCCTCCGATCCCAGGATGTGCCTGCCTTGGTGGTAAAGATCTGGCCTTATTCCCCCACATACTCAGCATAGTGTGTAGCATCCATATCAAATAAATGTTTACTTGATTCATTGATTTTGAAATGTCTAGGTGATAATCATATAGTATCAGGTCTGTGTGCCAAAGCAAGTGCTAAGCATACTGGAGTTTTCATTTATAAAGACACCCTACTACAAATGTCTCACTAGAAGGAAAATGGTTGTGAGAAACAGTGTCCAGTATCTCCAGCCTCAAGCAGAAGGTGCCAAATCTCATAGAAAACTTTGCTGCAAAGAGATTTTTCAGACCAAGTGAAAAATCTGGCCAGGTGCAGAGATCAGATGATGAGTTGGTGAAATCCTCTGTGCATCTCCATATTGAAGACTGGTCTGAATGCTTCTGAGATTTTTCCTTCCAATCTGCCTTTGCTTTTTCCTCCACACAGTCATGATTTAGAATGTTAGTAGCCTTTTAAAAATCAATATTCTCTCATTAGGCTCCTGTAAGGAGTGCAGCACAGGTCTGGCAGGTGAGCCATTTCGGCACTGGCTATGAAAACAGCTGCAGACCTTTCCCAGGGACATCAGATGGTATGCAAAAGGGCAGAATGTGGCCTTAAGATGAAACTGAATGCCAAGTCAAAATTCATTTAACTTATATTTTATTTATGATTCAATGAATTAATAATCAAGGATATTTGCATGGGCAAGTTTTTTAAGCAGTGGAGTATCCTTTGATTGAGTTAGTATTTCCCTTTAAATTATATTTAAAATATTAGCATACTAAAGCACATTGAAGTGAAATCCAAACACCCATTTGTGAAAATTTTTCATACCTTAGGCAGATATTACCAATCCAAATTAGTAGTCAGCAAGGGATACCACCTTACTTTGTACAAGCTAAAGTCTATCTGTGACAATGTTTGTTTTGATAGCATTTTCTTACGGTAAAATTAAATAAAAATATGTGACTTGATTGGTCTTTTAGCTTTTAACCTAAAACAATACCCTTCAGCATTATTTTTCTAATTCATGTCTAAGAAGCCTTCTCAAGTAAGAATCTACATAAGTTCAAGAGTGATAAAGTACATAGAAATGAATAATATTTATATCAGGAGACTGAAGCATACAAAGTGGTTCTTGATTTCCCCAAAATTGTAATTAATACTGGATGAATCTGAAGCCTCCTTGAGCCACTTTGAACTTTTAATTCCTGTTTGGTATATATGTATCCAGATCTTTCTTCTGCCATGTTTTCATATGCATTCATATAGAGAGAAGTGACAGATTTGGGGATGTATATATTTATATCATGCTGCAAACATTATTCTGAAACTTATTTTCACATAATCTTATTGCAGTGAAGAACAGATGACCAAGCTGGATGGGGTGATGCACACCTGTAATCCTAGCTACCCAGGGGAGTAAAGCAGGAGGATCACAAATTCAAGGACAGCCTGTGCAACTTAGCAAAACTCTGTCTTAAAATAAAATTTTAGAAAGGGTTGAGGATGTAGCTCAGTGGTAGGCTCTTGCCCAGAATGCATGAAGCCCGAGTTTGAATTCCCAGCACCGTGCAAAAAACAAAAATGAAAAACAAAAACAAATAACCAACAGGGAATCTTCAGCTCCACCATTTATCACCCTGTGACCCCAGGCAAGTTTCTTAACCTCCTCCCTGTCCCAGTTTTTTTCAACTGGAAGGTGAAAATCATAATATTACCTCCCTTATAGGGTTTCTGAAGGTTTAACTGAAATTTTTTTAGAACAGTGTGTGATACATGACATAAATTCCATATGTGTTGGCTTATTAGTATTAGCAGATACCATCATCTCCTTTATTTATTATTATTATTATTATTATTATGGTACCAGGAATTGAACCCAGGGATGCTTAACCACTGAGCTACATTTCCAGGTCTTTTTTTTTTTTTTTTTTGTATTTTATGTAGAGACCAGGTCTCACTGAGTTGCTTAGCACCTCGCCGCTGCCGAGGCTGGCTTTGAACTTGCAATCCTCCTGCCTCAGACTCCCAAGTTGCTGGGATTACAGGTGTGCACTCTGCCAAGCTCCCTTATTCTTAATTACAGAATATTTTTCTAAATTCTTGATCACCTTCATCTGGAATTCCTGGGGATCTCCTGCATCTCTTGGTTTTAAACACCTCTCACACACTGACAGTGCTCACATCTGTGTCTCTGGGTGGGACATTTTCC
Source organism: Marmota flaviventris (assembly GCF_047511675.1). NCBI lineage: Eukaryota > Metazoa > Chordata > Mammalia > Rodentia > Sciuridae > Marmota > Marmota flaviventris. Next base: position 116,212,365 of record NC_092505.1, read on the forward strand.
CTGCACTGCAACTTCAGCCATAGCACAGCCTTCTCTGCATCTCTAGCAGGTCCAACAGAGACCTCAGACCCCTGGCATCAACACCTGTGCTCCTGCCCTTCCCCACCTCCCCTCCCCTCTCTTCTTGCTGATCAGCACAAAGCCCTTGGGATCCTGTCTTTGTCTCTTGCACATACATCCTATGGGAGATAGGTGGCCCTATCTCCCATACACACACATGCAGCATCTGACCTCTCCTCAAATTGAAGACCACAACTCTTGTCATAGCTAGTCATTCTACAGCTGGTTCAGTTGTCTGGATTCTTACAGTAGCTTCCATACTACTTCCCTAGAATCCTTCAGTCAGTTCTTCATATAATGTCAGTCCTATCCTTCTATGAAAACACAAAGCAGACCTCTGATCAAAACTGCAGTCCCGGCCTGGGGATGTGGCTCAAGCGGTAGCGCGCTCTCCTGGCATGCGTGCGGCCCGGGTTCGATCCTCAGCACCACATACAAACAACGATGTTGTGTCCGCCGAAAACTAAAAAATAAATATTAAAAATTCTCTCTCTCTCTCTTAAAAAAAAAAAAAAAAAAAAAAACTGCAGTCCCTCCCTCTTTGAATCAAAACCAAAGTCCTCAACAGCTGCAAGCCCTACCTAAATCCCAACATCACACTTGAAACCCCATCTCTGGGTTATCTTTCTTGTTCATTCTGCTCCAGAATCTGGCCTTCCTGTTACTCTACCTAGCACCAGGCATGTTCTGACCAAAGGCTTCACACTTTGAGAACGCTCTTCCCCCAGCCTTCTCCTTGAGGCCTCTGTAATCACACAGCAGTATGGTATTTTTATGTCTTTATCTCCCATTATAATAAAAGCTCTGTAAAGGCTAGTAGTTTTGACTCTTTTGTTTGATGCTTTAGCTCAGCACCTAGAATAGTGCCTGGCACACACTACCCATAAATATCAGTGGGATGAATATTAGTAAATATTTAGTAAACAAATAAGTCAAGGCACTGACTTATTTACCTATTCCTTTGACATTTAAACAATTATTGTCTCCTGCAATATACACATCTGAATGGGTTTTCCTAGAACTTGTATCAAAAAGTAGAAATGCAGGTGAAATATTTGTACAAATTCATTTAACAGTTACTGCCCCCTTAGCTTCCCAAAAGTCTATAACAACCTACATTTTCAAGAACAATATATAAAAGCACTTCTTTGTAAAATAAGGCTCTCATATTTGTGCCTGTTAATCTAGATTTCCTTTGGCTCAGATGATCTTCTCTATCCTCCACTCTCTTTCTCTCCCTGGTGAGTTCCTACCCATCTTTCAAAACCCAACTCAATATAATGGTGCTGTCCAAGGGCTGGGAAGGGTAGGGGAAAGAGGAGATGGAGGAAGTCTGAATAATGAAAACCTCAATAATCTAAATATACATGGGAGGAATGAGTTCAGCACACTAGGTGGACTAGAGTCACCATGAATTACTATCTATTTATGAAGAGCTGCAAGACAGAAGCACAAACACTCTGAACACAAGAAAGGAAAAGGAGCGGAAAGTGCTTACTATATTGATTGGACCATTCCACCGTGTATATGCTTATTGAATCATCACACTATGTTCCATAAATATGTACAGTTAATATGACAATTAAAAATAAAAACTAAAATAATAAGTTAAAGAGAAGAAGAAACTCAATTGCCCAGAGATAATCAATCTACTCTGATTCCTCTAGGTGGCTCAATTAGTCATTTTCCCTGCTGAGATTTTCTAACACATATTTTGTTTTATAGAGCTGTGCTTTAGTCCTTATCATGTTGATTTGTAATTTACTTATTTGTATGTCTGATATTTTCACTATACTGTGAATTCCAAGAATCTAAAATCTTAGTGTATCTTTGAATCTGTGTAGGATGTGGACCAAGAAAAATCAATCAATAAAATAGCATTTCCTTGAATAAATTTGTTTCCTGGCCCTCTCACGGGGATTATTACTCAACACTTCTCAAGCAAAGCTCAGGAAATGAATTTTTATTCAGTACCTTGGATATCTAATGGTATGGACTCACAGAACATACTTTAAGGAATACTCGAATAACACCTAGAGAAAGTATAGCAAGACCACACATTAGAAAAATGCATCTTTACATACCTCCCACCTTGTTCATGGGTAAGTTTGTTTAAAATCTTGGTATTATCAGACAATTTTCTCAAAAGCTTATGAATATAACCCAATTGACTCAGTAAACTTCCTGACAATAAAGAATTCACTGGTTACAATTTACCAAAGTTAAATTAAGTCGAAGAACTCGGAATAAAGTTTCCTGTTGCTTCAGTGCTGTGTCTCAATTTACTGGAATAAGAGCCAGAAGAATTCATGCAGCTTTCAAATGGGAGGAGACGGGATCAAAGGAGTACATTATCCAGTACCTGAGCAGTCAGACACAGAGTCCCTGTCCCCCATGTTCTCATTAGTCCCCTCTTCACAGAGGGGAAATCTGAGGTTCAGAGTGCCCAGGAAACTCGCTTAAGTACACACCCTCCCAGGAACTGGTGAAATTCAGATTTTAACCCAAGTCTTTTCAGCTCTAAAATTAATGCTTTTTTCCAATATATCAATTGCCTTCCAATACTTCAAAATTATAATGGAGTATGTAAAATGCAGATTTATGTTTCTTGAGATGAAGAGTGACCCAACACTGCCACTTACTAGTGTGATCTTCTTCAGGCCCTTCCATCTCTTTGGACTTTGGGTTCAGATGAGAGTAATGTATAAAGAGAAAGGTCAGTGCTGACCAAGAGACCTGCAGTAGCAAGACAAGCACCGGTACCTGTGAGGAGACCACATAAGAGTTCCACGTGCTTCTCATTAGGGTCCTTAGACCAAAATTGTCATGGGCATGGTCTTTCCAAAATGTGTGGCTAAAGAAGTGTTTCCAATGAAAGCCACATTCTGCCATGGTGGTAGCAAGTTCAAGTCCTGGCTCCACCATCTTACAAGATATTTGAGAAAACCCATAGGCTTTTCAGCTTCTGTATCTCATCCACAAAATAAAAATGATAACAGGATCTCATTCATGGTGCAATGCAATGAGCACATAAAGTTCTCAATGTATCGCCTGCTACCCAGTAAATCTTGGTTATTAGTAACTATTGTTGCTATAGCACAGTATTCTCAAGTGGTCAATATAGATATCTCAAATCATTTTCATTATCTTACAGCCAGAAACTATACTCAGTATGTTTAGATATCATGGCTCAAGCCAGCAGGGTGTATAAGCTCTAACTCAATGCTCATTACAGCTTGGAAATTTGACTCGAGCTTTCAGTCTCTGTTCATTTGCTGTTGGATAACTATGATCTAAATAAAATCCCCAAGGAACTACTAACTTCGTATTTTGTGTATCAATAGAGATTTGTAATTGTTTTATCCAAGTCTGAAAACTCATCCCATATTCTATCTATTGAACAACAGTGCATATAATTTATATTCCATTTGTCACCAGGCCCAGTGGCACATGCATTTAATCCCAGCTGCTCAGGAGATGGAGATGGGAGGAATACAAGTTTGAGACCATCCTAGACAACTTAAAATAAAATATAAAAATGACTAGGGAGGGCCTGGATTGTGACTCAGTGGTAGAATGCTTGCCTAGCATGTTTGACACACTGGGTTCAATTCTCAGCACCACAGCATATAAATAAATGAATAAAATAAGGGTCATCAACATCTTAAAAAAAACTTTTTTAAATGACTAGGGATGTAGCTCAATGGTAGAGCATCCCTGGATTCTATACCCAGTACTATAAAAAGAACCTATTTATCTATTTAACAAGATTGCTCATTTAATATTATAATCACTCTCTTAACTTTTTATTTCCCATCTGGCAATACCTATAAAAATTTTTGCTTACATTAATACATTAAAATACTGGAATTGGGGCTGGGGATGTGGCTCAAGCGGTAATGCGCTCGCCTGGCATGCGCAGGGCGCTGGGTTCGATCCTCAGCACCACATAAAGTGAAATAAAGATGTTGTGTCCACTGAAAACTGAAAAGTAAATATTAAAAAAAAAAATTCTCTCTCTCTCCCTCTTCTCTCTCTCTCCCTCTTCTCTCTCTCTCCCTCTCTCTAAAGAAAAAAAAAACCACTGGAATCAATCATGCTGATAATAAATTAGTATTTGTTTTCACATGAAAAGGTATAATGAAATGTTAATGATAGAAACAAAGTTTATGCTATTTAAAGAAATATAAAAGTACATGTGTAGGTTGATATATGTTAAGATACTATAAGAAAAATTTATAATGCCATTGTTTTAAATCAATCTAAAAAATTTGATAATGGTTGACATTATATTCTACATATTACATAAAGATGGTTAAATGTTCACACTATATACTATATTTGTAAAATAAGTATTTAATATTCATACAAAACTAGAATTTGTTTTTTTAATATTTATTTTTTAATTGTAGATGGACACACAGTATCTTTATTTCATTTTTTTAATGTGTTGCTGAGGATCAAACCCAGTGCCTCAAGCATGCTAGGCGAGCACTCTACCACTGAGTCACAATCTCTGCCCTAGAATTTGATTTGTATATAAAAAGCAGGGCTAGGGATATAGCTCAGTATTAGAACTCTTTTCTAGCATGCAGAAGGCCCTGGGTTCAATCCCCAGCATCACAAAAGGTAAAATAAAATAACAAAAATCAAAATGAATTATATAAAAATTTTCCTTCTGGTAAGATTTTTTAGTTACCAGAAAACATAACTAAGCAACTAAATTAGAACATTGCTTGATCCAATTAATTTTGTACAATATCTTGTGGATTAAATAAAATTATTAGGTAACTCAGACTTGAGAAAGCTCAAATATATTCAACAAAAATTTGAAGAAAGGAACATTTTACTTATACCCAATTAACACACAATCATTCTGGGTGATGGTTTAGAAAACTAGAATGTTAAGATCCATTTTTCTGAAAAATAATAAATGATTCTGAGTTAAGAAAGTAATATATGGTGCTATGAAGTTAACATTCGTGCTGAGATGCCAATAACGTAAATCAGCTACTTGATCTCAGTAACCCCTAGGAGAGGAAGCCAAAGGTATCCTATCCTTAACCTTGAATCAAGCTCGTTTAACACAAAGCACATGTCAGAATGAATAAACAACTCATCTTTACAGTGTCTAATTATTTTAATATTGAACTTCTTATTAGAAAATAATTCTATGAAGTGTAAACTATTAATATTATTACCTATTATCAATTACAAATTACTTCCATCCACCATCTCAATATATCTGGTATAATGCATGAAAACTATTTGAAACTGAGTTCATTTGTTTTATCTAACTTTATTCTTCATGCAATCTGTGTTTTTCCACTTAACATTCTACTTGTGAAGTGTTAAAATAAAACAAGTTTATATTAAAACACTAAGTTGCTTATGTAAACAGCAAGTTTCTCGGTTGTCACCATAGAGGACAAATGAGGTATCAAATTAAATTTTTCATATTTGTTTTCTTATAAAACCCAAACTTACATTTCGGTGACTTTTATTCAAACTCACTACTGCTAAATTGCAAAATGTTGTCTTTGTCCTTAAGACCATGAAAGAGAACTTTATCTGTATTCAAATTGCCTACTGGTTTGTGGTATTTCAATAATAAAACAGCAGGATTGAAGGCTCATGATGAGAAATCTGACTAATTACCTGTTAGATGATAGATGGTTGTAACTCGGCAGTGCCAGTCACTGAAAACAAAACACTTCGAGATATCAATCAGCTTCCTGACAAATCCAATTTCCTTCATATTCAGTGGACAATAAATGGGAATTTTACCTCTACATCTACAGAGCACAGTTTTAACTTTAAAATATGCATAATGATATTTTAATAAAGTACATTTTTTAAGTAAATTAGTATTTAAAGACCTGACATATTCATATTTCAATCTCACAGCTTTTAAATAGATAGATGGTGGAAATAATTAACATTGTAAATCTGTATTGTATTCCATTGTGGAGGGCAAGGTGTACTTAATAGTAGTTTTCCTATTTTCTTTCTACATTTACATTTAACTCAAATTATTCACAACAACTCTAATGGCTGTGTTCACTCCCTTCATTTTTTTTTAATTTTGTGGTAAATGAGTTGGATGAACATTCTACATGAGATGCAAAAAGCAGAATGCCCAATTAACACTGCCACATACCAGCATGTGGGCAGAGTTAAAGCAAAGAGGGATTGAAGCATGGAAATTGAAAGCAGGCTCAGAGAAACACCTCTTTCTCCCTTATGAGGAGTGACTACCTAGTCAACATTGGGAATTTATGGCTAACCTTAATAAATGATAACCTTTCATATCATTTTCTATGTTAAAACAAAGAAAATTTAAAGATGGCAGAGGAATGGAAAAAGGCAGAGAAAGCGTTTGTTTCCTGTTTATTAAAGAAAACTGATCTTGCCTTCTGAGATCAAAAAGTTTGATAGTATATAGTATGTAAGCAGACACATTCTAATGTTTCTGGGGGGGTAAATTGAAGCAACAGCTCTTGAAATTTAGACACATGGAAGCAGCAAGCCACTCTAGGAATGTCTCCAATAATTATCAATTATCCTCATCCACCTCTTTGAATGCTCACGGCAGTTATTGCATTTAACAGGAAAGCAGATCTTTAAACTGGAAATAATTGAGAATTCCTCTATATAAATTGGTGCAATAAAGTATGTACATTCACTTGAAAATTGCTGAGAGTAGATTTTTAAATGTTCTATCTCACACACACACACACACACACACACACACACACAAATCATAAGTGATATGATGGACATACAGCTTCATTTAATCATTTCACAATGTGTGTGTATAAATATTACTTCATACTCCATTAATACATATCATTTTATTTTATTTGTCAACTAAAAATGATTTTTTAAAAATATAATTAGAGGCCTAAAATAAATGTTACTTTGTAAATAAATAATATGTGTATCTCCCTACAAAAGCATAGTCTTTTCTTTTACTTTCCACAATTTCTAATGGTGCATTATAGTTGTACTTAATGATCTGTTGTTACATATTCATATGTGCACACAATATAAATATATAATTTGGCAATATTCCGCCCCCCAAGCCACACTTGCCCCTCCCCCCCTTTCTCCCACCCCTTGGTTCCTTGTCCCTACTGATCTTCCTTTGATTTTCATAAGATCCCCACTACACACACACACATACACACACATACACACACCTTTCTTTTCCTTTTTCCTGTCTAGTTTTTACATGAGAGAAAATATATGACCTTTGACCATCTGAGTTTGGCTTATTTTGCTTGATATCATGGTCGCGAGTTCCATTCATTTTCCTATAAATGATAATTTCATTTTTCTTTATGGCTGAATAAAACTCCATTGTGTACACATACCACATTTTTTTTTATCCAGGCATCTGTTAATGGACACCTAGGTTTGTTCCAGAGTTTGGCTATTGTGAACTGTGCTGCTATAAACATGGGTATGCATGTGTCACTGTAGGATGATGATAACTTTAATTCCTCCAGTTAAATACCAAGGAGTGGTATAGGTAGGTTATATGGTGGTTCCATGACTAGTCTTTTGAGGAATTTCCACACTGTTTTCCATAGTGGTTGTACTAACTTACAATCCCAGCAACAGTGTAAAAGTGTTCCTTTTTCTCCACATCCTCTCCAGCATTTATTACTATTTGTATTCTTGATGTCTGCCTTTCTGGCTAGTGTGAGATGAAATCTCAGTGTTGTTTTGATTTGCATTTCCCTAATTGCTAATGATGTGGAACATTTTTTTCACATATTTACTAGGCATTTGTTTTTCTTCATTTGAGAAATGTCTGTTTAATTTATTTGCCCATTTATGAATTGGGTTACTTGGGGTTTGGGGTGTTAATTTTTTTTTATATTTCTTTATATAATCTAAATAGTAATCTTCAGTGAGAAGAGTAGCTAGCAAAGATTTTCTCCCACTTATAAGTCTCTCTTCACATTCCTAAATCATTTTCTTTGTTCTGCAGAAGCACAGAGCATAAGATAGTTTTTAACGGTGACACATGCTTGGGCACTATGACACATGTCTGTAATCCCAGCAGCTCAGGAGGCTGAGGCAGGAGGATCGTGAGTTCAAAGCCAGCCAGAGCAAAAAAAAATCGAGGTTCTAAGCAACTCAGTGAGACCCTGTCTCTAAATAAAATACAAAATAGGGCTGGGATGTGGCTCAGTGGTTAAGAGCCCCTGAGTTCAATCCCCAGTACTAAAAAAAAAATTAAAAATAAAAAAATAAACCAAAAAAAATACATAGTCTTTAAGACCTACATATGTGATTTTGGAATAATACTAAAGACACATTTTAAAAGAAAATAAGACAGATATATGTGAGCCTTTTTAAATTATATAAATATAAACACAAATATGTTCGTGTATAGAAAATTTGCAGAATGATACCTGGGGAAATGCCACCTGAGTGGCCTTTGGGAGAAGAGCCTGTAGCTCTGTATTCAAGGGAAAACTCAATTTTTCTTTTGTCATCTATTTTATTGTTTGAAATTTTATCATGTTTTTATCTCCTTTCAATACTAAATAAATGAAAATAAAAAGAATACATTCATCTCTACATACTATGCACATAAATGCACACAGATAGGCCCAAACTTTCCTAACTGTTTCACAGTCAAATATTTGGAGGGTTAATTGAATCCCGAAATTTCCTAACATAACTATGTGAAAGCCATGACCTAAGTCAGTGCTGAAGAGTTGAACTTGGACTCGGCCATCCCTTGAGGCTGACTACTTAGCTGTGACCTAGACTGTGACTAGGTCAGTCTGGTGGGGAAGCCCATCCAGCAGGCACTCCCTCTGCTCAGTCAGACAAAGCAGGGGGTTTATTGTGACACAGAATTCAGGAAAATTCCAGAAGTAAGAAATCCATCCTCAATTGATTGTATGCCAGAATACTATGAAGATGTTGGAGACAATTCCTCCTCTTTTCAGGGCAAACACACAGACTTGTGCTACACGATGCTTCGTTTTTCCATGGACTCCTTGCAGGAGAAGAGATGGACACTTGTGTTGGGCTAGGTGGCACACTCCTATAATCTTAATGACTCAGTGCGGGAGACAAGGCAATCATAAGTTCAAGGTCAATCTCAGCAACTTAGCCAGACCCTTAGCAAAATAAAAAATAAAAAATTAAGGAGAAGAAGGGATGTGGTACAATGGAAAAGTGTCCCTGGGTTCAATACCCAAAAGAAAAAGAGTTGGACATTTGGAAACTTCAGAGCAAAGCCATAACTGACCAAGAACAGCATCAGGGCTAACCTTGGTAAGAGAAGGGACACACCTTCAAATACCATTGAGCAGGATAAAGGCATTATTAGCACATTAAGTACAAAATCAAGAGGAAAAAGGACAAAAATCTTTCATCCTAAAGTGATGAAAAACTAAGGCCAAGGTGTAACTAATAATAACAGACTTTACTGAAATGACTGTGTGCAGAAGTAGTGATGCCCTACAAGAGGAAAATAGATTTAAAACAGAATAGTTACTTGTTTCCAAATTTTGACCAAGGCTTGTCTTAGCCAAAAAAAGAGAGAAAAAAAAAATGTAGGTACAGTTACAGATATTTGTATCAATAATTAGAAAAAGAATAAAATTTTTACATTGTAACATCCTTTTTCCCATTAAATATATACATGCATTACATATTTTTCAGAACATATTGAAAGATTAACTTTAAACATTAAAAGACATAACAAAATAATATTAAACAAAGTAAAAATAATTATGCATCATATGAGGTACTGGTACTTATATTTCTGGTGGGAAATTAAAATGGCTCTTTTTTTATGGTCTCCACAAAATTAAACCTGTACTTTTCCTATCAACCAATGATTCCATTTGAGTATTCAAACAAAGGAAATGAAAACATATACCCAAAAAAAGAATTGCACCAAAAGGTTTGTAACACATTTATTCCTAATTTCTGCAAACTGGGAAAAATGAAAATGCCCATCTATAAGAATATGGAGAAACAAATTGTACATTAATACAATTGAATATAGCACAGCAATAAAAATGAATAAACTACTGATACAAGCATCAGCACCATTCTGAGAAAATTAAGTCATATGCAAAAAGTAAATACATACTATATTTAAACTGATACAAAACATAAGAAAAGGTAAAAATCAATCTGTACCAACACCAAGTATATCAGGGTTTTCCTGAAACAATGGCTGTGGAAAGTTGATCAGGAAGAAGTGAGAAAATGCTCATTTATATCTTGGTTGTGGTGGTTGGTGCATAGTGATATAAATTTGTTAAATTTGTTAAACTTTCCCAAAAATGTAGATTTAAATTGAGCACATTTAATTATATCTCAATTATACCTAGATGAAGTCAATTTTTAAAATAAAATATGGTAATATTAATAGTGAAAACTCTATAGAGTTTTTCTGTCCTTCTAGGTAAGTAGCAATTCAGGAAGAAATGGGGTTAATAAAAATGGGGTTAATTTACTGAGTGGTGGAATTGTGGCTAAAAGTTTTCTAGCCTTCATTTTGAACACAATGTTGATAATATTTTAAATATTTATAATGCATAAATTCATGTCATGTATATCTGTATTTATTTATTCATATATGACTGGAAAGTAAATAGAAATTAAACAAAATATTTCCTATTTAGAGCTGAAGTCAACAAATATTTAGAATCTACCATATTCAAATTCTATGTTGATACTTTGATACAGAAATATGAAGGACAGATTCTCCTCTCTAGGTGTTTTCAGTGCAGTATGACAGATCGATGCTCGTCAAGAATATATTTAGTGCCAGATGTGGTGGCACCCCCCTGTAATTCCAGCAACTCAGGAGAATGAGGCAGGAGGATCTTGAGTTCAAAGCCAGCTTCAGCAACTTAGCAAGACAGTAAGTAACTCAGTGAGACCTTGTCTCTAAAAATATAAAATAGTGCTGGGGATGTGGCTCAGTGACTGAGTGCCCCTGAGTTCCATCCACAGTACCCCCTCCAAAAAAAAAAAAAAAAGAATACATTTAATACTTTAGTTGGATTTAAAATGGGTAAAGTATCCAGCTCTTTTCATTTGCTTGCAAATGTCAAAAAGTGTTCTTCTTTATGGTTAATACTACTTTGTGTATATATAGCACAATTTTTTTATCCATTCATCTCTTTAAGGGCACCTAGGTTAGCTCCCTAGTTTAACTATTATGAACTGAGCTACTATAAAAGCTGATGTGGCTGCATCACTGCAGTATGCTGATTTTAAGTCTTTTGATATAAACTGAGGAGTGAGATATTTATATCAAATTGTGCTTCCATTTTTGGTTTTTGAGGAATCTCCATACTACTTTCCAGAGCAGTTGCACCAATTTACTTTCCCACCAGCAATGTATGAGTGTATCTTTTCACCCACATCCTTGCCAACACTTATTCTTACTTGTATTCTTGATAATTGCCATTCTGAATAGAGTGAGATGGAATCATAGTGTAGCTTTCATGCCAAGTGACATAAGCTTTTCCCAAAAAACAAATGTGAAATGTTTCTGCTGACATGTGAAAGGTAACCCACAATAAGTAGGAAAGGGGAAGAATAAATATTCAGCAGGCTATACAAAGAGGAATCAGGGGAAGGAAGTGGAAATGAGAGAGAGCAAGACAGTGGAATTAATCTGAAATTTTCCTTTATATTTATATGAATACACCATAGTGAATCCCATCAGCATGTATGTCCATAAGGATGGGGTCCTAACTAGAATAAGATATATTCCATGCTTATACAATTACATCAAAATGAATTATACTGTATTGTATAATGAAAAAATAACCAAAAAGTAAAAAATAAAAATGTTTATTAAACAAAAAATAAACTAATTAATTTAAAATAAAATAGGTAAAGTCTAGTCCTCATTATGAATCCACTTAGAAAATGTTGAAGATGGATCAGCGAGAATATTGGGGAAGAAAAATGCAGGAGATTACCAACATATGAAGAAAATAAATAAAAGGAAGACTCAAGTTAATAGAAAATCTTAATGTACTATATTGAATGAAATCATGGCTAGAGGAGGAAAATATAAGTAAAATACAAAAGGAAATCCAAAAGGAGTATAAATGTAAGACTTTCTATTTAAGGTTTCCAAATAGATAAAATATAAACTAATAAAACAAGCTTGATTCAGCAATCCCAGAAGAATGGAAATGGGTGTGCTTAAGAGATATTTGCATGCATAAGTTCATGGCAGCAGGACTCAGTAACCAAAGTATGGAAATGCACTAAGGATCCACCAGTGGATGAATGGATTTTTTTAAGTGTTATATAAATAAATGGACTACTTCTCAGTGTTTAAAAAAATGGAAATTCTGCCATTGCAATAACATGAATAAACCTAGAGAACATTATATTATGTGAAATAAGCCAGATAGAAGAAACAGGTACCATAGGGTCTCCTTATTTGTGCAATCTAAAACAGTTGACCCCACAGAAGAAGAGATAGAATGGTTACTACTAGAATCAAAGAAGATGGGGCTGAGATGGGGAATGGAAAGTATTGTTCAACAGGTACAAAGTCTTAGACAGGAGGAAGATGGCTGGGAATGTAGCTCGGCAGGCAGGAGCCCCTGGGTTAAATCCCTAGCACCAAAAGAAAAAAACAAAAGAGAGAAATAAGTTCTGTTGTCTGTTGCATAGCACATTGACTATATTAAGAATGTATCATATATTTTAAAATAGCTAAAAGAGAGAATTTTAACTGCTTTTACATTGCATTGGAGGTCATTAGCCTTATCTGATCATTCTATACGGTATGTGTATATCAGCATGTCACATTGTACCTCACAAATACATATAAATATTATCTGCCAATAAAAATAAAACTTGAAAAAAAAAAACAAGCTTGTGGGGCTGGGGTTGTGGCTCAAGTGGTAGCATGCTCGCCTAGCATGCGTGAGGCACTGGGTTCGATTCTCAGCACCACATAAAAATAAAATAAAGATATTATGTCCACCTAAAACTAAAAAAATAAATATTAAAAAAACAAGCTTGAGGAACCAATTATTTGTATTATCATATTATAAATGCCTATATTACAGAATGTACATTTCTAGATATTAACACAAATATTAATCTGTACATTAATTTAAAAATCCAAAAATGCATACCAAATATATTTCAAGTCTTCAATAAAGCTATCAAGCTTAGTGATCATTCTCTCTCTCTCTCTCTCTCTCTCTCTCTCTCTCTCTCTCTCTCTCTGACATTTGCAACTTAAAAAGTTTTTCAAAGGACCAGAAATCATGCACTCCACCAAAAATGACAAAGTAACATTAGACAACAGAGATCTTCACACATTTGAAATCTAGAAGGAATCTTTCAAATTCACAGCATGGTAATGATGTAAATTTACCAAAAATCATCAAAAGGGCAAATCAAGATGTGAAAAGATGAATGTGATTGATGGATTAGAAAAAAATAAAGGTCAAGATTGTTTTTGTTCTATTTGTATACAAATATCTGATATCCTCTAAGTAACAAATACTTAATGGACCCTAAGAAGTTATCAAGAAATGCTAAAGTAGGGCCAGTATAATAGTAGTCAGGGAAAAAGGCACAGACTCAGGGCAAACAAGGGGAAGGAAAGACGAAACAGCAGAGGAAGTACTGGAGGAAAGTTAGGACTCTCTGAAACAAGGTGGGTTAAGATGTAAATGTTCAATGATAGACTAGAGCTTAGCTAATATTGATATAAAGGACATTAGAAATTATAGATGAAACTATATTGAATCTGGGAAATTTCTCAAAGTAACACAGGAATAGAAAGCAGGTAAAGATATTCAGAAAAACTCCGTGGCACCAGGCACGGTGGCACATGCCTGTAATCAGAGCAGCTCAGGAGGCTGAGTAGGAGGATCACAAGTTCAAGGCCAGTCTGGGCAGCTGGGCAAGACCCTGTCTCAAAAAACAAAAATAGCTGCAGATGTGGCTCTGTGGTAGAGTACTTGCCTAGTATGTGCAAGGCCCTTGGTTCAATGTCCAGTACAAAAGAAAGGAAGAAAGAAGGGAGAGAGGGAAGGAAGGAAAGAAGGCAGGAAAGAAGGTAGGCAGGCAGGTGGGAAGGAAGGAAGGAAGGATAGAGGAAGGAGGAATGAAGGGAGGGAGGAAGGGAGGGAATGAGAAAAAGAAAGCTAGAAAGAGAAAATTTTAAAAAAAGAGAGAGAGAAAAGAAAGAAAAAAGAGTTATCCTTAATTGATGATTGTTGAAACTGAGTGACAGTTCCATGGGGGGTTATTATACTCTTTGTTCAGATTTTTTTATAATAGATTGTAAATGTTCCATGATAACTTTTAAAAAAATTTAAAAGTGAAAAATGGAAAGAGCAGACCAACGGAATGTTTAAGGTGTCCATAAAACCTATTGTCCAAACTGAGAGATTCTGGGGATAAGCAGAGGCAGTACTGATGGTTATAATTCCTGACAGCCCAAGTGGGGCTGCCCTTAGAAGCCCAGGATGTACAGCCACTCTTCCAGGATATACAGTCACTCTCCTTGCAAGCCCTGTCTTTCAAACTTCAGGCTAACTTTATTTAAGATTTGTTGTAAAACAGGAAATAGAGAGAACAACTTGTAATTGAGATCATTAGCACCCAGTTGTTTTTAAGTCTCTGTGAAGAATAAGGCCCAAATCATTGCCATTACCACCCTGAAGCCAAGGTCCCAGACTGCTGGCCAGGATTGGGTCCAGACTGCAGATGTGTGTTTTGGCTTTCAAACTGTTGGGCTACAGAGGAATTTTTTTTTTTTTAACTTTGAGTAAATTGACATTGCCAAGCTGAGAGATACATTAAAATCCAGATTTCTAGCTTCTTTTGAAATACTGGAGTAGTTACCACAAAGTGGACATTCTCACAAGGTACCAATTGACTAGAACACAACATCTTCTCTCCAGGGCACCCCAGTTCTTGCCCAACACAGTGATTCCCTAATGCCTGCCTGCTTTGCTAGTTTCTTTCTTTGGCTCCTACACAGACATCTGAATTTTCATTTTTCCTTCTAGATCAATCTCTCAGTGCTGAAACATTGAAAGTGAGGTTGGGGGCTGGGGTTGTAGCTCAGTGGTAGAGCGCTCACCTAGCATGTGTGAGGCCCTGGGTTGGATCCTCAGCACCACATAAAAATAAATAAATTATATATATATGAAAGAAAGAAAGGTTAGATGCAGAGCTGGCATTTGGAAGCACTTCAAAATACAAATCAACAAGCCCAGGAAATTAATCCAGAATTTTTGGAAGATCTGTAGGGGATATAGCACTACTGCTTATTAAGAGATCCAACAGAAGAAGTTAATTCTATTCAGAAAATTCCTCTTCAATTCTTTATGTTGGGAATCATTTCATAATCCCCAAGGAAAATTCTCCTGAACTTATATAAGAGAGGCTCCCAAAGATCCTCTGACTTAAAAAGAACAATAGCTAATCTACAGCTCATTGGCAAAGCGTATAGTTAGAGGCTCCAGCCCAACGAGTGCTGCCCACCCTGCTTCTATCAATAAGCCCAGAACATCAATGGGTGTGCAATTGTTAGCACATCTCCATTAATTACAAGCCTCCTAAGCAGCTGCGCAATGTGGGAGGTTAGAGGGAGACAGCTCCTTTCTTCGAAAGAGAAAGTTTGGAAATAAAAGAGGTTTCCTGCTAAAAAGCATTCAAAAATAGGATGAGTTGTTTTGAGAGTAGAGAAAATAGCTTCAGAAGGCAAGGATGCTCATCCTGGACATTGGTACTCAAACAACTACAGCAGCAACAAAAACCTTCACACTCTAGCACAAAAGGTAATGGAGAAGCACTGGTGCTTTCATAATAGTGACTTGTGCATTTTGAAAACAAAATTGTATTTCTGGCAAAAGTATCTGTAACCCAAACTCGTACCTTTGTGAATGTTTAACTCTTTAGTATTATTCCTGACCCAAGGAAGAAAAGAATTAGAGAGAACACTTCAGGGAACTTCATTTTCTACTGGTTTCCATGATAAAATTTCCACTGCCACCAGGTTCCTGCCCATATGTGTCCCCATATGATCATTCAAAATTCTTCTGCCTCTTCCTCCCCCATTTCTGGATTAATATTGAATATTACATTTTAGTGTTTTAAGGCAGAAATGATTGAAATTCTTGGTACTAATATAGAAGAGTTAAGACATCTATTTAGATAACCATCTTAAACATTATATAATCGTTCATGTCATAGGAAATTATGTAATGATGAAGACAAAAAAGCTTGAATTGTGCAATTATTAAGAAAAATTAACTAGAGCTATAAATAACTGTATGATTCTCAGAACATATTGCTCAATGGTGAAGTTAAACAACATGTTACTGTTTTTTTTTTAAATCCTATATATTTATGGTCTCTGAATTCTCCCTTCCTATTGATTCCTTCAATCCCCTCCAAAGCTATCTTATCTTCACCATCACATCTCCTTCACTGTTCATGTTAGGTCACTAATAACCTCCATGACCTTGAATCCAATGTTCAACTTTCCATTCTCATCTGATGTGGACTACTATCAACATTTACCACTCCCTCTGCTTGAAACAGGGTCCTCAGGAGGTTTCTTGAACACCACCTGCTTCTGGATCTCCTCCCTCTTCACTCACCATTTCTCTGTCTCCTCCACTAGTTCTTCCTATGAATGTTACATCCTATGAATGTTGGAGAGCCCAGGACTTACACCTTAGACGTCTCTATCTGTGTACATTTTTGTAGTCTGATTCAGCATGGAGGCTTCAAATATTATCACTGTGCTGATGGCTCAAAAATTTAACTGCCTGTTCAATCACTCCCCATAAATATTCAAATTCATTTCTAACTTAACATTCTCAAAACTGAGTTCCTGTTTCACCTCCCCAACCCACACACGTGCACACACACACACACACACACACACACACACACACACATGCATGCAAAACAAAAGAGAGAGAGAAAGAGAGAGGAGAGAGGTGGGGGGAACTGTGATCAGGCAAAAAGGAGGGAGGGGTGATACGGGGAGGGAGGGGAATGGAGGGGGCATGGGGGTAGGAAAGATGGTGGAATGAGATGGACATCATTACCCTAGATACAGGTGTGTTTGCACATATGGTGCAACACTACATAACGTACAACCAGAGAAATGAAAAGTTGTGCTGCAATTTTGTACGATAAATCTTGTGTACGATGAGTCAAAATGCATTCTTCTGTCATATATACCTAGTTAGAATACATACATACATACATACATTCAAAAAAACTTCCTCTTCCACAATCTTCTACATCTTGGTGTTATGGTTTAGACATAAGGTGTCACCCCAAAGTTTATGTGTGAGACAGGCAAAAATATTAAGAGGTGAAATGATTAGTTTTGGGGAGTCTTAACCTAATCAGTCAATAATCCATTAATACGGTTTAATTAACTGGGTGATCATTGTAGGCAGGTAAGGTGTCACTAAAGGAGGTGGGTCACTGTGGGGATGCCTTTGGGTTTATATTTTGTACTTGTTGAGCAGAATATTCTCTCTGTTTCTTGGTGGCAATGTTCTGAGATACTTTCTTCCACCACACTCTTTCACTTTTTCACGATGATATTATGCAATCACCTTGAGCCTAGAGCAATAAAGCCAGCTATCTATGGACTAAGACTTCTGAAATTGTAATTGCCAAATAAATTTCCCCCGGGCTGGGGATGTGGCTCAAGCGGTAGTGCACTCGCCTGGCATGCGTGCGGCCCGGGTTCAATCCTCAGCACCACATACAAACAAAGATGTTGTGTCCGCTGAAAAACTAAAGAATAAATATTTAAAAATTCTCTCTAAATAAATAAATAAATAAATAAATAGATTTCCCTTTCTCTAAAATGGTTCTTGTCAGGTCTTTTGGTCACAACAGCAAAAAAGCTGATTAAAACACTTGGTTAGGGGCTGGGGTTGTGGCTCAGTGGTAGAGCCCTTGCCTATCATGTGTGAGGCACTGGGTTGGATTCTAAGAATGACACATAAATAAATGAATCAAATAAGGTTCATCAACAACTGAGGACATATTTTAAAAATACTTGGTTAATAAAAACTCCATTCTTCCAGTTATTTGAGGCCAAAAACTTGTCAAACTTGACTTCTCCTTGGGTGTGGTGGCTCATGCCTGTCATCCCAGCTAACTGGAAGGCTCAGACAGGAGGATCACAGGTTCAAAGTCAACCTGGGCAATTTAGCAGACCCTGCCTTGAAATTTTAAAAAGTGGTTGCTCCAATTTTCAGTCCCACCAGCAATGCAGTGTCTTCTACCTGGATGAATAAAATCCAAGGCTTTAGGCTTATGAATAAGAACCCAAACCATCAGTTGTCCAACTCCCTCTCCAAGCCTCCCAGATCCCTCAGTTACCCTGACTTGTCCACTCCCTGGTTCATTCTTCCTCAGATGCACAGGGGTCCTCCATGTTATATGAAGATGCTATTTCCTCTGCTATATGATGTGCTGTCTCTAGATGACCTCTTTTAAGCTTGGCTACCTTCACAATGACTGTCCTTTGACTTCCCTATGTATATCGTATTTACCTTCACATTTCGTTTTTCTCCATAGAACCTGTGATGTTCCCCAAGTTCCATATAACATGCTAAGTTGGTTAGTTTTACGTCTGACTCCTCTAGAAAGTAAACTCCCTGAAGGCAAGGACTTCTACTCATGTTGTCCAATGTTGAATCCTGTGTGCATAGAATTGATATTTGTTAAGTGGAGAAGTAAATTTATATTTTATTATGTATATTTTCTGTAGAATGTGTGCACCTATACACGTATCTCCAAATCAAGTTTAGCTTTAGAGGGAACAGCAAGTAGGAAAAGGGTAAAGGGGCCCTAACTGGCAGTAGATAAAGGGGGCCATCAAAATGATTTCTTATCTTACTAAGTTTTTAAATGTAAGATAGTCATCAATATTTCATAGAATGGGGGAGTAATTATTTGGTGATAATAATATATCACATGTGCATACTATGGACCAGGACATATATACCTAATTTGAGTTGGGAAAATCAGATTATTTCTCATAGGAATTGGATTTAGAACTGGGTCACTGAGAGATTGAATCTGTGAAATTGTATTGATTGAATCTGGAAACTGTAGTCCACATGATATTTGAGTCCAGTTCCAAACTACATACAAAGCAAACTTATGGAAAGATGAGATAAAGGGACCATGAATAAGGAGAAAACCTTCCATGAAAGGAAAAACAGAGGATTATATGGAGCAAATATATACAGAGAGAGAAATACATGTTGTCTTCTACTTGGCAATGGTACTTCTCAGTACCATTCACTATAGAAACTAGGCTCTGCTTCCTGATTATTCTTTCCTTTCAAAAGTAGTCCTTGAACTTAGGCTACTTTAAATAGATTTCTGTTCCTTTTAATATTCAAATATTGAGTGAATATTAATTTTTTTAATATTTAATACTCAATATTTGTCCTATAGCATGAACTAAGACAACACCCCAACATGTAAAAGTCAATTTGCAAAGTACCAGGAAATATACTCTGTGCTGACCCAAGCTTTTAATAAAAAGGCATGAGAAGGCTAAGAAGGATTCCTGCCTTTAAAGGTGGAACAAATTCATACTAATTTTCATACTATCATTTAATTTTAAGGTTCATTGCTATTAAAACCAGTATTTCTTCAGCAAAAGTTCCTTAATTCTACCATACATTCCCATCCACTAAAACAGCTATTTTCAGCTTTAATATCTCAAACCTTTGGTGAGGAGAGTCACATGTAATTTGCTATCAATAAAGAAGTACTTAAATTTATTTTTGCTTCCCCTTTTAATACATTCAAATGACTACAGCTCCATCCTTCCCACATGCACTCATGAATTGAAGAGAAAGTGGAAGGGTTACAGGTAGCTCCATAGATGCACACACCATTCTCAGCATGGTTGTGTTATGTCCCAACACACAATCTGGATCATGCAAAGGGAGTGTGTCACCCAAGCAGTAGCCTCATATTGCCTCCTTCTGATTACACAGACCGTTTATTCAAAAGGGCACTCACTGACCCCTCAAGCCAAGGAAACCAACCCAAAAATGTCTATCACATTATTCCATAGCACTTATAATTAATTCACTTTATTATTATCAATCCTTCCTTCCTCTCTTCCTTCCTTCCTCTCTTCCTTCCTTCCTCTCTTCCTTCCCTCCTCTCTTCCTTCCCTCCTCCTCTCCTTCCTTCCTTACCTAACTATAAGTTCCATGAGACCTTGAACCTAAAGTGTCTGTTGTCATCGCCATTCCCTAGCATCTTAGAATACACTACTCCTGGCACAAAACTCACTCTCAGCAAATAATTGATGCAAAGGGGAACGAATGATTTTGTTAACACGTCCAGCTGTTTTCGCACACAGGGACCTTTACACCTCTCTTTCCTTGAGTCCTCTAGTCCACATTCTTCTCCTGACTTGTTCCTTCACATCCCTTCCATCTCAGCTCAACTGTCATTCCTCAGAAAGGCTGCCACTGATTCCACTAGCCTCTCCACTCTGGAGGCCCTCTCTGTCACACTGCCTCGTTTTAATTCAGACACAGAACTGAGGCTTATCTGAAGTAACCCTTCCTGCATATCTCTCCCATGTCTAGTGTTGTCACCCTCCCACTCCTGCTAGAACTTATGTTCCACGAAGGACTTTTGAACTAGGTATCCACAAAACCTAGAAGATGTGCTGGCACATATAAGCATTAATAAATGAATAGAAGACACAGAGAAAACTCACACAGTTATCTGAGCCTTGACAAGGGCATCAAAGACATGCATTGGAGAAAAGACAACTTTTTAAACAAATGGGACTAGAAAAACTGGATGGATATCCATAGGTAAAACAATGAAACTAGATCCATATCTCTCATCCTACACAAAAGTCAACTCAAAATGGATCAAAGACTTAGGAATTATACCAGAAACTTTACAACTGCTAGAAGAAAACAAAAAGGTAACACTCCAACATATAGGTACAAGCAACAACTTCCTCAATAGGACTCCTAAACTCCAGTACATAGTAGGAAGAATTAATGAATGGGATGGAAGCAAGTTTTAAAAGCTCCTGCATAATTAAGAACATGAAGGGAGAAACTTCAGACTGGGAGAAAATCTTTGTCCACTATTCTTCTGAAAGAGGCTAAATATTCAGAATATAAAAAGAACCCCACGCAAAAAATTAACACCAAAAAAAATAATAATGATAATCCAATCAATAAATGAGCAAATAAACCAAATAGACATTTCTCAAAGAAGGAAATACAAATAGGATATTTAAAAAAATGAACATTCAACATCTTTAGCAATCAGAGGAATGCAAATCTGCACTGAGATTCATCTCACTCCAGTCGGAAGAGTAATCATCAAGAATACAAATAATAAAAATGTTGGTAAGGATGCAGAGGAAAAAGAATATTTGTACACCATTGTTGGTGGGACTGTAAATTATTACAATCAATATATAAATCAGTATGGAATTTCCTTTAAAGACTAGAAATGGAGCCACCATATGATCCAGCTATATCACTTCATAGTATTTATCCTAAAGAATTAACATCAACATACCATATCAACACATGCATAGCCATATTTATAGAAGTGCAATTCGTAGTAACCAAATTAGAGAACCAGCATCGGTGCCCATCGACAGATGAATGGAGGGCTGGGAATGCAAGAGTGCTTGCCTAGCACATACAAGGCCCTGAGTTCAATCCCCAGGACCACAACAAACAAACAATGAAAATCAACAACAACAACAAAAAATAATGAATGGCTAAAGAAAATGTGGCACATATACACATTGGAGCTTTATTCAGCCATAAAGAAAACAAAACATTGTCATATTCAGAAAGATGGATGGAACTGGAAACCATCATATCAATCAACATAAGCCAAACTCAAAAGGCAAGGGTTCTGTGTTTTCTCTCTATAGGAAGCTAATGAGAAAAAAGGGGAATATAAGGATCTCATGAAAACAGAATGGAGAACAATAGGAAAGGAGGCACCAAGGGAAGGTGGAGGGGAGGGCAAGTGGAGATATTTGGACAAGAAATTCATCAAAGTACACTATGTGCCCTTACAAATATGCCACAGTGATTCCCACTGTTGTGTATAATTATTGTGCATCAATAAAATTTTTTAAATTTCCTTTTTTTGTGTGTGTGGTACGGGGGATTGAACCCAGGGCCTTGTGCTTGCGAGGCAAGCACTCTACCAACTGAGAAAAGTTGAAAATTTTGATTTCAAAATTTAAACCCAAGTGTAGTGTCATCGTTCTTCAGTATTGAAATACAACCAACTAAACTGCTTTGTGTGCAAGTGGATAACAACTAAAATTTCACACAATATAGATCAAGTGATTGTCAAATTGTATTTCTAGATATATTTATGATTATATTTGTGTCTAAGTGACTTTTGGTTAATACCTAGGCCAAATTTAAGAACCTTCACTTTTTAGGTTCTAAAAGAAAATATTTGTAACTTTGCTCAGGTAGGTTGGAAAATTAAATTACAAAGGAGAATTCGCTATGAATGAATCTCATCTGTTACGACTTAGCAAATGTATCCCACTATCCAATGTGTTTACATGTGCAAACATTTACATATGTATTTTTAAGAAAAAAAATTCCAATTCAAATCAATCCCTGACATAGGTACATCCCCACACAGAATTAAGTCACACTTATCAAAGTCTCAGATCTAAAAGGAAAAAAAAATCCTCTCTGAGCCAGAGAATTATGATTACCACAATTCAAATCACTGGTTGTTGAGTTAGTCCGCATCAAACTGACTGAAACTATCAAATATGGAATCGTTCACTCTAAGATCAATTCTATCTTACAGAGCTGCAGTCCTACCCCATGTTACTATCCCCAACATTTGTGGGCACCTGTGACTTCTCCCTTTTGAAATATTTTCCAATTAATTCCATTTAATCAACCACTCCATCAATAAGTCTACAGGTATTTATGGAATATCTATTATGTATCGAGAAAGTATGAAACACTTGAAATAAATGAGTGAATGAAGCAGACAAGCCCTCACACTCACGGAACTTACAATCTAATTGTATCACATTTATGTTAAAGATAAGCAAATAGAGAGATAGTAAATAGAAGATATTTGATAGAAATGAATATCTAGAATCATAGACCCATCAACAGATACAAGAGATAATACATGAATATGCATTACTCTAAATCTCCCAGGTCTCTCAGAATTATATAAGTAGTTTGCATATCAGGGATATGAATCAGGTAAGTTGCTTTACAATTGTTTTCCTGTAACATCTTGTGTTCATGTTATGCTCATTATGGGCTTTCCTTAGGCAGAAAATATGTTGTTCATTTTCTTTGTACTACATTCAGGGGGCAAATTGTACAGTGCCCCCAAATAGACTAAGAGTTCATTAACTGACTGTTTGTTAAATAATACATTGCTTTTATAAGGTGCTTTTTAACTTTTAAAAGGCACTTCCATGTACATTATCGTTATTAATATCATGTACAAGTTCCTATTCTAATGCTAGATCAAGAAGAGTATAGTTTGCAATAGGAGGATGATAATAACACGAGTAGTATGTTTGAGATAACCAGCTTTGTTTGCTAAAAAACAGTCTAGTGTTTTTTGCTTGTTTCATTGTTTTCTTGTTGTTTTTTGTTGCTGTTATTTTCTGAACTCTAGTAATTCCAGGCTCAAGAAACAACACACAGGCAGTTTCAAAGCACAACAATGAAAATAGGAGAAAGACAAAACTACAGTCCAGATAAAACTCAAATCCAAGGGCACAGCCTGGGGCTTTAGTGAAAGATTTTTCAACCTTCACTTTGTTAAGATGTACATCCCTGATTACCAACCCTAACTGAGACATTCTAATTCATTACAGTTAAAATAAAGCCCAGGAGTATCAGCTTTCAACACACACCCTCTAGATGGTTTTGAAGCAAGTCCTCTGAGAAACACAGGTCGAAGGACAGTGGACATGACTACAAAGATTGGTTGGAAGATGCCTCCTTAGTGCAGTAGGAGCGCATCAGCCTCATAAAGGTTGGTCTAAGAAGGTCAGTCAGTTCGACCTGTGCCTTCCAAGCCAAGCCCATTCAGGTATAGTTTGGTGACAAAGGTCTACTATAGCGGATGTAACACAGTGAGAAGAAAAGCCATTGTTTCTGAGCACTGGAAGAATACCACGCTGCTGAAAGAAGTGTAGGCTAAAATCTGGTTCCAAGGATCAAAAAACCAGGATGCTGCTAATGTCCTAGATGCATAAGAGAATCCATGGCTACTTCATACTCCAGAAGAGAGCATGGCCCCAGGCAGTAAAACCCAGTGATAGCAAGCACAGGAAGCTACAACAGAATTCCAATATGTGGGTAGGATGAAGCTTAAGGAGAAGACAAGTTTGCCACTTCGAAAATGTCACTTATTCTCGTCCTTAATAGTCCAGATCTGGTTAGGTGTGGGAAGGTAATATAAAATAAAAGTATACCTTAAAGACCCCAGTCTAAAATTTGTAGTTTAATTCTAAATTCCATAGTTAATTATAGCTGAGGGTATTGTTATGTTCTCAAAATACAACAGGAAGGGCCCAGAAATTAAGTCTTAGAGGCATATGGTTCTGGGACCTATAATAGCAAGGCAGGCATTAACTCTGAGCTTCCAAAGTCCATATTTCCCACCAGGATTATGCTGTAGCAGTAATCTAATTTAAAAATCTATAACTATCATTATTTTTTCCTCTCTACTAAGGTTGAATCATAAGCAATGCACAAAACAACAAGTGGAATGTAATAACTACATCTTTTCACAAATGTCAAAATAATTAGATGGCAAACATTTAAGTAACTGCAAGTTCAAATTCTTACACAATATTTTTTTCTTGCAAGGTTTTAGGAGTTGACAGCTAATATACAGAGTTGTCAGGAAAAAATACTATCCCTTATTTACATGAGAGAAGGTATTTTTGCACATGTAAAAACCCAAGTCAAGGGAGGCTCATTGGCTTATCCAGATGAACACACAGGCTATCCAGGATGGGGGAAATAAACTCCTAGTTATCTGATACCTCTTCTGATTATTAGATAGATTGATACTTTGATGATGCTTTTCCTTTTTTATTTCATTTTTAAATATTTTACTTAAAAATGCAAACATATACTGAGGCATAGAGAATATTATTCTGAATCCCCAAGTACCCGTCAGCTAAGCAATGATAATTTTGGCTCACCTATATGTGCTCATTCTCTCTCACCCAAGGATATTTGAAGCAAATTTCAAACA
Organism: Marmota flaviventris; assembly: GCF_047511675.1. Lineage (NCBI taxonomy): Eukaryota > Metazoa > Chordata > Mammalia > Rodentia > Sciuridae > Marmota > Marmota flaviventris. The sequence continues at coordinate 116,237,751 of NC_092505.1, forward strand.
TCATATCATTTCAGCCTAGTTTTCTAAAAGGTAAATTCTCTCCTCCTAAAAAATAAATAAATAAATCATCACAACGTATGTCTTTATGTAATTTAATAAGAAAACATTTTATTTAAACCACATGAACTCATATCTATTATTTTATTGATAATTGAGAGGTTCCCCTAAGTGGTCTGAAGCTTAAATACAAGGGTTTTGGCAATAGTTTTTTCAAGTACAATTGTTCTTTCTATACAAGTACAAATTCATATTTCTTTTTTCAAAAAATAATTTCTTAGTCATCACATCTCAAACTCAGAAACTTTTGAGTGAATTACTCTGCTTCCTTCATAACTACTGGACCCTGGGAATTATGAGATTCTCCACTTGAAACTTCCATTTTCATTGATTAGGATGATAATCAACTGAATTATTCCTTTCCTCCCGAGAACCACAGAGTTTCTTGATTCCAGTGGCTAATAAAGGCTCTGGCATTGGAAGCAGCTCTCTGTTAAAAGCAGTGAGAATAATGATCCAAAAGCTCAGAGTGGACGAGTTTCCAAAAGGCACACTAGCTGCCTTCAAAAACCTAGTCTGCTTCGTTGCAAGCATTAACAATATATTAGTTAAATAATAAATATTTTCATATTAAATAATACAATGTCTAGGGTATGCTTCAAAATAATTTCGGGTTACAATTAGTGGATGCAAGTATAACTAAAACCATTGATCATGAGTGAAGAAATGTTAAACTGGGTAATGGAGGTTCATTATACTATTCTTTGTACTTTTTCTGTATGTTTAAATTGTTCAGAATTTTTTTTTAATATAGAGGGTAAGAATCACACAAACACATATGCAAAGTCCTCAAGTACAGTTTGCAAGCTCCTATGCCACAATCTCTCATCAAAGAGCTGGCAGGTACTAATGAGGCTGATCTGAGTTGCTCTTCTCCTCACTGTACCCGAAGGACAAAAAACAGAGGAGAAAGAACAGGCCTCCCAATAAAACACATATGGACTGGTTATTTTACCTCTTGTATTAGTTATAGATTAGCCCTACTTAGAACTTTCACCGAACTTAAATGCAACCAGTTTCAGAAAACATGAATTATTCCTTAGTCCATGGGGTAACTATTAGATGTTATAAGAAGGTCATAAAATTTCCCTGGAAAAAATTGCCAGAGAATCAAGTCAGCCTCAGGGAAAGGGAAAACATGGTTCAATATTTCAAAGCAGATCGAAAACTCATGATAAAATTTGTCAGTATGCTGACACTTTTATAATAAATATTAAACAACTGCATATAAATGAATATATGAACAATAATAAAAGTAAGAAAAAGGCTGATCGTTAGTGACAAGAGAATCTCTATTTAGATCAAATAAGTAATGAGAGAAATTCTGCATAACTCTGTAAAATGTTAATGTCTTGGTGACCACTGAGGGTCCTTTTTCAAATATTTGCCAGAAGTTTTCAGAACTTGGTCCCTGCTCAGTCTGAACCACTTCACCCATGAATATGGGCATCCTGGGAGCAGAAAAGTTCAGACCAGACCCAGAGCCCAGCATTCACAGAGCCTAAGCCCATCCATGGAAGCCCAGGATAGCTGGCTGCAAATGGGCACTCAGATAAAACTGTCCCCAGAAGACAAAGCCTGGGCAAAGATTCAGGCAGCAAGCTTGCCACACCACTGCCACCATTCTGAAAAAGGTCATTTGAAAATTTTTATTGCCTTAGGTTCCAGAGCAAGCGTGAGCATAAGTAAAGGAAGAGGAGGTGAGAAGAAAGAGAAGGAGGGAAATGGCAGACAAAGGAGAGAGGGAGAGAAAGTTTGTGACATGCTTTCCTCTTCTCTCAAAGAGTAAGTGACATCACTATCTTCAAATGAGATCAAAAAGTTAAAAATTCCCAAATCAAATTTTATTTATATTTTTCTTACAACAAATACCATATGTTAGCTTATATTTTGTTTAAGTATACTTGTCTCTGTCATTATAATCCTGGAGGGAATAAGGGCATTTTAAAAAGCCATGGCCACTATAACAATGACTCTATTTGTCTTCAGAGCTTGTTGTGCTTATTAATTAATCAATTAATTGATCCATACAAGTACAGTCAACTGATAAGTGACAAGCAACAGCTGAGAACCTGTAGATTAGATAATATACCCAATATATTTAGTTCTTCACACTTATTCATGCAATGACAGTGTATAAGAGAGTTGTTAGCTGCCATCTTATTTGTTACCTTACAAAATGGGATTTGTATAGACTTCAATAATCATAGCAAACATATTTTGCATCTTTTCACATGTGGCCAGAACCTAAAGTTCACACTCTAAGGAATGTATGTCCTTAAGCAATTTAATTCAATATTGCACCCATCTCTAACCCTGGTTTAGGAAAACATGCTTTATAATTCATGTAAAAAAAATTAAAGATTGGGCTGGGGTTGTGGTTCAAAGGTAAAGCACTCCCCTACCATGCGTGAGGCACTGGGTTCATCCTCAGCACCACATAAAAATAAAATAAAGATATGTGTCCACCTATAGCTAAAACATAAATATTTTTTAAATTAAAGATAATTAATTTTCAAACCAAGAGAGAAAGAAAGGTATATTTTGTATCTTTTCATGCTACATAGAGTGCATATTACTGAAACAGGACTGTCAGAAAAGAAAGATCTTAACAATGAGGTGTTAAACTGGGATTGCTGTCAACTACATTTACATCCAAATCAGTCAAGTAATTACCTTGATTTAAGTTTCATCACCAACTATCTTAAAAGTTTTTTTTCTCTAATTGATAATCAAGAGTATGCTAAACCACTGCTTTGAAAACTGCTTAAGAGTTTGGGGAGCATCTTGTCCAAGGCACTGAAGTTCACAAGCAAAAACCTAAGAGCCAAAAGTACCAACTGACTTTATCAGGTTGGAGGTGAAATCATGACTGAGGTAGCACCCAAAACAGCATAACCCCACAGAATACTGTCTAAATTGTGCAAATTATTTATCCGAAGAGATACACAAACACATATAATGACCTTAAACTTTGGCACTTTAATTCAATTATTTCCTTAAGTCTGTAAATATTTATTGATTCAGGAATCATAATAATATCAGTTGACTTTTTAAATGTAGTGACTATCCTGGGGTTTTTCCCAGCCAGAGTGTTACACAAAGAGTCTGGAATATATCTTAGACACATAAATTTCAGCCTGCTGTACTAAAAATAGCAGAGCCCTCTGGAAAGACTTACAGGACATAAAAGAAGTAGTACATAAAATAGAAAAACAGTACTGAGTTATTGAATGCTGATTAACTGTTGTCTTCAACTCCAAATATTTTTTTTAATTCAGTGAGCACATATTTTTGGAATTTAATTAAAAGTCTAGTTATTACAAGACATAAAAATAGGTAAGATTCATTAAAGAAAAATACTGTGGACCTTGAACATTTGTTTGATTGTTTTTATCTACTGACTCTAAATGGGTTTTCTTTTTCCCTTTTTGTACAGCAATCACTTTTTAAAATAATTTTAAGATAATTCTAGAAAATTTTTATCGGATCATGTTTATGGAATTTTGTACATTAGTGGGATCACTTATACTTTGTAAAGTGTTCACTCATAAAGATATAAATATCATAAAAAGTTATGCTTTATATAAAAGTGAAGGAACTTCTGTTTTACCTACATTTTATAAAAATAATTACTGCCCACCTCTGAAGCACCAGTACATATATGATGTGTTTACTTTATAACTATTGATTAAAAACAAATTGCTAATTTTAGGACAAAATAATCACCATTATAATTCAAACCGATTTCAAGTGCTCTAAAAATTACAACAGAAATTCAAAAATTCAGTCTGTTATTTTACTTTGTTAAACATTCCACTATTTCTTTGCAACACTTTCTGGCTGTTTCTATAACTAGAGAGGCTTTTTATTCTGTCCCTGTGGGTGCTGACAAATACATTTTACATGTATTTGCATTATTATAAAAGTAAGTTTTATTTTCAAAATCTGTTATTTACTAACAACATGCACGATAAATGTAAGTAGTGTTTTTACATACAAGATCTTTCAAAAGAGTCAATTAGCTACTTTCAAGGAAATTAGTTTTTATAAAAAAGATAATATTCAAGTTCTTTCAATTTGCAGGTTTTTTACTCTTATGTTTAAAAAAATCTTGTAATTTGAGTAGGTTTTAAGTTTAAGTATGATTCCCCTTTATTCGTTTGGTTTTTATCCTCCCCCCACCCCATCACTTCTATATCACCTGTGGAACTCCGATATGAATGGCATGCTTTTTTTTTTTTTTTTTTCTTTGCAGGGAAGAGCCCAAGAGAGAATTCGCCTCTCAATGACCCTGCTCCGCCCCGGTTTACTCCTCAGTGATAGAGGAAGAATTTTCATAACGCATTAGAATTAGAACCACGAACTGGTGTGATTTTGAAGAAGTTAATGCTTAGCTGTTTAAAATTCTATTTTAAGCTGGTTATTATAATTCCTTTTAAAACAAAAGAAAAAAGGAAAACTACTTTTGATGTTACAAATAAAAGGTTTCATTCCCGATGCCAGATTGCTCTGTTCGTTTATCTTGGCCCTATCGGTGTGCAGGGCGGAGGGGGGGGGGTGTCTTTTTATTGAATAACAACAATATCAGATCTCGGGCAAAGGATCTGAACCAAACGGGCAAAGGTGAAATGAACCAGCTAGATCCAGCTTGAGTGACAATGCCCCCCTTGGTTGATAGATATGATTAAGACCTTCATGTTTGATCTACAGGGAAGTTGCAGCGATGCGGTTCCCATATGAACAAATACTGGCACTTCCTTCAGGAATCCCCCGTAACTAGGTAGAAAATGCGTAGCTCGCTACCTACAAAAGAGTGGACACGGGGCGTTGATCTGGAGGGAGGAGGGTGCGAAGTTAGTAACGATGTTTTGAGAAACAATCTCATTTCTCTTCCTATTCTACTCTTCCTTTCCGATCCCCCCTACAAGAGGGAAAAAATATGTATCAACCCCCATCCGAATAGCTTGCGTTTTCTTTGCAACATTTCGTGCCTGATAATTAATGATGCCCGCGCCGGAGCCTGTGGCCAGGGCTCGGGTTCAGGCAGCCAACAGCCCCTGACGTCAGCGACCGTACTGCCTGCGTCAGGTCCCTAGGAGTCCCTGGGGTGGCCTGAGAGCTGCGGGGGGGGGGGGGGGGGATGCGGAGCGGGAACCCATGGCAGGGCAGGATGAAACCCCAGAGGGGGCGAAAGGGGCTTCCCTCGGCGCCCGAAAGAAACTCCTATCCCAGTTAATACCGCAAAGCTTGGAGCTCCGGAGGATTAGCGGGCACCCCAGACTGCGACCAGGTCTGTAGGCCTGGTCTGTCCCCCAGCGTTGGCTCCCCGGGTTAGACCAGGGTGAGGGTTTTGGAGAAAGGGGCCAGAGAGAAGAGCTGGCCAAGTCTGTGAACACAGAATGCTTCCTTCCTTTCTCTTTTTTGAGCGTCAATGCAAAGTTGTTTTACCCTGAATCCAAAAGATGTGGACCTAAAATGAAATGGACCCACCGTTTCCGTTTCTACCTTAACTCGACACAACGTGGAGTTGCTCGCAGGGAGTTTCTCGCTAGAGATCAACCTGGTAGAAGAGGTTGCGGAGACCCGTCACTGGGGGAAAGAACCCGACAGCGCAATTAACCATCCACTCTTTTTCCTCTCCCCAACTTCCTTCTTGTCCCACTTGTCACCTCACCTTTAGACTAGATTTTATCACCCTGCCAAAGTGAAGAGTTCTCAAGAATATGGAAAGGTTTGATTTTTCCACAGGGGACCTTGGCCTCTGCCATACAGAAAAGTGTGAGTAGCCCACGTCCCAAGGTCGGAGGGACCCAAGTTTGGGGCGTCCTGGGCCAGTGGCTTGGGACTGAGTCTACAAGAGATCACCGTGGAACTGACCCTGGAGCTCCCATAGGCCCTGTCCTATCTGGATTTCTTCAGAATAAGTTTTCGAGAATAATCTCTCTCCCTAGACTCCTTACTTTGAAAGTTGTTGGGCTTTTTTTTTTTTTTTTTTTTTTTTTTTTTTAATGATAGTAGTTGCCTTTCTTGTTAAATTTCCGTCTTTTCATTTACACCCCGGGGGGGGGGGGGGGTAGTGGGAGAGGGGGGACAGGAAGAAGGTGGGGTAGAGACTCCCTGAGCAAAGATTTGAGGCCCCAAATTGCTTATTGTAGTTTTCTGCAGTCCCAAGTAGAAGCCCTGGCCGACCCAGCAAAAACCAACGGCAAAAGACAACTCAGGTGCAGAAAACTGAGGCTGCTGTCGGGGGAGACCTCTCCCCAAAGCAGCAGCTAAAGGAAGTCAGCCGTTGGAGGGCCACAGGCTCAGGACCAGAACACGATTTCCCTTCCTCCCGCTTCCACCTTGAGAGTGGTTAGAACTCAGGCTGGAGCTAATTTCTCTGCCTCTCCAATTGAGAGCAGTCAGCGGGCTCTGTCATTGAAGGAAAGAGAAGAAAAGCATTTTCTGGGGATGTGTTTTTTTTAAAGTTAAAGCTTTAATGACGATTTAATAAAAGGACACCTTTCCCGAGTCCAGTCCCTCAATACATACAGAGGGAGTCGGCGCACCCTCCAAGTAAGTGGCCTCCTAGTCCCGCCGCTGCAGCGACATCTCCAACTGCAGTGTCATCTGCGAGGCCCCGGGCGCTGCAGGTTCAGCCGCGGCGCAAGACCAGGACTCTGGCCAGCCTGCCTTCCTTTTGTGGGCTCCAAAGTCAGGGAATAAGTCGAACCAAATTAAATTGAGACTCATCAACTTTGAAAAAGCCTTTAAAACCTGTGAGTGCCACACTGACTGGTGGATATAAATAGTCCCACTCTAGTATTTCAAAACTGCAAGTTAAACAAATAGATATATATATATATATATATATATATATATATCAGTCTAAAAAAAAAAAAAAAGTATTCCCTTAAGTGTGACACTACCTTCACAGGATTGTCTGGTGTTAGGACTTTTCAGACAGGAATTCTAATTAGAAGACGACCAGCCTTCCATTCAAGCCTTGCCTCAAAGTGGAGGCCTGAAGCGTTTCAGAAATGGCTCTGAGGTTTTTGTTTTGTTTTGTTGTTTCTTGCTGTTTATTTGTTTGTTTATTTAAAGGAGCTAGGGATGTGACTTTTATCCGGCATCCTTCACGCTGCCCTTTTCAGGCAGCGATCCGTCGGGCCCGCCTGACACTTGGTTAAGCCTCAGGACTTAGAAAGATCATTTCCTAGAACACTAATTTGAGCGAAATCTGGATTCAGAGAGTGGGTCTCCACGCCCAGCTCGAATGTCTAATGTATCAAATCCTCGTTAACTAACGGCCCGCTCCGTGGCCGTGTCAGCCAAAGGTCAGCCCCGTGCAACAGGGCAGAGTGGTTCAAAAGCCCTCTTCCAGCGCCCTGTCTCCCCCTCCCCCCCAAAATCCATCTTTCACATTTCAATAACAGAGCACACTGGAGCTCCCAGAAATGCCATGGCTGTTTTTCTTTCCTTCCTTCTTTCTTCACATCAGTGACATGTAAACGACGTGTCCTAAGGCAATTGCTAAAAAATTAAGTTTATTTTTTTTCCAATGGGAAGGGAGTGGTGTTAGTGGACAAGGTAATTGTCAAAATGTCCTCAAGAGGCACGTACATTTGAGAAGCTGTGACGCCTTAAAATCTTAAAATAGTAATGATAATTCCACAGCATTTCACTAGAAATCAGGGGTAAATTTTGTTGGCGACCTTAGTGATTAGAAACTGCTTAGGGGGAGAGCCAATTCCCCTCCCCGCTGCCTTTCCCTCTTTAAAGACCCTCATAAAGCTGATTTTTTTTTTTTTTTTTTTTTTTTTTTAAGATAGCTTTGGTGTCCACAAGGCCAGAGAGGATCCAGGAGAGCACGGCCGGGCCCCTCTTGCTCCTGCTTCATCGTGGAGCCCCGCTACACTGCTGACTACTTTGGGGTCCTCGGCGTTCACACGCTCCAGAGGCAAAGGCCGAATTGGCGTGGCTGCTCCGAACCGGCCCAACTTCTTGGCGCGCGCCCTAGGCCACGCGCGCGCGCGCAGTCGCGGGCCGCGTCCGCTGGGAAGGTGGTGGGGCGGGGTAGGGGAAGAACTCCACTTACCAGGTCTGGGGTCTAGATTTCGGGCAAGGTTGGCAGCCGAGAAAGGCCGGGCAGAGTCAGTCCTACTGGAGACAGGCAATTTGGGCAGAGGCTAAGGCGCAAGTGAGGGGAAGGAAAACGCCTATGCGGTGTGGGGTCCCCTTTAGCCTTGGCCCCCACGTCCCCAGCCGCCGCCTCCACGGACTAAGCTCGGCCTGGCCAGGGGAGGCTCCAGAGCCCGCGTTGCCGCCATCAGCCAGAGCCTCCAGGTCTCCAGGGCTCTGGCGCCGACCCCGGGGACGCCCGGGGGGCGGGGAAGGGGCGTCCCTGCTCTCCAGCCCAGGAGAGGATAACTGCTTTCCCGGCTTGGAGGCTGGCGGCCAAGCTGAGCAGCCCGGCAAGTCCGCAGCGCCGGGCCGGTGGCGTGCAGACCCCAACCCGCTCCCGCCTCCGCCCCTCCCTTCCCTCAAGCCCCTCGCCAAATGAAAAGGGTTCTTTGGGCCTTGGCCTTTTGGGAAAGACGCGGGAACCCACGCTGGGTTTGAGCTTTCTGCTCCGAGAAAGCGCCATACAGGTCCTCATCACTAGCTGGGAGGCCAGACGATCTAGATCGGTCCCTCGACCCCCATATCCAAACACAGAAAGACCCAAATCGCAAAGGAGGGTATTCTGGGGTGACCCCTGTGGCGGAGATTCAAGGATTCTGCGACCCTGACCAGACACTGGTCGCTCAGGCCTTCCAGAGCCTCTGACAGGGGAACCCTCGTGCACCAACCAATTTGCTCACAGTCACCGGGAATCGGAAGTGCGTGGCTTCTGCCAGGCCTCCAAGAGCCCGACGCTGGGCGGTGGTGGGTGGTGAGGTAGGCAGAGAGCCCAGGGCAAATGCTCTTCTCTGGTCATCCCCGGGTTATAATGGTCTGAGACTGGACTTGAGTTCAGATGTTGGTTAGGAAGAAAGGCCTTGTCCTGGCAGGAATGTTTCCAAAACCTCTCCCTGCGTCCTCAAGTTCAAAGCCAAAGACTTGGCGAGTGCTATTGGACGGGTGGTGTGGTCTCAGGATTCCAGAACTGGCACTCTGAGTTAGACTGTAATGTGAACTGCGTAGTGACCCAGGCCTTTCCTGTTGTCAGTGAGGGAAGTGGGTTCTATCTATTCTGTTGCAAGTGAAATCCAGAGGAGGATTGGGACCTGTTGTTTGCCATTCCCGCTATCACCTGACCAAATATTTTGTAAAACACCCAAAGGCGTTAACTCCGCAGACATCGGTGACCCAGAGACGTTCCACTTCTTCTCTCGGTTTTTTTTTTTTTTAATTTTTAATTTTTTTTTATTTTTTACAAGGGTGGGCCTCTCCATCGGGCAGGTTATGTGCTCTTTCTGAAATCAGTAAACACACTGACCACAAAATACCATTCACTGTGCAGAACTCTAGTATCACCAAGAGAGGAAGTCAATAAACCTGTACCTGAACTCCAGTTGGGATCTGAGCAAGGAAAGAGGGCAGACTCCAGGAAAATTCTCCACTGCCCCGCCCCTGTCGCCTCCAGCCTGGGCTCTGTCAAGGGGCCAGGTGAGTCCAGGGCCCATCTTCTCTGAGGGGAAAGGGATCTAAGAAAAGCTAAGGTGTCAGCTCCCAGCTTGTTTGGGGACAGGGGGATAAAAGGAGGTGGATTCCCGACTGGACACGGTGTAAACCAGAAACCCGGCCTCCCGAGCATAGAAGTGTGGCCCGCTGGGACTCAAGCACCGGGTAGCCCCGGACCCTTGGGGAAGGGGAGACCCCGCTGGGCTGGCTCTGCTTGCAGTTCCGAAGGCGGCGGCCGCAGGTTGCTGGAGGCTTTGCTGGCATTGTGAACTCACTTAAACCAGCGCGGTTTGAAAACAAACACGTGCAGCTTCCCTGCCGCACTATTTTGGGAGCCTGGCCAGAGACTTTCACAGGCCTGAGCTCCGCGCGGTTCCCTCCTCAGCCCGCTAAGGGCGGGGGCGCTTCATGCATATTCATCAGCACGTGGAACCGCGGGCCACGAGCTGCGCATGCGCCTTAGCCGTCCAGCGCGGCCGAAGCCCGCCGCGGCGATTTGGAAAGCGCCCTACAGGGCTGCGGGGTGGCGCCGGAGGCCCCTCTACCGCTAGCGGCGGAGCCTTCTGTGGAACTCTGGCTGTATTTCCCTGTACACCCACCCTCAAGGCCTGCGTTTCCTTACTGTCAAGATATTCTCCAGAGCAAATATTTCTCTTGAAGTACACCCCACCCCATCCCCTATTCTTTCTTCCAGTTCCATCTTCCTCCCCAACTTTAGCTTTCTTCACCACAGGTAGGATTTTTCCCCCCGATGGACAGAAAAGAATTTAAAAGAATCACAGTATGAGCTTCTCTCACCCCGTTTACGTCCCTATTTTCTGTACCTTAATGGAAATTGTTACACAATGGAGATGAAATAACAATTTTTAGATTTGCTAAGGTGGAATGCCTTAGAACTGGTGTTAATGATTACAATGTGTTTACACCCACACTCAATAGCTTATCTTGTGCTGTAGGTGGAGGTATCACTGTGCACCTTTCGCATATGCCTACAGAGATGCCCCACAAGCATCAGAGGCAGTCAAAATGTTGTGTTCAGTTGACAGTCACAAGTCTGTGGCATCATCACTGCCAAATGTAGTTTTCATATTAGATAGCTAAATCTGATTTCTTAATCTTAATAAAATAACTCACCTCTAGTGTGCAGCATCATTTGGAATCTTCATATAGTTTTATTAGCTCGTCCTTCTCAAGTGGAAATCAACCTTAGGAACTGATGAACAGATTCCAGCTTGTGGGGTAAAAATAGCCCTTACTTTGGCCTGATGTGTTTCCTCTTGCTAAGGAAGAGACTCTGGAGCCAGCCAGCCTTGCATAGATTAAAGGAGAACATTGTTCATATTCTGTGCCTATTAAATCATCATATTTGCAATAGATGTTGAGAAAAAAGGCTTGAAAGTAACATGCTATAAGTTATGAACATTTTTTTTTACTTCTTGCCCCAATCTAGCAGTTATTATTTTAAAAAAATAGGTTGTTGTGTAGTTTCCCCCATAAAAATTTTACTTTCTGTATCTAACTATTTTTAAATAAATGGACATATATATTACAGAGGCAGATGAGGTGATTAAAAAGCTAAAAGAGAAGGTATTATAGATAAAGAGAGACTTTTGTGGCTTGACTGGCATAGATGAGATCGATCTTTCCACTACCACTCTGTTTTCAAGAATTCTAAAACCAAAGTGAGTGATATCAACTGTGCCTCTCTGAGAAAGCAACATTCCCCCACCCCAATATGAACTCATAGTTCAGAGAACTACATTTGTTGCTAGAAGAGGTGAGAATTCTTTACCTAGAGAGAATGAGTAATTAGTATTTTAAGTTGGAAAAAAGGAAACAACTGCAAGTAAGGAATGTGTAAAATCTGATGTGTTTATATGTAGTCAACAGTGGGTTAAGGGCACAAGCTCAGTGTCTTCATTCTGAGTGTGCAGACCCCAGGCAGTCATTCCTCAGAACACTTGAACTGAATCCATTCTTTAAGACTCAGGACCTTCTCCAAGTCACTCTATGCTCAGGTTCCAACTCTACCAGTAATGACTCACACAGGATCCAGGACACTGATTACACCTTGAAACTCAAAAGAGGAACTTCTGGAAGGTTTGGGACTGGGTGAATAATTTGGGGTGTAGTTCTGTAGCCAACCCTTTAAAAGTTCTGAGAAAACTTCACAATCAACAAATAAAAACATCTAAATGCCAAGCCCATCAGTGAAGAAGGTTAGTGCTATTTTCATTGTCAGCTAAAGCCAAAAAAAAAAAAAAAAAAAAAAAAAAAATGATAAGCAGATGGGGCAATTGAAAGGTTACATCTTTCTTTTGGAGGTGGTTTGCTTCTTAAAGGTTAACTTGAATGCTTGACTTTAAAAAATCAAAATCATCAGCTGCAAATGCTTAAAGCAGTTGGGGGTAGCTTTTGAAGAAGAAAACAAAGGATCTGAAATGTTTGAAAATTACTTAGCCCCCATATAAATGGTGCTTGTATATTTATATGCTTGCTCTATAAATGTACACACACATACCACAACTCATTTCTCTTCATTTCTCAAATATGATTGCTTGTACTCAGGCATTTTCTGTTGACACAAAATAACATTTTAATAACTTGTTAGCTGTTCTAATCATTTGATAGTATCCAGAATACAATGCAGTCACAATATGAACAAGTACGGCCTTCTGCCTAAATCAAAATCCACAGCTACACACAGAAACCAGCCATTTGCAGCATCTTCAGCTCCTGCTAAATAGAGTCTAACAATATATTTCGCTGTTCACATTCATGTATTTCAAAACCTAATAGTCCATGAAGAAAAGTATGAAGAATACATCTCAAGAAGCAGACATTAAAGGTACCAGAAAAATAATAGACTACATTTAAGTTTGAAGCATTATTTTAGGCGACTTACATCATTAATGACTCTTTCTTTGTGGTGGGTGTTGGAGCACAGACTGCAGAAGTGGAGATTGCTATATATGTTGGCTTCTATTATAAAAGTGCCTTTACGGGGAGACTATTCATAAATACACATAAACATACACAGAAGACTCCTCAGATGATTACTTAAAAATTATTTGACCTTCAAAGTCTAAATAAATATTTGAAATATGAAGTTGTTTTGAAATAAACATTTACCTCTAAAATGTATCTTCAAAATATTCTACATAAATCATCATAGTGTTATATTTCATTATCACACTCCAAAGAGGCATGAGTTACATAACAAATAATGAGACATTCATAATCTTAAATTTGAAGTAAACAGCATTTAGGGATGGTCAAAACAAAGGTAAACTCATCATTTACTATCTTATTGAATGTGGAAGCAAAACTCCAAAAGTACTGATATTATTATGATTATCACTACCATACTTATATTAGGTTCCCAGACAACTTTAATGAAAAAGGGAAAGATTATTAATTGATCTGTTATCTTTCCTAGAGAGATGAGCTATCTTTATTCCTTTCTATTTTTAACTATTGGGCTCAATGTCTGGAGTCACTTCAAATACTCCACTGTTAATCAATTTCATCTCTCCAAAGCTGTACCGGGCCAGGTTGTGGTCTCACAAATTTTTAGAGCTAGAAGCAATTCCTGCTTAGGTGTTCTACTTTCTTAAATATCTCCAAATTTTGCAAGGTGGCGCTCTTTTCATGAAAGGCCAATATTCCTGCAATAATCAGAATAACTATTTTTAAAAAGTTTAAAACAACACAGTCCCCAGTTTTCTATGTGCTACTGGAAGGGCAGCAAACCCTTTCATCAGCAAATAAGACTTTGTTGCCTAAAAATGACAAATACAAATAGCAAGAGATGCAAGGAACAAGTCAAAACATTCTTAAAGACAATACTACATTTTAATTTTGGAATTGGTCAATGGTATGGTTTGAAAAATTAATACTGATTGAAAACAGATATAAGGATCTTACTGGACATTCATACTTTGGCCTATGACTTCCTGGACACAGTTTATTAAAGAATCAGATCCACCTTCCTTCTTGCCCACAGCTAGGTCAGTTTCTCCCGCCCGATCTAACACATCCACACCCTCGCAGCTATAGCCAAGGGCCTGATATGTGATCTCGGGCTACGTCGTCTGCCTAATGGGGCGATCATGCAAGCTACAAGCAGAGACAAAGAAGCCTGCGTTCTTACCAGTGAAGCTAACTTCATGGAAGCAGCATAGCTTGCAAATCTATCAAACTAAACTGCAAGAAAGACAATCTGATTTAGAGAAAAGGCGTTCTGCTACAGTCATTAAGCACAAGTAATTTAGATTTTTTATATTGTCTCCTCATTTACAAATTTACTGTATCAACGCCAGCCAATGGAACGAATTTCTTAAGTAAATGAGAAATAAATAAAAGAGATAGAAAGATAATCAAATTACATAAAATAATTCTCTGCCTTAGATGTATTTTTTGAGAGAACTAATAACAGTGGCAAAATTATAGGAATGATAACATATCATAGGAAGTAATTAATTTAAATTAGCATCACGTTTGAAAAAATGTAAGTGAAACGTTTTATGGACATTTACTTTTGTACAAAGAAGGAAGGCCTGGAAAAGCATGCATCGACATTCTGAAAATTAGTTATGACCATAAATGGTTTAATTGAAGACAGCAATTTAAAATATGATATTGTAAATCTGCAACTCGGTTTCAGAACGGGGGATTTAATTTGGAGGACAGCGGAACCCTCGGCTGCAAGTTCATTTGCCAGGCTGTAGAGCGAGCCCCTGAGCTTCTCACCATTCGCCTACATTAATATTGATGTCGCCTGTGCAATCTATTTCTGTTATTTTTATGGTTGTTATTCTACGTCTGCAAAGGTCATTTAAATTATACTGCGGCCGAAAATTTGTTTCATAAATTTTGATATAAATACTAATTACACACTCTCGGAGAGCCAGCAGGGTAGCGTTCATTTATCACGTTTATACGACCTGCAATGACAGAAAGGGAAGGCAAGGGACTAGAGAGCTTATCCAGAAACCCACCAAGACTGGCAGAAGAGGCAGCAGGTTGCTGGGGGTGTTGGGGGTGGGGCGGGGAATATGAAGAATAAATTCCTACCACATCACTGAGATTTAAGAATCTTTAATAAGGTACGAAAGGTTACCAAACAGTTCTGGAAACTAAAGTGTACATACGAGTTTCTCTAGCCATAAATATTGAATAGCTGTAACATGGATAAACCGGCCCTTTACATGCGGATAAATATGGAAACTAGGAATTATATACATTATGTGGTTGTATCTTTTGCCAAAAGCAATGGACATTTATAGTTTATATCTTCTTTTAATATCACTTTACATAAACAAATGGAACAGTTTGACACGCAGATCCAGGCTCGTACTATACGAATTCTTGACAGGACGTGAAACAACATTTTACTGCACTAAAGTACTTAAGACTTTGGGACGAAATGTTTGCACTTTATACAAAAAAAGCACATTAATACCAATAATAGTCTGTTAGGTCGACGTGGAGACTGTAATCGTACAAAGTAATTCACATTTTGGTACACATTTACTAGAACATTCTTGCCATTCAGTACAAACAGTTGGCTTTCGGCCGCCCACCCCCTCCCCCTCCCCTTCCCCCGGCCCCTCCCCCCTCCCCCAATGCAAAGAACACAACGCCACAATCCCACCCACCCGCTCCAACCAAGATATAACTATTTACAGAATCCAACAGAACAGTTTTCAGCTAATAATTCTGTATTTACAAGAAAGCAAAGCAAAAAAAAAAAAAAAAAAAAAAAGCCCAAGCCCCAGAGAGCCTGTTTCGATCCAACAAGAAATTGGCCCTTGGGGTTGGCAGCATTTGGTCAGGCGGTCGCCTTCTCCTCGACCCCCCTCCCGCACCTCGGCTAGCAAGCCTTTGCCAAATAAAAATTTTTTAAAAAAGAAAGAAAGAAAATGTGAAGGAAATTTTAAGAAGGTTTGATACTTCCTCTCTCTGACTCAGTCCTGGGCCTATTGGCAGATTAAAAAAAAAAAAAAAATAGGATACTGGGGTCTGGGAGGGGTTGTTTCGGATTCGCAGGGTTCGTTCAATAATATTGTGTATACCTGTGTGTTCAGTCTCTTAAATAGGGTTTTGTTCGGTGTTTTGTTTCTGATTTTAAACGTACCATTCGTTAAAATTGGAAGAGAGCGCGCTGTGGCCGGCTGTGTGGTGGACCGCGGAGGAGGAGGGCGACAGGGAGCTGGTGGTCGGGTTCTCTGTGGAGGGAGACACGATGGTGGGCGGCGTGGAGGACTCGTAGCCCGAGCTGGCGGCGGGCGAAGGCTGGGAGCCCTGCGAGGAGGATTCGTGGACCTGCGGGAATAAAGTTGCGTTTTTACGGAGATTAGGAGCCAGCTCGGCGGCCAGCCAAGGCCGGTGAAGGCAGCACTCTCCTCCCGGAGCCCTGGATCCCCCTGAACTCCGGAGAAGTGGGATCGGTGGCACTTGGGCTTTGGTGCCCCCACCACGGCCCCGGAGGCCGAGCTCCCCGTGTACTCACAAAAGAAAAAAAAAAAAAAAAAAGGCCTGGGAAGGAGGACACTTCATTTGAGGCCAGAGTCTAGGACGGTTCGCTCCCCAAGACTTTGCCCTCCCAATTTTAGTTGAGCAAAAGCTCCAGCCAGGGCACCAGGCCCCAACTCTTCCGCTCAATGCTGCCAACCGCAATGGCGGCAGCTTCTGCAGCGTAAACCCGCTGCTCAGCCCTAGCTCCCGAGCACTGGGCCAAATTCACGCGGCGACGCCGCGAGTGCTCACTTCTTTTAACTTTTTTTTTTTTAATGAAATAATGAGTTTTAAACGGCCTTGGGTGCTCCTGTCCTCCTTTCCAGTCCCCATCCAATCTGCCCGGCCCCACTCAACAGAGTGGAACCGTCGCCTTCCCGCTAGCTCTGGCTCCTGCAGCCGCCCAGCTGCCACTCGCAGCCTGACCCCAGCCCGAGAGCACAGAGCGCTCCAGCTCTGAAGGCCAAAGGCGAGAGCTCGGTGATTACCTTCATGTGTTTGCGCAGCGAGCTGGGGTGCGTGTAGGACTTGTCGCACATCTTGCAAAGATAGGGTTTATCACTCGTATGCACGTGCATGTGCTTCTTGCGGTCGCTGCTGTTAGCAAAGCGCCGGTCGCAGCCCTCGAATTCGCACTTGAAGGGCTTCTCCCCTGATGAGAAAGGCGAGAAAGAGAGGGTTCTTATTAGAATATATCCCGCCATCCTTTTCTAAAATTTCAATAGAAATAATTTAAAAAGTCAGAGGCCCAGGATTAGCACTTTGAAAGCTTAAAAATCCAGGACTTCATATACCTGCAGTGGAGTTATAAATATCTTAACTATTTATTAGTTCCCAGTACAATTAGATAATTAGACCTAATTTTATTTTTAGATTGTATTTATAGTAACAGTAGTCGTTGTTTTTTTACATCCCAGTGTGGAAGCATGTCTGGATGCTGGCTTTTTTTTTTTTTTTTTTTTTTGCTTGGGGCTATACACACTATGGGTTGCTTCTACCTAAGCTCTTGGTTTCTGGTTTTTACTTTCCGGGCTAATTCTCCCGCTATTTTGCTCTTCTCTCCTCCCCCTATCTCCTCCCCAACTCCCTACACCCCCTCTTCGCCTCCCCCACCCCACCCCCTACATACACTCACATTTTATAACATAATCTGGGAAGTGGGGAGCTGGGCGCGCCAAGTTCTTCCCTGACTTGGGTGTTAAATCCAAAGTTCCAAGCGCGGTTCTCAGACATCACCGAGCACACCAAAATAGAAAAGGAGAGCGGATTCCCCACCTCATGGGTGGAAGAGGCCCAGAATGTCCTGCCTGTCCCAGTCTGTAGTTTTGAGTTGCCATGAAGTTCTGTTTTGTTTTGTTCTTTTCTTAAACTGTTTTCGACTTGTCTTTATTTTTAAAGGCCAACGCGGGGATCCGGTATTTAAAAAAACAAAAACAAAAACAAAAACACAGTCCCCATGGAATCTAAACGACAGAAAGGTCTTCCTCAGTCTTCCACCGACTCTCCTCGCCCCTCAAGCCTTCCCTCAAACCCATCAGTACTAAATTTGGTGTCCTCTCCTTAGGCATGAACCTAAAAAGCCTCCTAAAATCCTAAATTACTTCCTCCCGCCCACCCGCATCCCTTTCTCTTTCTGTTTTGTTTCTTTATACATCCCTGAACCCTATCACTTCAACTTTCTCAGCCCTTTCCTTTAGCAAAGTCCTCCATTAATTAAGTCTTGGAGAGGGATGTTGGCCACAAGCGAGCATGCAGATTTGCCTACAGCTGGATCCGCAGGCGCGTCTGCTGCAGCTCGGAGCCGGCCACCTCTTCCGGCTTCCAGCGCGTCAAGGGCTCTGCCAAGCAAGGCTTGGCTTCCTGTTCTCCCGGCCCTTTTTATTCCTCGTTTTAAAAATCTATATCCTCACATCCTTTTCATCCGCCTTCTCTCCGATTCCTCCCCCACCCCTAATTTCCAGCCCCTAACTAAAAATCAGAGCACACCTTGGCTGCCTGCCTGCCAGAACCTGATGCCGGGACTGCACCGCGGCTGGATTTGTGTGCTTCCCAGACGCTGGCTTTCGGATTTCGGGTACCAGGCCCGGGACTAGGGAAAGGGTGTCTTACATCAGTTTCCGTACCTGTGTGCGTCCTTTTGTGGATCTTTAGGTTTTCTGAGCGCGCGAAGACCTTGCCGCAGCCAGGGAAAGGGCAGGGGAAGGGTTTTTCGCCCGTATGCACGCGGATGTGGTTGACCAGTTTGTATTTGGCTTTGAAGGGCTTGCCCTCGCGTGGACACTCCTCCCAGAAGCAGATGTGGTTACTCTGCTCTGGGCCGCCGACGTGTTCCACAGTGACGTGCGTGACCAGCTCATGCATGGTGCTGAAAGTTTTGTTGCACGACTTTTTGGGGTTGGCCAGCTGCTCTGGCTCGATCCACTTACAAATGAGCTCTTGCTTGATGGGTTGGCGCATATAGCGGAAGAAGGCGCCGGCGCCGTGATGCGCGGCCATGTTCACGTTCATGGGCCCGTACCCGTGCAGCTGCGGGGCGGCATAGTGCTCGGATCGCGGGCTGGTCACCTGGCCATACTGTTCGGGCCGCGGGTACATGTCCCCAGAGAAGCCGAGCCTCATTTGCCCGTTGACCACGTTGGGCGAAGCGTGGCCCGCCGCCTGCTCGTGAAGCCCGGGAAAAAGGAGGTGGCCCGCGGCGTCCGTATGGCCGTGTGGGCCCCCGAAGCCGCCGGCTGAAGCAGCGAAGAGGCTATGCTGCGCGCTGGCTGCCGCCGCCGCGTCTCCAAAACCCCGGTTGCGAAACAGAAAGTCCCGCGTAGAATTGAAAGCTGCGCTGGAATAGGAGCCGACGTGGCCCGGGTGGTGGTGATGACCCAGGGCCGCAGCAGCCGCATAGCCGGGTGCCTGAGACGTGAAGGCCGTCTGGCCGGCCGAAGCCAGCTCGTGCGAACTGGGGTTGAGCTTGAAGGCGCCCATGCCGTCGGCGAACGGGTTGATGCCCAGGCCCACGTCTCGCTCGGCCACGTCTCCCGCCGAATGGTGGCGGGATGCGCCAAAGGTGGTCACACCGATCGCAGGATACTGGGGGCCGGCGTCCAGGAGCATCGTGGCTGCTCGGGGCAAGCCCCGGCCTCCCCCGCCCCCCCCACCCTCGCCCGCCGAGGAGGGAAAATCGGGAGGAGGAGGAGGAACGGGAGGCGGAGGAAGAGGAGGAAGAAGAGGAGGAGGGAGGGGGAGTCGACCCACCTAGCGAAGTCTTAGCCTGCAGGCAGTGGCGCGGCGCGTCCGGGCACCCGCCCGGACAAGCGTGGGGAAGCCGGACGGCCGCAGGCAGCGAGTAAAGCGGGCTCCAGTGTCCGCCGCGCAAACCCCGCCGGCCCGGCTCTCACTTTCTCGCCGCTCAGTCTCTGCCGAAAGGGCCTTGAATCAAGGCTGCCCGAGGAAAGACATGGAACATCTCAGCCCCCCAAAAAAACTTCCTCCAGGATTTGTGGCATAGAGGAATGTGAGCGCCGGAGCTACGACTGCTCGCCCTCTCTTCGCCTCGCGCCGCGCGCCCCTCCTCACTTCTCCACTAGCCCCTCGCCCTTTCTTTTCTCTCTCTCTCTCTCACTCTCTCTCTCTCCTTTCTCTCAGGCTCGCCTCCTCGCTCCTTCACTCTCCTTTTTTCCCCTCTCCGCTTTTTGCAAAAAAAAAAAGGGGGGGGGGAGAAAAAGCCAAAGAAAAGGCGCAAATCATGCACAATATTGTCTTTTGCGGTTTATCTTCCTGGGGAGAAACTTTCACCTCCTCAGCCGGGCGGTGAGCGCGAGACTGATAGCAGCAATCATTCCTGCAGATAAATGAATTGAAAGGACGACACCGTCCCCCCCTTGATGAATGGGAGCAGGGGGAGGTGTCACGTGCTGCCGACGCGGGCGCGGATTGGTGCGCCCTCACTCCCCCCGCCCGCAGCCGCCGCGCCAACGGAGGGCGCGCCGAGACGCCGCGCGCTGCTCATTGGCCCGCCCGCCTCATCAATCCCAGGTATTGTAAAGCGCTTGACATCCCCTTTTGACAAACAGAGCTGCCAGGAGTAGCAACTTTTTTTTAGCCAAATTTTTTTTTCCCTCTTCTCACGGAAAAAAATTTTTTTTTGCCACGAATTCTTTTCTTTCTCATAGTCATCTCTTTCTCTTCTCTCTCGTCTCCTCTCCCTCTCTCCCTCTTAACCCCACCCCACCCCGGTCCTACTTTAAACCTGATCTCCACTGAGCGATTACAGACTGGAGACTTCGAGCGTCTCTGAGAGCAGGAGGCGGGGATGGGGCTGGTAAACACAGCAAAGGCACTTCCAGAATGTCCCGATTCAGCAACTTTCTTTTCTTTCTTTCCCCCTTTTCCCCCTTCAAGGGCAGCAAAGGAGGCTTTTGTTATTTGCTTCTTTTGAAGTTTGCTTCCTTCTTGCCTAGTCCCCCTCCTGTTTATAATTTAAGATCTTGGGAGCACACTTGCACTCCTCTCTTTACTAGAAGTGTGATTTCTCAGTGTAACCAGTAGCCTTGATTTTTTTAACTTAATCAAATCAATCAGGTTTCCCATATATGCCCCCCCCAAAACACAGGTGGATAGGGTCCCTTAACTTTGCAGATTATTGAGGTTTGGGGGTTTGGTTTTTTTTTTTTTAAGGGGAAATTGCAAAGGTTGTTGCAATTTTCTTTTTTCACCCTCTCTATGTGATTTTTTCTCTTTTCTCCCTTCCCCTTGTCTCCCTTAGCCGCCCCCGCTAACCCCCTCCCTCTGCACTCCTGTTCCCATCCCGGGCCCCTTTCATTCAGGTAAAACTGTAAATTTCCCTACGCCATTGTTCCTCTGGGCTGCCCAAAGCTCCCTAGAGATCCCCGAATAGTTTTTTTTGGTATTTAAATCCCCGATAGATAGGACCAATGTAAATTTTGTGACATTCAAACCTTTTCTAGTTCACAAATCAGTCACCCTTGTCACAGTTATTGAAATTCCGCAACTCGCCACACCAGGACGGTGGAAAAAGCGGGCGCGGTCTTTGTTGCCGACCAGGCTTTTGATCGCCAGAGAAAATTTACTTACCTTCAGATGAGTGAGCAGAAAAAGAAATAACACTCCCTTTGATTTAGTTAGGAAAATGCAGACATTTGGATTCAGTGCAAACATACAACACTCGCTTGTTTTCGCGATGCGGCCCTCGATTAACCTGTCTTTGCCCAGCGCAAAGTCTATTCAACAACTGCGCGTAGTTGCTTTTTGTCCCATCCACAAAGAGCCATTGACTATATATTAAAATGATTGTTGAAAGGTAGAGGAGTATGGCACTTAAAAGCAGGAAAAAAAAAATCCCTGTGACTCAATCAATTAAACCGAGCAACATTTATGCATTTCAAAAAATGCACGCGGATGCGGGGGGTTGGGGGATGAAGGTTGCATTTCTCCTCAGCTCTGTTTAAAAACCAGCAGCTCGGCCCAGGGTTTAGCCGAAGCGTCTGCATATTCATTAGGTCTAATTATTTTCTAGTAAGGAAAACACAAAAAGCCAAGAGTCGGAATCCTTCAATTTGCCCTTTGTTTCTAACTTCATTTGGCTTCTTTGCAGCTGAATCAGAGCCCTAAACTCTTTTTTCCAGACAAAGAAACCTCAACTCATCCTTTCACAGGCGGCCGGGTTAGGAAACTCACCAGAGTGCACTGGCTAGAGGAAAATGAAAATGATTTTTTTTCTTTCTTTTCTTTTTCTTTCTCTCTCTCTCTCTCTGTTTTTTTTTTTTTTTTTTTTTTTTTTTTTCCTTTTCCCTGCCCCATCGCCAGCGCTGGCTTCCCGGGCTCAAGGAAGGCAGGAACAGCCTTGGCCACTCCTCGCCTTTCTGGTTTTCTGGTCTTCTCACCGACTAAATTCTGATTTGGGCTTGGCGATCTGGGCTACTGCCCTTTCACTGTGCTCTCTCCGCTCAAATGTCGGGTGGTGTATCGGAGAAGGTTTCCTGGTGTCTGAAGGGATTTAACTGAGCATTTGTGCTGGAAAATAAAATTTCTAGGAAGAGAAAAAAAATTAATATCTGGTCTCAGCAACAAGTCTGAGCCCAGCAACCAGAATTTTCTACTAACTTTGAGTGGAAAGGTGTGAGGAGTGGAGGGAAAGGGTTGGGGCTTGAGGGAGTTTAAAAAGAAAAAGGTGTGTGTGTATATATGTGTGTGTGTATAGTGTGTGTGTGTGTGTGTGTGTGTGTGTGTTTTAAAACAATAACTGCTCGGTTGTTTCTACTGTCTACAAGGGGAAAGTTAGATGCTGCAATTATAATTTTTTTAAAAGAAAGAAGGAAAAGAAAAAAGAAAAAAAACCCTTATCTGCAAGGAGAAGTTCTCTCTAGAGGCTGTACTGTTCTCACTAGGGAGAACAAATATTGAGCCCACCTCGCCTGCCTTTCAAAAAAAAAAAAAAAAAAAGCAAGGGAGGGGACCTGAGGGGGAAGGGTAGCTGTTGGGAGGGGGGAGGGAAAATAATTCTTCAAAACAGAAAAGTCAGTCTTCTCTTCTCCAGTCCGTGGAAAATCCAACGGGGACGTTGACAAGAGGGTATTTTTAGGAAATCCGTCCAAATATACAGGGTAAGAGTGAATGTGAGAAAGAAAAAAAAAAGTTGTGGGTTGTAGAAGTTATCAAGTGGGATTTGCGGCGCTCTCTGCAGGAAACGCGAACGGCTCCAGTTCAAAGCCACATGCACCAACGTGACATATAAGCCATTAAAATATCATCCTGACGGCTCATTTCTGCTTCATCATACATTCCCTAACTGCTTCCCGAAAGCTGGAAAAGGAGAAATGAAGGATGACCGCCTCGATGGAACCACAAAAGAGAAGCTTAGAGGGGTTTGTGGTCCCCCCTCAGCCACCCCGAAGTGATGTGGAGAAATGAGGTGATCCGGGCAACAGGTGGAGCAGGGTAAGTGCTGGAGACCAGGGGCAGACAGGCGAGACCTGTACCCCAGCGGCCGCGTAGTTAATGTCCTTACGGGGAGCCTTTGGCACCCAAAACCCACTGGGGGAAAAGGCCCAACCAGACTTTCTCCCAATCTCCTCCTTCATTGGCCCCCCAACCTCGGATACAGGCCCCACCCCACTGACTCTAAGGCGGGAGGGGGCCCTTCCGCGGAGGGGCAGTGTTGAGGATGAGTCCATCCGTTCCTCACAGAAAGGGGGGGGGGGGGCAAGTAGGACAAATGGGGCTCCCACTGGCACCCGCACCGAGAGCAGCTTGTTGCCCGCCCGCCTCCCCTCCCCTACTTGTGAATTGCCTGGGTGCCCCACCGTGGTCACAAGAAAGGCAGGAATAGCCCAAAGCTTTCCGAACACGGAGTGAGCAGGGCGGGTGCCCGGAGAGGGGGGTCCTTGCAGGCAGCTTTTCTGCCCTGCCCCAGAGGGTTGGCGGGGAGGATCTTGGCTTCCCCTCCCTAGGGTCAAAGAGCCAAGTTAGATCTGCTGGCAGGAAGACGATGGAACTTCGTCGCCCCATTCTGACTGAGGATGCCGGCTGGGTGCGCCTCCGGGCCGGCTCCTTGCCCTTACTCATCCTGGTTCTGCTTCAGGATGCTGACCGCTGGGATCCGCTCTCTGCGCACGCGGGCCATGGGTTCGGACTTAGCTTTCTCTCTCCCGAAACGAGGGCTGCGACTTTCTCTCTGAGTAGCAGGCCGCAGCCTGTAGAATTCTGGCCACTACCTTAAGTCCAGGGCACGGGAAATTTGGGGCAATTGGAAAGGTAACAGATTTGGGTTGTGAAGAAGAGTTAGAACTAGTTCACAGGCTGTATCTGAAAGTTTAGGGTTGAGTAATGGCCCAGAGGGACATTTGTGAGTCACGGAAGTCTTAGAAATGGAGAGGGGGCATTGGAGGGCCGCATCTCCGCAGTCACTGTCTGCAGGATACCTTTTTCCGAAGTCATATTTCTCCCACCTTTCCAACAGTATTGGCCTGACAGCAATCCCTGCCAATGCCTCATTTTCCCTTCTCTCTTTAGATACCTGTAGTATGGGGAAGGGGATTCAAAGGGACGATTAGTTGCCTAGACTTGGTCACCTACAGGTGACTCAGGAATGTAGCGGTGCTGGGGGAACCCAAGCTCTTCCCTCTAAAGAACAGGAGAATGAGAAAAGGCCCTAGCACAACCCCAGGCTCTTAGCTATCTTGGCATTGAGGACCCAAGAGAGAGTAGCCAAGGAGATGAGGAGTGCAGCTGGCCGCAGCAGGCAGAAGCTAGGAGCTGGATTTTCTCCTTGGCTTGGTAGCTCCCAGCCAACCTTCAGGGTTTTTGCTCTTACACCGGTCAGGACTAAGCTGTACCCAGAGGCAGGCGTGCCTTTGCGGGGGGTGCCTGCCAGTTAATCCCTGTGGGAGCAGCTCTGGAACTGAAATCTCTAGCTGTGGCTGACCTCTGACCTTGGATAGGCCTGTACCAACTAAATCAGCTTCTTAACATGCAGCTTAGGAGAATCCCCAAATAAAAATACTGCCTTTTGCACCTACCCACTGTCTCACATTTTTGGATCTCATGGGGCACTATCAATTACTGGGGCTCCCTGGCAACCTTTCCTCTTTTCAAGGTGCAGAGTGAAAAACAGATTCCAATAAGTGTCCTCAATGTGTTCCATTCTGATTTGTTGCATGGGTGGATGGCTGGTATAAGAAGTTGTGTCAGGAGCAAGTGTTTGGGGGAAATCAGATCTAGCCATTTTTGAGGCTTCCATATCCCAGGAACCTCAGGTCCAGGGACCCAGGGACAGTTCACAAATTCTTTCTCCTTCTGCCACTACATGGCTGGCTTGGAAAGTGATGTAAGATTTAGAATCAAAGGAGATGTTTACTCTGTTTCCCTGCACAGGCCGGTGATGGAGCTGCTACAGAGTTTCTTGAGGTCCCTGTTGTCTGCCCTGGTCCAACCTCAGCAACATTTGTTTGCATGTCTATGAAATGGTTTGTAATGAACAAAGGGATGACAGGACCTTGGGAGCAGAAGTAACCCAGACCTCCTGGAAGTTGGGCTGGGGCAGCAATGTGGGTGGACAGAGGTCTCTAGGAAACCTCTCACCCATTTCTCTCAGAAGCAAAAAAGTAAATTCTATTATTGCCAACCAACCAGGATTTGTCCCTGCCAGATATCCTGCCATGAGGAAATTTCAGAGCGAGGACACCCAGCATGCCGCCCTTCTGTAGGAATGCAAAGTTGGGCCTCCTTTTTTTCCTGATCTGTGCTGGAAGGAGCTTTTTACCTTTGGGGAAGGATGCCTTTTGGTTAGAAAGAATTGAAAATAAGTAAAATCCTCTGGGAAAAGGTGAGTCAATCCCCTTCCCCATCCCAGGCTTGGACCTAGAAAAAAAAGGGAGAGGGAAGGGTAAAAACAACTAGACAAGTTAGAATCTAGTTTGGAGGTGGAGGGGAGGAGAGAAAGATCATTGAACTTAGAGAACTGGATGCCCTTAGAGACAGCAATCCCCACTTGGATTCGGCCTGTGGGTCAACAAGTTAAACAACGCTCATTCTGTGGACTGGAGTGTCAAGACAGGCAACCAGTCCTCATTGACAGAGGGCTTTCTGTGTTTGTCCAGCCTGAGACCTTTACAATGACTGTTTGTCTTTCTAGGCCAAATTGAGGGTTGGGACTGGGTAGATCGCCTCTGTTTAACTGCTCTGCTGCCTTCAGCCCCATCTGAGAGATCCAAAAGTCCTCCGAATGCTTTTAAGAATTTATGATGACAAAAGGCTTGGCAGTTCACGCCACTGACAAGGAATCAAATACATGATCAAGTACAGATCTTGAAGAAGATGTCTTCCTCAAACCTTCTCAACTATAAAATAGGAACAGCCTGGACCAAATGATTAAAAAAAAAAAAAAAACAGTACCTGTTTAGTCCAGTGAATTTTATATTAACTTAAAAAAAAAATAGAACAGCGATAGCCCCCAAATTGGTTTGGGGTTCTGGGTCATTTGAGGCTAAAGGTTTCTACACTCCCACAGAGAACAGGATCTAAAAATATACAAAGAAGTTTGTCTTCTCAGTTCCAACACTTAACAGTATTTAAGACTTTAACCTGCTAGCCCCTCTGAGAATAGGGAATCCTCCTCACCATACTTTGATAAACTTAAATAATTAGCTGGAGGAAATAATGGGGACTTCTCTAGCAATCATTTCAAATTCTAGAAGTTACAGATTTTTCAACACTGGTTGGAAGAGTATCCACTTCTACCAGCAAAGCAGGACAACAAATGCACTTCAGATTAAAAAAAAAAATCTATTTGGCAAATTATAATTTTTCAATATTTTTATTACCCAGGACATACACTTTTGCAATAACTATGGGCAGTTACCAGCAATCTTTTTTCTTTAGCTTCCAAATTTACAAATGATCAAACACCAAAAGACTATTTTCAGACCAACACTTTCTTTCATTTGTACATTCAGGCCACAAAATCTTAACCACAGATAGAAGTATGAAATTGTTTAAGTAATGTCAGTTCCTCCTTTCTTCCCAAACAGGCTCAAAGTTAAAAAATGAGATACAAGACTTCCTTGGTAATGAGGAAACGATTGCGGCTTTACCGAAATAACCTGAAAGAGTCAGGTAAGTTAAAACCCCCTTTTAAATATTGATTCACTGAAATTTGGGGGTTTGTTTTTTGGGGGTTTTTTATGTGCAAAAAACAATTTTTTTTTTCATTTAGTTATGCCGAGTCTCAGTTGTGAGTTTAGGTGAGTCTCTTGAGTTCAAATGAAACTTAGAATAACACCTTGGTGTTCGATGCATTTGCACACAAATCAATGACACAACATCCTATCAGCAGCTGGCTAATCCTCCTCAATGCCTACTCATCTGGATGTTCTAGAATTAATATTTGACGACTCTCTCATTGAAACAACCACCCCTGACCTTCTGCAATTCCACTGTCACATTATTCTATGACATATTCATCTTGAATTCATTTCCGGACGATTTGATTGGAATGAGGTTTGACATGTATTGGCTTCCATGAAAGAAGCAGACTTTGATCTTGGTGATGGGGTTTACATGATATGCATCATCCTTACCAGGGACACCAGCCTTCTGCAATGTGGTAACGACTCGGTTCCCACAATGTGGTGTCTGAACAGGGAGTGACTGACAGCCACTCTGTCAGGAATACCTTCATTGTGAAGAATTTAATTTAATATTCCATTTAGAATGAGCCTATGATTTAGGGTTGGGTGTTTTCCTTTCTAGGCATGCAGTTCCTTTTATTTCAACTATACCACTAGCTAACAGTTACTTCCAAAGATATTCTCTTGTTGGTAGGCAAAGCAACCTTCTTAACAAAAGTAAAGTAAATGATTCAGAGAATGGCTCTCTTATATTATTTTGGGAAGATTTGATGGGCAGAATTCTCGAGAGACAGATGTGGTTATTATGTAAATTCCATTGTTTTGATTCCTTAATACTGTTTTGGAAGATCCTTTGGTAATGTTTCCTAATCTTTTGTCAAAAGACATTTTGCAGAAGCCTTGCTTGAAAATTAAATTTTGTCCAAGTATGTTTTCTTTCAATCTTAGTGTCATTAGTGATGATTAAAGCTAAAATTTCCCCAGTAGAAGAGAAGAATTTCTTTCCTTTCCAAAATCCTGATAGATCTCATCTCCTTTGCACAATTCATGCTTGAACATAGAGGCAGCCTTCTTAAGTTATCTCTTTTCACAAGATTGGAGACACCTCCCACTGTGGGAATCCTGAAGTCTGCGTGTGAATGGCTTCTAAAGAGATATACTCCACATTTGGAGTGGTAACCTGGTCAGAAACAGGGAAAAAGAGCTGAACAAGTGGCTGCAGTTTCAGAAGCAGAACATACAGATGACAGAAGCTATACTTGGCCAGGTTCTGTGCAGTGTGGCCCTCAACTACTGAGATTATGCTCTGGGCAAAGTCTGCAACAGGTAATTATCAGTTAGCATTGCTTAAAAAATCAAAATGGAAAATAGCTCAGCTATCGATTTATAATCTCCTCCATCTCTTTTTCCTTTCCAAGGGAGAGAGGTCAGACATTTTTGAGCCAGTAATATGAGGAGCTCTGCCAGATGGTAGAGCCATCAAATGGCCTATTTCTAGAAAGTAGGACTAGAAAATCACTTGTTTATGACACTACATTGGCCTGGCTGTGGTGAGCAAAGCATTTAGGGCATGATTCTGAGCACCAGTTTACATGCAACTTTTGCAGACTGAGGGTTATTTGAGGTCTGGTGGTGGAATCTACTCCAACTGAAACCTTTCAGTACTTCTTTTTTGACATCTTTGAAAGACCTTCAGGCTACAGGATATTTGTTTACTCTCCAAGTCAAGCAGGAAAATGGACCTAATGATGCTGTAACACTGGGAGAGGCTGGGAATAGAATTCTCCAGCCAAGCATTTGTGTTGGGGTAAAGTGAATTGAGATAAACTTCTGAATAAGAAAGCCTGAAAACCAGTGAGGGGACACCACTCCTCAGCCTGACTAATTGGCAGTCTCTGGAACCTGTGTCCTTGCTTTCTCCAAGTTCAGAGTAATTCCTCTGAAGACTAAAACATGCCTCCAAGACATTGGTGTTCTATCACCTAGCATTTGTGGTTAGCTTGATACTGTTTGGGCACTTATTTTAAAGAAGCACCTTGATGACTCTTATGCAATTGCCCAAAGTTCATTGTCTGTAAATATTTTGGGGGGTACAAAAGAGTTTTCTTCTCCCTATCACTGTTTCTGGGGAAAATGTCCTCATAAGAGAATGTCTGGTCCCATTGCTGTGTTTAGCCAACCAAGCTTTGGACCATATGGCTCCAAGAAACTTGCAAAGATCAGGCAGTCTCAGTGACCTGCAGGTCCACTGACCCCTGGCAACTCAAGAAGCATCTACCCAGGATGTGGCCAGATGTTTTCTGTGCTTCAAGAGAAGGTTGCATCTGGGAAGGAGCTCCATGGGGCCAGGTTACTGTCAGTGATTTTGGCTGAATCAGATGTGTCTGCCCTTTTGCTGCTGGCACAAAAAGTCATACACATGTTCAAAGCTTTTCAAGGGCAAAGTTAATAAGAGAAAGCATGCAGTATACTAACAGTCTCTCTATATATAAAACCTCTGCTTTCTCCCCTTGGAGTCCACAGAGTCAGTGCATAGAATTCAGGAGGTATATAAACTTGGATAGATAAAAACATGCATCTTTTGCAACCTGCAAATGGAAAGTGAGCATTTTCTTCTATGATAAGTAAGGACAGTAAAAACAGGACTGTTAAGACTTTACAAGACTCATCAGACTTTTAAAGTGGTCCCCAGCCTAAAACAGCTGCTTATCAACAGCTATTCTGTCAGTAATGTTATCAAAGCTTCTAATGGGAATAAGGTCACAGTATGTATATAAGGGATCATTTTGGAGCAAGTCAGAGTGTTGTCTTTTTCTTTTTCCTCTCCACAATCCAACTCTCGGCCTTGCACATTCTAGGCAAGCACTCCACCAATGAGCCTTATCCCCAGCCTGAAATCAGGGTCTTAATCAAAGCTAAAGTGGATGATGAGTTTGACAAACATCTGGAACAGTCAGTTATAGGTCATCAAGGTTATAGTGGAAGTAAAAATATTTTAATTGCTGGAGTTTTGCAAAATGTCCCTGCACTTAAGCTTGAAAACCACAGAGGCTGACAGCTTCATCTTGAGATATGGATAGTGGAAACAGCTGGTGAAGAAGACCCAAGGAGAAACACATTGTTTTTCTTTTGCCTTTTTTTTATATTTTATTTATTGTTTGTTCATTTTTGCCCTTCCTGGGTTCAGCCCAGACTCACATGGAGAACTGCCTCCTTCTGCACTGTGGTGAGATTTGAAACTACTCACTGACACTTGGGAACAACTTTCTAGAGACCAGGCCTAACCAATCATGGAGTAAGGGACCACAAATCAAGGGACAGAGAAGAACACCTCTGGGTGAAGAGTAAACCATGGAAAGTGAAAGCCAGGAAAGAAGACAAATCCTGAGAGTCTGATGTCAAATATGTGAGGAAGACCTTGATTTAGAGAGCAGGAGGGGTCTGCCAGTCAACTGCTCTCCTCTTAAAAAAAAAAAAAAAGTTTTTAATTTGAAAAAGAATCTATTGGCAGAATTGCTCAAGCCCTTCCAGCTGGAGGAGCAGAAAGATCCAGACTAGTCAAAGCAGAGAAATTATTGTGGAAGTTAATCCCTCGCTAAAGTTCAAGAGGGGAAGGATGTGTTAAATGAAGAAAGTCTGAAAGAATGTGTCAACCTTTATAAATGTTAAATATTTTTTTCCTAAATGACGTAAAAGAAACCCTTATTTACTGACCAGGAAATGTTTAAGAATACTCCTCCGTTCTCGGGATGGATTGGGCAGTTCTATCGACTCTGAGTTAGGAGGTTTCTTGTGATTTACCTAGATTTCACTTGCCTCTGCTAATGGGGCACAAGATATTTTATCCAATCTTCAAGACTTCTCTTTTAAAAATCCAAGCCTTTCTGTGTTTGGGGGCGGGGGTGCTTTTTACAGCGGTCAGGGAGGTCCAGGCATTTCGACTGGTATTTTCGACCACAGAGAGCAGGCAGAGCTAGGGGCCAGCAGTTCTTTAAATCTCCGGACGAAGCAGCTGACCCTAGCTGGCCGGTGCAGACAAAGGACACTCCCTCCTGTTTATGACACACTCGACTGGCCCAGAACTGAAGTTTTCTTCAACCGACCGACCGTCCCCCACTCCACTATGGTGGTGTTCCGGCGTCCAGGCTCTAGAGGGCCTGGGAGCCTGGACTGAGCGAAACTTGGCGTCCACTTTTTACAGAACCCTGAGGCCAGCAAAAAGCGATACAGGCTAGGCCTGAGGGCAACAAGTGGCGAGAACTGAAAGTGGAAGTGATCCCCAAAACCCTTTCCCAGAATCTCCATTTGATGTCTGGGTACCTAGCTCAGGACCCCAGATTGGCCCGGGCAGCCCTGAGGGAGAGGACCGCTTCCTCCTAGTTGTTCGCCCCTGGCCTTTGTGCCTTTGTTTCTTTGGCCAGTCCTCCAGCAGGTCGACGTGATTCGGGATGGAAAGGGACCTCTCAGGAGACCCTGAGATGGGTTCGAGGCCAGCCTCTCCCAAGCCACTACCGCCTCAGGCCCAATCCTGGCTCTAGTTAGGACCGGATTCTGTGGTTTGAGAGTCCGGTAGGGGGACAGTCACAGGGGGGAGGTGCCAACAAGGCTAAATGGGGAGAGAGAAGAGACGAAAGAGACTTGGAGGGGAGAAAAGATACCATCAGGAAGACAAAGGATAGTAGGGGGTCCAAGGGAAAATGGGGAAGAGTAGAGAAAGGTGAGAGCAGAGAGAAATTTCGGGAAAAGCCAAGAAAGTAAATTGAGCTGGAAGGCCGCCGGCCTGAGTTTCTCTGTTCCTGGCACCCTGGTCTGCAGCCTCCTCCCCTCCCAGGATCTTGACCCCCTCCTCCATTCAGCTCCTAGGACAAACTGCCCAAGCTGACCAACATCCCCGAGCACCGGTGCTGCCCATCAACTCCAACTGGGTTGGGTATCCTCATCTGCCCAGATATTACACATAGCACAATTACAATCTCCCCAAAGTGGTGGAGAAAGGGGACATAACCCAGCCCCGCTCACTTCCAGGAACCCTGAGGCAAACTGATTCCCCCAGACAGCAGCTTTCTGGAGGGGAGAGGAGGAGGGGGGTAAGGGGGAGAGAAAAGAATCTATGCCTGGGTCAGAGCGCATGAGCAGTAGAAGCGTGAAATGCTATTGGGGTGGGGGTGGGGTGAGGGAAAGCGGGTGTATTGGTGTGTGTGTGTGTGTGTGTGTGTGTGTGTGTGAGAGAGAGAGAGAGAGAGAGAGAGAGAGAAACCCTGAACGGCTGGACCTGTCATCGCTGACGTCGGGCAGGGCGGTGGGCCAATGGGCGACCTAGGCGATTGTTCCTCTCAGTGGGCCCCGGCCACGGCCCCGAATCTCTATTCATTTCCTCAAGCGCCCTGCTGTTGCCTCTGTAGTGTACGGGATTTCACGTAGACATTAAAGGCGGGGGTGGGGGGGCAGCTAAAACCCCAAACCCAAAACTTAAAGGGGGAAAACCCCACTTTGAACAAGTTTTTAAAATCTTTGCGTGTGTGTGTGTGTGGGGGGGTGGGTATCCTTACCCCTCCTCTCTGTCAGGTGACGGTGGCATTAGTGACTGGCACAGGAAGCTCTGGGGAGGACGGGCCGGGATGCTGCAGGCCGCCCTCTCCCAAACAAGCAGGGCACTGAAATTAATATATATGACTGGGGCACTTCAGAACCACCACCACCTCCAACATCACCACCTCCAACACCACCACTTCTTATCACCTCCACTCAGGGGCAGGGAGCGGAGTCCTGGAGCGCCCCAGGGTTCTGGCCTCCAAAGTGCGCTTGGGGCTTAGGTCGGATCCCCTTCGGGCAGGGGCCAGGTTCCCCCAGCAACCCACAGACTCATCCTTGCTGCCCCTTCCACCTACCCTACCGCTACCATCCCTCACCAGGTCAAGGCGCGGCAGGGGACTCTCCGGAACAGCAGCCTGGCCTGACCGTGGTGAAGGCGTATGGCCTTGCTCTGTCTACCGGGTTCACTGGGAGAGCAGACTGGCTCCTGATCCCAGCTGACCGCAGAAGCCGCGGTGCGGCTGGGCTGGGCCTGCCCCCCGGGGCCCAGGGAAGTCCGCTGCCCACGCCACTGGTTCTCACGCGCGCTATTTGTCTCGACAACAGGTAGCAGCTCCGGACACCATGGCCCCCAGTTCGCCGCCGCTTCCAGCCCCTCGGTATTCCCAGGCCTTCACGAGCAGCCTCACCAGGCCTCTCACAGCCGTCCTTTGAACGG
This sequence comes from Marmota flaviventris, assembly GCF_047511675.1. Lineage (NCBI taxonomy): Eukaryota > Metazoa > Chordata > Mammalia > Rodentia > Sciuridae > Marmota > Marmota flaviventris. The sequence continues at coordinate 116,270,865 of NC_092505.1, forward strand.
ACTCCTGCGTCTGGGGCTCCCCGGAGACATGTACGCACGGCCTGAGCCCTTCGCGCCAGGGTCAGCGGCCCGCAGCGACGCCCTGGCAGCTGCCGCGGCCCTGCATGGCTACGGCGGCATGAACCTGACAGTGAACCTCGCCGCGTCCCACGGCCCTGGCGCCTTCTTCCGCTACATGCGCCAGCCCATCAAACAGGAGCTCATCTGCAAGTGGCTGGCGGCCGATGGCCATGTGCCCCCACGCCTCTGCTCCAAAACTTTCAGCACTATGCACGAGCTCGTCACGCACGTCACCGTGGAGCATGTCGGCGGCCCGGAGCAGGCCAACCACATTTGCTTCTGGGAGGAGTGTCCGCGACAGGGCAAGCCCTTCAAAGCCAAATACAAACTTGTAAATCACATCCGCGTGCACACGGGCGAGAAGCCCTTCCCCTGTCCTTTCCCGGGGTGTGGGAAGGTCTTTGCTAGATCAGAAAATCTCAAAATACACAAACGAACTCACACAGGTCAGTATTCGGCGCTGTCTCGTGCGGACCCTCTGGGGAAGCAGGCCCTCGGGTCTGGATTTCCTCAAGTTCCAACTGAGGGGAGGAGGGAGGTATTTTGGTATTGTTTCCATGAGCCAAATCCATAAAATATTAATTATGCGCTTCTATTCTTAGAATCACAGAAGTTTCCGGAGGCTGTGTGTAGGGAGAACAGTGCAGGATTTCTGCTCTGGGGGACAAGGGTGAACGTGCCTCCGACACTGTATGGGCAAATGTATGCTTATGGAGTTCCATTTATTTATTTGTTCGCTATGCTGGGGATCTAACCCAGAGTCTCACGCATGCTAGGCAAGTACTCTATCTCCGAGCTACACCCCCAGACCCTGGAGATTGCTTTTTAAGTCATTTCAAAAACAGCTCAGCTCCTCAAAGTCTTAAAAACAGGGGAACAATTGCCTAATTTTTCTTCATCTCTTTAGCATGGAGGGACAGAACTCTTCTTCCTGTCAGCCTCACAACCTGCCTGCCACTTGGACTGAGGGGTCATCAGATCCTAAGCACTTTCTTTAGGATTTGGGAGTCTCTTAGGCTAACTTTTACCCTTCCTTTTTGGTGAGTCTTGCTGGCCCGACAGCAGAAAGGTTTTGCTAACCCTCTTATCTTAGCAGAGACCCAACGGGACTCATCCGACTTAAATGTCATTTACCGAGCTGTTAAGCGAAATAGGGACATGTGTCAACCACATCTGTTAGTTCTAGTTAACAGAAAGAAAAGGAGCCTCGCGCAAGAGCTTGCAAAGTTGAACTCTTCTGGCCAGAAGCATCTAATTAATACAATTGCAAGAAGAAAGTTTTCACACTTCCAGAATAGCATGTGAAGTTACATTAATTAGTTTAGCAGCCATTGTTTGCACGCTTCTTACTCCTCCCCCTCCCTCGAAGTTTAAGAAGTCGACATCTCCCCTCCCCCATTTTGGGGGCGGGAGAAGGGGGCGGGTGGGGGGGGACCAGAAGATGAAATAAGTTCCGGCTTGGTGCTCCACTTTTACTACCCTGCGCCTTGCCTTACTCCTTTGCTTGCTTCAAAACCAACCATTGTTACAGTCAAAGAACCCCCTTAGGTTGGAAGTGCGGAAAGAAGCTTGCTAATCTTGTTCTAAACTCTTGCCTTCTCCGTGAAGATCTAGACCTAGGACACTGACTTGCTCGGAGGAAAGACCAAAGTCCACTTTGAATATTGTATTTTATTTTCGGAGTATATCTGGAGGCTTATTGTTTTCTCGAGCTCTTTCTGGGGTCCCCCACCCTCTCGCAAGTATCTGCCCCCTCTTTCGTTATATCCCCCAGGGTAGGGGGGGATGGGTAAGATTCTGACCCCGACCTGCAGGCCTGCTACTCCAGGAGCCGGCAGCTGGCACCTGGAAAGTAGACGTGCAGTCCTAAGCTGGAGAAGAAACTCATCTTTAATGACAGGGGTTTTTAAACAAACAAACTTTTACTGCTCTTTGCCGGCCCACTGTTTGAAGTCTGTGAAGCAGAAAATGGTTAAATTCTTAGCGCAATCGACCTACAGCAGAGAAGCAAGTTCCGTGCGCCAGGGCTGGCTCTCAGGTTTGCATCTATTCAGGACAGAATTCTGTGCGTTCTTTTCGCTCGCAGTCCTGATTCATTACCGCTTGAGTTAAAAAAAAAAAAAAATTGACAGTCTCTCCTGCTCAAACCCCCCTCCTAAGTAATGAAAAGAGAAGAGAGACAGAGAGAGGAGAGAGAAAATGTTTCTCAAATGGCAATAGACCTCACTACAAATTATTCATGAAGACAGTTCTCGATGCAACAGGAAAATAATTGCCTTTTCAAATATTAATGGCGTTTCATTTCCTCGAGTCGCGGAAGCGGCGAACAGGAGCAGATTTCTCAGGAGTTGAGATTCTCTCGGATCTGAATCCCAGGCCCGGCTTTGGAGGCGACTGCCCGCGCCGAAAGGTTTCACTTTGTGGTGGTCACAGCGATCCTGCAACAATGGTGCCTCGGCGAACGAGGCGCGGGGCCAGCCACCGTGCTCTGCCGGGACCCCACTTCCAGGCGCCCCTCCCGGAACCCTTCAGCTGGGGGGGGGGTCCCCCCACCTTCCCCAGCGGCGGATAGAGAGTCAGGGCTGGGGATCCGAGGCAGAGAAGCAGAGACTGCGCTGGGGCGGAGTCACCAGGAAAAGCAGACCCAGCCACAAGTGCGAGAAAATGGCGCTGGCCCGGCCGCCCCTACGCTTCCGAACTTTGTCCTGCGAACCTGGCTCGGGGCAGGGAAGGAGGCCTTTTCCAACTGCAGAGCCCCTGGGAGGAGATTGGGCCTTTCACCGCGCAGTCCCGGGCTCAAGCCGCTCCGGGCGGGCTCAGCGCCGGGACCAGGGGGAGGGGAAGGGCGACAGCAGACTGTCGGCGGGGGGCGGGATGGATGTCAAGTAAGGGGACCAGGGCGCCTCCTGCAGCTCGGGAGAGCGCTGGGGCGCGGCTTCACCTGGCCTCCCTGGGGCCTGCGAACTTCCAGGCTGTACGAATCACCTCAGTACACTGCTTTTTTTTTTCCCCTCCTCTGCTCCTCGTCTGGGTTGAAATCAGTTTGTTTTATCAGTTTGTTCAAGGAACAGCTCACAAGATTGGATTAAGTGTGTGGCGGGAATTATTTTTTCTGGGGCGAAGGGAAATCAGCCTCAAATTCTGTTCCTCCACTATTTTATCAGAATCTTGTTCTTTTTTGCAGGCTCTGAATTACATGATTCTTTTTATGTGTGATTTTAGAAAGAGAAAGGAAAAAAGGGATTTTTTTTTTTTTTTTGAATTTGCAGACGCTGGCAGGGATCCGTGGGGAGAAAATAGGCGCAAATAGGGAGTATCTTTCGTCCACTTTTTTTATAAAACGTTGACAGTGTCCCAGGAAATAGCAGAGGGCAGCACCTTCCAGAGGGCCTGATATATAGCACTACTCCTGCAGGGGGTGAACCCAACGACTGGGCGGTGTCCGAGTCCCGGGTTCACAAGCCGCTGCCTGAGCAGATGCTTGTGTGCAAACCTCTGGCTCAGCGGGAGCCTCATCAGTGCTAGGAATAGAGGCTTTGTTTGTTCAAACCTGGCAAAAAGCACCTATCTTTCCTGGAAGCGACCCGAGAAGCAAACGCAGAGCCAACAGTACTTCTCCCGCACATCTCTTGCTCTTCAGCTCGACGCTAGGTAGCGATTCCCTCGACCCAGAGCTCTCCGCTACATCCATTTGTTTAAAGCCCTAGACACCTCCTTCTCCGCCCCCATTTCCGCAGCATTTGCAGCTCGGGCAGGAACTTGGGCTTCCGGGTTCTCAGGGTTCTTTCCTCCCCCTCACGCCCGCGAATTCAGGCTGTAGTGAGCTCGGGGATTGGGGCTTGGTCCCGCCAATGTTTCACCCTATTTTGATCTCGCGCCTTCCCTGGGCTCTGCAGGGCATCGCAGCCATGATCCGAGCGGGCCTATCCAGGCCACCGCTTGGCCTCCGAGCGGGACTTGGCCTGATCCCAGCAGTTGCGTTCACCCCCCAAAGCTGCGGTGCTATCGGACAAGGTTGGGAGAGAGACCTCAGGTCACGAATTGGCTGGGTGGCTCCTCCCGCGCCAGCCGCTTGGCTCTGACCTCCCGAAGCCCAACAGCGGGCGGGGTGGTCCAAGGAGGCCGGGAGACCTTGCACAGTTTGGACTGAGAAGACGAACTGCACACTGCAGGGTCTCCGAGAGATTGCTGGAGGTGCATAATAAAATATAGCCGATGAACCTATCTGGAGGAATCGGATGGTTTAGCAAGATTTGAAGAATGCTGCTAAATGCCTGCCCTCAGGGGGTAAAAAAAAAAAAAAAAAAGGAAGGGGGAGGAGGCTTCAGTTTCCGCAAAAGTCGCCTTTGAGGTGCATCATTGCTCCGAATACCTTCCCCCGAAGCAAGGACCTATATTATGCACACGTCGTGTGCATAGATTGCGTATCCTCTTAAATCATTTCATCGCTTTTGGCGTTTTCACAAAAGCTACTTTTGGGACGGGAAGGGGTATGTGAGGGGTGGACCGCTGGGCGGGAATGGTGGTGGCAGAGACGTTTGGCTAGAACTGCAATTTTAAACAGAGCAGATGTGAGCTCTTCAGTCAACTCTATGTATTCTCGGGGCAAAGGTGCCTCTGGCTCCTAATGGATAAAATTTGGAGGAAAACAACCCGAGTGGATCAGATTTTCGAGAATGAAACTCGACTAAGATGGAGTCATTGTCGCTCCTCCTCTTTACCCTCCCCCTAGGTCCAGAGGGAAGAGGGGGAGGGGTGGAGGCGTGAGGGAGGGGTCGCCAGGAAGCCGGGGCGCGCTCTCTGCGTGGAGAGGGGTGCCCAACCTGAGTGTGGAGGAGAAGGATTTCTTTTAAAAAAATGTTTGTTTGTTTTTTTATTGATAAAATGAAAGAGGAATGGAGGGATGGCAATTGTGAGCCTAGGACTCGGCCCACGCGCACTAATGTCTCTGCCTTGCCTCCGCCAGGAGAGAAGCCTTTCAGGTGTGAGTTCGAGGGCTGCGAGCGGCGCTTCGCCAACAGCAGCGACCGAAAGAAGCATTCGCACGTGCATACGAGTGACAAGCCATACACGTGCAAGGTGCGCGGCTGCGACAAGTGCTACACGCACCCCAGCTCTCTTCGTAAGCACATGAAGGTGCATGGTCGCTCGCCGCCGCCCAGCTCTGGTTACGACTCTGCTACACCATCTGCCCTCGTATCGCCCTCTTCAGACTGCAGCCACGAACCCCCAGTGGCCTCCTCAGCGGCGGTGGCAGTGCGCGGCACAGACCTGAGCGAATGGTACGTGTGTCAGGGCGCGGGCCCCGCCGCGGCTGCTCCTGCCGCGACCCCCAGCCCCACGGCACTTCCTGGCCCTGCTGCTGCCGCTGCCGCCGCCACCTCCGGTATCAGGTCTGCCTCTGTGGTTGCTGCTTCAGCGTACACCCCCACTCGGAGTCTAGGCCGGGGTACTGAGGCTTGAAGACAGCGAGGAAGGAAGGGAGGGAGGGAGGGGAAGGAAGTGAAGGAAGAAAAAGGAAGCAAGCCGGCGGGCCGGCTACCACTAAAACTTTCCAGAGGTCAATGAGTATTGATAATTGAGTATGTCAACATATTCAATTATCAATACTCATTGAGTATGTTGATTATGCATTATTTTAAAACAAAAATTGGTCCCCATATTTATTCTACAGTTATCTCCTACACCCCACCCCCTCATGAGTGCATGAATCCAATGTTGAGGATAAAGGAAGAGAGGCATATGGAACAACAACAAAAATAAATCAGAATTTATATGCAATTCTGGCAACTGCAGGTGGCAAAAGTAAGGCCACCAAAGTCCCCACGAGGTTCATAGAACGGGAAAATTTTTCGTTGAGGCCTGAACTGCCCCCTCCCCCACTCCCTTTCCAGCTCCCAGTCGGAGCCTCCTTTTCCTGTCCCCTCCCCTCTCTCATCAATCCCAACCTCAAGAGATCAGATTCTGGAAAGTGGCCTAGAGAATTCCACAGCCATTTTCTTGTCTCCCATTTCTTTTTTCTTTTGCTCCCCTCACACCCCCCCCCAATTTCCCCTTCCTTAGTTTTCCTTTAAAATAATGCCCAAATTCTAAATTTTCTCATAACATCCATACAGGAGATAACGGGGTGCTTAGCCCCTTTCTCTAGAAGTCCTATATCTCCACCCCCATGGACTGGCCTAGGCACTCAAATATGTAGGTCTGCCTGCCTGTATGTTCAGGGATTCTCTATACATTGTATACTTGGGGTAGGGAGTCCACAACTACAGGAAATACAAACAAAAGAGCTGCCAGAGAGGCTTCAGGATTCAACCTTAGGAGGCCTCTGGTCCCCTTACCCGCCCCCTATCCCTGTCCAGGCGCTGGCCTTTCAATCTTGTAGGTGCTTGGGCTGGGCGTGTGGAGCTGGCTGATGACGTCACTGAATCCAGGCCTCCACAGCCAACAGGGCTTGACCTAGGCAACGTGTCTGGGTGAATGGCATCAATTCTGTCACAGTCTTTCTCAAAAATCACCTAAAGTTGTCTTATTTTAAAGGGTTGGGTGGGAGAGAAACAAACTACAAAAAATAAATACTGTAAAGGAACAATATCAGTGGATCTAGATTGAATGTGTATTTGATATGCTTAGTGTGAAGTCCCTAGAAGAAAGAACCAGATGTTGGGGGCGGGGGAGAGGGAAGGCCTTTGGAATTGTTGCCAAAGGGGTTAACAAAAAACAAAACCAAAAAACAGAAAAGGGGTCTGTTTCCCAGTCTCCCACCCTCTGCAGGGAGAATGGGGGCTGCCCCACAATCCTAGCTGAGATATGAAGAAGAAAAAATATGAAAGGCAGAAGAAAAAAGAGAGGAGGTTTGAAGGACTCATGGCAATTCTTTAAGAATTTGGAAACAAGTGTATGGGGAGGGGGGCGCTAAATTCTCCCCTGGGGGAAACTTCAGCAGTTCAAATTTAAAAGCTGAGCCCTGATGTAAGTCAGTTCTGTAGGTCTTGACTAGCATGAGTGAGGCCCTGGGTTCGAACCCCAGCCCTGAAACGAACAAACAACAACAACAAAAAATCCCACAAACAACAACAAAACCCCAAAGATGGAACAAATTCTGACCCTGCCACTCTGCAGGATATTGTATTGTATTCGCTCCTCTTGAGAATCTATTAGACAATTCTCACGCCTGCCCTGCAACCACCACAACTTCCACCAAATAAAATCCTAACTGAAAGGGACCGTTTTGATCGCCCCTAATAAAAACTGAAATCTTCCAAATACATCTTTGGTGAATCTGTTGTTGAGGAAGGGAGACTGCAATCCCTTCCTAGCCCCCACTACAATAGGGTCTAGAGGCCGTCAGGCCAGAGCTGCAATGGAGAGGAAACTGGTTCCCATCAGGGCCCACTAGCCCCACAGCCAAGGTGTGGAGGGCATCTGCCAAACTTGCTTCTCCTGGAGATGTTTAGAGAGTGTCCCTCTTCAAATAGGAATCGCTTCTTTCCCTTCTGTTTCTAAGCACCGCATTTCGTCTTCACCCCAATCCAAAATAACGAAATAAAATAAAAGTGTTTGGTCGATCACTAATCGCCTTTAATTTTTCATTCGCTTGTTACAGATGTCCACCGCGTTGCTCGCAAGGTAATCTCGCCCTGCGCAGCTGAGCGCCCGCATCTCGTGCCTGCGACATCAAAGGGCCCGCACACAAAGCAGTGTTTCTTCGCCACGGTGCATCTTCATGGTAAGTTAGGATTTCTATGGCAATGGGCAAGTCGCACTGAAATCCTGAAAGGCCGAGCCTGGAGCCCGTCCAGGCTTTTCATTAAGGACATAATATTTACGTCTAACAGGCCTTTTTTCTTGTGTATACAAGTATATATTTTTGTTTGACGCGGACTAAATCATTTTCATTTAATTTCCGGTAAACAAAACCCACGCGAATGGGCACTTGTTCCCGATCATAATAAAAATGGATAATAATGTGAGGGAAGAAAAGGGCCGCTTGAATCGCCGCTCAGCCCTCTTTGTTTCTGCTTTCTGCGGTGATCAGAGGGCGCATTTGGGTTTGATGGCGAGTTTCTAAAGGCGAGGAAATGGTTTGTAAGAGGGGAAAGAAAAGGAGAAAGGTCTAATCAAGCTCGGGTTGTTCAAAGAGTCGGGTTTTGGGGTTGAAAGTGTGAGTTTGACGGTGCATCAGCATGCCGTGTTAGGCTCGCCATGGAAATGCGCGCGGGGAGCGGCCGCTTCAAAGGCGGCACACTTCACTGCAGACACTCTATTAAGATACATTTGCGCTGACCTTTGCTTTCACGCCATTTAATACTGTCACTGTGCTCTCCAGTATATACTTCCTCCCTAGGACCTGCCTCGCCTGAGTTTAGGGGTTCACCCTGCACCCTGATGTAGGGGGCTTTGGCGCCCGGACGCTTTCAGGAAAGGGAGGAGCCGGACTCCGTGCATCTTGACTGCGCCCCAAAGAGGCTCCAGGGTCAGGAGTAAATGACTTTAGGGCAACCTCAGAAGCTTAACAAATGAGCATCCCTAGCTCAGTTTTGTGCGAAGCGCCTCTCTGGATCTTTAGCAGGATGTGGGTTTGAATTTGATGAAGGATTGGGGGGAAGGGAGCCACCCTGGGGAAGTCTGGGGAAATCACACTGTTCCACAGGGACATTTCTACTCTGGCTCCTGGTACTGGTCTCTGACCCTCCATCCCAAAAGACTCTTGCAACCCCTAAACTTTTTTTCTGCCCAGGGACTGGGGTGTATCTATCCTTAGGCCTGGGCTGGCCTTGGGTACGAACTCAAAAGCCCAAGGCCAAGGGGATAGGGAAGATGGCAGGAAAGTTAGAAGTCCATGTTCCCTTAATTGTCTTGTTGTTTATTTTATCCAAGTACCCCAGTGAATAGAGGAAAATAAACACGGTGGAAAAAAAATCAAACAGTGGAGTCTTCTTTAGTGCCAGTCCTTGTGGTTGAATAAAAAGGATGGTCCGCTTTCTATTGAGCTGAGAAATCTTTGAAGTGGGAGTTATTATCTGAGACATTCCTGCTTGTCGTCCTAACAACGCTGATGAAACGTAAAAGGTTCTTTGTCAGCGATTTGTTCTCCTCTCTGTCAAACTCCCTCTACCCCGTTAGTTTCAAACCGTTTCTAAAGAGATAAAATCAAACTTCTTTTAAAAAATATCCACACACTACACCAATAGATAACTTTAGGGATAAGTCTTGCTAAGAGAAAGACAAAAGCACTGCCTAGCCCTCAGGGTCAGGGCCTGGTGAAGTGTGCAGATGTTGGGGGACACTTTGCTCCAGCTCTGGAACATGGGAAAAAGAATGCAGAGAGGGTGCAGGCAAAGGGTACATACCCAAAGTCCATACTTGTATGTCTGATGCTCTTGGCTCTGGCCTGCACTTTATCAGCCCAGGTTGGGTTACCTGGAGGAGCTTTCTTTGGAGACCCCTCAGGCTTTAAATTTTCTTGCCTGAGATTCTTGGAACCTGAGGCTGCAGTCCAGGATTTTTTTTTTTTTTTTTTTTTTTTTTTTTTTTTTTTGTATTTCCTCCTTCAGAGGCAACTCTTTCTAAAAATAGACCCATTGTGTGTTTCCTCTCCCTAGTAGCAATCAGCAAGCCCTTTATGCCATTAACTAAAAGGACAGTGGCTGAAGGGAGAAAGACATTCTAATAATTTCCTATTTTCTTCAGAATCTTGGTAATTGGAGTTCCGAAGGTTTGGTCTACGTGATAGTGACCAAAAAGTGCATGCTAATGCTCATTCTCCCCTCCCCCACCCAAATGTGCAGTTCTTCACTTTATATTGTGCCCAGGAAAGAAACTTTCACCCTTGTTCAGGTTCCCCAACCTCCTGTTGTGGTTTTAAAGGTGGTTTAAATCAACAAGGATGTGCCCATCCCCCCACCCTGTGTGTGCTGACTAAATGATTTGTAAAGAAGTTTCCCCAAGCTGTAACCCATGCTGTTATTATAGTTGCTGCAAAATGTTGTCTCTTATATTGATTTTATTTGTTTACTGGAGGTCTCCATATGTTTGTTTATATCGCTAATTTATGGGAAAATGTAATGATTGCAATGAACATGAATTATACAGACAGGCAAACATTTTATAATCATAATTCACACATACAGGAAAGCCTGAATGAAACTCTAGACTATTTGGTACCTTCTCTACCCACACTTTGTGATTTATCATCTGTCCCCTTAGCATCAGTTAAATTATGAACTAATTTGAAAGAAAAAAAAAAGAAGTTGTTATGTATTTGACTGAAAGTGATTGTTGAATGAACTTTGATTGTTGAATCAAAGTTGAGGCTCATAATCTTTTTGGAATCATGTAAATGTAAACGAAATAAAACCTGCGATTCTTTTCCCCTCTGAAGTCTTTTGTGTACATAGAGCTCCATTTTGCTATTTTATTTGGAAATAAATGATGTGTTGTTTTCCTTTCTCTTTTGAATCTGGATGTCCTGTTATTGCTTCACCGTCATGGGAGAGATTTGGGGTCCTACCGCAGCCCACAGTTCTCTCCCCCTCTTTCTTTATGGTTTCACAGAAACATATTTGGGGCCTCACCTAGGCAGCCCAATGGAGGGCCCACCAAAATGGCCATCCTGGGAAACACAGCTCTTGCCTCAGTTTTGCCCCAGTGGCATCAACTGAATTACAGAAGGGAAAAGGGTAACTGACCTGTGTCTGCCTGGAAAGGCTTTCTTCCCATGGTTCTGAGGGCCAGGGGTGAACACTCTCACAAACCACCTTTGAATTTGGAAACTCTGGTGGCTGACAGGAATCAAACCAAGGAAAGAACAAGTTGACCCCAAGTCCTGCCTGAACTCTGGCATAGTACCTCAGAGGGCCCCGCAGGAGTCTTTCTAGCTGAATCTTGCCCCTTGGGCAAGTAGGGGAGGCACCATCCTCCCTTCTGACATCTGCGAAGGTCCTAGCCTTGACACTGACAGGCTACAGCCCATATGACTCTTCCTTGGACCCTAGTTGATACCTTGGTTGGGTTTCAGCATCTGATGCATATGCCCAGTGTATCTGGCCTGCCACTTGGAATGCATTTCAAATGTTTCAAAATCACTAGAGTCCTCTTCCCTGTCTCCACTAAAGTCACTGCGTCACCAGATTACCAGCACCCTTCTTCCCCTCCACCACCTGGCGCAGACCGGTGACTTCCAGCTAAAGCCCTGGCACCTTTTCGATTGCTGAGAAGTTGGTTTCCACGGGCCTGGCTGGGACGTGATTGGAGGAGAGGACGGTGGCTCTTGTGGTGGAATTGCTAGGTCTCCTTAGAGAACCAGTTCACGGTTCAAGGGCAGCAGCCCTGGGGAGAGCACTGGGGAAAGGGATCCTAGAGCGCAAAGGCGGGAGGGAGACCCGCGGGGCGAGTAGGGAGGCCACCAGGGGAAACCAAGACTGTCCGTGTGGGCGAGGGCCCTGGGCGTGGGCACTACACCAGGCTCCCCCTCCTGTCCCAATCGCAGAACCCCATCACCACCACCTGCGGCTCAGGGACTGCTTGAAGGAGCCCCTCTCTTGCTTTGGTCTTCTCAACCCGGTCTGTCTCAACTTTGAGACAGAGCACACATTAAATCATTGTGGTGCGGGAAAGTGGCGATTAAGAAAGAGGTCGACACCCCCAGTCAGGGCCCTTCCTGGCTCAGTGCTCCCTGCCCGGTGTGGCTGTTCCTGCTCACAGCTACTCCTCCTGGGGCTTCTAGAGGAGATCCCAACTCCCTGTCCGGCCCAAGAAAGCCCTGCGCAGCGAGGGAACTGGGAGTCGCCACCTGAACCATTGGAGAGAATGCAGAGAAAGGGAGCATTGGAGGGGCAGCTGCCCTGACATCCCACGTTGGGGTTTTGGAGAAGCAAAGCCTGCCTTTGAAACTTCCTAGTCCCAGTTAGAACGGAGGAACCCGGGGGCTAGAAAGAGAGGGAAGAGGAAGTGCTGAGGACACTTTGATTGCTAGCCACCAGGAGAGAATGCTTTACTTTTAGGTGCTGCTGCTGCTGCTGCTGCTTCTGTTATTATTATTATTTTAGCAGTTTGGGATGGTGTAACCTTTGGGTCTCCTAGTGTCTGCAGCAAGCCTCATCCTAGAATCATTTCACTTGTCCTTTGGGAAAGTTACCCATGCCTACCCTGCAGCAGTAACTTGGGGCACAATTAGCCTGCTAAAGACCCTCCCTTCCCTACCCTTACTCCTCTATCCCAATTCCACATTAAAGCACCTGAAAAAAACTGTGACTTTCGTGGAAAAACTTTGGATAGGAAGAGACTGTCTGTCTCACTTGTCCACCTACTAACTTTGTGCCCTTCCTTGTGATTCAGCTCCCTGTTTGTATAATGGAGGGAAATGAACCGCCTCCGTGTTTTTTTTTTTTTTTTTTGTTGTTGTTGTTGTTTTTTTTTTAATGCTGTATTATCTTCAGCGACTTTGTGATATAAGACAACCTTGAAACCTTTAGGTTTACTGGCTGCTAGTTGTTATTACTATAACTTGAAATTCCATCTTTCAGACATGCCCCATAGTGCCTCAGTAAACAAGATGGCTTTCTCTAGTTTCTCCTAGAAAGTTAGGCATCTACCTAGGAAGGGGCCCCAAGTTCCCCAGCAGTGTGCGCCTCCCTCAGGCAGCCCGGAGAATAGTTAAGGGTCCTGATACTTTATTGACTGTTTTTTTTTTTTTTTCTAAGAATTGCAGAGCCCTGTGCAGCCAAAAACTGAGGCAGATACGCAATTTATTTTTTAAAAGCCAAAGAAAAATTAGAGAGAACTGAGTTTATTTCAGTACAGAATAATGCTGAAGAAACTGATAGCTTTAATGTTACCCTTATGACTTGTTAAGACTCTGGCATTGTACTAAACTCCGAGGCCCAGCCAGCAGTGATGGTGATTTATTTTTATCATAAGTCTCTGCGGTTTATTGTGAGTCCCATGTGGGGTTTCTTAAAACTCAAGTGTGGAGGCCGGTAAATATGAGAGGGAAGTAGAGTGACAGGGCAGTGGGCATAAAAGTCACCAAAAAAGTACTTTCCTCCTAGGAATTCACCAGGAACTCTTTCACAATCATGATTTTTTTTTCTTACTTAATCCTCATTTCAGGGAAAACTAATAACCCCTTGGTCACCAAGTGACTGAATATTCTACAATGACACTCTGCTGTTTCCAGCTTTCTATCTGGGAATCAGGACTGTGCTGCCTTTTGGGTGAAAACCCAAATATCTCCCATGAAGAAGAGAAACAGAACTTTTCTAGGAAGGTCATCATGAGCTCAGACTCCAAAGTCGTTCAGAAAAAAAAAAAAAAATGACGTCGAAAGAAATTCAGTTCAGTAGACAATGGGGGAGGGGGGCTGGAGTTTCCTCTGAATCTTCCAGTTGCTTTACAAACATCAAAGGAGCTTTGTGAAAAGATAAAGGGAAAAAAATTCCTTAGGATACAGGTTAATCTAATGTAAATATGGCCTAGCAGATTGACTTTGAAATTGGTCCCACATTTTTTTTTCTCCTGTAGAGCCAGTGTAGATGACATGAATCAAAATCTGGATTGAGGATATTGATCAATTCAAAACAAGGTGAGCAGGGCTGTGCACAGGGTTCTGAACCTCAAAATAAATGGACAGCCCTGGGAAATGTGGGCAGAAGGAATAAGCCAAAATTAGGCAAATGCATGGTGCTATGCCATGCTATTGCAGGTAATGGCAAAAAGAAAGAAAAATATCCACCACCAACATCATCAGATGATTAATTTAGAATATCAGAAGGATGATCCAGTTTTCTCTTGTGTTGTGACTGACTGGCTGGCACACAAGATCATATTAGCCAGATGAGGACAGGATATTCTTTGCCAGAATTAAGAAGAAGTGCAAATAGATCAAGGTCCTTTCTTTTTGCCATAGCAAGGTCTTACTCAGGGTTTAATGGAGGCCTCTAGCATTTGCATTCATCAATGTATTACATTTTTTTAAGTTGATGATAGACCTTTATTTTTTCTTTCTCTCTGTCTTTAATTTATTTATATGTGGTACTGAGAATCAAATCCAGTGCCTCACACATGCCAGTCAAGTGCTCTATCACTGAGTCACAACCCAGACCCTGTATTACTGTTTTTAAAGAATATTCTGAGCATCTTGCTAAAAAGCATTTTGCTGGAAATGTGTACATTTCTAAGTCAAGAAAAATATGTCTGCCTTTCCAAAGATTCGCTTATTTATTTCTTCTGAGAGAATTGAAGAGTTGCCTGATGCATATAAACAATTCCTATTCAGCCACTTCACCTGAGAAAAATATAAATGTTCCAAACATACAAAAAAAAAAAAAAAACCTCCCCATTTTTTCTGCTGCTGCACTTACTGAGTAAGGAATCTGTAGTGAAATGTTTTCCATTGTCCAAAAAAAAAAAAAAAATAGAAAAAGAAAAAAAGAAAGAAAAAGAAACTGCCAATTTTCTTTAAAAGGAAAGAAGCAATAACAACACCAAAAAACTGTTGTAGAAAAACAGCCTTCTTTAAGTGTGAAATATCATTTCATTGTAAAAAGTGAAAAAAGGAGTGGTAATCCAACTTCCGGAAACTGTTCTGAATTATTTCACCAGACCCTTTTAAAAGGGGATTAGTGGGGCTTTGGGAGCAAAATCCTTCTGTTTTATTCAATCTCTGATTTTATGTTATAATTACTGCCTGTAAAGGCTCTGGAATTAGTATGCAGGCACCGTCAAGACACGATGCAGGTGCTATTCTAATGGTTCAGCTTTTTAATTAAGAAAAGAGGTAAGAAAATCGAATCATAAAAACACTTTTGTGAGAGCTGAGAACATTGCAGCCACTGCATGAATAAAGCCTTTATACCTTCCCCTGACAGGTCAGCTACTGAGGCGCTGACTTACGACCTTTTCAGGGCCAGACAATAGTTAACAGCTTTCTCACCTTGTCCCCACAGAACCTTTTCTTCAGGGACAGATCTTATGGAAATTGCCTTAAGTAGCTTGACTTCCACAAAAGATATTGCAGCTAGAATGCATACACATCCAGACTGAAATGCCCGCTGGTAGTTGCCTACTACAGACCTCTTGTTCTCTGCATCCCTTCTCATGGGTGGGGGAGGGGTACATGTGGGAGGCATAGAATGGATGGGGGATGGAGTCTGCCCTGAAATAGCCACACAGGGGCACACAGTACCAAGGCCAAGGTGGACTCCTCCCCATTCCCTGGGAAGACAGAACCTGAAAAGGGGGGAAAAATTAAATCATGGGCTGCAGGTAGTGCTGGGGAGTTTCTGAAATAGTCTTCCCTTGCAGGAAGGAAATTTGGCCAGCCTTCTTGGAGGCTGCCCCACCCACCCAGAACACTTGGGTGTACTTTAGTGCTTTTTAAGTTCCTTCAGCTTCCTGGTTACCCCCACATGACCTTCACCTGTTACCAAAATCGTTATCACCCCCAAGGGCACTTCAAGACCAACTCTCCTACCCGAGTGAAGCTGGAGCTTCCCCAGCATTGACCTGATGGCAATGGACCTGGAGCCCCCTATCCTATCCCAGGCTATGCCAAGGCCCTGTCCAGATGTGGACTCTCCCCAACTCTGTCTTTCTCTGGCCTCAAGGACACTTCCACATATCACCTTTTCTTGTGGGCCCCCGACAGGGGATGTGATTGGGGACCTGGTCCACGGCCAGCAGCCCAGGACGTACCCTTCATGAGGAGGCCGGGCACGCCTGGGCCGGACTGAGAACAATGCTAGTATTAGGATATCAGCCGCCCTCGCAATGATCACGCGTTCAACGATTTTGTTTTCACGGCTGAGGGGGCTTTTTTCCAATGTAAATCAAGCGCTTTAGTTATTAAGGCCGAACACTAATCTCCAACAACCTTGACATAATGTGGCCGGGCGCGCCGGCCCAATTCGCACCTGCAGTCTGAATAGGGCTCCTTGTCAATGGGGGACACGCTTGTTGCCCCGGCTTGCAAAGGAGGGGAGTGAATAAGTCAAGCTTTGTGAATGCCCATGCGCGCTCTCCCTCTCGCCTTTGATCACAGAAAATGTCTTCTAATTTGTCCCTTTTTCATTGTAACAACGTTTTCAAGGCCCTTTCTATTTTTCCAAACCACATTTTTATAAAGAACATAAATCGCCCCCCGAAAACAAAAGGGGCGCGCCCCGGCCAACTGGCGCTATCACGCTTCAGCGTTTCGCCGCTCCGCAAAGGTTGTTGCTTCTTGAAGCTGCCCTCTCATCAAACACTGGTGGAAGGAAGGCCCGCGCCGTCCGGAGCTCCAGATCAGGGCATCTTGGAGGAGGGTGGTGACAGAAGCTGTGGGAGGGGACTATAAAAGGGCCTCCTTTGGGGGAAGGAAGGGGATCCGGTGTGGGGTAGGCAGTAATAAGACAGATCGGGCTAAGGTCCAAACGCTAGGGATCCAGAGGGGGATGTGTCCCTCAGGGATGTGATGCAAAGTCGCTGGGCTCTCATAACTCAGCGGGCGGTTCTCAGACTTCGTGTAAGTGGAAATGAGTGATCCACATTTCTTCCACAAGGCAGACGTGGGGTGCTCACTCCACTCTGACCAAGGTATTTTGAAGACACTCTTCTCCCTGGTTCAGGTCACTTCTTTAATCACTTGCCATCATGAGTCCTTCACAGAGCAGGAGGAGTTGGGGGACAATCTAGAAAGACTTCCTTGCTTCAGATAACTCCCAGATTTTTCTTGGGAAGTTAGAGGGCATTTTAGGAACAACCTCGCTATAAAAATTCTACAGGAAATCAAAACAGCACTGTCATTTTATCCGGAGTCATGACTGTAATTCACTCTAAGTCTCTATCCCTGAACCCACAAGCATTAATGACGTTGATGTCTCATTTGGGTGGGATATTAATGATCAGATTGCAAATCAAGGAGCAACTTCATTTCTCCTCCTCCCTTACCCCACTCCCAACACTAAACTCAGTTTGGATTTTCAAATACTTTGTGGAACCTTCTGCCAGAACACTTTCCTCTTAAACTTTTAAATTTCCCCTCATCTTCCAGAAGATCCAATATTTTTTCTTGGATAGAGGGAGGCCTGGAATTCTTTTTTCTTCTGATTTTTAGTTATTACTTTAGCACAAGCTCTGGGTATGAAAACTAATATAACCCACTAATACAGTTTAAAATACTTTGATGTCTTGCCAAGAAACACACTTCCTTCAAGAGAGAAGTCAACATTTGTTTTTCACATTAAGTGGCGTTTAGTTGCCAGTGGAAAAAAAAATAATTCTAAGGACCACTTTTTAATTCGATGGATAGCAACCGCAGGGGTCTAAAAGAAAATAACGACGATAGCTATAGACACAAATAACTAAATTACCAAAACGTTAGTATATCTCCCGGCTTCATTAATATGTAACAGACTCCCCAGTTAATCTCCAAAAGCTAGTGTTCCCCCTGTAAAATAGCACTCTGGGACGAATTGTACATGAGATCAATCACTGCTAATGCAGGAAGGTTTACTGCAAGAGAGGGGGGGGGGAAGCTATTTACACCTTCAAATAGAAGCTTTTCAGATTTAAGAGTAAGAGCCATACATCACCAAGAATAAATGATTATGAATTGGTAAACGCGCCCTCCAGCCATTAGCTATGCGACGCTATTTATCATTTCTTGGGTGGTGATGTTGGTAGAGTTTTTTTTTTTTTTTTTCTTCCTTTTCTTTGCCTGCTTTTAAAATCATCTGTTTGGAAAGAAAAGCCTGACAAGCAGAGGAAAAGAAGAAGTAGAGGAAGAAGGGAGGGGGGAGACTGCGAGAAAGTTTGTTTTTGCATATACTATAAGTCATCAAAAGATGGCTATGTAGATATAAATGGGGTCGTGTACAGAGAGCTTAGTAGGAAACAATGCAGCCCTTTCATTGTTTCATTTGTTATTAGGAGATTGTTTGCCCATCGGAGTTGACAAATCAGCAGGTATCATTTCCCCCCCCACCCCCCTCCTCTCTCCTTACTGAACCCTCCTCTCTCATTACATTTCATCCTTCTGGTAGCCCACGAATGCAGGTAGTTCAATTCTAGTGAAATTCAGTTTTGAATCTGCTAACCCCTCCTCATCTCCCTTCCTCTTCTCTTTCCATGAAGAAGGAAATTTTCTTCGTATACGCACGGGGCGCTGCGTGTCTGCGAGGGCTCGGGTGCGTGTGGCAGCGCGCCTGTTCCTAGTGCTTGGCCCAGCCGCAGTTGTCCAGGGAAACTGCGCTCCCGCCAAGGCACGAGGTCAGGGACTCCTGGGGACCCTGCTTGCTGTTTGCAACACAAAAGCATATGCAGCCCCTAAACATTCCAAGAAAGACAAAGGCTGGAGCTGAAGACGTCTTAACCCTGGTTAAAACTAACTCACAGCACCCCCATCCCCCCACCCCCTTCGCCTGATGGAGCCCTGGAGGCTGTGGGGCAAACAAGAAAGCTAGTGACAGGAGCTTTCAAACTTAGGCCCCTGTCTGGCTTGGGTTAGGGATTGATGATGAGGCAATCCTTGTGGTAAAGTGAGAATAGGCAGGGTGGAAGAGCTGAAAGGTGAGGAATGGGGATCCAAAAACTGAGCTTGCTGTCTGCCACCAGGAATGCTGACTGCTAGTTTCTGGGGGAAGAGGATTCTACCTTCTCCTGATAAGAGCATCAGCACCTGCAGGGTTCTGTCATCAGAAGTCTAGCAGGAGGTGAGGTAGAACAGAAATCTCTGGGCAGGGACTTCTGGAGTCCAGGTTGGTAGACCCCAGGACTGTGGGCAAGAATTCTAAGGGTCTGAGCTGTTAAACCCCAGAACTCACCTTCCCACTGTTCTACAGAAAATGTTGGCCACCTGGACCAGGCAGTGGTCTGTCTTTAAGGGTGGTCCACTTTGAGTAACTGGATGGGACTCTATGGTGATGTTTTTAAGACCCCAGTGCATCTGCATCCAGCTGGGGGTGTTGGGTACTGGGACTGGGATGAATGTGAAGTTTTGGGGGTCAGTAGCTGTGGCCACTACTAAACTCACCTGAAGGAGAAGACTCTAGCACAACTATTACATGCTCCAGGTGATACCTACATTTAGAATCTGAGTGTGTTTAGGGCCTGCTTTCTTAGGTGGAAGAGGGGAACTGGGCTGTAAGTCTGTTATAGCAGGTAAGTTTCCCTAGGGGACAATTCAGGTCAATTTACAAAATATCTCAGGTTTGTGGAATGAACCCAGGGCATCCCCCAACCTCATAGGCAGAAATAGGGCCCAAGCCAGGTTTACAATTTGATTGATTTTTAAAGTTTATGTGTTTAAGAAAAACATCACATCTGTCAATACAGAAGGAAAGAAGACTCTCCCTTCACCCACCCACCCCCACAAATAACAAGAATAGTTGGGGGCTAAATATAAGTAGGTGATCACGCACCTTCAGATTTAGAAGATATTAGGGATCCACTACAAACTAAATTAAAATGTGGGGAGTGGGAGGAGGAATGAAATGTCCCTCATTTTTATTTTATGTCTTATTATGTAAACTTTTCTTGTCTTTTCCTCCTTGGAATTTTCTCTCATTTTGAGAAATTCTCATAAGCTGGTCTGCTGAAAGGATTGGTTCATACCTTCAAGGAAAGGAATTTCTCTTTTACTTTTCCAAAGTTGGCACAGTCCTGTGCTTTAGAGAGAAGAAATGGAGACAAAGAATGAGCTCAGGAATTTAAAAAAGGAAACATATATTCCTCTTGACTCCCTCTCCCAAGAAGCCTTTAATTCTTCGTACCTAACACTGACTCTGGGAAAGAAAAAAAATGTTGATAATAAACCCTATGAAATAAGCAAATTGTCATCATGAAGATTTAATTTTGTAATTCCAGCAAAGAATATTATTCATTTACTTTCTATTGTTCTTCAAGATTTTATTCTTAAGTTTAAATTTTAATGCCATTATTTTCTCATGTACAACACATTTTTGAGATAAAGGATTCCCTTTATGATATGTTTTCAATAGTGAAAGTCTCTGAAGATCTATAATATTATTTATCTGAAATTTGTAGCTCTGAGGGCTGTATACACGATGTAATTGCTTTAACATGTTTTCATAAATTACATTCAGAAATGTGTCATAGTAAATTACCTTTGTAATAAAATGTAAAAAATGCAAATGGCTGTTGTCTTTATTACGTTTTAAACCATTGGTTTATCTGCACTATTTCACTTGTCACTTGCACAATATGTTGGCTAAAGGGGCGGCACAGTTTGATAACAGAGAGCTGGGTCCTGTGTGTAATCTTGCAGGCACGTACAGTTTGGGTCATTTCCTCATCTCCCGCAGAAAAGACATTATCCCGCTCATATTTACATACTTTTCAATATTTGTCAAACAATCATAAATTATAAATTAATGAAATGTTCGACAGTCTTCAGAGATCAGACTAATGAAGACATTTACCTTTTTGGTGATTTTGAGTCTCATCTTTGTAAGTTTAATGACATTTTGACGCTCACGCTTTATTAGGCTTTATTAGATTTGTCCTTCACTCCCGCTGTCATTCAGATGTCTTTGCAGAAACATCACCTGCTTCAGGTACAAGAACAAATTGACTTCGACTAGGAACCCTTAAGAACAGGGGACTCCACAACCTTAATTCTAAGGAATTTATGTCAAGTTCAGTTTAAAAGACTACTGGAAGTGTTTACCCTCAAATTTTTTTTTACATTTATTTCTCCACCAAGCAATGACATGAATACTCTGACATAAAAGTAGACTGAGATAAACAATAATTTCAAAGTGATTGTATTACAGCATCACTATCAGAAATGGAGGGGGAAGTAGCCCTGAACCTGATTTCACCTTTTGAAATTTTATGAAATTTCCTTTCAGGCTGGGACAGTTTGTCAAACCATCTCTTGAATTCAGAGGCAGAGGGTTTATTTAGAACTTGGCCTAAGTCAGGGCATGGACACTGTCTGACTCAGCTCTGACCCTAATCCAGTAAAAAGCCTCTCCTCTTAAATGCTACTGTACTTTGGGTGCTGCCATTGAATCTGAATCTGCAGAGGAAACCACAAGAATGTCTTTTCAGCCCAGAACAGGAAAAGGACCTTAGAAGGACCAGGTGTCCATGAGTTGACACATTTCTCTGGAAAAATCTTGGCTCCCCATGCTCTCATTATGATTGATGGCCAGTGGACTTTTTAATAAAATTACAAGTGATGAATCTAGTTTGAAACAGAGAGGTCAAATGGTTAGTTTTAAGATTCAAATGGTAAATCACAGAGGCACAAATGCATGTCATCACCACCCATCCCCAGTCAGAAGAGAGTTGGAGCTTTGGGCCATCTGAGTCTAAACAAAGGGCAAGGAACCCAGGAAATAGGAACATCAATGTCTCTGTCATCAAGTTGCATAATTTTATTAGCTCTGGCAAATTTCATCAACCCAGTTAGTACACACCACCCCTGCGGTGCCACCAGACGCCTTGCTTTTCTGAGTCTGGCCCATCATTCAGGACATTGCTGGTGTTGGTAGCAGTGGGAAAGAGGTGCTGGGACATGAGGAGTAACATCACCTATATTTAAGGGGAGTGTGTGTGTGTGTGTGTGTGTGTGAGAGAGAGAGAGAGCGAGCGAGAGAGAGAGAGAGAGAGAGAGAGAGAGAGAGAGAGAGAAGCATATCTAGAATTTTAGAGATGCCTGGTTTTAAACCTTTCCAAGGGTCCACTACATTCTTCTATGATAACCTAGCTCTGGCCAGTGGAAGGCAGGCTGGAATGCAATGTCTCCAATTCCCTCATGGAGCACTGACTTAAAGTTTAGCCTTTGCCCCTTTATAAAAAATACATCAGGAATAAAACAGCAGCCCAATAAAAGCCACAACCAGAATCTATAAAAATGTTGGGAGCGACTTCAAAATATTTCCAAACACTACTTTTTTTTTTTTTTAATACACAATGGAGAGTTATTAAGAGACTTCTTGGTGAAGCGAGCATGGCTTCCACAATCATCAAAAATTGATATGTACCACTAGTAAAGTAATTATGCACCATCCTGAGGATAAGGGAGCCGGCAATTGTTAATCCACTTGCACACCCGTTGACTTGCAGCATCAAGCTGCAAATAGCTTAATTAAGTCATACACGTGGACTATAACCATATTGCTACATTGCATTATGCACACTATATCTCAATTTATTGGGACAATTAATGCCAGAGACCCACCTCAGGCGGGAACGTCATCCACCCATCGTCCATGTTTCTTTTGATGGATACTGCCCAAGCCAGAAAGCCACGAACAAATGAGAACTAAGGAAGAGATAACTGGTTGGAGAGGGTATGGGATTTTTTCCCGTGTAAACTTTTGGGAACCAACAGAGTTGTCCAAGCAAATTGCTGCAAAAGCTGAGGCCAAGCGAATGCTTTGAACACTACAATCCAGGCCCGCCAAGTGCTTAAGGTGGGCGGAGTCCCCGATAGTCTCATTAAAATTGTAAAGCGCAAAGCCAAGCCCTTTCATTAATCATAAGAGATCTTCTGCCCAGTAGGCCGCAGGTCTGTTGCCACAGTTATTTAAATCAGCCCCTCCCCACTTCTACGGACGTCTGTCCGGCACAGGTAGTTCGTTGAGTTTAAAACGACAGATGGCTTCAGGGTAAATTCTACCGATTTTTCTTATTGACAAACGACTAAGATGCTGAGTTCTGTCCGGGAATTCCTCTCTGCCCCACCTCCATTTTTCAGAGTTTGAAGAGCCCATCCCAGGTGATGCCGCGCCAGGAAACTCTGTCGCTCGCAAGGCCCTTGTCAGCCCCAGTAGAGTGCACTGGCGCGGTGGAGGGTGCTGAGGCCGCCTGCACCCCAAACCAGCAGTCCTACACCCCAGCTTTCCAGGCAGGCTCGAGAGAGGGCCTGAGCCAGGATTGGACTCTTGATGGCCTTTTCCTTGTGGACGCGGGGTACCTGCTCCATTTCTTTTCTTTCTTTCATTTCTTTTCTTTTTTGATACCGGGGATTGGATTCAGGGGCATTCGACCACTGATCCCCATCCTCAGCCCTATTTTGTATTTTATTTAGAGACAGGGTCTCACTGAGTTGCTTAGTGCCTCCCTAAGTTGCTGAGGCTGGCTTTGAACTCACGATGCTCCTGCCTCAGCCTCCCGAGCTGCTGGGATTACAGGCGGGCGACACCGCGCCCGGCTCCTGCTAACCTGGGGGCCAGGCAGAATTTCATTTTGAGATGGCCTGAGAGTCGTTGTGATGGTCAGGCTAGGAAAAATATGGACAAGAAATCTAGTCCTCCTTGACTTTTCAGAAAGGGGCAGAGATTAGGAATCAGTCCCGCACGTCACCTGTCGCGATTGAAGACTGGGGTTGGGAGGCGCTGGATGGGAGAGTGCAACTAGAGAGCGAGAGGCCAGGGGTTCCATCCCCAACCCTGCGGGGAGGGAGAGAAATCACACATAAGTGGGGAACCCCTAGCGGAGGGGAAAGAACTTCTCTGACATATGCCACTAAGCAATCTTGATGTGGACTGACCTCATTTCTTGCGGATTTTTTTAGCTCAGTTGTATAAAACATAGGGGAAGACATTCATTTAGGCAGGATATTTCTGAGGTGTATCTTGGACTCCGAGCTTTCCCCACATTACCGAAGCTGTTGGGGGACCGGATTCCCACTCAGGGAAAGACAGGCAGCATTGGAGAAGAGGTTTTACCTTAGCGTCTTCTGCAAAACATACTTGATTTGGGTGCAGGTGTGTAGCTCAGTGGTACAGCGCTGGCTTAGCATGCACAGGGCCTTAGGTTTGATCCCTAGCACCGTAAAAAAAAAAAAAATCTATCTATCTATCTATCTATCTCATACACACAAAAAATAAATAATAATACTTGAACGGGAAGACACTTGAATGCTTTGATTCTATCCTTTCAGTCACCTCCTTGGTCTCCCCTCAGTTCTCCACTCCCCTGGGTTATTTATTTCACTTCCTCCAAATAGAAAAGTGAGAGCTGTGAATTTCCAAAAAGATTTCTTCAATACAGTTTGGGGGAATTTCTTTTTCTGTCTCTTAGGATTCGAATAACCTGGGCTTCTAGGGAAGCTGGCGGGCTCTGTAGACCAAGCTGGGAAAGGAGGGGTGGGGTGGAGGAACTGGAGCCAGATTGAAGTGGTCAGAAGGACCTCCTGGGGTCCAGGACCAGACGCTTTGGGATCTCCAGAGGTGAGAGAGTGAGGGCTGGGGCCAAGTGTTTTTCATGGTTCTGTTGCAGTAAAGCCTACATCACCACGTACTGGAAAAACCACAGCCACCACAGCACAACAGTATTTATTGCGAATTTTCTAGAGACACTTTGCTTTCAGTTTTATTTAAAACAAACGAACAACAACATCAACAACAAAAATACCCCATTTGAAACAGATTCTATCTCTTGCACTCATGTTACAGATGAGGAAACAGTTGAGGGGTGATTAAAGGATTTTGCTAGGGGTGATTTCCCCTGGATGTGGCAGAGGAGAAACCTTGAGGCCATCAGTGCCTTGCTGAAGGGCCTCATCTTTTTTTTTTTTTTTTTTTTTTCCTCCTTGGATTGGCATCCTCTGGGAAAGCTGAGGCTCAGAAAATCCAGTTAAATGCTTCCCTCCTTTTCTCCTCCATAGGCTCTCAGGAGCCAAAACATCCTTAGTACTCACCTTCCCTTTTCTTTTCTGTCTCCTGGTCCTCCCACAATGCCCCCAATCCTTTTCAATGTGGCCTAGGAGGAGGAATGGTCTCCTCTGCCCAGGGTTGAGTTGAAAACCCACCACTCACCAACATTTAGTTCCTTAGAGGAAAGGACAATAGTAAGCTAGTGTGGATCTCTCTGGAGGCCTTCCTGGTGGTGGCAAACTCTTAGACCCAACTACTTTCTTGTGAAGGTGGTGTTAAGGAGTAGAATCTGTGTGGCTTTGAGTACCCACATATCTCCAGAAGAAGGGCCCCAGGGCTAAGTAGAGACTTGTGTTATACCTGCAAAGTAAGTTTCTAATTCCTTCACCTCAGGGGTTTTTGCTTGACCAGCATCAGACTCCAAGAACTTGACTCAAAGAGGAAGGTATATTAATTTCATAACCTCCATTTCAAAGTTGCTGGAGCCACTGTGAGCACCCCAGTTTGTGAGTCTCTCATCCCTAAGAAAATTATTAGTGGGTGGGGGGAGTGCAAATAAATTTAGCAGCAACACAAGCAACAATCTACCCCTGAAGTTCGAGTGGGGAGGATCTGTGGGGATAAGACGCTGGAGGAAGAGCCCAATCTCTCTTCATTTTCCTTGGTTGTAGTGGGGAAGAAAAGATTTGAAATAAACATATTCGTTCTTATATTCAAAAGCCTCCGCTGCCCCAGACCTTAAAGGCGGGAGGAATGTGAACCTAGAACCTGAGGGTGGCCTGCGGTGAACCCGCCCACCGCCTCGGGAGTTAGCTTCGCTCCAGGCTGGGCTACTGAAAAGTTTAACTCTATTATCCAGGGAAGAATTGAAAAGTGACTTCTGCAAATCCCAAGACGTGGGGGGAGGGGGGCTCACCAGCAGCTTCTCGGGTGGGGAGCGGGGTGGGGGACCAAAAATGAAGTGGGAAAAAAAGCGAAGAAATCAATTGGGGAGAAAAAAAAAAAAAGATACACGCGGGATTAAATAAACTAAGAGGCTCAGCCTTCGGAATTCTAGATCTGGGTTTTTGAAACCAAGAGGATCCCTCTACCTTTGGCCATCTGGCTGTTTTAAGCTGTGCCCCATGCTGTATGATTTTAGCTGAAAATCTCTTCCGTTGCAGCTTTGCTTTTATTGAATTCATCAAAAGCAAACTTTCCCTGAGTTTTTTTTTTTTTTAAAGAAGGCTAAAATAATACGCCGACCACTGTGACATTCTCCGCGCCCAGGCCATTTTTCATAACGCCGCGGATCCGCTTTTGTGCCTCTGAGGCGACTAAACAGATGAATAACGAGCAAAGTCTCCCTAAAGTAAGCTAGCAGCTTTTCTCAGTTCGAAAAAAGTTAACTGAAATGAGAGGTGCATGTAAAATCCCCACACCCAAAGATGGGGGCCACACTTTTATTACTCTGAAGGACAACGATGTCTTTTTAAAGCAACTAACTCCCCACACCAGCACACACACACACACACACACACACACACACACACACACCACTAGCACACTTGCTCACACAAACCGTACAAACTTTAAGCCTGTGAAGCTGCCCAGGTGGTGTTTGGAGAATTTTAGTAAAGAAAGAAGTAAACAGTATCTGAAGCAGATTCTAGCTGGCAAGATATGAGAAGGGTAGAAACTAGTTTTGTTTTATTTTTGTGTTAGTTCTTTTCATCTTTTTTTTTTTTCTTTTTTTCCCCCCCTGTAACCCAAGCTAGTTTGATAGTTGGTTTCTGGCAAGAGGAAAGAAAAGATTGCCGCACTAAAGGAAGAATCAAAGTGTTTAAAGGACGCTCAAAATGTAGTATTGTGGCAGGTCGGGGTAAGTTAAATTTACTTCTGTTTTCTCTTTGGTTTCGGAACGCAGTGACGATGCTCTAGTTTTCTGATGTTTTCAAAAATTAGAAAGCGACTCCCAGAGTCTTCCTGGGCTATGTCCTGTGACTTTGCTCTGGATTTGTGGGTATTTTAAAGGGAGACTCTTTCTTCTTGAGCCTTGTCATCACAGTCCCAGAGGGCCGCAAGCCCTGAGTGGCCAGGGTTTGGAGAGCCGCGGCTCGGGCCACAGAGGCAACAAGTCGTGGACTCTCTCGCCCCAGGCGAGCGCCGCGCCGCGCCACAGCTGAGCCAGGGGCTGGCCCTGACTCTCAGGAATGAGTTTTGCACGTGTAAACTACTTGCTTGTGGACGCGCACAGCTGCGACTCTCGGGTTTATCAGGGGAAAATTCTCTTCCCTTAAATGGACGATTTGGAAAAACTCTGCCATTGGTTCTCGCCACATGATTATTGATGCAAAGTAAACCCTACGGGTTGGAGCGCGCGCGCGCGCGCGCGTTTGTTTAACCCTAAAAATATCCCACTTCCGAGTTGCTCAAGTTGACATCCACTCGAAATCATTTGTATTTTTTTCCCCCAGGGGCTGGCGAAATAACTAGGCATGATCAGTGGGAGATAGTGCAGACATATTAGTGTGGGAGGCATATTTCACCGGAAAGCGATGCCCTGTGTTCGCTGAATGTAGAAAAGTGGCCCCCAAGAAACCCGAAACTCGGCTCCCAGTGCGCGCGCACACACAGTTGCACAGACTTGTGTTACAAATGCGTAGTTTATAAGCACTTTGTTGCCACTGACGCACGGCTTTGGGACTCAGTTCTGTGGTTTGAACAATATTGTTGGTCTGCAGTGTGTTTTCTTGGCATGTATTTTTGTTTTTTTGACGTCAGTGCCAAGTGGTAGTACATTTAATTAAAAAGCGACCTGTAAACATCTGCTGCTTTCCCTTACCCAGGAACATGAAAATAAACACGTGCTGCGCCGGAGGTTGGGCAGAGCTGATCCAGATGTTGACCAACACGTCTTTGCCAGTTATATTTCTGAGGAAGCCCAGAACATTGAATAGGGAACGGGCGAGACATTGACCAGGGAACTAAGTGATCAGAGACGATTTTGTTCATTAGCAGGAGCCGACTCCTGCGCCTGGGTCTGGCGGGGCGAGCATATAAAATGCAACTTTTGCCCCATTGGTTCGCTAGGTGAATTAGCACATACTGGGGCTGAACAGTCCTTGACCTTTGCCTTTATGTTTGCGCAAATGTTTGCCTAAAACACAATCGGCCTTGACAAGGGAGCATGCTACCGTGTGACACTGCCTATTCACCAGATAGATGTTCCCTGCCACACACGACCCAGAGCAGCCTTTTAAATAGCTTAGGTATTTGTAAAAACCGTATAAATTAATGTCGGATGATTGCTAGTTGCTGGTTAAATAGAAGACCATTTATATGTGAGATGCACCTCTCTCTCTCTCTAGCTCCCCCATTCCTGCCTCAAAATTCGGTAAATGGCCAGAAACAAGACTGAGAGTGTAGGAAAGTTTGTATTTGAGGAAGTCAACAGATTGCTGTTTGCTCAAATGGCCGCAAATGACTTTTCCACCAAGATGAGGAATGGGTAAAGAAAGAAAAAAAGAGGAAAAGCGGGGAAAACTGGGAGGAACTAGTGCCAAACACAATTGGTAAAAGGGAGGTTTGGGGTATGAACCTGAAGACCCTGGAGGGTTTATTTTTCCTAGGGGAGCGCTGGCCAGTCAAAAGGCTCTCAGGACCCTGGAGATCCTTTGGGACTTGGAAAGTTCTCCCATTTCCCGAGCTTTCTCCAATAAAACAAAAATCTTTAGCAGAAGGAGAAAAACACCTTGCAAAAATTTTAAGTTGGTTTAAATCCTCTTTTTAAACTTCACACTATAGATCTGAAATGATTTAGAGGAATGAGTTGCCTTTTCCTGAACTTTGACATAGGAGGGGGGAAAAAAAAGAAAGAAAAGAAAAGAACTCTCCTTGGCTGTGGTTTCTTGCTGGGTTCAGAATTTCCTACATTCTTGTCATTACCGGGAACTTGACAAGATCTCACCAATTTCCAGGGCTCAACTTCTGAGGCAGATAGGACTGCTGAGACAGGGAGAACAAATTAAGAAGAACCAGGGCATTTTCAGTATCCCTTCAAGGAATGTTATTCCTTTGGGAGAGAGAAGAGTTTATTTCCTTCATTCCAAAGGGGTGAAGTTGTCCAGGGCAGCAGGACCACTGCCTGAAAATGCAGATTCGGAATGTCTGAGTGGCATTGCAAGGTCATTTTAAGGTTTCCTTGAGCTGTCTTCAGGTGAAAGAGATGGTGGGTCACCACCTTTCCTTTGGAAGCTCTTTTTCTTCATCTCTGGGCAGAATTCACCTTCTTTCTACTGGGCTGTGGTTCAGGGTAAAAGAGAGTTTGTTTAACAAAAACCACATTCCAGATCGAATTTAGAACAAGTAGCAGAAAGGTAAAAACAGCAATTCCAGAATACAAGGTGTGTGTGTGTGGGAGATATATTTAAGAGAATTGTGATATGAAGAGGCTTGAAAGAAGAGTGCACATAAGTGTATATGAGAAGAATATAAAAAAAACAACAATTTCTCAGTATTCCCTTTTAAGAACTCATTTGCCCGCAGTTAATTTTTGAAAAGTATATGCTAACTAGTAGTGCAGATTTTTTAGTTCATGCTTATTATTTAACCAACAAGGTGACAGGTATGAACTATTTCAAAATAGTTCTTTAAGTTGGCTAGAAAACAAAATGAATGGTAGCATGTGCATTTTGGCTTTAGGACCAGAAATACAGGAAACTATAACTGTGCTTGGAAATCACATTTGAGTTCTCAGAAGATTTTGTCCATTTTATTAATTATATGATCATCTTAGTTACTTTTTAAAAATCATCTTAATTTAAAGTAAAATGACTGTAAGTATTCTCTTCTTTCTCTGTTTTTTTCCTTCCCAACATCTCCAAATCTTTTGGAGAATTTGGGACTTAAAGACATAGAAATACACATTTTAGGGTCCCATTTTCTGAGTCATTTTACAGTGACATGGAGAAATCAAGGCAGCATTATATTTTTAGTCTTTGTTTTCCTTTATCTGTGCTCATGGTGAATAGTGGGTCCAAGTTTATGAGTGAACTGGAACCTAGAATTTACAATCCATGATAATGAACACAAGGAAATTAGGCTTACTTCTAATCCCTATAAAAATCAGTTTAGGAATTCAAGAAGTTTTAAATTTGTTTAGTTTGAAATCAAAATATTGTACTTTTGATTTTTTTTTTTTTTTTTTTTTTTGCAGTACAAGAGATAGAACCTAGGGCCTGGCAAATGCTAGGCAAGTGCTTTACCAATAAGCTACATTCTCAGCTTTAGAAATATTTCAATAAAATTAGAAAAATATCCATCTACTATCCAAAATGCATTTCATATATATCTTAACTATTAACAATTTAAGTATTTAATTCATTCATTCAGTTATTCAATTACTGTGACTTAAATTGAAGATGAGGGATGGTTACTTTCACCTATTGCTGATAAACATTAGGTTGTGTGCATATTCGTGGCCAAAGCTAAAATTCAATTAAGTATTTATATTTTAAAATATGTAGATGGTTTTGTCTATAAGTGTACAAGAAGACATATATGAGTTATGAATGAAGACACAACATAGTTGTCAAAACTGTTCTTATTCAAATGAGTAGTAACTTCAATGGGGAAGAAAGAAGGAAATTATTTTCATCATTTCTGGACACAGTTCAGAACTTATAGTAATGTTATTTTTCTGAGAGTAAAAAAAGATATAAAATTATAAATTTTGTTTATATTTGAAAACTTAAGGTAACTGATTTGTTCTAATAGGATTCAAATTCTTGCTTGATCTCTGCTATATTTTTTCATATTGCATATAAAATCAATGTTCCTTAATGTTAAACTGCTTGCATTTACAGCAAACAGAAGCTGAAATACGTTCAATATGCAGCAACCTCTGTGTTAATCATTTTCTTACTGACTTGGTTATTAAAAAGCAACTGCCATGATCTGAATTTTTATTTATTTATTTATTTATTTATTTTTTACTATTTTACCACACATTCCACACGCAGTGGAATTACAGTGAAGTAGTACGGTAAGGTTCCATGGCTTGGAGGTACTGCAAAAAGCACCCAAATCTTCTTCCTATTCTATTTCCTCAGAGCCATTTCCTCCCTAATTTATGTAGATGTGGCTTATTTTATTATTCTAATAATTCTAAACACAGTTGCTATCAATTCCACTCTACTGAGCACATGGAAACTTTAGAGATAGTTTGGATGTATGAGACTGTAACTATCAATTACTGAACTTGAGTTGGAATAGCCCAGGATGCCATTTCCAGGTGCCGTACTTTTGCACACGAGTACCCAGGCCGGGCTAGAGTCGGGGATCAGAGAAGAGTCATTCCCTGGTGGATGACAAATCTTGGTCTTCTTGGTTCAGAGAAATAGTTCTTCCCACCTTCGTTTTGATTATCAATCTGTGACCAAATAAATTGGGCACCGATTTCCAAACCCGATTGCGTCATCCTTGTGGCCTTAATTACCTATCCCTGGCAGAGGATGAGGAAGCTGGGGCAATACTATCTAGGGATTTGATTCCAGAGGGCATTTGGAATGGATTCCTTGCCAAACTTCGGCCAGGAGGTGAGATTTATGCGTGGAAGTCGTTCCTAACCGCTGTCTTGGAAAATCTCGGACTCCTAAGTGACTGGGTCCCATTTTAATCCTATTTTTGTATAAACCTCGTGAATGCAAAGTTACAGAAGAGAGAGGGAGCAGTGCAGGCATTGGTGGGGGGGGGGGGGTGCTGCAGGGCCGCGGAATCCCGAGAGGTGTAGGAACCACGTTTTCACCTGACATTTCAGCAGCCCCTTAATTTGCCACCAGGCATTGCCAGCGCTTGTGCTAATCAGCCACCAGCGGAAGCCGATCCCCACAGGGAGCTAGCGCGGCAGGTACGCAAGCCCGAGGAGGGCTGGGCGCTCACTCTCGGGTTGATCTGAAAGCAGGCTGGTGGGGGGGAGCAAGGGGCCTTCTGTAGGATGCTCTTGGCTTCTGACTCTTGTCTCTTGTAATTATCAGATCCCTATTTCATCTGGCCTTCTCACTTTTCTACAGCGACTCCCCCGTCCCATTTCACCCTCCCCGGCCCCTTCTATCTACTCTCAGGGTCTCCCACCCTCCCACCTTTCCAAATGCTCTCAACCCGTCATTAACCCCCTCCCCTCTAGTCTTTCTCCTCCCGCTGCCTTTTCCACTCTTCACCCTCCACTCCCACAGAATCCCATATACCCTTTCATCTACTCCACCTTCCTCACTTCTTCCACCGCCCTTTCTCCTCTTTAACATCTTTTCCCTCTTCAACCCCTTTATACACTCCCACTTACCCTCTCCAAGTTCCACGGACCCCCCCCCCCCCCTTACCCCTTCTTGTCAGCCATCATCCCCAGGTGTTCACACCTCTTACATATCTCCTGTCATCCTCCTCCTCTCAATCCTTACTTCCCCCAGACTTACAAACCCATTGCATACCCCACACCCAGCCTCACCACTCCCACTTCTGCACTCAAGCCACTCCTCACCTGCCTTTTGCTAGTGGGGTTTGAGCTCCTCTGTCAGTTTTGGAGAACCTTATTTCCAGTGTTTTGCCCTCTATGTCTTCTTTCTTCCATAGCTTTCTTTCATTGGGAAGGGTCAGCATCTCCACCTCCCCCCTTCTGGATTTGGAGAACAGGTCTCATGGTCACTTTCCCCACCTATCCATAGCTGACAGTCACAGTGAGCTAGGGCTGGGAACCTGAGAGGCTACATAGTGTCCTGGGCTGGGTGGGGAGCATATTCAAAGTCAAAGACCTCTCACTTGGCTGCTCTGTTCTCAGCTCTCAGCTTTACAGAACTTTTCTTAGTCTCTTCTTTCAGATTTGTCTCCAAACTTGAGGAGCTGAAACTTTCAAGTCTATCATTTTTCATCAGCAAGAGTGGATGGGTCTTTCCTTGTTTTTTGGTCCTGACACCAGGGATTGAACTCAGGGGTGCGTAAACACTGAGCCACATTCCCAGCCCTTATTTTTTATATCTAATTTAGAGGTAGGGTCTCACTGGGTTGCTTAGGGCAAGTTGCCTAGACTGGCTTTGAACTCCCCATCCTCCTGCCTCTGCCTCCAGAGCTGCTAGGATTACAGGTGTGAGCCACCTGCCAGTTGGGTCTTTCCTTTAAACTGGAAACTTGATCAACTTCACAAGTCAACCCAAATCTATTAACAACACAAACAAAACACAGCAGGAGATTGTTGGGCTCCATCCCCATAAGAATTTGCCTAATAAGTTATCAGATGATGATGAGGCTAGTGATCTGGGACCATATTTTGAGGCAACTTAAGCAATGCCAGCAGTATGAAGTGATCCTGATTGTACATTTAGAAGACACAAAGAGACCCAAAGGACCTCGGCGTTGAAGAAGAGAATGACTCTGGCTAGACAGAAAACGACCTTAAAATTTTCACAAACAAGAAGATACTTTGAAAATATGGATTTATTCTGATTAACGTTTAGTTTCTCAGTCAAAAGATGACCAAATCATTTTCAAGATTAGGGCATCTTTTGTGAAAGAGAGGAAGAAAGGGGATCCTGCATAGGTCCTCTCTTTTCCTGAGGTCTCAGTGACTTCTTTTTTTTTTTGGATAATAGAGATTGAACTCAGGGGTGCTTAACCACTGAGCCACACCCCCAGCCTTTTTTTTTTTTTTTTTTTTTTGAGACAGGTTGCTTAGCTAAATTGCTGAGGTTGGCTTTGAACTTGCAATCCTCCTGTCTCAGCCTCCGGAGTCTGAGATTACAGGCATGGGCCACTGCACCAGGCTCAGTGACCATTTTTAATAAGGCTAATGACATTTAGATTTGGGAGAACTGGGTATTGGGTTATTGAAGTGCTAGTTACTCTGGATAGATTTGTTGTGTGTGAGGGGCTTGGTGTGTGTGTTTGTGTGTGTATGTGTGTGTGTGCATATACGAACATGCTTTAGAGGTTTTGCTGTTTAGTTTGATGTTTAGGAGAACTTGGCTCCTACAGAACTACCTTTTTAACCTCAGTAGTGGTTACCATGGTTACTTCTTGGCTTCCTTTCTGGCTACCCATGAAGAGGCCTCATAGACTTTTCTCTTCTCTCCTTGAGGGCAGGAACATAGCCCAAAAACTTTCAGTCAGCTCACAGTCTGCCTTTTCAATTGTCTAGGGGATGGTTTTCTGAATTTATTTAAACTGCAAAGTAAATGCATTAAGAAAAAACATAAGAAAGAAAAGTGTAAGATTCTTCTATTGAACTTTTGTGTGAGTGCATGTGTGTGTCTATGGAATATTTAACTAGTTAAGAGAGTATGTGTTATACCACAAGCAATCATGTTGCTAGTTAAAAGTTTCCTATTCTATGTTTGAATTTATTTGACAGTATAAACCTCAAATCTCAAGTCCTTGTCACTTGGGTTAAGAATATCCATACATTTCTTTCCCAGATTATTTTATCAATAGTTTTCAATCTCATTTTCTCTAGATTTAGGGACCAAGGCAGAAATTTCTAGTCTGCCTTTGGAGATGAGGATCAAGGTACAAGAGTTCTGAAACCTTAACAAGGTTTTGCACAATTCTTTCTATGCTAACAAATCCCTAGCAACAACTTCACATTCCCAAGTTTTTCCTTTTTTTTTTTCATATTACAAATAACTAAGCAGTTCTATTATGCATGAGGAAAAACTCAATTGCATTATCATGATTCTTATAGATACGTTATTAAAAATGACTACTCCTAGTATGTGAAAGACTCTGGGTTTGATCACTAACACCAAAAACAAACAAACAAACAAAAAACCCCCAAACCTACAAATGCACAGCATAGCTATTTGTTGCCTGACTTAAAAAGATATATTTAAATTTAATCTTGCCAGATGTTTATTTACTATCACATTTTGTTAGCTGTTCTTTAGCCTATAAAGCTTACTAACATTGCTAAAATGTTTCAGGGGATCATCAGAACACTAGATCCTCAAAAAACATTAAGATAGACTTTATACTACGAACAGGAACATGTTGTCTGGATTTTAAAGATTTTAAAGATTGTTTTGTTTTCTTTTTCTCACTTTACAAGGAATTTTCACCTAACATTATTTTAATATGGAAAAGGTAAAGGTTACCAAAGGACATGTACACTTAATGTTGAATCCAAATGAAGTAAATTATTGAAGTATGCAAATTCACTTTTCTCACTAACTTGCAATTGAGAGGAATGTAATACCTATTTCCATTTGTTTTCTGTTTAAATAGAATATAAATGAAATAAAACTGATCTATAAATGTTATTAATAACTTAGACCCAACATGATTAGTTCAATGAATATCCATCCTATATTTACATGGTAGGTACTGAATACATTACTTAAAGAAATGTGATTGTCTGAAGACTGAGGAACTTACAACAGTTTTACAGTTCTGGGAAACTGGCCCAAATATGTTTTGACTCAGAGTTGGTGTCACCAGTCATGTAATGTGGCAAATGACGTCTGATCGTAATGATGTTATGAAAAAGAAAACCAGATTTAGTATCTGCTTACTTTGCTGTTTTCTCAACCATCTAACAAACTTTTTTTTTTTTTTTTTGGTAGTGTTGGGGCTTGAACCCAGGGCCTTGTGCATTCAAAAAAGTACTCTACCAACTGAGCTATACCCCAGCGATATCCCATCTGACCCTCCTTTAGGCAAAGTGTAATTGTTAGTTTTTTGATTTGTACTGTCTAACCACTCCCTCCTGGCTGGGCAGATGTTCTCTCCTGCCCCCTAGCGGAGGGTTTGGCAATGCAGTAGCAAAAGCCAAGAATTATATATTGAGCACCTGCTGTGTGCAAAACACTGTGGAGGAAGCTGCAGCTGGTTCAGATATGCGTATGGTTCGGCACCACATCCAGGCTATAAGATGATTTAGGATGGAGCCTATATTCTAGCTTTGGGTCCTTGTGGCTCAGCATGGGACCTCTTCAAAGCCCTGATCTCATCCACACTGCACTTGGAGCCTGAATGGAAGTATCTCTGGCCACCAGAAGCTCCACGCTACAGTGGGTTTGGGGCAGAGAGGGTTGCTGCCCCTTGGCGGGCCTGACTATAATTTGCACCCTCTTGGGTAGAGCCATCCCGTTTAACCTGTAGCTACAACCAATCCTGGATCAGCATTGTTTGGCCTCGGTTCCACCACACTCTGTTTGAAGAGCCCCATTTTGTGCCGTGGCAGTCACAACAAAACCCAACTTTCCTCTTTGACTTTGTTCTTTTGATTTTTAATAGATCAAAGACAGTGGAGGGAGGAAGGAAAAGCAAGGGAGGGGGACGAAGAGGAGGGGTAGGGATTGTTGTCATGTCAAGATGCATCGCCCATTTGAGGCCATTAGCCCCATTAGAAGGGAAAAGTGCACGGAAAAGGGCGAGAAACCTGCACTTGGCTGGGCATTGTTTGGGGGAGGCGAGCTGCGCCGCCGCCGCCGCCGCCGCCGCCACCGCCACCGCCATACAGTACCGTCTCCATGGCAACGCAACCTGCTGCTGCCGCCGCCAAAGTTGAAGGCCCTTGAAAGGGCTTGAAGAGACCAGAATCACAACCCTATTTTGGTTGAACAACGGGGAGAAAATGAGGCAGGGAAAGAAAGGAAAGGAGGAAGGGGGTGGGGAGAGGAGAAGAGAGGAGAGAGAGAGAATATCTGAATGAATGAGAGGGAGGGAGAGAGAAGAGAGAACACGGGGGAGAGGGAGGGAGGGGGAGGCCAATGAATGCTGGCATTGTCCTTTCTTTTCTGAATCTGATTTACCATATCATAACCCCCAGGAAGAAGAAAACATCAATATCCTGAAGGAATGGAGATGTTTCTATGGAAAACCTAGGAATTTTAGTCCATAACAGATCTGGTGTAAAAAAAAAAAATCAAAGAGATCAAAGGCAGAGCTCCCTGGAGTATAGATGCATCTCTGAATTAAAGATGGACGATGCAGACTACAAAGTACTTTTTTTTTTCTTTTTTATTCAGTCCTCTGTTTCCATTTCAAGGGAGGCGCTAGCCTCGTCATATCTGCACTAGACCATCATTTTGAACAATGTCAAGCAGGGGAGAAAAGAGGGAGTGGGGCACCAGGAGCTCAGCTTCTTCTGCCTCAGTTGGTTTCCAACCACCTTCTCCAACATTCTCAGTGGAGGTGTCCATCCAGTCCTGCCCATAGAAGAAGCTCCTGCAAAAACCCACCCCCACCCCCACCCTGAAACCTAAAGGGGCACTTAAGAAAAATAAAATCTCTGGAATCAGGGAAGGAAAGTGGTATTAGGCTTGGTCATTTCCCTGCTGAATTAAGCTTGGGACAATGTCAAAGTCTTTGGGTGTCAGTCTGGGGTGGGCAGGAGACAGCGGCATCTTTAGGCTGAGGTGTAGACTGTGATGGGTATGGGACACTCCGGAATTGGGGAATTGGGGAAGTCCCAACAGTTGTCTCTACAGATGTGGGTTCCTGGCAGCTCTTCCAAGATAGAGCTTCAAAGGTGTAGACATTCCTAGGGGAGGGAAATCTGGTTAAGTAGGGCATCTCCTTGCCAGCCGAACCTTCAATTTGCACACATAAGAAACAAACAAACAAAAACTCTAAAAGTTTTAGACACTCTGGCAAGAAAGACTACTTTTAGGGCAAACTGTATTTAATTACTGCATTTATTTATTTTATTTTTTAAAATTTTCTTGTCACTGCCATCCAACTGAGGTCTTTGAGTATGCTCTACCCTGAGCAACTACAATGTTTACTTTAAGTACTTAAAAGTTTTATCTATCTTTGGTACTGTGATGACCTAGTGCATTTTATTCAAATCAAGTCGAGATGTCAGGGATCATGATTCTCATGTGTATCAGCAGACATGCATGGAAAATAATAGACCAGCAGCAGCCCCAGAGAAATGTGTTCTGCACGTGCAAAAAGAATTCTCTGGCTTGGCCAGTAAGTGTGTGTGTTCATGTGTCCGCGTGCTCTGAGAGGGGTTGCTCCATTTTCTTGGGTTCCTTCCAGACTTTGCTTGTGCTAGGAAATTAAAACAGTAATTTTTCAAAAGCTGGAGACTATCTGCTTCCTCTGGAAAGAAGAGAAGATAATCATCCGTTAGTTCTACACCACACCTGGACAAGGGTGTGGGAAGCCATCCCTCCAGAGGCTAGCAGCCTTTGCCCCTGAGTCTCCCTTATGCTTTCCCCAAAGCCAATGTCAGCAGAAGTCAATGAAGTTCTCTGCAAACATGTGCATGGGCCAGCCAGGCCAAAGAACTGGAGAAAGAGAGTTCCCAGGGTAGAATCAGCATCTGTACTGGTGGCAGGCAGCCCGGGGTCAGCCCTGACACTAAGTAAACAGTGCCTTCAGCCAAGGGGCTCTTTTGTAGCAGCCGCAGCTGTCCGTTGTCTGGCCAGGGCTGGGGACTCCAGCACTGCACTGGCGCCAACTCTGTGCACCAAAACACATTCAGGCGGGCTGCATGGGCTGCACGTGTGGCTGCACTCAGGCTGCCAAGACTTCTCTTTCAGCCCCCCCCCTTCAGCAGCCCTATCTCTCCAGGCACCTAGTCTCCTTAAGCAACAAAGTGCAGATGCAAAAAAAAAAAAAAAAAAATCCAGGAACTGTGAAAGTGGGAAAGGGTGGGGGACAGAGCAAACAACAAGAGTAACACTCATCTCAAGAATAGAGGTCGAAGAGCAGCACCACAAGACAAAATAAGAGGAGGTTGAGAATAGAAACAAAACCGAATGATCTTGTTAAACAGGGAATGCTTTTTGCTTTTTGTCTGGAGTATTAGTCTGTCTTGGAAAAGCTGATGTGGAATGGGGGCGAGGTGATATAGTACTTTCCCCAGCTACAGGATTGGGAGAATGATCTTGGGACTTTATAGCTCACTTAAGGGGTCTTGCAGAAATACCCCAAGAAATGAACTGCCTAGGTGGCTCCTTAGGGCCTACTTTCCTCGAAGGATGGAACTTGAAATTCAAACACTGTCTCACCATGTCCCCTTTCTCCCCAGCTTACCCTTACAGGGAAGCACAGAGGTGGGGCAGTGCGATAGGCTGGGGGGAGATTTTGGCTGCTTTTGTCTGACTTGGACTCTCAAAATGACTCAGCAACCTCAGCCTGTACCATTGGGTCTGAAGCATGGTCCTGGTGAGGTGAAAGATGCAGAGCAGGCAGCAGGCAGACTCCTGACAAGAGGTCTCTGAGAGGTTCCAGATCCATCCCCACCCAAAGACAATCTTCAGATTCTGTGGCTTCCACATCTGTAGGATTTTCTGGATATACTTCTTGACAATATGACCAAAGTGCTCAAGCCTCTGGCCTGGGGCAGGCCTTGCAGGCCCTCATTGAGCCCAAAGTTGGATCCTCAGAGAGCTAAAACCTAGCCACTTCAGAGCAGAGCTGTGCCCAAGTACAGAGGTGTAGCCAATGGCATCTGTCAAATAGCCACTTGTCTTATTCTAGAAAATAAGACATTTCCTACACTTCCCTTCCCATTTGGCATGAATTCTCTCACTGACCCTTTTAAGAAAAAAAATGTTCTTAAATTTCTTTTGATCAACAGCTGTCTGTGAGAATAAAACCCTTTGCCTGACTTATATGGCTACTCTCTGATATTCTTTATTCAGTGAACTTTTAATTTTGTAAAGGTGGAAGTAAAATTTATACCACCAACTTAAAATGTTACCAGGGGTTTTGCTGAAAACAAACAAACAAGGCAAAACAAAGAGAATATGACTGAGTGAGAGCCTTTGACTTGGGACCCAAGGGCTTCCAGCACAGCTCCTGCCATCTCTCCATCAATGCTCAAGAAGTTGGATTGCTTTTAGTTTTGTTTGTGTTTGTTATTTTTCATCAACCTAGAGAACAGTGGAGGATGAACTAAAGCCAAACTTTTGAAAAGCAAGTTCCTGCCATACAAGTAAGGAATAAAGCTTTTAAGGCCCCAGTCCAAGGGAAAGTGAAGTTGTCCAGATTTAATTAACATGAAGAATGGATGAGTTTTGAGCATTCTGGTGGAAGTCCTGATGGCCTGCTTTTGCATCTGTTTGTTTTGCTGGAGGGACTGGGATGGGGTACCACAAGCCAGCTACTGACTAGGAAGTCTGCTTTCCAGTTTTCAGCACCAAGAAAACTGTAGGAATTAAAAGAAAATTCTTGAATAAGGAGCCTCAGCCCAGGGCTTTTCCAGCCAGGGAGGGAATGTGGCGAAGGCCTTTTATCTTGTTCTGTTGGTGCTGAAACTCATGGGCCGTTGATCGGGGACTGTGAACTTCCCAATGCAGGGTCAGGTGTAGGTTTTTCAAGCTGCTCTTTCGAGCACTTTTATCTTCCAGTTTCAGGGGTTTTGATTTTATTTAGTTTGGTGAGACATGGGCCGAGGACAAATCCGATGGCAAAGCATTCCCCAGGCGGTGGTTCAAATTCTTCAAATAGCCAGCGCCGGGGGTGGGGGTGGGGAGTGAGGGGGTGGGGGTGGGGCGCCGGGCAGGAGAGGCTGGGATTGGAAGCCCTGCTGGAAGCTCAGCCTCAACTTTCCAAACGCGGCTCTCTAGATCGTCCTCCCCGGTTGGAAGCCTGCCTGCCCTGCTCGAGGCGCACCCCTATGAGCTGGAAAGGAGTGAGGAAATATTGGGTAACTTTGCCACATCCTCAGCAAATAAACAGGGTAATTAAAATGACGCAGATGCCTTTGTTGGACTTTGCGGTTTCTATGATCATTAAAGGCGGCGACTTAAAAAAAAAAAACTTAATTAAGGCTAATGATGGATCTCTTCTTCTCATGAATAGATGGCGAGTTAAACCAATTAGACACATTCATCAAGTTCTTTCCACCAAGTTTCTATAGACATTAGGATATGTTCTCAACACGACGCAGAAAACATGCACAATATTAGCCGCGGAGCGCGGGCAGGTGGGGGGAGCGGCGCGGGTCACACTTGGGTGAAAGCATTCGCTCCATCCCACCCCAAGAGGCTGATTCTGGGAAGGGAGGGGACAGAGCGGGTAGGGCAGCCGGGTCAACTCTTGGGTTTTCCTAGCGTAGAACCTAGTCCCTATCCCGCCCAACTTCTTTCCCCAAATGTCGTTCACAGTTAATGAATTTTCTGTCTGTATGTCCCGTCGATATGGTCAAGATTCCTGGTGTGGACGGGTTTGGAGAAACTGACCTCCTTCTTGGCTCAGAATAGTGCCTAGGAAAGACTGAAATTAACCCAGAGAATGGAAATCGAATAATAGGAAAATAATATTTGTTCTCCTTCAAAAAATCTCCTGCGGAAGCCAGAATTGTCGCCAAGGCGCCCAGATGTGGCGTGTGTGTGTGTGGGGGGGGCGGGGGCACCTGCTGGGAGAGTCTAATATAAAAGGTTCCCTAACGCACTGACCGCCCCCCAACAGCTTGGTCCCTTGTCCCCCTCCCAACCCTGGGGTCTGGTGGCCTCAGCTGAGACCATCTCCCTGAGCAGATTTAAGACTTCCTCTTGCTGCAGCTCAGACCCAGCCTTCCCTGCAGTACTGCAGGAGTGAACTTCTCCCGAGGTTTCCGGTAGTCGGGTCTGTCGGGGGTCCTCC